>NC_136476.1:52660245-53284745 GCF_902686455.1 Sciurus vulgaris
AAAGATTCTTCTCAGCAAAGAAAACAATCAATAACATGAAGAGAGAAAATCTTAACCACATGGACCTCAGATAGAGCACTAATCTCCAGGATATATAAAGAACTCAAAAAACTTAACACCAAAAAAACAAATAGCCCAATCAGTACGTGGGCTAAAGAACTGAACAGACACTTCACAGAAGAAATACAATCAATCAACAAACATAAAAAAAAAATGTTCACTATCTCTAGAAATTAGAGAAATGCAAATCAAAACCACTCTTAAGATCTCATCTCACTCCAGTCAAGAACACAAGCAACAATTTATGTTGGCGAGGTTGTGGGATAAAGGTACACTCATACATTGCTGGTGGGAATGAAAATGGGTGCAACCACTTTGGAAAGCAGTATGGAGATTCCTAAGAAAACTTGGAATGGAACCATCATTTGCCTGAGCTTTCCCACTCCTCGATTTATACCCAAAGGACTTAAAATCAGCATACAACAGTGACACAGCACCATCAATGTTTATAGCAGGTCAATTCACAATAGCTAAACTATGGGACCAACCTAGATGCCCTTCAACAGATGAGTGAATAAAGAAAATGTGGTACATGTACACAATGGAATATTACTCAGCCTTAAAGAAGAATGAAATTATGGCATGAAATTATTGCAGGTAAATGGATATAGCTGGAGAATATCATGCTAAGCAAAATAAGCCAAACCCGGAAAACCAAAGGCCAAATACTTTTTCTGATAAGCAGATGCTAATCCATAATGGGGATGGGGGAGAATAAAGGAACTTTGGATTATGCAGTGGGAAGTAAGGGGAAGGGAGGGTGGGGATGGGAAAGATGGTGGAATGAGATGGACGGTATTACTACATATATGTATGTTTACCCTACCAGTGTGACTCTGCACCATCTACAGCCAGAGGAAGGACAGGTTGTGCTCCATTTGTGTACAGTGTGTCAGAATGCATTCTATTGTCATGTCTGGAGTATCTATCCAGTGGTGACAGAGGCATGTTAAAATTAACCAGTATTATTGTGTTGTGGTCTATTTGATTCTTGAAGTTGAGAAGGGTTGGTTTGATGTACATAGATGCTCCATTGTTTGGGGCATTTATATAGGATTTTTATGTCTTGTTGATGTATAATTCCCTTAAGCAGTATGAAATGTGCTTCTTTGTCCCTTCTGATTAGCTTTGGCTTAAAGTCCTCTTTATCTTATGTAAGGATAGAAACTCCTGATTGTTTATGCAATCCCTGTGAGTGATATGTTTTTTCCCATCCTTTCGCCTTCAGTCTGTGGATATCTTTGGTTATGAGGTTAGTTCTCTTGTAAACAGCATATTGTTGTATCTTGTTTTCCTTTTAATTTTTTTTATTTTTTTAAGTTAGCAATGGACCTTTATTTTTTATTTTATTTATAAGCAGTGCTGAGAATTGAACCCAGTGCCTCACACATGCTAGGCAAGTGTTCTACCACTGAGCCACATCCCCAACCTCGTGTCTTGTTTTTTAATCCAATCTGCTAGTCTATGTCTTTTGATTGATGAATGTGGGCCATTAACATTCAAGGTTATTATTAAGATATGATTTGTATTTCTAGTCATTTTGGTTTATTTATAGTTTTTTAATTTGAATTAGTTTCTCCTTTGATGGACTATTCCTTTAGTGTAGTTCTTCCAGTTTGCTGGTTTTCACTTTTTTTTTTTCTCCTTTTATCTTCATGGAATATTTTGTTGAGGACATTTTGTAGTATAGGCTTTCTAGTTGTGAATTCTTTTAACTTTTGTTTATCATGGAAGGTTTTTATCTCATCTTCAAATCTGGAACTTAATTTTGTTGGATATAAAATTCTTGGTTGGCATCCATTTTCTCTCAGAACTTGATATATGTATGTTATTGCAGGACCCCTAGCTTTGAGGGTCTGGGTTGAGAAATCAACCAGTTTGAGATCCAAACTGATTTCCTCCTGTACGTAATCTGATATTTTTCTCTCACAGCCTTTACAATTCTACCCTTCTGTTTGTCAGGCATTTTCATTATAAAGTGCCTTGGTGTGGTTCTGCTGTAATTTTGTACATTTGGGGTCCTGTAAGCTTCTTGTAGTTGATTTTCCATTTCATTCTTTAGATTTGGGAAAATTTCTGATATTATAGCATTGAAAAGATTGCATTCCTTTGATTTGTATCTCTATGCCTTTGTCTATTCCAATAAATCTTAAATTTGTCTTTTCATGTTATCCCATATTTCTTGGAAGTTCTGTCCATGGTTTCTTACTATCTTCTCTGTAGTGTCGACTTTATTTTCGAGAGTATATGATTTGTCTTAATTTTCTGAGGTTCTCTCTTCCAAGTGGTTTAGTCTGTTGTTGATGCTTTCTATTGAATTTTTAATTTGGTTTATTGTTTACTTCAATCTAAGGATTTCTGCCTTTTTTTTTTTTTTTTCAGAATCTCTGCCTCTTTATTGAAGTTATCTTTTACTTCCTGTATTTTCTCTCCAATACCATCCTTTATATCAAAGTTCAATCTAAATATGTGTTTTCTAAACTCCTTCTCTGACACTTCTTCTACTGTGTTGTCTATGGATTCTATTTTTGGAATATGTTTGTTTGAGGTGCTTTTTTCCCTTGTTCTTCCATGTTGTTTGTGTGTTTTCCCATCTAGTAGTATGGATCTAAGGCAGTACAGTTTCTACCCTGTAGTCTTATAGTGTCCCTCATACCTCACCTTGAAGGGAGAGAATAGTATTAGCAGCACCCAATGCAAACAATATAAAACCTTAAACCAAATAACTCCTATTAAGATGTGTACAGTTTTATAACAATAAACGGAAATGATGCATTCAATTTTTGTCTACAATATAAACAGTAATTTTGCAAAAAGGGTTTACTATGTCAAATGATGGACAAAGAGGGAACAGGAGTAGTGTAGGATATGATGTTTATGAGGTGGAAGGAGAGAAGATAGAGGTAAAAATTTATAGTAAGAGTGAAGGAATTAATAGAGGTTGACTGGCTGTTAGCAAGAGAGGAATGAGAAAAAGAATCCAGGGAGACAGATAAGTGAGAAAAAATATATACAGATTTTTTTTAAGTAAAAATATAAGAATACATGACAGAACTGTAATATACCATTCAGACATCCCATTCCTCAATAAATTGATGCATGAAAAGTATTTGGATTCAAAGATGGTACAGATGTGACAGAGAGGGGGGAAAAAAGAAAAAAATAAAAATAAAAGAAGAAAGTCTCTATGAAAACTTGAACAATTGCTTCTGTTGGCTTTCAAAAATTTTCTCAGCTTCCTTTCTCTGCCAGTAGTTGGGGTTGTTTGAAGTGTGATGTTAGCTCCAGTCCATTGTGTATCGAACTGTTCGCCTGGGAGAGCTGATAGTGTGATGCTCTCCGTCCTCTTCCTGCCTTCCTACCCATTGTAGTCGGCCCCTTCTGTCATGTGCACTTCAGGACTCACTGAGTTGGAGAGAGCCTGGTTTTCTCCAACCTGTGTTCTCCCCAGGGAACTGCCCCCAGGCTCCAGCTTTCCACAGGCTTGCTAGGCCCAGACTGGCCCATGCAGACCCAGCTGCGAGCTGATGGACCTGGGCTTCAGATTCCCCAGGCTTTGCCTTGCTGCAGTCCCAAGATCTCAGTGCCATTCCACCTTGCAGAAAGTCCACCAGGGTTGTGCTCACACAAAGGAGCAGCCCTGCAAAGAGGCAGCTAGAAGGCGGCCACTAGCACACCAAGCAGAAAGACCTCAGGTACAACCAGACCTGCAGGTACCCCACCAATATATCTTCAAGCCCTGGTTGGTGTCCCCAGACTGAGGCAGCCATGCCCCCAGACGGCGATAGTGGTGGCCGCAAACCTGCAGGCCCCTTGGCCCTGGACTCCCAGGCCCTGGCCCATGTCCCAAGATGGTGGCAGCCACATGTAACCAAACCTGCAGGTACCCACAATGAATTTCCGGGCAGCAATGTGGGCAAATGGTGGTCACTCAGTGGTGGACATCATGTGTCAGGTGATAGGCTAAAGGCAGGTGATGGGCGGGCAAAAGGTGGGCAAACGGGCAATTGGCAGTCCACGGTGGTCAGCAAGCGATCTGCATGCAAAAGGCAGACGAACTGGTAAAGGGCTGGTGATCATGGTGGGGAGTCAGTGGGTGGGCAGCAAACAACAGGGGATCAGTGGGCAACGAGAGCTGTATGCAGAGAAACAGTATTTCCTCTGCTTGAATCCCAAGTCACGAGGGACAAGGAATGTAGCCTCCCTCTAGTTCACCATCTTGGATCCTCCCTAGAATATTTCAACTCTCAATGACTGAATGTACTTTCTCAGCAGTACACAGATCCTTCTTTAATATAGACTATATTATGTAAGCTATCACATATGTTGGCATATAATTGTAATATTACCTTAATATATTTTTAGCATCTGTTATTTTGATAACTCCCTTTCCATTGATATTAATTTTTCTCTTCTTTTTTCTTGATTATACTTGTTTGATTTTTATCAAATTTTAGCTGTATTATTTCTTCTCTATTTCATATAGATCTGCTCCTACTCATTTTTTCTTCCTGCTACATAATTTGAAAATAATTTGATTGTTAATCTAGCTTGTTCTGATACAAGTATTTTAAGGTATAAATCTTCATCTGAGCACTGTTTTATCCAGAGATCCTGATATTTTAACCTTTATTATCACTTAGTTCAAAGCATTTTTTATTTACTTTTCTCATGCTTTATTCCTTAACCTCTGTGATGTTTATAAGTGTACCATTTAATTTTGAAATAGTTGACATGTGGGGGTGATGGTTCTGTATGTCCTAAGGGGATTGATTTCTAATGTAATAAATCATGCAGGAAACAGTTTGAGTGATTTCAGATTTTTTTTAAAGTAATGGAAATTCTATTTATATTGATTGTATTGGTTACATACATGTCAAAACTAATCAAGTTGTATACTTCAAATATGTGCATTTTGGGGGGGGCGGTATTGTGGATCGAACCAAGGGTCTTGTGCTTACAAGGCAAGAACTCTACCGACAGAGCTATCTCCCCAGCCTCTAAATATGTGCATTTTATTGTACTTCAATTTTACCTCAAGCTATGGGGGAAACAGTGGAAAAAAAAGAAAAAATAAATATTGAAAAATCATACTTCAGCATCCCAACCCTGCCCACATCTCCTCCCTTATATGGTGCCACTTTTATTAGTTTCTTGTATATTCATCAGTGCTTCTTTGTGCCAGTAGAGCAAATACCAATATATATTCTTATTTTCCCAGGTTTTTGTTACATTATTCTGAGACTTACTAACATATCCTGGAAGTGTTTTCATAATAATAGTTTCATTATAGCTTTTTTAATTTATTTTTTTTTAAATTTATTTGTTTTAATTAAAAATCATAAATTTACATAGGGTAATGTTGTTTGATTCATTGTTATTTTTTTCCCTTTCCCCCCACCCCTCCCACCCCTCTTTTCCCTCTATACAAACTTCCTTCCTCCATTCTTACCTCCCTCCTTATCCCTAACCCTAAACCTAACCCTAACCCTAACGCTAACCCCTCCTACCCCCCCTTATATGTCCTCATCCGCTTATCAGCGAGATGATTCGTCCTTTAGTTTTTTGAGTTTGGCTTATCTTACTTAGCATGATATCCTCCAATTTCATCCATTTGCCTGCAAATGCCATAATTTTATCATCCTTCATGGCAGAGTAATATTCCATTGTGTATATATGCCACAGTTTCCTTATCCATTCATCAACTGAAGGGCATCTAGGTTGGTTCCACCATCTGGCTATAGTGAATTCAGCAGCTATGAACATTGATGTGGCTGTATCTCTGTAGTATGCTGATTTTAAGTCCTTTGGGTATAGGCCAAGGAGTGGGATAGCTGGGTCAAATGGTGGTTCCATTCCAAGCTTTCTGAGGAATCTCCATACTGCTTTCCAGAGTGGCTGCACTAATTTGCAGCCCCACCAGCAATGTATGAGTGTACCTTTTTCCCCACATCCTCGCCAACACCTATTGTTGCTTGTGTTCTTGATAATCGCCATTCTAATTGGGGTGAGATGAAATCTTAGGGTAGTTTTCATTTGCATTTCTCTTATTACTAGAGATGGTGAACATTTTTTCATATATCTGTTGATTGCTTGTACATCTTCTTCTGTGAAGTGTCTGTTCATTTCCTTAGCCCATTTGTTGATTGGATTATTTGTCTTCTTGGTGTAGAGATTTTTGAGTTCTTTATAGATTCTGGAAATTAGTGCTCTATCTGAAGTATGAGTGGCAAAGATATTCTCCCACTCTGTAGGCTCTCTCTTCACATTACTGATAGTTTCCTTTGCTGAGAGAAAGCTTTTGAGTTTGAATCTATCCCAGTGGTTGATCCTTGCTTTTATTTCTTGTGCTATGGGAGTCCTGTTAAGGAAGTTTGATCCTAAGCCAACAAGTTGAAGGTTGCTTTCATAGTGTCCCAGAGATTTTGATATGATGTATCTTTGTTCTCGTTTACTTCTAAGAATTTTTTAATTTCCCTTCTGATGTCTTCTGTTATCCATTCATCATATAATAATGTATTATTTAATCTCCAGGTATTGGAGAAGTTTCTGTTTTTTATTCTGTCATTTATTTCTAATTTCAATCCATTATGATCTGATAGAGTACAAGGTAGTATCTCTATCTTCTTGTATTTGCTAACAGTATCTTTGTGTCATAAAACATGGTCTATTTTAGAGAAGGATCCATGTGCTGCTGAGAAGAAAGTGTATTCATTCTTCGTTGGATGGTATATTCTATATAAGTCAGTTAAGTCTAAATTGTTGATTGTGTTATTGAGATCTATGGTTTCTTTATTCAATTTTTGTTTGAAAGATCTATCCAGCCGTGAGAGAGGTGTGTTAAAATCACCTAGTATTATTGTGTTGTGGTCTATTTGGTTTCTGGAATTGAGAAGGATTTGTTTGACGTACATGGATGAGCCAATGTTCGGGGCATAGATATTTATGATTGTTATGTCTTGCTGATTTATGCTTCCCTTCAGCAGTATGTAATGTCCTTCTTTATCCCTTCTGACTAGTTTGGCTTGAAGTCCACATTATCTGAAATGAGGATGGATACTCCAGCTTTTTTGCTGTGTCCGTGTGCATGGTATGTTTTTTCCCATCCTTTCACCTTTAGTCTATGGGTATCTCTATGAGATGAGTCTCTTACAGGCAGCATATTGTTGAATTTTTCTTTTTAATCCAATCTGCCAGTCTATGTCTTTTGATTGATGAGTTCAGGCCATTAACATTCAGGGTTATTATTGTGATATGATTTGTATTCACAGTCATTTGACTCATTTTTGGTTTTTGACATGATTTGGTTTCTCCTTTATTTGGCTATTCCTTTAGGCTAGTTCCTCCCGTTGCTGATATGCATCATTGTTTTTCATCTCTTCCTCATGGAATATTTTGCTGAGAATGTTCTGTAATGCCGGCTTTCTTTTTGTAAATTCCTTTAGCTTTTGTTTATCATGGAAGGATCTTATTTCATCGTCAAATCTGAAAGTAAGTTTTGCTGGGTATAATATTCTTGGTTGGCATCCGTTTTCTTTCAGGGCTTGGTAAATGTTGTTCCAGGCCCTTCTATCTTTTAGGGTCTGGATTAAAAAATCTGCTGATATTCTTATTGGTTTCCCCCTGAATGTAATTTGATTCTTTTCTCTCATGGCCTTTAAAATTCTGTCTTTATTTTGTATGTTAGGTATTTTCATAATAATGTGCCTTGGTGTGGGTCTGTTGTAATTTTGTATATTTGGAGTCCTATAAGCCTCTTGTACTTGGTTTTCCATTTCATTCTTCAGATTTGGGAAATTTTCTGATATTATTTCATTGAATAGATTGTTCATTCCTTTGGTTTGTTTCTCTAAGCCTTCCTCAATCCCAATAATTCTTAAATTTGGCCTTTTCATGATATCCCATAATTCTTGTAGATTCTGTTCATGATTTCTTACCATCTTTTCTGTTTGGTCAACTTTGTTTTCAAGATTAAATATTTTGTCTCAATATCTGAGGTTCTGTCTTCCAGGTGTTCTATCCTATTGGTTATGCTTTCTATGTCGTTTTTAACTTGGTTTATTGTTTCCTTCAATTCAAGCATTTCTGTTTGGTTTTTTTTCAATATCTCTAACTCTTTATTGAAATGATCTTTTGCTTCCTGTATTTGCTCCTTTAACTGTTCATTGGTGCGATCATTTAATGCCTGCATTTGCTCTTTCATCTCCTCCTTCAATGCCTGCATTTGCTCTTTCATCTCCTTGTTTGCTTCCCTGATTGTTTTAATTATGTACATTCTGAACTCCCTTTCTGACATTTCTTCTGCTGTGCTCTCATTGAGTTTTATTGATATAGTATCTAGGTTTGTCTGGGACATTTTCTTCCCTTGTTTTCTCATATTGGTCAGATTTCAGTGGGACTTTGTGATATTGCAGAATTCTTCTATTGGCTTATATTGTCCCTGTAGATTTCCAGTGTATCACCTCCCAGCCTTCAGTAGCCTGAAGTCTTGGAGTAACTTGATAATGCAGTGCTTCCAAGGAAAGTTGCCCCTAGCCCGCTACTAGTTCCAGGACTTGGAGTGGGCTCTGTGTGGAAAGGCTCTCACTGGGGGGTCTGCTCCAAGAAGCTAGCCTGGAAAGGTGCTTCCCGCCGGAGGCGCCAGGCTGCGGGCTGCTTGGGGAAGTCCCTGGCTGCCCTGTCCTGGTCCCTGAAGCAACCTGCGGGCAGGAACTCACCACCCTGGTTCAGGGAATTGAAGCTTGGTTCTTGCAGAAAGGCTCTCACTGGGGGGCATGCTCTGAGAAGCTGGAGAACCTGGCCCTGTGGGAGAAGCCCACCTCCAGAGTCCACAGGGCTGCCTGGGGAGGACTCTAGCTGCTCTGCCTTACTCTCATAAGCCACCCGAATCCGGGCCTGCCACCCAGGCAGCGCTTCACCAGGTGGGGGAGACTCACCCAGATGCTCTATTTTAGTCCAAGTCTCTCAATGCCTCCCCTTCTTGAATCCTGGGTTCTGGAGCGACGGGAGATGCAGTCACCCTCTAGTCCGCCATCTTGGATCACTTTAATTTGTTTTTTTTTTAAAATACAGATGACAGTAGAGTGTATTTTGACATACTATACATACATGGAGTATAACTTCCCATTCTTATTGTTGTACATAATGTAGAGTTTCACTGGTCATGTGTTCATATATGAACATAGGAAAGTAATGTCTGATTCTTTCTACTGTCTTTCCTATTCCCATCTCCCTGCTTTCCCTTCATCCCCCTTTGTCTAATCCAATGAACTTCTATTTTTCCCTCCCCACCCCTTATTGTGTGTTAGTATCTGCATGTCAGAAAGAACATTTGGCATTGGTTTTTTGGGATTGAGTTATTTCACTTAGCATAATGGTCTCCAGCTCCATCCATTTACCACCAAATGCCATAATTTCATTCTTCATGGCTGAGTAATGTTCCATTGTGTATGAATGCCACATTTTCTTTATCTGTTCATCTGTTGAAGAGTAGAACCAACCTAGGTTGGTTCTATAACTTGGCTATTGTGAATTGAGCTGCCATAAACATTGATGTGGCTGCATCACTGTACTATGCTGATTTTAAGTCCTTTGAATATAGACAAAGGAGTGTGACAACTGGGTCAAATGGTGGTTCCATTCCAGGTTTTCTAAGGAATCTCCATACTGCTTTCCAGAGTAGTTGCACCAATTTGCAGTCCCACCAGGAATGTATGAGTGTACCTTTTCCCCCACATCCTTACCCACGTATTCTTAATAATTGCCATTGTGACTGGAGTGAGATGGAATCTCAGTTTAGTTTTAATTTGCATTTCTCCAATTGAATTTTTTCATATATTGTTGACTATTTATGTTTCTTCTTCTGTGAAGTGCCTATTCAGTTTCTTTGCCCATTTATTGATTGGGTTATTTGCTTTTTTGGTGTTGAGTTCTATGTATATCCTGGAGGTTAATGCTCTGAGATGCAGGTGGCAAAGATTTTCTCCATTCTGTAGGCTCTGTATTCATGTTATTGGTTCTTTCCTTTGCTGTGAAGAAACTTTTTAGTTTGATACCATCCCATTTATTGATTTTTTTTTTTTTTTTTTTTTTGCGGTGCTGGGGATTGAACCCAGGGCCTTGTGCTTCCAAGGCAAACACTGTACCAACTGAGCTATCTCCCCAGCCCAATTCTTGATTTTACTTCTTATTGAGGAAGTTGGTCCCTGAACCGACATAATGGAGAGTTGGGCCTACGTTTCTTCTAGTAGGCACAGAGTCTCTGATCTAATGCCTAGGTCCTTGATCCACTTTGAGATGAGTTTTGTGCAGGATGAGAGATAAGGGTTAAATTCATTCTGCTACATATTGGATTTCCAGTTTTCCCAGCACCATTTATTGAAGAGGCTATCTTTTATCCAATTTTTGTTTATGGCTCCTTTGTATAGGATGAGATAACTATAAATATATTAAAAAGATAGTGCACTGTGATCAAGTAGTTTTCATCCCAGGAATGCAAAGCTGGTTTAACATATGGAAATCACTGAACATAATTCATCACATCAATAGATATAAAGAAGAGAATCATATGATTATCTCAGTAGATGCAGAAAAAGAATTTGACAAAATTCAGATTTATTCATGCTCAAAACACTAGAAAAACTAGGGACAGTAAGAACATACCTCAACATGTAAAAGCTACATATGTTAAACCCAAGGCCAACATCATTCTGAATGAAAAAAAAAAAAAATGAAAGCATTCTCTCTAAAAACTAGAACAAGACAGGGATGCTGTCTTTCAGCACTTCTATTCAACATCCTCCTTGAAACTGTAGCTAGAGCAATTGGACAAAGAAAGAAATTAAAGGGATATGAATGGAAAAAGAAGAACTATCCCTATTGGCCAGTGACATGATTCTACATTTAGAAGACCCAAAAACCCCACCAAAAACTTTCTAGAACTCAAACAAATTCAGCAAAGTAGCAGTATATAAAACTAACACCCATAAATCAATTCTGTTCCTATACACCAAGCTGAAAGAGAAATTAGGAAAACTACCCCATTCACAAAAACCTCAAAAAAATATGTTGGAATCAATCTAACAAAAGAGGTACAATGAAAACTACAGAACACTAAAGAAAGAAGTTGAAGATGTTAGAAGGTAGAAAGATCTCCCATGTTCTTGGATAAGCAGAATTAATATTGTCAAAACGGTCATACTACCAAAAGTGCTATACAGATTTAATGGAATTCCTATTAAAATTCCAATGACATTCTTCATAGAACTATAAAAAGCATTCATGAAATTCATTTGGAAAAATAAAAGGTCCAGAATAGCCAAAGCAATCCTTAGTGAGAAAAGTGAAGCAGGAGGCATCACAGTACCAGACTTTAAACTATAATACAAAGTCATAATAACAAAAATGGCATGGTATTGGCACCAAAATAGAACAGAAGACATAGATACAAACCCACATAAATATAGTTACCTCATAATAACTTTTTTTCTTTTTTCAGCTGCTTAGTGTTTCTTCCACAAATTTATAATAGTTTATGTAAACAGTTTCTTATACATGGACATTGGATTGTTTTCAGTCTTTTGCAATTATAAGCAATGGTTTTATACATGTTATTTAATGCATGTATAACTATATATGCATAGATATATACATATATACATGTGTATAGCTGTTTGTAGTTTATGTGGGATATTAGTTTATGATTTCTTAGAGTGGTTCTTGATAATGTTCAAGGTAGGGCAGTGGAAGCAGGATTTCCCCCCCTATATGTCTAGACCTACAAAGAAGCAGTAGGATACAATAAAAGTTAAGTTTTGGCATCACACAGACCTCAGTTTGAATACAGTTTGCTTCCTTACTAATCTTGAAACCTGAAACAAGTCATTCTGACCTTTAGTTCTTTTATATGTAAAAAGGGCATAATAACATTCACCTTATTTGGTGGTCATGGCAGCTAAATGGGGTTGTGAAAATGTTCATTCTCTTTCTCCAAGAAACTATTGCTCCTTGTAATTGTAAAAGATTGAAAACAATTCAAATGTCCACGTACAAGGAATTGTTTAAATAAACTATGATAAATAGGCAGAAGAAATATTGTGCAGGTGAAAAGGGACTTCTTTCATTAGCCTCTGTATCCATGGTTCCTTCCATAATGTTTAGCACATAGATAATATATGCTAAATATTGAATATTGAATAAATTAGTGCTGCATATTGAATGAACAAACAGATTAACCCAGTTTTAAGCTGTCATTTTGTCTAATTGTGCATGATTTTTGTTGTTATTGTTGTTGTTTTTTACTCATAGAACAATTCCATTAAGACCTCAAAATATACTGCCTTGAACTTCCTGCCTCTGAACCTATTTGAACAGTTCCAGAGACTTGCAAATGCCTATTTTCTGTTGTTGTTGTTCCTACAGGTATTTCCTCATGGGCCCTTTTGCACAGTGTTTTATGAACCTTTCTGGGGTGAGGTTGTATAATCAATCCCAAACTGAGGGATATCTTCTCTCTTTAGACAGAGGCAAGTGAACAGCTGGCATCTCAGGTAGTCCCCTAGAATAGCTGAGGTTAGGACTAGCCAATGTGAAGCAACCCTCTGCGAGAGGGAGACCAAGTCACCAAATTCCAAGGAATGGGGGCTCCTTATGACTGCATGGCTGCAGTTCACCTAGACCATGGGTGGCCACAGTTTCTCCAATCCCAACACCAGCTGCAGTACTATTCCTCTTTCTCACCCTAGACTCCACCACAGGAAGTTGATGTGTAGGAGTCTGAGGAAGGAAAATAATTTAGAATGTAAGAATGCCAGCACAAGGAAAGAAATCAGTATACAGTAGGCCCAAACTAGAGCAGGGGATAGATATCTGAGCTCTCCCTGTGTGGGAGGGTGTGGGAAAGTGTGTGGTTCCCCACACTCACTCTTACTCCGGTACCCTTTACTATCAGAGAAGAACTGCTCTTTTTCCATCAGGTCAGTGGTTGTGAGGTTCAGAACAGATTGGTAGCTATTTACAGCCTTTCCTTCTTTATCCTGCCTTGGGAAATGTTTAGTTATATCCCGAGGGTTATAGGAAAACTACAATAGTAAAAACAACAGGATAGTTGGATTTATTATGAACCTAGGGAGGTAAAAATGTTGGTGGGGTTGGGGAATTGTGGAAAAATACATTGTCCTTTAAGTCTTCTGACCCAAGATTCTCCTTTTCCCTCCACAGTTGATTCCCCAGATCTCCTCCCTGGCATGGTACACCACGGTGATACCCCTGGTGGTGGTGCTATCCATAACAGGAGTGAAGGATGCCATCGACGACTGGGTGAAGTGGCTTCCTGGGCTTGCTTCACTGTGGCTAGACAGGCTGTGGACAGTAAAACTTCCCAGATGGACCTCATGCTAAGAAGCACTGAATGGAAAAAGATGCTTTCCATCTTTGTTTCCTTATATATCTCAGAAGGATATAATTCCCGTAGACCCAAGACTGCTTCTCTTTTCACTGCCTGAAAGGGACAGCAAGGCCTTTCTGTCTTCCTGCGGCCATCACTTTGAGCTCCTCCTCCAGGCCTCCTTCCCTTTCCTCTGCCACTCTCCCATTCTGCCTTCAGCCCAATTTTAGCTATCTCTGGCTTCACTATGCTTCCCCTTCTCCCATTTTATATTCCTTTTTCCTTCCTCCCTGCACTCTGCTCCTCCTTTTTCCTGTTCTTCCTCATTTTTCTCTTCTTTCTCCATTCCTCCTCTCCTCTCCAGTTCTCCCTATTTCCCTTTCCAACTTTCAGTTCTACTCATGCACAACTAGGAGCCCTCTAGTTTTAGAAAGCCTCTGCTTAGAGACCAGCTCCTTTCCTAGCATTGGAGAGAGAAAACGGCTCACAGCTAATGCTTCTAGCGGGCGGACCCAGCCCCATACCTGATAGTGGGATTCAGGAAGTCGGTCCTTGCAGTTTCCCCAAGAGAATCCTGATTTTGCCTATATAGGTTTTCAGACCAAAGCTTGAGAGCATGTTTCTCCAACTCTAAAATCCAAGCTTAGCACATGTGGTGGTTAAAATTTTAATCACAACTCAGATATGCCAAAATTAACTATTTCTCTATAACTGGGCTCATTTTAATTCATAACCACTCACATACCCCACCCTGACTCTTTCAAGGGAAAGCTAAAAACAACTTTCTGATTCAGAGTAATCCAGCTGCTTCTGGTTTAGAACTGTCTCTTTCGGATAAATATTTGGACGATTCTGAACTGTAACAAATTCAGGATTTTCTCTGCCCGCTTCCCAGTCCTGCCCTTTTCCCAGTCCTACACTGGGATATATCCTATATTTGTTCTCCTGCTAGTTGGACTTTGAATATCAGCTTCCTTCTTACTTCCATCTGCTGTAGAAGTGTCTATATGTCAACCATAGTTGGGGAATGGACGAGAGTATGCTTGGCCTTTTTCCTGTGCCTGCCAAGGCATGTGGGACTCTCTAGTCCTGCCTGTCACTGTATACTCTGTCCTTTATGGCTTTCAACATAGTTACTTGTTCACATTTCCCCAGGCTTTGGCCTTTAATATTTACCACGACTTGTCTTTCCCCTCCGTGAGTTATTTTTTTGACCTTCCTTATCAGCTTACAAGAGGCATCAGCTTCTTGGCCTGGTTTTAGTGGTAGGAAGGGTTTTGGAATGGAGCAAAGGGAAATTACAGAGAAGAGGAACTATATTGGGTAATATTTCAAAATGTTAAAATCCTACATGCAGTTTTCTATATGTCTATTTCCTGAACATTTTCTTGTGTGGTTTTAGAAAAGACACCAAAGTGACAATCAAGTTAACAACCATTCTGTTCTTCTGCTGGCAGATGATGGCAGGTACGTTTTTTAAGGAAGTCAGTTTAGGTAGGAGCAGTCCCAGGAGAGGGTCAGTCTTACTAAAGTGTGATGTACTGGGTACTTGGAACAGGTAGTTCAGAACAGTGAAAAGGGGGCTGGGGAGGAGGTAGCTCAGTTGGTAGAGTGCTTGCCTTGTAAGCACAAGGCCCTGAGTTCGATCCCCAGCACCCAAAAAAAAAAAAAAAAAACAGTGAAAAGAACCTCAGATTAGACATGAAAGGAATTTGTTTCTAGATGTCATCGAGTATGCCCTGAACTTGCCACATTACTTCAGATGTCTCTGGGACTCATTTTTCTTCTCTGGAAAGTGGAAATAATATTTTTCACGTTAGAGGATACCTGTGAAGATGAAGTAAAAATAATTTATATTAAAGCAATTAATATGGGACTGGGTTTGCAACTCAGTGGTAGAGCACTTCCCTAGCATGTGTGAGACACTGGGTCTGATTCTCAGCACTGCATATAAATAAAAAATAAAGGTCCACTGACAACTAAAACAAAAATATTTTTAAAAAGTGATTGATATATTATAACATGATATTAAATAAATAAGTGATTATTATCAGTGTTATGGTTAGTAAGAAGACATTTGTGTTTATAACATGAGTGGATTTGGGTCATTCTCTTGTAGGCTTTGGTCAGGTCATTTTTCCTATTAACAATCTAAAGAAAGCAACAACATTGCTATGGTATTTGGTCATAGGTAGCTAAAGTGTTGGTCATAGGTAGGACTGGAAGACAGGCAAGTTCTTATGTAAGGCAAAATATGCAGAAATCATAAGAGGTGTAAAAAATTACTATAGCTAGCAAAAGAAATCAAGGAGAACTTTCTGGAGGAGGGGATATCTGTTTCAGGCCTTAAAGGATGGGAAGAATTCAATAATAGGGATTGAAAAGAAGAATGGCCAGTGTGACAAAAGTATAGCTGCAATGAAGTGCAAACCTGAAGGAAGTCAAGGCTGAAGTTCAGCCTTTCTCGTGGTGGCCTTGCAGCACACTTGTATCTGTAGTTTTTACCGTATAATTCAGTTATCTGGAGTTCTCAGGCATCTCCTCTTGTTGTTTATTGTGTCTGCTGATTCTTACTCACACTAGATTGTTTCCTTGAGTATTTAGAATTGTTGAAACTTCCCATAAGACACCAAAAAGGTCCTGTTGTAATTAAGAAGAAAAGGAAAACAGAAATAAAAAGAAAAGAAAGGGCAAGAATGAAGTGTATTAGAAACTAGCCAAGCTAGGGAGTTGCTCACCAAATGAATTTAGTCAAATGAACACTATAGCTTGAGTACTTGGGTTTTATAAGATTATTGGAGGTGAATTTGTCATGGAGTTATTTTAGGGCCCTGGTTAGACTCCGGGACCGATGAAAATCTGATGAATTTTATACACAGAGGTGAGGCTCATTGTTGAAGCTGCCTATCTTCCTGAAAGCAGCTTTCTTTTCCTAGAACACATGAGTCTGAGCATTGCTGCTACTGCAAAAGCTTATCTGTTTAGCAAGTTGAGATTTTTGTCATTTTTCAGTTAGTAATAATTTTGTTGACAAAAGTAAACTGAGGCAGAATATTTGCCTAGCATATGTGAGACACTGGGTTCAATCCTCAGCAACACATAAAAACATAACTAAAATAAAGTTGTGTCCGTCTATAACTGAATTTAAAAAAAAAACAAGCAAGCACTCTACCACTGAGCAACATCCCCACCCTGGTCGGTTTACTTTTTAGACCACCCTTTCACTAATGCTGCTGCCCTTAAGGGTTCTTTGTTGCAACCAACTACGTCTTATGATCATAAGAGTTCATTTCTTGTCCTTGCTGCCAGATAAAGTAAAATTTAGATTATGAGATTGTTAAAACTGGAAATCCCCTCTCCTACCTCAGACCAAAACAGCCTCAGAGCATGCTCACAGTTCTGGATTTAATTCCCCTCTTTTATTCTGGATCCTTACGTTATGGCAAGAAAAGCCTCGCTTTGGGAGTGAGTAGGAGAAGGAGGGGGCCTGAGAGGCATGAGGCAGGGGACAGGGGACAGGGAAGGTGCCACTGCCTCTCACCCCTAAAGGGAAAAAAACAAAAAACAAAAAGCCTTGCTTTTGAAAGAGTGTTGACTTTATTTATGTATTTGTTGGGAAGTACCAGTGTTCTGGATTGTTACACAACTCCAGAATGTATCACTCATGTAAAACAGAGAGTATAAGTGAATGGTCTCCCCTGAAGTCAGGGCATTGCCTTCTCTAGCTCTTTGGACATTCTTTCTAAACCAGAACTTACAATGTAAAACCTGGAAATAAAAAATGTACTTATGGCATAATAGGATTGAATATTTTAAATCAGTAAGGAATTTCTCCCCTCTCTCAGATCTGAGACATATGGTTGCTATAATTTCCAGGAACAAATTGGTACTAGTTTGACAGCTGCTTGTATAATAAAATATAAGCCTTTATTCGGCTGCAGTGGCACACACCTATAATCACAGTGACATGGGAGGCTGAGGCAGGAAGATCATAAACTCAAGGCCAGCCTGGGCAATTTAGCAAGACCCTGTCTCAAGTAAACAATGTTTTAAAAGGGCTGGGGATGTGGCTCAGTGATAGCATACCCCTGGGTTCAATCCCCAGTCCCACAAAAAGTAAAAATTATTTATTTATACACACACATTTAGTATCTATACACATACTTTTAAATTTCCAGGAGAAGCAAGAAAAATATAGCTCTGCTTTCTCCTCATGTTTCATTGGTGAAAACCATGGCAGACAGAATGCTAGAGAACTCACAAAAGTAAATGTCAGATCAAGACCAGACAAAAATCCCCAGCTGTCTCTCTCCAAGGTTGTAGCTACTACACTTCAGTGCTATCAGAAAATTCTCTAAGTAAAAGTGAAATTTATATTAAAGTATTTTACTGCATAAAAGAAATTTGACCCTTCTCAAAGGGGAGGTTTTCTCAGAAAAGTATTCCTTTGGGAGTACCTATGGTTTTGTGTATGTGGCAAAGTGGTGATGTATATCACAGCCTACAGGTGACAAGACTGCATTCAGAGATAAAATGGGGAATGACATATTACTAAATGAAAAATGCAAAGTGCATAAAGCTATGTATTTAGTGCATAACTTTTAGGTGTATATAGTGTATAGAATTTTGTGAGTTGAGGTTTTCTAGAAAGAAACACATACCAAAAAATTTACAGTGGCTATCTTTAGGGAGTATAACTAAGGACTGTGGATAAGGGAGGTTTTAATTTTTCCTTCTACACAATGCTTTACTATTCTATTTCACATAAAAATAATCATGTGCATGTATGTCTACGTACACTTCTTTAGGGTTCTAAGAAATGTTTATAACCTGAAGTCAAGAGAAATGGGTCCCATTCCTGATAGTAGGGAGGATGCATCACAAATCAGTTTAGTTTGACTTCTTCATTCACCTCAGCCTTATTTAGTGTTTTAATTCTTGATTGTCAAAACAGAGCTTTAGAGAATTCAGAGATTTAAAGATCATTGTCTTGCAGGGTGAAGGAGGAAAAATGGATGAATGTCGAAGTGGGAGATATAATAAAACTAAAAAATGACCAGGCTGTCCCTGTGAGTACCTATTCTGGCTGTGACTTTTTCTTTTTTGGTGTGAGTGGGAACCAGGGACCCTTACAGCACTTTTGCTACCAGTGCTCTTGGTGACCTTCATCTGCCTCACTTTGTATCAGAGATCAACAACTCCTAGGGCAAGAAGCTTGTTCTTGTCCATCCCTCCCCTTAGCTACAAAGTGTGAGTAGCTTTGAGAGAGAGTGTGTGGTAGCAGTGATGGGTCCCAGACAAAGAAAGTAAACCAAGTGTTTGTAAAATTATTAAGGTGGACACCTGTTCCTGAGGAAACTCTTTTGTCTCACCGTAATGTTTAAAAGTCTGCCTTCCTGCTTTCCTCAGCTTCTCTGACTTTTCTCATCACAGGCCGATCTACTACTACTCTCTAGCAGCGAGCCATATAGTCTGACGTACATAGAAACAGCAGACCTGGATGGGTAAGTGTTCCTTCCTTATAGTCCATTAAGTCACTTTAGCCAGCTCTAAGTGGCCTGTCACTGAGAGAGAGCATAATGCAGGTAAATGAACTTATTCTTAGGCGGAAGTGGTAGTATATCAGCTGGAGAGCCTAGAAATAACCAAATGAGAAAATACAGGAAACCAGATCCTTGGGACCCTCAAGACAAAGGCTGAGCTCTTGGCAGCAATAATTGAGCACCCACTGGGTACAGAATCTGGGCAAATAAACTCCATGTATTCCATTTCTAAACTAGAACATTCTCTCTGGCAGTAGTCAGCCTTCCATATCCACAGGTTCTGCATCAGTGACTTTGACTACCCACAGATGGAAAATATTTGGAAAAAATTTGCATCTGTACTAAACATGTCCAGACTTTTTTCTTGTCATTATTCACTAAACAATTAATAAATATTTACATAGCATTTACATTATATTAAGAATTATAAGCAATCTAGCCAGGCATAGTGGCATACTCCTGTAATCCCAGCAACTTGGGAAACTGAGGCAGACGATTGCAAGTTCCAGGCCACCCTTAGCAACTTAGCAAGACCCATCTCAAAACAAAAATAATAAAAAAGGGATGGGAATGTAGCTCAGTGGTGAAGTGCTCCTGGGTTCAATCCCCAGTGCCAAAAAAGAAAAAAAATTAAAGAATTACAAGCAATCTAGAGATTATTTTAAATATATAGGAGAGTGTGTGTAAGTTATATGCAAATGTCATGCCATTTTATATAAGGGACTTGAGGATTTGGGTATCTTTGGGGGATCCTGGAACCAATTCCCTGAAGATATTGAGGGACAGCTGTATTTCATAATGCTGAGTAGCAGGAAAGAGGTTAATAGAACTATACATTTTCAGAAAAGAGTTCCAAAGTTTCCAGGGGAAAAAAAATTGAATATGGAAGTAATTATTTACCAGTAAAATGTTCTATAGAGGATTTGCTAGAAATTCACCAATGTGTAAGGGCTAAAGTCTTAGGAGGATAGGGGCCACCTGCAGAGAGCTTGTCTAGTCAGCTTTCTTAGATCTGTCCCTCCACAAGCTTTTTGAAATGTGGATACTATTTTTGCTTGAAATGTGGCTTCTATTTTTGCTTCTGTCTTTGTGTATTCCTGTGTCAGCAAATGGTTAATTGGGACTTCTTTATGGGGCCCTATGCCTACTTATGAGGTCAGGAATATGTTTCCTCAGAGGTTTGTGCATGTTCCCACTAGAATCTGTTCTTTATTCTTGAAGGGAGCAGAATCCCAAGTTGCTTGGTGATGTCTCTTCAGCTTGTGTAGAGCATCTGGCCATCCAGATCTCCTGGATTGGTTAAAGTAGTGATGACATGTTGCTGGGGGAAGAAGGGAATGAGTGGGCTAGTACTCTGCTTCCTTGCAAAGTTTTCTCACCTCAGTACTGCCCACAAGAGTAGGGAACAGTGCAAGGGACTTCTACAGCTCAGACCCATAGCCCAAATCTTTTGGCATCATCTGTTTTTCAAAACCCTATGAAGAAGTAGGAAAAGTGGTCCTGTGCTGCTTCTATGTTTTTATCCTATAGTCTGGTGATCCTGTGTCCTTTACTCTAGTGAAACCAACTTGAAAGTGAAGCAGGCCATCTCAGTTACCAGTGACATGGGAGATAATCTGGACCTGCTTTCTACCTTTGATGGTAAGTTAGGAAATAGGTTTACGCAATCAAACTTTCATCAGTAGAGGACTAACTAAATGGAATACAACACATCCATATGGGGAATTCTACTTAACTCATTACAGACAATATGCAAGTTGATATTCATTTATTTATTTTGCAGTGCTGGGGATGGAACCCAGGGCCTTATACATGCTCAGCAAGCACTCTACCACTGAACCACATCTCCAGCTCACAAGTTGATATTTATTGACATAGAAAAAATAGTTACACCATATTAATAGGAGAAAAAATGCAGATTATAAAAGACTGCATAGTATATGTAACACAAACCTGTTTCTGGAAACATAAATGTTTGAGTACAGGTATAGGGAAAAAAACTTGGAAAGATATTCTTCAAAAGGTTAGTAGCAATTTTTTCTAAACAATGGCTAGATTTTACCTTATTTTAAGTATAGCATAAATATTTACAAAAGACATTTACTTTACTCATCAGGAAAAAGTTAAACTATTTCCATTTTGAAAAAAAATACTAGGTTTTCTTCAAGTTAAGTAATTTTTTAGTTTCTTCACATTCAAAGATCAAACCAGTCTGGCAGTACTGATGATAGTAAGTTATGTGAGCATTTCTCTCTCTGGATGATCCATGTCACATACAGAATTATTTTTCTTTGATGCCCAGAAACCTTTATTTGCTTTTCTGAAGGGAGCTAGTAAGAAATGGGGAACAGCTGAGACAGGATAGGAAGAAAATGTGTATGTGTTTTGAAAGACAAGTTTTCTTTCTGCTTTTCTGTTGAGTCTCTTTTCATCCTGTTAGGAAAGCCTAAATATTACAGAGCCAGGACTTTTACTCCTTTGTTTTTCTGCAGGAGAAGTGAGGTGTGATCCTCCCAATAACAAGTTGGATAAATTCACAGGAATCCTGACCTATAAGAGGAAAAGCTACTCCCTGGACCATGATAAGCTGCTGCTCCGTGGCTGCATCATCAGGAACACAGATTGGTGTTATGGCTTGGTCATTTATACTGGTATGTTTCCCTGAAGTCATAACCAGATTCTCAACCTATTGGAGTCTGTTGTGGATACTTAGTTTTTAGGATACAGATATGGCACTCAGCTGTATTTCAGAACCCTATGACTTAGAAATAGGTAGAAATAGGGAGAGGTAGATGAATGTATATATGTATGTAAGAATTTTTTATTTCTTAGGGGAAAAAAAAGTGACTTCTGTTTTCCAGGCAATGAACTTCCAACACATCAGCTCAACCTTTGTTAGAAAAAGGCTTTATGTTCAAGATCACAGAGCATTCATGAGTCTTTCCTATCAAATCTGGACTCAGTAAAGGGTATACATATACAGAAAGTGAAGCAAACTAGCTTATGAAAAGAAAGAGATACATTTGGATTACTCCCAAGAGGAGATAATAGAAACAGTACTCATTATGGAAAAAAATAAAAAGTATAATATGAGAAGTTCATATCAGAAGTCACCACATTTAGAATCACAGTGCATAATACTTAGCAAGAGATTTTCTTGGATTATGTTATGGTTCAGGAAAATAAAGGAAGCCTCTGTGCTATGTCTTTAGTGATAACTGACAATGTGTTAGTAAACTTTCTTTTTTAAAAAATATTTTTAGTTGTAGATGGATAACTTTATTTTTTTTAATGTGGTCCTAAGAATCAAACCCAGTGCCTCACATGTGCTAGGCAAGTGCTCTACCCCTGAGCCACAACCCAAGCCCAGTTAACTTTTTCTTACTGTGACAAAATACCTGAGATAAACAACTTTAAAAGAAAGATTTATTTTGGCTCACAGTTTCAGAGGTTTCAGTCCTTGATCACTTGGGTCTATGGTGAAGCCAAACATCTTAGAGGGAAACCAAGCAAAGTCTTTCATATCATGGCAACCAGGAAAAGAGAAAGGAGGGGAAGAACCCCAATAGCCCCTTCAAGGGTATGTCCACAATGACCTAACTTCCTTCAAATCCTAAAGTTTCCATCACCTCCCAATAGTACCATTAGCTGAGTACCAAGCCTTTAACATGAACTTTTGGGGGCATTTAAGATCCAAACCACAAGACAACAACAACCACCATAGTAAGAAGCATTGAAAAAGATTTACCATAGAAAACTCTACTACTTGAGAGTCTGCTCCTAAATGTGGGGCTCCTAGTTTCCTTACTTCAGTGGAAAACAACAGAACTCAAGTCCTAGGGAGAATCTTAAGAGTCCAGGGAGGCTCTGGTGGAATATCTTTCCTTGTTTTTTGTTTTTTGTTTTTTCCACCTGGAGTGGCAACTTCTAAGCTGCCTACTTCCCAAACTTAAAAGATGTAGACTCATTTTCCTTACTACACTTTAGCAGCTATCCATGCATAGTTTTCACTCATAAAATGTTCAATTTCAGTCCAAAGTCTTTATTTTCCCCAAAGCAATAGCAATAAGGTTGCCTGCTATCACAATTTAGTTAGGGTTTCCCTCTGACTTTTGGCTGGTTATATGGTTGTGAGCAGCTTTGGGAAGCTCCATACAAAGAACTGATGCTACCAAGGGCATCCTGACATACTCAGTGCAGAGGTGAGTTTCTATTCTTGCTGCATGATGCCAAATTCTACCATGATCTCCACCTTCTTTTTGAAACCCAGGGTGAGTAGGCTCAGTAGGACTATGGAAGATATGGTCCCTGTAGCTTCCAGGCTCTGAACCAAATTGTGCATTACTTCAAACCCTTCAAGGAGTGCCTCAGAGGAAAGAATGGCACAGCTTATGCTGGGCACTCCCAGTGTTTGCCCACACACCATGGCAGTTACAGGTCTCCCATGGGGAAACGTGGGTGAAATTCCCTCTAGAGCACATGTAAGAATAATGTCAGATGGTAAAAGGCTAGAGACATTTCTACTTAGTTTCTTCTATCCTTTTATGCTTTCTCCGCAGCCATATCTCTAATTAATAACTTACAGCTCTAGTCTCAATGGTTATTAATCACTCCTTACTTCTGCTTACTATCTGCCCTGTCATGAAGAAACACAGGCTCTCATCTTTCAATCCCAGAGAAGCTCAGCCCCTGGCTTCTACTTCAAGAAAAATTACTGCTATTGTGTCTTCCTTTCTTCCATTTCCAGTTAGAAACTTTAAGTATACCATGGCCCAGCAGTAGGGTTCCTAAAAAGAAGGCAGAGATCTTTTTTATCAGGAAATTCTTTCACTGGTCGAAACAAACCAGGTGGCAATGAGAGAGAAGCTTAAGAATTCCTATTCTGAATTAACTCATCTCAGAAAATCTGTCAGAACTGTCTGCGGTGCTACAAAAAGAGGAGTCAACATGAATGCACTTCACGGAAGTAGTCTGGACTATCCTCAGAAACAAATGTTCCCTTTTGAGTTACTGGTACAACTTTGATCCTTTCTCCAGAGCTTTGCCTCCTGGAATTGCATAAGAGGTTAGAATAGGTAATCATTGAGTTATATTTTGATCCAATTTCAAGCCTCTGAGTACACACTGTGATTCTAAGATCTGATATCTGTCTGTTTTACTTAGGGCCAGACACCAAATTAATGCAAAACAGTGGGAAGTCCATCTTTAAACGGACACATATGGACCATCTCATGAATCTCTTTGTGATCTGGGTAAGTTAAAGACTTTTTTCCTCTCTGGTTTTTTTTTTTTTTTTTTTTTGGGGTGGTGTTGGTGGTACTGGGGATTGAATATAGGACCTCACACATGTGTCCCCTGAGCTACATCCCCAACCCTTTTTATTTTTATTTGACAGTATCTCACAAATTTGCCCAAGATGGCCTTGAACTTGCAATCCTCCTGCCTCAGCATCCTGAGTTGTTGGGATTACAGGTGTTCCCAGCTTTCACTCTTTGTTTACAAATAGACTTCCACAGAAATAGTTGGATTTCCAACTTGTAATTTAGTTGTTTGAAAACCTCAAGTTTTAAGACTTCACAGCCTAAGGTCTGAAGCAGAAAAGAACAGAAACAATTTACAAAGGAGTTTAGTTTATACTTCTGTTGTGGAGAAGAATGTCTATTTGTTTAATAAGATATTAACACCGTGATTAGTAGTACCAAAGAACCCTACTTTAGAAATTAAGAAATACTTTTATTTTCTCACAATCAACTTTACTCATGATCACTTTAATAAAGACTCACTTGAACTAATAGGACACCTTATTTTAACTGATGATTTTCAAATTCTATTTCCTTAGAAGAGTTCTGCACGGAGAATAGGGGAGGTCAAGTGGGTTTTGTTCTGACCTTATTTGAAGTTCCTATTTCAAAAAGAGCAGCTTAATGTTTATCTGTTTGATAAGATTTCAGTTGGAAAAATAGGGGATTCTTCTGCTAAAGAAATGAAATTCTAAAAGTACTCCAAAATATAATAATCAGCTTTGGTAACAGAAGTTTAAATTAAAGACTATTAATAATTTATGTCCATGGTGTCTGATTTAGGTTGCCTTTGGTCTTACTGGATAGAGAAAGATTAATTTCTTTGCATCATTTCCTGTGATGTCTACACTTAATTTCATGACTTTCCATTTTCATTTTTAATGTTGTTAAACTGAATATTTTAAAAATGCCTTTTTTTCTACATACTTCTCATCAATATCTGAATTATAAACTGCCTTTTCTATTATCAAGAACACAAACAATAGATGTTGGTATGGATGTGGGGAAAAAGGCACACTTTTACATTGCTGGTGGAGTTTCAAATTGGTGCAGCCACTCTGGAAAGCAGTATGGAGAATCCTCAGAAAACTTGGAATGGGATCCACCTTTTTATCCAGCTATCCCACTCCTTGGTTTATACCCAAAGGACTTAAAATTAGCATACTACAGTAACACAGCCACATCAATGTTTATAGCAGCTCAATTCACAAAAGCTAGGTTGTGGAACCAACCTAGATACCCTTCAACAGATGAATGAATAAAGAAACTGTGGTATATATACACAATGGAATATTATTCCACCATAAAGAAGAATAATATTATGACATCTGCAAATAAATGGATGGAATTGGAGAATATAGTGCTAAGTGAAATAAGCCAATCCCAAAAAACCAAAGGCCGAATGTTTTCCTTGATAAGTGGATGATGGGGAGAGGGATGGGGTTGAATGAAGAATGGAGGAACTTTAGATTACATAGAGGGAAATGAGAGGGAGTGGGGTATGAAAAATGATGGAATGAGGCAGACATTATTACCCTATGTACATGTATGATTCCATGAATGGTGTGAATCTACATCATGTACAACCACAGAAACGAAATGATGTACCCCATTTGTGTACAATGAATCAAAATGCAGTCTGTAAAAAATAAAATAATAAATAATAAAAATAGCAGGTAATGAAAAAGGAAGGAAGGAAGAGAGGGAAGAAAGAAAGAAACTGGATAAATATATATAATGGGTAGGTACAAAAATTCTACAAAAATATTAATAAATGGAATCCAGCAATGTAAAAAAATAATAAACTGTCTTTTCTCCTACATTTATTATGAGAAACATCACAGTTCTTTTCAAAATCCTTTGGAGTTATTATACATGGTTTTGGAAAATTAGTACAGTTCATTCAGCTTTGGAACCAGCAACAATTATACACTATTTTTCTTTTTCTACCACTGAATGTATAGCTTTCAGCAGTTGAACAAAGTTCTATTTCCTGGCTTTTTTTAAGGTACCTGGCATTGAACCCAAGAAACTCTACATCCTTTGCTACATTCCTTGCCCTTTCTTAAAATTTTGAGATAAGTTCTTAGCTAAATTGCTGAGATCATTGTAATCCTGAATCACTGGGATTATAGGTGTACACCACCATGCCCAGCTTCCCAGCTTTTTAATGAGAAAGACAATCATAGTCAAGAATTCAGAAAGGTGACATAGGCAGATACGCTTTTGATAATATTAGGAACATGTACCATTAGCCAATAAGCTAGGTGTTTTGGCCTAAGCTCCAACACAGGATGTCTCTCATCTGCCTACAAAAGTTCCAACTATTTGTGTACCTGTCTGAAAGGCAGTGACAGTATTTCACATCTATAGAAGGATTTTAACTTTTATAATATTTACATACCATTAATTATGGCTACTACATCCATTAGCAATAAGCAAGTTAAGAAGCATTTTCCCCTTTTGACACATGTTAATTGAGAGAATAAAGTATCATGAAGTCCCACAGAAATACAGTGGCAAAGATAGGTCTATGACTCATGAAGTCTTCAAGTCATATTTATTGAGAATCTATTATGTGCTCAGCCATGTGCCAGATGTGGTGAAAATTACAAAGGTATATAAGAAATTACTCTAGGGCTGGGGTTGTAGCTCTGTGGTAGAGCACTTGCCTAGCGTGTGTGAGGCACTGGTTTCAATTCTCAGCACCACGTATAAATAAATAAAATAAAGGTCCACTGACAACTAAAAAAAAAGAGAGTAAGAAATGGCTCTAGCCCTCAAGTTTATAACCCATTGTGGGGAAGGCATCAATATCAATATATGCCAGTTGCTTTACATGCTTCATTTTATTCAATAGTCACATCTATTCAACTAGACATAACTCTTCATCATCAATGCTCTTTCTGCTATACTTGCTATTTCCTTGGAGAGACAAAATTAAGACAAGACAAATCCTGTTTAACATGGCAGATTGACTACATGTAAAACAATTATGAAACTAAAAGGAAGATCCTAAAAGTTTCCAGAATGAAGAAAAGGTCATACAAAGGAACAGGAATCAGAATAACATTTGACCAGCAAAAGCAGAAGATACCTATTGATGCTTCCAGGAAATCATTTGCAACCTCTAAGTCTAAATCAGGTGAAACTATCAGTAAAATTGAAATGTAAAGAAATATCCATATGTGCAAAGACAAAAAAATTTAATCATCACATATCATTTCCCAGGAAGCTTCAAGAACGTGTGATTAAGTCAGGTGTGATGGTATACACCTATAATCCCAACAGTTTGAGGCCAGACTAAGCAATTTAGTGAGGCCCTAAGCAACTTAGCGAGACTGTTTTAAAGTAAAAAGGAATAGGGCTGGGGATGTAGGTCAGTGGTAAAGCACCCCTGGGTTCAATCCCCTGTACCAAAAAAAAAAAAAAAAAAAAATAGGTATACTCAAGCAAAACAGAAGCATAAACCAGAAGTATAAAGCAAGAAGGAAGCAGCTATGGAAGCCAGGAAGCATGGCTATAGTGGAAGGAAGCTCTAGGATGAGAGCTGAACAGCAGGCCTGGAAAACAACCAGGAAGATCAGAATAGGCCTGGAGAGGGGTCTGTGCAGGTGTCTGAGAGAATGAGACTCTGCTCAGGCTCTCAGCAGGAGGCTCTCAGCTTGTAGAGCAGCTGCTACAAGGCCCTGCATTTCGAGGTCCTTCATAACCATCTTTCCTTCAGCATGGGATGGTATCTGGGGTAGTGAATTCACTTCAGGGCTTCAGTTGAAGAAGGACATGAAGACTTCCCATTTAAGTTGAATGAAATGACTGTAAAGAAATACAAATGGAAAATAAATGCCTAATATGTGGGACACAAAATGAAGAACTATCAGCAGAGATGTTAACCGATTTTTGGAATGCAAATAGATTATAAAGCAGAGTAAGGAATGCTTCAATAGGAATGCATTCTTCTTGGTAGCACTTACGAGTGGCTCCAAGCTGGAATCAGCAGGAATGGAGAGCAGATGTGGGATACAGGCCAATAATCAGAGTAATTAATTTTAAAACTATCCATAAAACAACATGGGCAACAGCCAGATGTGGTGGTGCATGCCTTTAGTCCCACTGGCTCAAGAGACTGAGGCAGGAAGGTCACAAGTTCAAGGCCAGCCTCAGCAAATTAGCAAGGCCCTAACCAACTTAGTGAGACCCTATCGCAAAATATAAAACAAAAAGGGTTGGGGATATGGCTCAGTGTAAAGCACTTCTTGGTTAAATCTCCCATACAAAAAAAAAAGAAACAAAAAACTAAAAAACAAGGGCAAGAGGTAGCCATCTATATCACTTATGTAAACAAATAGATTTGCCTTCTAGTCCTAAAAAATAAAACTGCTTTTGAAATAAATTTAACAACCTACCTGAAGAGGGCTAGAGTTTCTGGTTTTTTTGTTGTTGTTGTTGTTTGTTTTTTGTTTTTTTTTAATTTTTTATGTTTGGTGCTACTGGGGATCCACAGGACCTTGCATGTGCCAGGTAATCACTTGTATCCCTGAGCCACATCCCAAGGACCCCTAGGGCTTCTAATGTGTCAATAACTTCAGAGTAAAACCCACTTAATTTTAAATTCAGGAGGTTCAAGTTTGCCTAAAAGTTCCCTGGGTAGCTAGGAACAATATGTTCTATCTTCCTATTCATGGTCTCCATTCAGGGGAATGGCATACTGGGGAGACAGAATTTACCAAAGAAAACAAAACCTATTCCAGAAACCTATAATGATCAAACTATTCTTTTGTTCATATTTTTAAGTGTACTGGAGGGAAACTGGTAGCACAAAGAGGAGGATAAGGGTCTAATAACTGACCCTGAAATAAACATAATTCAAGAAAAATAACTTTCACCAAAAATTTTATGTCTGTTTTCAAAGAGAAGAAGCAGTTGCATGCATGAAATAATAAGTGACTTGGAGAAAAAGGATGATTAAAAAAAGCAATAAAGAGAAATTTTAGAAAGTAAAAACAAGATTACTAATGTTAAAAAGCCAGAAAAAGAGCTGAAATTGAGCCAGGAAACTCCCCTGGACCATAAAACAAAAAGACAGATAGAAAATATGAAAGAATTGCTCGTTTTAAAAGTGGACCAAACAAAAGGGTTGGGCAAGGAGGAGTTCCTCACATATTTTCATAAGGATAAGAATAAGACCATGACAAAAAAAGAGAACCAGATTGGCATCAGACTTCTCAACAGCAGCACTTGCTCCTAGAAACCAGTAGGATACAACCCTTCAGTTCTTAATAAAAATGACTTTGGCTTAGAAATATATATCCAAGCAAACAACAAATCAAGTGAGAGAGCAAACTTGTTCCTGCCTTAGGATGTTTACACTTGCTGGTAATGTCTGCCCTCAAGTCTGCATTGCTTCTGCTTTTTCATCATTTCATTTAAATCAGCTACCAAGACCCTCTTTATTCTGTTAACCTGTTTTATTTTCCTCAAAGCAGTAATCATAGTTGTATTTTCATTTCTTGTCCTCGTCTCCATAGGATGTTGTCTTTTTTTCACCACTATATCCCTAGTTACAAGAGCTATCCTTCCACATGAGAGTTGTTTTTATTTGTTGTGTGAATGAAAAAAATGAATATCTTAGTTACCAAATTATGAGCCTCTACAGTAGAAATTATATCATATTTATCCCTTTATCTTGGGAATGTCTTACACAACATAGTACTCAGGAAATATCTGTTGAAAGGTTATTAATGAAGAAGTGCTCGTGAATTAGCTTTATTTTATCAGCTCAGCAGTTTTATTTGTTTGATATTGTATCAGGACATTGTCAATGTAGTCAGGTATAACACATTTATTTCTTGTTTTTAAATTTTTTGTTTGTAGTTATAAGTGACACAATACCTTTATTTCATTTATTTAGGTGGTACAGAGGATCAAACTCAGTGCCTCACACATGTGAGGCAAGTGCTGTACCACTGAGCTACAACCCCAGCCCAACATTTATTTCTTGAAGTAATATAAAGCAGCAATCCCTCCCTCCAGATTTAAACATGTCATTTTCTCCCCATTTTTGGAAATGTTTCTTAGAGGAAAATCTGAAGACACAAGAAAGCATGTTTATCAAAGCTGCTTCTTACGAGCCTACAACTGTGCTGGGAGTTTGATCTCTGCTCCCCAGTGATGAGAGTTCTCTATGAGCCTTGATCTTCAACCAGGAGTGCATTTGTGGGGCAAAGAAGCAGAATGCCTAAAACTGGAACAGTGCCCAGAATTCTGGGGCAAAGCATGGATGTGAAGGACCAAAGGACCAAGGAGTACTAATTTGGAGGGTGCTGCCTATGAAGCCTGGGAGCTCCATTATGAGACAGATAGTCTTAGTTCTAGGTCAGTTTGGTTATTCTTGACAAAACTCAGTTTTTCAACTATTGAAAGTATTTCAGGCTTTACTGGAACCACTCTTTGCTAAATGGGAGGCTATTTACTCTTCTTATATGTGATTGGCTCTGGTAATAAATAAGTAACCAATGGAGTTTGTAGCAATAACCAATGGAGCATCTACGTACATCAAACAAACCCTTCTCAAGAATCAAATAGACCATAACACAATAATCCTGGGTGACTTTAACACACCTCTCTCACCCCAGGATAGATCTTCCAAATAAAAACTAAGCAAAGAAACTATAGAACTAAATGATGCAATCAACGATTTAGACTTAACAGACATATAGAGAGTATTTCATCCATCAAGCGAATACACTTTCTTCTCAGCAGCACATGGACCCTTCTCTAAAATAGACCATATGTTATGCCACAAAGCAACTCTCAGAAAATACAAAAAAAAAAAAAAAAAGAAAGAAATAGAAATACTACCCTGCATTCTATCAGATGATAATGGAATAAAACTAGAAATCAATGATAAAATAAAAAATAGAGGGACTGGGGTTGTGGCTCAGTGGTAGAGCACTTGCCTACCATGTGAAAGGCATTGGGTTCAATTCTCAGCACCACATATAAATAAATGAATAAAATAAAGGCCCATTAATATCTAAAAAAATTTAAAAAAATAAAAAATAGAAGCTACTCCAACACCTGGAGACTAAACAGCAACTATTAATGGTGAATGGATAAAAGGAGAAATCAAGGAGGAAATTTAAAAATACTTAGAGTCCAATAAGAACACTGATATGACATATCAAAATCTCTGGCATGCTATGAAGGCACTGATAAAAGGAAAGTTCATTGCATTGAGCTCGTACATTAAAAGAATAAAAAGTCAACAAATGATGACCTAACATTACATTTCAAAGCCCTAGAAAAAGAAGAACAAATCAATACCAAAGGCAGCAGAAGATAGGAAATAATTAAAATCAGAGCTGAAATCCATGAAATTAAAACAAAAGAAACATTTCAAAAAATTGACAAAACAAAAAGTTGGCACTTTGAAACAATGAATAAAACTGATAAACCCTTAACTACACTAACAAAGAGAAAGAGAGAAAACTCAAATAACTAAAATTCATGATGAAAAAGGAAATATCATGGCAGATACTACTGAAATACAGACGATAATTAGAAACTATTTTGAAAATTTATACTCAAATAAAATAGAAAAACTTGAAGACATTGAAAAATTTCTGGAGACATATGATCTACTCAAACTGATGCAGGAGGATATACCCAATTTAAACAGATCAATTTCAAACAATAAAATAGAAGATGCAACAAAAGCCTACCAACCAAGAAAAGCCCACGGTCAGACAGATTCTCAGCTGAGTTTTACAAGACCTTCAAAAAGAATTAACACCAATACTCCTCAAATTATTCCATTAAATAGAAAAGGAGGAAACCCTTCCAAACTCATTCTATGAGACTAGTATCACCCTGATACTAAAATCAGACAAAGACATATCAAGGAAAGAAAACTTCAGACCAGTATCCCTCAGGAACATAGACACAAAAATTCTCAATACAATTCTGGCAAATCGCATACAAAAATATATTAAAAAGATAATGCACCATGATCAAGTGGGGTTCACCCCTGGAATGCAAGGTTGGTTCTACATATGAAAATCAATAAACATAATACATCACATCATTAGACATAAGACAAGAATCATATGATCATCTCAATAGATGCAGAAAAAGCATTTGACAAAATAGAAAACACTACAAAACTAGGGATAGTAGGAATATAACTCAACATTGTAAAAGCTATCTACACTAAGCCCAAGGCCAACATCATTCTAAATGGAGAAGAATTGAAAGCATTCCTTCTAAGAACTGGAACAAGACGGAATGTCCTCTTTCACCATTTCTATTCAGCATTGTCCCTGAAACCCTAGCCAGAGCAATCAGAAAGACAAAAGAAATTAAATGGATATGGATAGGAAAAGAAGAACTCAAACTTTCACTATTTGCTGACAACATGATTCTACATTTAGAAGATCAAAAAGATTCCACCAGAAAACTTCTAGGACTCATAAATGAATTCAGCAAAGTAGCAGGATATAAAATCAGTACCCCTAAATCAAATACATTTCTATACATCAGTGATGAATCCACTGCAAGAGAAATTAGAAAAACTGCCCCATTCACAATAGCCTTAAAAAATAAAATACTTGGGATTCAATCTAACAAAAGAGGTGAAAGATCTCTACAATGTAAACTACAGAACACTAAAGAAAGAAATTGAAGAAGACCTTAGAAGATGGAAAGATCTTCCATGCTCTTGGATAGGCAGAATTAATATTGTCAAAATGGTCATACTACCAAAAGCACTATACAGATTCAGTGCAATTCCAATTAAAATTCCAATGACATTCTTCATAGAAATAGAAAAAGCAATCATGAAATTCATTTGGAAAAATAAGAGACCCAGAATAGCCAAGGCAGTCCTTAGCAAGAAGAGTGAAGCAGGAGGCATCACAATACAAGACCTTAAAATATACTACAGAGCAATAGTAACAAAAATGGCATGATATTGTTACCAAAACAGACATGTAGACCAATGGTACAGAATAGAAGACACAGAAACGAACCCACATAAATAGTTATCTTATACTAGACAAAGATGCCAAAAATATACATTGGAGAAAAGATAGCCTATTCAACAAATGGTGCTGGGAAAACTGGAAATCCATATTAGTAGAATCAAATTGAACTCCTATCTCTCACCCTGCACAAAACTCAACTCAAAGTGGACCAAGGACCTAGGCATTAGACCAGAGACCTTGTGCTTACTAGAAAAAAAAGCAGGCTCCATCATTTTGGCTTTAGGAACTGACTTCCTCAATAAGACTCCTAAAGCATAAGAAGTAAAATGAAGAATAAATAAATAAATAAGATGGATTCAAACTAAAAACTTCTCAGCAAAGGAAATAATCAATAACATGAAGAGAGAGAAAATCTTTACCACATGCACCTCAGATAGAGCACTAATTTAGGATGTATAAAGAATTCAAAACCCAAACTCCAAAAAAACAAATAACCCAATCAATAAATGGGCTAAGGAACCGAACAGACACTTCATAAATCAATCAACAAACATGAAAAAAATTCATCATCTCTTGGAATTAGAGAAATGTAAATCAAAACTACTCTGAGATTTCAACTCACTCCAGTCAAAATGGCAATTATCAAGAATACAAGCAATAATATGTGTTGGCGAGGATGTGGGGAAAAAGGTACACTCATACATTGTTAGTGGGAATGCAGATTGGTGCAACCACTTTGGAAAGCAGTATGGAGATTCCTAAGAAAACTTGGAATGGAACTACCATTTGACCCAGCTATCCCACTCCTCGGTTTATACCCAAAGGACTTAAAATCAGCATACTACAGTGACACAGCCCATCAATGTTTATAGCAGCTCAGTTCACAATAGCTAAACTATGGATCCAACCTTGATGCCCTTCAACATATGAACAGATAAAAAAACTGTGGTACATATACACAATGGAATATTATTCAGCCTTAAAGAAGAATGAAATTATGACATTCGCAGGTAAATGGATGGAACTGGAGAATATCATGCTAAGTGAAATAAACCACCCCCCCAAAACCAAAGGCTGAATGTTTTCTCTAGTAAGCAGATACTGATCCATGGTGGGGGTGAGTGGGTAGGGGAGAATGAAGAAACTTTGGATTATGCAAAAGGGAGTGAGGGGAGGGGTATGGTGGTGGGGTTGGGAAGGACAGTGGAATGAGGCAGATGTTATTAAGCTATATACATGTATGGAAATTTTTAAAAAATATATATCACTGTCAAAAAACAGATTATGAAAAAAAATTTAATACCACATATCCTTTATTAAGATTACTCTGAAATGTTCACATTTTTCCTATTCCCAAGTGAAATTGATGTGTACTAAGAATAAATAAATACATACATAAATAAATAAAAATTAAAGAGTTACAAGTAAAAATAAATAAGTAAACAAATAAAATTGGAAGTATAAAAGTCCCAAAATAGCCAATGAAATTCTAAGCCAAAAGAGTAATTCTGGAGGTATCACAATACCTGATTTCAGATTATACTACAGAACCATAGTACCAAAAACTGCATGGTGCTGGCCAAAAAACAACAACAACAACAACAAGACACAATGGTATAGAACAGAAGACACAGAGACAAACTCATACATCTACAGTTGTGTGATCCTTGACAAAGTTTCCCAAAACATACATTGGAGAAGAGACAGCCTTTTAAACAAATGGTGCTGAGAAAACTGGTTATCCATTTGTAGAAGAATGAAACTAGACCCTTATCTCTCACTCTGCACAAAAATGAACTCAGAATGGATCAAAGATCTTGGAATTAGACCAGAAACCATGCAACTTCCACAGGGAACATAAGGTCAACACTCCAGCATATAGGCACAGGCAATAATCTTCTCAATATGATCCCTAAAGCTCAGGAAGTTATGCCAAAATTTAGAAAATGGGATGGCATCAAATTAAAAAAGCTTCTACACAGCAAAGGAAATGATTAAAAGAGCATGAAGAGAGAGCATACAGAATGGGAGAAAATCTGTCACCTATTCTGATAAAGGATTAATATCTAGAATATCTAAAGAATTCAAAAACTTAACACCAAAAAACCAAATAACCCCACTAAATAAATGGGCAAATGAACTTAACAAACACTTCTCAAAAGAAGAAGTACAAATGACCAACAAAAATATGAAAAAATGTTCAACATCTTTAGCAGTTAGGGAAATGCAAATCAAAACCCCACTGAGATTTCATCTCATACCAGTCAGAATGATAGTCATGAAGAATAAAAACAATACTAAACGCTAGATAGGATGAGGAGGAAAAAGAACAATTTTACACTGTCGGAGGGATTGTAAATTAGTACAACCACTATGAAAATTAAGTATGAACATTCCTCAAATGATGGGGCATGGAACCACCATATGATCCAGCTATACTACTCCTTGGTATTTATCTTAAAGAATTAACGTCATGTACTATAGTGATACGTGCATGCCCAGCACAATTCACAATAGCCAAACTATGGAACCAGTCTAGATATACATCAGTGGGTGAATAGATAAAGAAAATATGGTGTATATACACAATGAGGTTTTATTCAGCCACAAAGAAAAATGAAATTATGGCAGGAAAATGGATGGAACTTGAGACCATTATGTGAAGTGAAATAAGCTAAACTCAGAAGGTCATGTGTTCTTTTATATATGGATGCTAAAGAGAAAAAAGGAAAAGAAAGAAGAGGGGATCTCCTGAAAATCACAGGATATCTGTAAAGGAAAGGATGTGGGGTGGCTCAGTGGGATCTATTTTGTTAACACCAACAATTGTTTCACACCCAGTATAAGTTACAAGAGCATGCTAATGGGTATGTCCATTCTTGAAGATAACCAGCTTTAAATTCCCCAACACCAGAAACACAGGACATCACAATTAGTCTGAGATGTGGCTGAGGTCATGTTTCTGATAAAGTCTTTGTGTCCTGGGGCATTAGTGATAGTCACATAATATTTACTTGGTCTCAAATTCCCATAGGGAGATGTCAAGGGTGATACCACTCTCATATTCATCTTTCAGTTTATTCAGGACTCTGGTGTACTTGGACGAGTCTTTCCCATCTCAGCAGTCTCTTTTTCAAGTTTTTAATTTTTTTTTTGTTTGTTTGTTTGTTTGTTTGTCAATCCCACCACACTTGTAGATCAGAAGGCCAGTGGTGGTAGATTTGCCTAAATCTGTGTCCCATGACAGTGATATTGACATGAGTCTTTTCCTTTCCTGTTTTGACTTTAATTTAGTGGTGGTTTTCTCAATAACTGTGTTCTGGTGGCAAACTCTTGTGAAGAGCAGGGCATTGGGTTAATCTAGAACTATAGGTAATATAGAGATATTAGTCAAAGTAAGATTAGTGATATAACAAAAAGCCTCAACATCTCAGTGACAACATTATAAAGATTTATTTCTTGCTCATGTGACAATACAAAAAGGTTTATGTGGGAGAAGGTACCTTGCTTCACCAGTCAGAAACCATCAGATTTAAATATGGCTCCTCTTGTTCTGGAGGCAAGGGAGGAATTTATTGTTCTTAGTGACTCCTGCCTCTGCCCCTGGGAAGTCTTCCCCATTTTTTATCCTTCCTGGGCAACTCTGAAGTGGATGTTGGCATGGCTAGTGGCCAAATAAAATCGGACAGAAAGCGGCCAAAGCAAGCTTTATTGGAATTTGGCTCTTGGGTGAAATTCCCAGCCCCCCTGGGTACAGTCAGGGTAGGGAGCTGGAGAAAATTGCACGTGGCTCCAGCTGCCCAGGGTCTTTATAGGCGGGAATGGGCGGGGGTCCTGCTGAGTGACAGGTGGATGTGTAAGGGTCAGTGGAGTTTTCCTGCCCGTTTGATTGGTCGTTGTGTAGCATGCTGCCCTTTGCCTCAGTTGCTCTGTTCTCCCTCATATAGTCGCCCAAATTCCAACCTAACACTACTCTCCTTGGGAATTTCAGTTTTCACCTGTTTTAAGGCTTCCCAAATAGTCACAGACTTTTTAAGACCAGGTTCATGGTCAATAAAACCACCCTCCAAAGGAGGGACTGTATAGAGGGAAAAGAGGGGTGGGAGGGATGGGGGGAAGGAAAAAATAACAGAATGAATCAAACATCATTACCCTATGTCAATGTATGATCACGCAAATGGTATGCTGTTACTCCATGTACAAACAGAAACAACATGTATCCCATTTGTTTACAATAAAAATAAATTAAAAAAAAAAAAAAAAACACCCTCCAAAACCTATAAGGCTTTTCATGTATTTGCTTCCAGTTAGGTCCACGTGCAGTAACCAACCCAGGCAAATTCTTTACTAGATATAGTTCTTAAATTCGTCCTTTTTCTGTTCTTTCTTGCCCTTTAATGTTCTCTCTCCACTGAATGGTAAGAAAGTTGAGGCTCTCTGGAATAAGAGTTATTAGTAAGAAGGTATCATCTGTAATGCAAATTTTGTCTCAAGCCTGAATCATTCACTTCATTCAGTTGAAAAGAACTATTGGGTCTTGTTTGCTTAAGATTCCAACCTTATCTCTTCCTGTTTGTTGTCTCAAAGTCATAGTCCTTTGGTGTCCTATATTTCTGTACTCTGTATCACATTTCATTTTTAATCATAAATTGGTCAATTCAATTTTTTCTTTCAATACCTTGCCAAAGGCAGCCAACAGTAGCCAACACGTTGATACTCTGATTCTTTCTAACCACTTCCCTTGGAACTGCAGGTTCAGTAGGCACATGGTCTTAACTTCCAGTTTTACCAAATTATTTACTGTTTATACATGCTGTCTGTCTTTCAAGTCTTTTTTATCAGTTTCTCCCCACCTGCTAAGCTAGTGCCACACATTTTAGATTTTTGTTAAAGTAGCACCTCACTTTAGTAAAGGAGGGATTAAGAGTTTGGGTTTTAGAAATGGTTAGAACCTGTTTATCCTACTCATTAGGTAAGTAACTTTAGGCAGAATATTTTTCCTTGATATTTTCTCAGTATCAAGTTCCTCATTTGTTATTAAAAGGGATTATTATAAATATTAAATAGCATGTAATCATCATAGTTACTAGCACTTAATTAGTACTTCATATATTCTAGTTTCAAAACCTCAAGGATGGCTCCTGCTGGGCTTTCTTTTCTGTCCTGAGTATTAATGCCTGGGACCTGTGAACTATAGGGCTTCCCTGTCCCACAAAGAAAGAAACATTCTACTGAAAGATAAGACTCCATAGGTTGAACTGCAGCAGCTTATACCTAGGACGAAATGTTCATTTAATTCATTTTTCATTTTATTTTCTTTTATATAGATTTTCCTGTTTTTAGGTGCCATGTGTTTTATGCTAGCAATTGGGCATGGCATTTGGGAGAACAAAAAAGGCTACCACTTCCAGATTTTTCTGCCACAGGAAAGTTATGTCTCTTCATCAGTTATCTCTGCCATCTTCATTTTCTGGTCCTATTTCATTATTCTCAACACCATGGTGCCCATTTCTCTCTATGTCAGGTAGGTATCTTTGATCATTTGGGGTTATGGGAAAAAAGGGTTGACTTCATACTTCCTGCTTAATCCTCCAAATAGAGCATGAACTTATAGAATGCATTACTATATGCTGTTTTGCTCTTTACTTTCCTCAGGCATGGCATGCAAAACACTCTGAGGAATATATAGAGAGTACATAAATGCCTTCCATGTCCAGAATATTGAGCTAGATACTACTACATGGTCTGTACAAAAAGAAAATCATCCCTGCCTCAAATAAGCTGTGAGTGACTAAAAAAGACATACAAACACATGAAACAATTTTGAAAAAAGACACAAATTTGGTGATGCTGAAGCCAGGCCAGGCAGCATCTACTTACCAATAAGATAGGTTCTAAATGTTCATTCATGTCAGTCACTTAGTCAGAACTCAGAGTGCATGTTCCACAGAAACAAGATGGCAAATGGTAGATGGGTGTGGTTATAACCTAAGTTCAGTCCCTAAAAGTTGAAGAAGAAGAAGAAGAAGAAGGGTGTTTCCTTCCCTTTTTCATAAGCACCCTGGAAAAAAATTTGAAATGGGTGAAATAAATCTTCACTATACTTTGCTATTCCTTTTCTGGGTTAAGCATTCCCTTGCACATCCACAGACCCAAATGTGTTTTAGTGTCCTCCTTTCCAGGTTTCCTAAAGCCATCAGTATGGCATCCCTACCCCCAAAAGTATTGCCTTGTTTAATATTTATTGCACACCTACTATATGCCAAGCAATATATTAAGTGCCAAAGCTAGAAACATGAATAAGGAGGCATCCCTTTCTCCAGAAAAGCTTGCAGTGTAGCTATGGAAACACACATAAATAAATAAATAAATAAATATGGTATAACATGAAAAAGGGTGGAACTGAAATAAATAAGTGCTATAGGAGCCTTGAGAAGAAATAGACTGATTCTACCTGGAGAGGTTAGGAAGATTTTCAGAAAAGGTAATAATCAAACTGATATTTGAAAAAACAGAAAGAATATTGCAAGCAGAAAATTCAGCATGTACAAAGGTGCGGAGGTTTTTAAAAGCTAAGCTAAGGTATTAAGCCGTAATTTCAAGTCAGATCCAGAAGAGCCTTAAATTCAGACCAAAGGGTTTGAATTTTATCCTAAAAGCAGTAAAGAACCAGCCAAGATATTTCTTTCTCCCCCCCCCCCCAAGGAAAGAAAGAATGTGATTAAATGTTTGGATTTAGAGGACGTTTTTTTTCCTCCTCATCTGAGGCGCCAGGGATTCGAACCGCAGCCCTTGCGCATGCCAGGCGAGCGCTCTCTAAAATGAGCTGTTTCTCCAGCTCGTGTTTGGATTTAGAAAGACTGTGATGTGGCTGGTAAAAGCCTGGGCAGGGAGTAACTCCAAGCCTGAGCATCATCAATAAAGAGTCACCCATGAGAACTTGAGCACCCCTTTCTTCAGCTCAAAGGAAAAAACTCAGGCGTCTCAATGCTGCTGTCTCAGACAGGGGTTACTAATAAATCAGTTTAACACACATTAAGTATGAATGATGACAGGAAGATGGCCCCTTAAAAGTCTTCACAGGGGCGGGGAATATAGCTCAGTAGCTGGAGTGCTTGCCTGGCAAGCACAAGGCCCTGGGATCAATCCCCAGCACCAAGTCTTCACAGTTTTAAAATGAAAATGCTATTGCCCATAAAGTATCTAAAATGCATGTTATTTGCCTCAGAAGAGAGCTGACTCTGCCTAGAAATTTATCACGTCAGCCCATGAGCCATTTCTGATTTTCACAGCTTCTTCCCTTCTCCTGAAACAAAGAAACTCTGAGTATGACAGGTTTCTCTCTTTTCCCCACAGCAGCAGAACAAATCCTTTAATTAGGTTGATATAACCTTTTATAAGTTAACTAATATTCTAGAATTGTGACTTTTCCTGGATGCATTTTAGAAAAAAGTGAAAGGGGAGTGTGACTCAGACAAGTTAATCAGGTACATATGAATCCAGGCGATAAAGCCTTTCATGGTAACGGTCAAGGTTGGTTTTGATGGGCTGCCTGGTAGAAAGTTCCCTCAGGAGGGCAGGTTCCTAGAGAAGATGCTAAGATTTTCAGATGCTGGCTCCTGACCTGCCATGGGACCAGTAAGAAGGAACAAAATGATGAATATGTTTGTCATGCTCTGACCAAGACCTTACTTTTCTTGCTTTCTCCTTAGTGTTGAAATAATAAGACTGGGCAACAGTTTTTATATTAACTGGGATCGGAAGATGTTTTATGAACCAAAGAACACCCCAGCACAGGCTCGCACTACCACCCTAAATGAGGAGCTTGGCCAAGTCAAATATGTGTTCTCTGATAAAACAGGGACACTGACTCAGAACATCATGATTTTCAAAAAGTGTTCTATCAATGGAAAGGCCTATGGTATGTATGCCTTCCTGCTTTCCTGAGTTCTAGAAAAATTCTGCTTTGTTAGTTTAAGAGTAAACTAGCTCTACTGACCATAAAGAAATTAAGACCCTCATTCCAGGGGGATCCTATCCTACACTCGGGAGGAAGAAAGGCCACAACTGAGAAGCCAGGAAGAATCTGAGCAGACAGACTTAATCTATTGCCATTAGCTCAGATCCTTTTTGCCGCAGCGTATCTCTGCATGACTGTCCATACTTCCTCAAACCTAAACACAGAGTTTTTGGGTTTTCGATCTGAGAATGCCTTTATCATGTAAAACTATTATCAAATAAATGTGTCATGTTTTTCTCCTCTGGTGGGGGAGTAAACTATGAGTCTCTGAAATTCACATTTACCTATTATTCTCACAAGCCTTTCTATTCACTAAGCAAAGAATACCCAGTCATTGATTTCCAACCAAAAAGTGCTAATTTAGTATCTTGTAGATGGAGCCCATTGTGTTAGACATTGAAAATGCCAAGATGTGCCAGAGTTAGTCTCTGTCCTCAAGGAGTTCACAGTATACTGAGGAAAAACAATATACTCATTTCATTGACTGTTAAACCAGATGGATGTTGGTTAATGGCTACATTATTTTCAATGAGACAGGAAGAATAAGTTTTTGAGATCTATTGCAGAGCACAGTGACCATAATTAGCAAAAGTGTATTGTGTACTTCAAAATTGCTAAAAGAATATAGTTTAAATATTATAACAAAAAAAGAAAATATGTGAAGTGTTAATTGACATAATCATTTCACAGTACATAAATATATGAAAACATCACACTGTATTCATAAATATATGTAAATACTTGTCAATTTAAAAAATTAAGCCTAAATAAAATAAATCAGATGAAACAGTATAGTACTGAAACCTCTAATCCTGATTCCCCTTTAGATCAACAAATAGACAAAGGGGAATGAAGGGAAGGGAGGGGAAATGGGAATAGAAAAGACAAAAGAATGAATTGCACCTATCTTTCCTATCCTTGAATATGAATGCACAACCAATGTAACTCTACATCATATACCACCACAGTAATGAGATTCTAATTGGAACAAGTTATACTTATTCTATGTTGGTTAATATGTCAGAATACACTCTACTGTCATGTATATCTAGAAAGAACAAAAAAAAAAAAACCCCTACAAATAGGATCCAAGATGGCGGTCTAGAGGGAGGCTGCGTTCCTTGTCGCTCCGCAATGCCGGATTCAAGCAGAGGATTATCTGTTTCTCGGTGAGGCAGTTTTTGCTGCTTATCGATCTCCTGCTCTTTACCCCATTTGTCTGCTGTGATGACCTGCAGTCTGCCAGCATATTGACGCCTTTTTTGAGAGCAGATTGCTCACTGTCAGGTGTCTATCATCCGCCATTTGCCTGCCTCTTGCCTGTCCATCGCCTGCCTTACCCCTATCCATCACCCAACGCTCGAGGTTCACCTCCCGATCATCCGACAGCTGCCAGCAGATTGACCGCAGACCGCCAGTGGAGAACCAGCTGCCTGCTGCTGCCTGGAAATTCACTGTCACAGTATCTGCAGGTTTGATTACACTTGGCTGCCGCCAGGCCCTGTAGGACCCCTGGCAGGACGGACCGAGTCCCATCTCCAGGATCCTTCAGCCCGACCGATCACTCCCTGCCTCTGGGGCCCTCACATCAACTGACTGTTCCCTGCCGCCAGGACCCCCAGACCAACTGACTGTGCCCTATCACCGGGACCCCAGACCAACTGATTGCACCCGGCCTCCAGGATCCCACAACCACACCAAACACACTGGACCTCCAGGACCCCTGCCGGACCAACTGCATCCTGTCTCCAGGACCTCCAGCTGACCACGTCCACCCCTGAGCTGCAGCTCCCCATTTGCCAACACATTTGGAAGCCAGAGCAGCCATCTTGGATAATCCTGGAAGCCGTAGCTCCGATCTTCGGGTGGGGCAAATCCCATCCTGCAACGCCTGCTGGAGGCTTGAAGCTCATTCTCAGGTACCTCTCATACATCAGGCTACTGAACACTGGGAGGTTTCATTACAATATGACTATTATACAGTAGATTTTCTTTTTTCTCCTTTTTTAAAAAAAAAATTAAGTTTTTATTTCTTTTTGTTTCTTGCTTTCTTTTCCTTCTGTTTACCTGTTCCCTCAGAGTCACTTTCTCCCATATTTACATGATGTTATTGTCCCCATAGGGGCTATTTGGTCTAGGATTGCATAGTGTCTGGTTTGGGCACTGCTAATATTGATCTCCCCTTAAAGAAAGGGTTTTGGAAACCTATAGGGCCACTATAAGCCTATACGGGGAAATCTGCAATATCCCAGATCTGCAGCGCTAGAGGAGAAGATACATGAACAACATGAAAAAACAAGGGAAGAAAATGATCCAAACAAATCTAGATTCTATAGTAATAGAATCCAATGACAGTATGTTAAAAGAAATGTCAGAAAAGGACTTCAGATTATACATGATTAAGATGATTTGCGAAGCAAAGGATGAGATAAGAGAGCAAATGCAGACAATGAATGATAATACCAATAAGCTGAAAGAGCACCTGCAGGAAGCAAAAGATCATTTCAACAAAGAGATAGAGATTCTCAAAAAAAACCAAATGGAAATCCTTGAAATGAAGGAGACAATAAACCAAATAAAAAAACTCAATGGAAAGCATCACCAACAGACTAGACCACTTGGAAGACAGAAACTCAGACAATGAAGACAAAATATTTAATCTTGAAAATAAAGTCGCCCAAACAGAGAAGATGGTAAGAAATCATGAACAGAATCTCCAAGAGCTATGGGACATCATGAAAAGACCAAATTTAAGAATTATTGGGATTGAGGAAGGCACAGAGATACAAACCAAAGGAATGAACAACCTATTCAATGAAATAATATCAGAAAATTTCCCAAACCTGAAGAATGAAATGGAAAATCAAATACAGGAGGCTTACAGAACACCAAATGCACAGAATCACAACAGATCCACACCAAGGCACATTATAATGAAAATGCCTAACATTCAAAATAAAGACAGGATTTTGAAGGCCGCGAGAGAAAAGCATCAGATTACATATAGGGGGAGACCAATACGGATAGCAGCAGACTTCTCAACCCAGACTCTAAAAGCTAGAAGGGCCTGGACCAACATATTTCAAGCTCTGAAAGAACATGGTTGCCAACCAAGAATCCTATACCCAGCAAAAATAACCTTCAGATTTGAAGATGAAATAAAATCCTTCCATGATAAACAAAAGTTAAAAGAATTTACAAATAGAAAGCCTGTGCTACAGAATGTTCTCAACAAAATATTCCATGAGGAGGAAATGAAAAACAACAATGGCGGTCAGCAAAGGGAGGAACTACCTTAGAGAAAAACCACTCAAAGGAGAAACCAAGCCAACTTAAAAACCAAAAATAAGCCAAATGACTGGGAATACAAATCATTTCTCAATAATAACCCTGAATGTTAATGGCCTAAACTCATCAATCAAAAGACACAGGCTGGCAGAATGGATTAAAAAGAAAGACCCAACAATATGCTGCCTGCAAGAGACTCATCTCATAGAAAAAGACATCCACATACTAAAGGTGAAAGGATGGAAAAAAACCTACCACGCACATGGACCCAGTAAAAAAGCGGGGGTTTCCATCCTTATATCAGATAAAGTGGACTTCAAGCCAAAGTTAGTCAGAAGGGATAAAGAAGGACAATTTCATACTGCTTAAGGGAACCATAAATCAGGAAGACATAACGATAGTAAATATTTATGCCCCAAACAATGGTGCATCCCTGTACATCAAACAAATCCTTCTCAATTTCAGGAATCACATAGACCACAACACAATAATTCTGGGCAACTTTAACGCACCGTTGTCACCACTAGATAGATCTTCCAAACAAAATCCAACCAAAGAAACCATAGAACTCAATAACACAATCAATAACCTAGACTTAATAGACATATATATATAGAAATCAATGACAAAGTAAAAAAAGGAAATTACTCCAACACTTGGAGACTAAATAATATGCTATTGAATGAAACATGGATAACAAAAAACATCAGTGAGGAGATTAAAAAATTCTTAGAGGTCAATGAGAATGATGATACAACATATCAAAATCTCTGGAACACTATGAAAGCGGTACTAAGAGGAAAATTCATTGCATGGAGCGCATTCCAGAAAAGAATGAAAAGTCAACAATTAAATGACCTAACATTACAGCTCAAAGCCCTAGAAAAAGAAGAACAGAATAACAGCAAAAGTACTAGAAGACAGGAAATGATTAAAATCAGAGCTGAAATCAATGAAATTGAAACAAAGGAAACTATTCAAAAAATTGACATAACAAAAAGTTGGTTCTTTGAGAAAGTAAACAAAATAGATAAACCCTTAGCCACACTAACAAAGAGAAGGAGAGAGAAGACTCAAATTACTAAAATACATGATGCAAAAGGAAATATCACAACAAACACCACTGAGATACAGAACATAATGAGAAGCTACTTTGAAAATCTGTATTCCAACAAAATAGAAAGTACCAAAGACATTGACAAATTTCTAGAGACATATGCTCCTCCCAAACTGACCAGGAGGGCATACACGATTTAAACAGATTAATATCAAGCAATGAAATAGAAGAAGCCATTAAAAATCTACCATCCAAGAAAAGCCCAGGACCAGATGGATTCTCAGCCGAGTTCTACAAGACCTTCAAAGAAGAACTCATTCCAATACTTCTCAAAGTATTCCAGGAAATAGAAAAGGAGGGTACCCTACCAAACTCATTCTATGAAGCTAATATCACCCTCATACCCAAACCAGGAAAAGACACATCAAGGAAAGAAAATTTTAGACCAATATCCTTGATGAATATAGATGCATGCTAAGATCCTTAACAAAATATTGGCAAACTGTATCCAAAAACATATTAAGAAAATTGTGCACCACAATCAAGTGGGGTTCATTCCTGGAATGCAAGGATGGTTTAACATCCGTAAATCAATCAACGTAATCCATCATGTCAATAGACTTAAGGATAAGAATCATATGGTTATTTCAATTGACGCAGAAAAAGCATTTGACAATATACAACACCCCTTCATGCTGAAAACACTAGAAAAAATAGGGATAACAGGAACATACCTGAACATTGTAAAGGCTATTTATGCTAAGCCCATGGCCAACATCGTTCTTAATGGAGAAAAACTAAAACCATTCCCTTTAAAAACGGGAACAAGACAGGGATGGCCTCTTTCACCACTTCTATTCAACATTGTCCTTAAACTCAAGCCAGAGCAATTAGGCAGACTAAAGAAATTAAAGGGATACGAATAGGAAAAGAGGAACTTAAGCTGTCACTATTTGTGGATGACATGATTCTATATTTAGAGGATCCAAAAACCTCCTCCAGAAAACTTCTAGACCTCATCAATGAATTCAGCAAAATAGCAGGCTATAAAATCAACACGCATAAATCTACAGCATTTTTATACCCAAGCGATGAAACAGCTGAAAGGGAAATGAGGAAAACACTCCATTTGCAATAGCCTCAAAAAAAAAAAAAAAAAAAAAAAAAAAACTTGGGTATCAATCCAACCAAAGAGGTAAAAGATCTCTATAATGAAAACTACAACACTGAAGAAAGAAATTAAGGAAGACCTTAGAAGATGGAAAGATCTCCCATGTTCTTGGATAGGAAGAATTAATATTGTCAAAATGGCCATACTACCAAAAGTGCTATACAGATTCAATGCAATTCCAATTAAAATCCCAATCATGTACCTCACAGAAATAGAGCAAGCAATCATGAAATTCATATGGAAGAATAAGAAACCCAGAATAGCTAAAGCAATCCTTAGCAGGAAGAATGAAACGGGATATCGCAATACCAGAACTTCAACTATACTACAAAGCAATAGTAACAAAAACGGCATGGCATTGGTATCAAAATAGACAGGTAGATCAGTGGTACAGAATAGAGGACACGGACACAAACTCAAATAAATACAATTTTCTAATACTAGACAAAGGTGCCAAAAATATGCAATGGAGAAAAGATAACCTCTTCAATAAATGGTGCTGGGAAAACTAGAAATCCATATACAACAGAATGAAACTAAACCCCTATCTCTCACCCTGCACAAAACTCAACTCAAAATGGATCAAGGACCTCGGAATCAGACCAGAGACCCTGCATCTTATAGAAGAAAAAGTAGGTCCACATCTTCACCTTGTTGGCTTAGGATCAGACTTCCTTAACAGGACTCCCATAGCACAAGAAATAAAAGCAAGAATCAATAACTGGGATAGATTCAAACTAAATAGCTTTCTCTCAGCAAAGGAAACTATCAGCAATGCGAAGAGAGAGCCTACAGAGTGGGAGAATATCTTTGCCACTCATACTTCAGATAGAGCACTGATTTCCAGAATATATAAAGAACTCAAAAAACTCTACACCAAGAATACAAATGACCCAATCAACAAATGGGCCAAGGATATGAACAGACACTTCACAGAAGAAGATCTACAAGCAATCAACAGATATATGAAAAAATGTTCAACATCTTTAGTAATAAGAGAAATGCAAATCAAAACTACACTAAGATTCCATCTCACCCCAATTAGAATGGTGATTATCAAGAATACAAGCAACAACAGGTGTTGGCGAGGATGTGGGGAAAAAGGTACACTCATACATTGCTGGTGGGGCTGCAAATTAGTGCAGCCACTCTGGAAAGCAGTGTGGAGATTCCTTAGAAAACTTGGAATGGACCTACCATTTGACCCAGCTATCCCACTCCTTGGCCTATACCCAAAGGACTTAAAATCAGCACAATACAGAGATAAAGCCACATCAATGTTCATAGCAGCTCAATTCACAATAGCCAGACTATGGAACCAACCCAGATGCCCTTCAATTGATGAATGGATAAAGAAACTGTGGTATACAATATAATGGAATATTACTCAGCTATAAAGAATAATAAAATTATGACATTTGCAGGCAAATGGATGAAATTGGAGAATATCATGTTAAGTGAGATAAGCCAATCTCAGAAATCAAAAAGAGGAATGATCTCACTGATAAGCGGATGATGACACTTAATGGGGGGTGGGAGTGGGACAAGAATGGAGGAAGGAGGGACTGTATAGAGGGAAAAGAGAGGTGGGAGGGGTGGGGGGGAAGGAAAAAAAATAATGGAATGAATCAAACATCATTACTCTATGTAAATTTATGAATATGCAAATGGTATGCTGTTACTCCATGTACAAACAGAAACAACATGTATCCCATTTGTTTACAATAAAAATAAATTTAAAAAAAAATCCTACAAATAGTATTGAAAGAAGCCATCACAGGGTGTTCAGTTTGATCAGTGTATCCCGTGACTAGTCCTTCATTTATCATATGCCTTAAGCATAACCTTATTTTTGTGATTGAGTTAAATCCTCATGTGTGAACATTCATGCCTGCTACCCTAGCTAGCAGAAGGGTGTAATCACACCTGAAAAGTTAGAGCACATGGAATATTCTTCTGGAGTGAAGGAAAAGTTTTGAAACTATAGAGAGGTGGTAGCTGTACAACATCGTAACATTATTTTCAATGGCCCAAAGGTGAAAATAACTCATGTTAGCCATCAATAGATGAATGGATTTTTTAAGTATATAAATTCAATGGAATATTATTTCATACATAAAAATTAATGACGTTTGATACATGATATAAAATAGATGAACCTTGAAAACATTATGCAAATTGAAAAGCCAGATATAAAAAGACAAATATTGCAGAGTTCTACAGAGAATTGGAAATTCATAGAAATAAAAAGTAGAATAGAGGTTACTAGAGACTGGGATGGGGAGGAACGGGAAGTATTGAAAATATACAGTGGTGATCACTGTGCAACATTATGAATGTAGTTAATGCCATTGAATTTTACAGTTAATATGGCAGCTTTTATGTTATATGTAATCTACCACAATAAAAATTAAACCGTCCTTTAAACCCCTTGCCAAGTCTTTGCTCTGTTTGCTTACCAATAGGTAGTTCCTGTGATAAGGAAGGACTGAGGGAGCCAGATTCTGAGGTGAGTGATTACAGCTTTCTATGGGAGCTGGGTGTGACTGTGCAACATGGAAGCATCTCTAATACAAAGGGGACTCAGTCCCCAAAATAGTAAAACTTTTACTGGCCTCAAAATATCAGAAACCCTTATATAAATGGTCCATGTTTATTTGAGGGAATTTGGGGGTTTTAATGAAAATAGTTATATTGTTTTTTCCTCTTTAAAAAAAAAATCTGTGCTCATTGTAAAATTTCAAATTATACCGAAATATGTGAAGAAGAAGATTAACACTATTCAACCCAATTTTGGTGACCAATGTAAAATTTATGGGGTTTTCCCAACAAATATTTTTCATACACACACACACACACACACACACACACACACACACACACACACACAAGTACATCTAAATCTAAGATAGATAAATAGAATGCTATTTTCAGCTTCCTTTTTTCACTTGACACTATATTGTGGTCATCTATCAATCTCAGCAGATGCAACTTTATTATTTTTAATGGTTGTGTATTTAAGTATCCAGTTGTATTGGTATACTTTAATTTAACCAATCCCTATTTTTTTCCATTTGCTATTACAATAGAGTTTTGGTAAGCATCATGGTACATACATTATTACATAGTTTTCTGCTTTCTTAGAATAAAGTCCCAGAAGTGAAATTGGTTGGTCAAAGGGTAGCCATATTTTTAATACATTTAATTTTGTTATATTGCCCTTCAGACCGATTTGCATCACATGATTTGCCCACCAGAAATATATGATAATTCTTTTTCCCCCATATTCTTGTTAGTACTGCATCATAACGGTTTTTTAATCTGTGAAAATTTAATTGGTAAAAAATAAAATCTCATTTTGGAATTAACTTTTAACTATGAATGAAAACATTAAAAGAATACTTATTTATGGAGTACCATGTGATGTTTTTATATAGTATATACACATATATATATAAACTAATATTCACATCAGGGTAAACATATCTACTCAAACATTTATTGCTTATGGTGAAAATATTAAAAATTCTTTACTTAGTTTTTTTAAAATGTAGAGTACATTGTTATTTATAGTCACCCTCCTGTGTGATAGCACGCCACTTCTTGTTCCTACCTACCTGTAACTTAGTCCCCTTTGATCAACCTGTACCCATTCCACTGTCCCCCAATATTGCATTCTTAATTTACCTTACTTTGGTTACTAACTAGGTTGAATTATTCTTATGTGCTTATTTCCTTTCCCCTTACCAATCTCATTATTGCCTACTTATTCTTGTTATTTGCCCTTTTTTCTTATATAAAGTGCTCTTCATATAGGAAAAATAACAAATCATCCTTTTCTTACATTTGTCTTTTGGTGTTTGGCTTTTTAAATAATTTTTTCTGTGTAGAAGTTCTAAACTTATGTAATCACATCTATCAGTCTTTTTTCCTATATCACTTTAGGATTTATGACACACTCAACAGTGCTTACCCACACAATTATAAAAATAATCTTCTTATGCACTCTTCCTATCTCTAGCTGTTCATTTTTACTGTTTTCTCTAGCATTGCACCTCAACTTTTTGTTCATGGGTTGATTTTAAGCATCCCTTCACAGGGCTTCCTCCCTTGCCTTCAGGTTACTCCTCACTGTTTCCCTGTCTGCTAGAGAACCAATTCCAAACCTTAACCATTTGACTTACATACAGCTGACTCCACTCTCAACGTCCATCTCACTCATCAATCCAAAGAGATTGGAAAGGGGAGGGAAAATCACTTTTTTTGTCATAGTTTTCCAGGAGCTTTCCTGATGACTGTGTAAACAAAGTTATACTTTCTAGGGAGTAAATCCTCCTTGGAAGTTTCTTTCCCTTTCTTCTTCCTTCCACTACTAATTAACCATAGAACACTTTCTACTAGATCACTGGAATCTGTTCTCTTATAAACAAACTTACCTGCTGTTTCAATCTCTTCATAAAAACGCTCTCTTCTCCCTGTCTTTATTAAAACATGACTTTCACTGAGATCATATCCCTTTTCCTCCATTTCTTTCATACTCTGCATGCTGTAATCCCAAAGATATTGAAGTTCTTATTATCCTGTGCCAATTTTAAAGCATTACTTTTTCTTCGTCTGTCATCATCTTGTGATGCTTATGACATTCACCCTTAACTCTTCTTATGGTTAACATCTATTAATCTTCTGGCTTCTTCACTTCATCACTGAAGACTTTGAAACAGCTCATATGCTCTCTTTCCTCCAATCACTACCATCATTTTGGTGGTATTGGCACTTTATGAATGATCTATCATTGTAGACTCTTTCAGATATGTGAGAGTTTGTCTTTCAGAGGAACTCTTGGACTAAAAGAAAAAATCTATACCACCCTTTGCCATGTCATCATCCAGAATTGTACCACTCAGAAACTGTAAACTTCCTTGTTTTGATCTCTGACTATAAACATTATTCCTCCACTTTTCTCAGTACTTGGCTCCTAGGACTGAGAGAAAAGAAAGACTTGTTCTCCTATCTTCTGAAGATTTACAAAACCTCAGCTCTCTAGGCTATCAATTCCCTGTAACTTTACTTATTTTTCTATCTTTCTGGTCTGTAACCTAGGATTGTAAGAATCCTTTATACCTTACAAGTCCTCCTTTTCTCTTCTCTTCTCTCCTTTTCTTTACCTCCCTCCTTTTCTTTTTTCTCTTTCTTCCCTCCCTCCCACCTTCCTCCTCCTCCTCCTCCTCCTCCTCCTCCTCCTTCTTCTTCTTCTCCTCCCCCTGCCTTCATCTAACAAATCTGGACCTTGAATTAATCAAACCATCTACCCTATCTCAGTTTCTAATTTCAGTGTGCCATGCAGTGTTTTGGAGATCACAGAAAAATATTACAAATTCAGAGACTCTCCTGGGTCCCCAGTGCCACTTTCAGACTTTTACTTGTTTGTAAGCAGCTTCATACTTTATTCTCCAGATCAACCTTTCCAAATATTCACTACTTTTGGGCCTTCTACCACATGAACCAGGTGCCCAGTATGCAGCAGATGATATCACCTTCTACTTTTACTAAGAAAAATCCAAACAACCAGCTAAATATCCTTTTCTGAGCCAGGCACTGTGGCACATGCCTGTAATCCCAGCAGCTTGAGAAACTGAGGCAGGAGGATTACAAGTTCAAAGCCGACTTCACTCATATATTCACATGGCCTTAATTTACTATCTCACCTACTGATAACCTCTAAATCCATATCTCAGGAACCCTAGGTAGCTCCTTCACATCCTTGGCCAAGTCCAAAGACATTTTATAAAAACCATCTTGTAGCTATGTCACAACAACCAAAATTTTTCCTCAATTGCCATCTTCTGTCCTTAATTCTGAATTTATTTCCTCTTATCTCATTCATTCTGAATCTGCTTCCTCTCATCTAACAACTGAGTCAGTTTCTATCCTGTTTTGACATCTTTCTGCCTTGTTTAACTGGTTGTTTTGCTTTCAACTTCAGAGTTATCCATGAATGCTAGCTCTTAGATCTTGCTGTATCGTAACTGTGAGCCTTATGTCTTGTACCTAGCCAGGACGTGTGTCCTGACACATTATTTATATGGAACGGGAGATCAGAAACTAGCTCATTATCTCTTTCCTGAGTTTCAAAACTATATATACAACAGCTGCTTTTATTACTACCTGCATGTCTTTCTGGTATCTCCAATTTACTGTCAGAAGCCTTCTGTGGAATTCTTTCTCCATGAAAGGGTCTCACTGTCTATGCAGGGACCCACCTGGGAAATATAAAATTATTTTTAACTCTTCCCTCTTTCATTCCTTATCCATGTCCTGCCAATTCTAGCTTCATTCTTTGAAATCCATCATCTTAATTTAATATTTATTGTCTCTTATGAATCACTGACTCCTGGTCTCTCTGCTTCTCATCTTGCTAGTTCTGATTTATTCTCCATTTCAACACCAGAGAACTTTCTTTGACTCAAAACTGACTGTGTCACCTCCAGTGGAATACTGCTACAACACTATGTTGTGAATAAGATGTCAATACAGTATCCTTCTCTTGCTTTCCTTTCCAGTCTTCTCTCTGATACTAACCAGCCTCTATTTCCAAAGAATGTGCCAACTTAAAAGCCCAATTCTAGAAAAGGCGCAGGAGATGCCATATAATGGTTGTCTTAAATTACTGAACTTCTGTGGTTGACCAGATTGAGGGCTTGGCTGACCTGACCTTACTTGCTACCAAAAAATTCCCTCTAGATGAGATATAGAAAAAAGTCAGTATAGGACACTACAGACTTCCCTTTCCCCAACATAGCACCAAACAGAGTAGTTGTGTCTGTACTTGAATGTTAGGGTCAAACCCTGGTGGTGAAACAACTATCAAGAACTAGACAAAGTTTTTGTTTGTTTGGTTGGTTGGTTTATTTGTTTGTTTGTTTGTTTGGTAGTAGGGATTGAACCCAGAGCCTTGTACATGCTACATTCCCATCCCAAGAACTGGAGAAAGATTCTTGAGAATTCTAATACAGACTCAAGAAATGTGTTCATAACATCAACTCTGGAGTGGGAATAAAAAAGTCTCAGGGCCAATGTTTACTCAAGGTGACTAGAAGCAGCCTAACTGAAATGGAAAATGAAAGTCAATGTCTAAATGAGCCAAGGTCACCACCAGGAAAATGGTTAGTGAATTTTAGGTTCAAACATTGAGGAGAAACATAAGCAACAAGGTCAGTGACCATGAAGTCAGAGACAGGAAGGTATGCTGATAGTCAAAGCAAAATTAAGTCTGTGAAGAAGCATATACTGCAGCTTCTTTGTTATATGACCTTGCCTTTGTCTTGCAATATTCCTTTCTAGCCCTTTTTTTTTTAATTACAAAACAAAGTTTACTCTGCAATACTTTATCATAATGAATTGTATCTCTTTGATAAAAATAAACTTTATAAACATTTTAATAATCAGAGATTAGATATAAAAACTAACCATTTGTAAGTTGTTTTTCATATGAGCAAAGACTGGCAACTGAGAAGTAGTTCCCTTGTGACTGGTCATCTACTGTTTTTAGCCCTCTTTTGTCCTGTGGGGCTAAAATAGTGTAACCACCGTTGATGCCACTGTACCTGGCACTTTGTTCCCTACTCAGCTCCCCAAATCAGGCAGAAGACAACAAGAAACAAGATTCACCCAACATCACTTAAGAATAGGGAATGCTATCTCGCTGATAAGTGGATGATGACACATAATGGGGGGTAGGAGGGGCTAGTGTTAGGGTTAGAGTTAGGGATAGGGTGGGGGGCAAGAATGGAGGAAGGAAGGACTGTATAGAGGGAAAAGAGGGGTGGGAGGGGTGGGGGGGAAGGGAAAAAATAACAGAATGAATCACACAACATTACCCTATGTAAATTTATGATTATACAAATGGTACACCTTTACTCCATGTACAAACAGAGAAACAACATGTATCCCATTTGTTTACAATTAAAAAAAAAAAAAAAGATTCCTGCAGTAAAAAAAAAAAAAAAAAGAATAGGGAATCCTGGGGCTGGGGTTATAGCTCAGTGGTAGAGTGCTTGCCTAGCATGTGTGAAGCACTGGGTCCAATTCTTAGCACTGCATATAAATAAATAAATAAAAGTCCATCAACAACAACAACAAAAAAATTTTAAGGAATAGGGAGTGTTTACCTCCTCATAGTCTTAGGTTTGATTAGCAGATAAGATTTGAGAGTTGAAAGAATAGTTTAAAGATAGCTATAAATCATTCAGAATATCTAAGGTAAAAGTGAAGCAAGAAGGGTCTGCCATGATTGGATCAAAAAAGAAGATCCAACAATATGCTGTCTCCAAGAGATTTACGTACTAAGCAAAGACACCCACAAACTGAAGGTAATAGGATGGGGAAAAAAACATATCATTCATATGAATCTCACAAACAAGCAGGGGTATCTATCCTCATATCAGATAAAGTGAACTTCAACACAATAATACTGGGTGACTTTAACACACCTCTCTCATCACTATGTAGATTCTCCAAATAAAAACTATAAAGAAGCTATAGAAGTAAAAAATAAAATTAATAATTTAGACTTAACAGACACATATAGAATATTTCATCTATCAATGATTGAGTACACTTTCTTCTCAGCACATAGATCCTTTTCTAAAATAGACCATATCTTAGGCCACAAATCAACTCAGCAAGTCCAAAAAATAGAGATATTGCCTTGCATTCTATCAGATCATAATGGAATGAAATTAGAAATCAATAATAAAATAAAAAATAAAAGCTACTGTATTACCTGGAGAATAAATAATGCACTATTGGATGACCAATGGATAGTAGAAGAAATCAGGGATGAAATGAAAATATACTTAGAGGTAAATTAGAATAGCAACACAACTTATCAAAATCTCTGGGACACTATGAAGGCAGTTCTAAGAGGAAAGTTCATTGCACTGAGTGCATTCTTTAAAAGAATAGAAAGTCACCAAATAAATAACCTAACATTTCATCTCAGTGCCCTAGAAAAAGAAAAACAAATCAACAAGAAAAGCAGAAGACAGGAAATAAATAAAATCAGAACCAAAAATCAGTGAAATTCACACACACACACACACACACACACACACACACACACTTGAACAAAAACTTAGTTCTTTGAAAAAATAAATAAAATTGATAAACCGTTAACCAAGCTAATGAAGAAAGAGAAATGCAAATCACTACTATTCATGATGAAAAAGGAAAATATCACCATGGACACTATTGAAATACAGTCAATAATCAGAAACTACTTTGAAAATCTGTACTCCAATAAAATAGAAAATCATGAAGACATCAACAATTTTCAGAGACATGTGACCTTACCCAAATTGAATCAAGAGGACATAGAAAATTTAAACAGATGAATTTCAAGCAATGAAGATGCCATCAAAAGCATATGAACGTTTCAAGATGGCGGCCTAGAGGGTGGCTGCATTACGTGTTGCTCCAGAACTCAGGATTCAAGAGAGGAGATATTGAGACGCTTGGGACCAACTCAAAGCAGCCGGGTGACTCTCACCCCCTGGGGGGGCATCCCGGATGGGACGGGGGTCCCGGAACGCAGGAAACTTTGTGAAGTAGAACTGCCGGCGAGACGCCCCTCCCCCCGCTGGAGCGCCATAGAGGAGGCCGTTCGGCACAGCGCTGGGACTCGGAGCAGCCACTGGGGCTCCGGCGGCTGCCCGGGGGAGGAGTGGCGGGGAGAACTGTGTGGACTCAGGACACCGGGGCCTGCCCTGAGGAGGAGGAGAGGAGCGTGGCCACTTGGATTCGGAGAGACTGCGCCAGAGCTGCAGGCGGTTGCCAGAGGAGAAGCCGCGCGGCGAGCTGTTTGGATTCAGAACGACGCTTCTGAACACCGGGGCCTGCCCTGAGGACGAGGAGGAAGAGGAGCGGCCGCTTGGATTCGGGTGACTATACGGGAACTACAGGCGGTTGCCAGAGAAGGGGCTGCGTGGCGAGCTGTTTGGACCCGGACCACTTCTGAACCCCGGGGCCTGCCCGGAGGAGTAGGAGAAGGAGGAGAAGGAGCGCGGCGGGTCCTTTGGACTCGCAGTGACTGCATTAGCGCTCCAGGCGGCTGCTCAGAGGAGAAGGCGAGTGGTGAGTGGTTTGGTCTTAAAGTGACAGCTCCTGAACACAGGGGGGCTGCCTGGAGGAGAAGCGTGGTGGGACGCTTGGTCTTGAGGGGCCACACCAGAGCTCCGGGTGGTGCCCAGAGGACCCGTGCAGCGGGTCACGTGGATTCAGAGCCACTCAGAGGGACTGCTCCTGAACACCCGGGGGGTTATCTGGAGAAGGAGGAGGAACGGGGAGGGTCACTTCGACTCGGAGTGATTGATTGCCCCGGGCTACGGGTGGTTGGTGGGAGGAGGAGGCACGAAGTGAGTTTCTTGGACTCCTAGTGACCGCACCGGCATACTGGGCGGCTGTCTGGAGGAAGAGGCCTGTGGCGGGTCTCTGGGACTCAGAGCGATTGTTCGGGGCCACAGGTGGCTGCTCAGAGGAGGGGCCACGCAGCCAGGCGATTAGGTGCAGAGCAGGGTCCCAGGATCTAGGAGGCTTCTGGGTGGAAGAGCCGCACAGAGACAGGCTTAGGGCGGAGCGAAGGTTCCAGGCCTGTGGGCAAATTCTCTGAGGAGGGGCAGCCTAAGGAGATTCATCTGCGAAGGGTGAGGCTCCCAGGCCCAGGAGGTAGGGCCGGGCCCCTGGAAACTTTGCAGAGGAAGGCAGCCCAGCCCAGGCAGTAGCTGTAAATTGAGGGGAACCTCTAGGAGGAAACTGACCAGCGAGACCTCCCCACCGGGTGAGTCTTCCCTGCTGGGTGAGGTTTTCCACAAGGACGGTAAAACCAGAGACTCAGGCCCAAACAGGCCTTGCCTCAGCCCACAGCCTAGGTCCCCTTTGGATGACCATTGGTCAACAAGTGGAGGCACCTCTGCCCACTAGCAGGGAATATACCCCACCTGAAGGCCACCACTCCTAGAGAGGCAGCTTCCTTGTGGAGCACCGCATTATCAACCTCCTCCAAGACTTCAGCCTACTGAAGGCTAAGAGGGGATATATATATAGAAATCTTCAGGGTCATTGTAAATCAACAGAGGAAATCTGCAATATCTCAGCGGTCCACTGATATCTGAACAACATGAGAAAACAAGGAAAGAAAATGCTGCAAACAAATCTAGATGTTACATCAATAAAACCCAATGACAGCATGGCAGAAGAAATGACAGAAAAGGAGTTCAGAATGTACATAATTAAAATGATCAGAGAAGCAAACGAGGAGATGAAAGAGCAAATGCAAGCATTGAATGATGAGATGAAAGAGCAAATGCAAGCATTGATTGATCGCACCAATCGACAGTTAAAAGAGCAAATACAGGAAGCAAAAGATCATTTCAATAAAGAGTTAGAGATATTGAAAAAAAACCAAACAGAAATCCTTGACATGAAGGAAACAATAACCAAATTAAGAACTCCATAGAAAGCATATCCAATAGGATAGAACACCTGGAAGACAGAACCTCAGACATTGAAGACAAAATATTTAACCTTGAAAACAAAGCTGAACAAACAGAGAAGATGGTAAGAAATCATGAACAGAATCTACAAGAACTATGGGATATCATGAAAAGGCCAAATATAAGAATTATTGGGATTGAGGAAGGCCTAGAGAAACAAGCCAAAGGAATGAACAACCTATTCAATGAAATAATATCAGAAAATTTCCCAAATCTGAAGAATGAAATGGAAAATCAAGTTCAAGAGGCTTACAGGACTCCAAATACACAAAATTACAACAGACCCACACCAAGGCACATTATAATGAAAATACCTAACATACAAAATAAAGACAGAATTTTAAAGGCTGTGAGAGAAAAGAACCAAATTACATTCAGGGGGAAACCAATACGCATATCAGCAGATTTTTCAATCCAGACCCTAAAAGCTAGAAGGTCCTGGAACAACATTTTTCAAGCCCTGAAAGAAAATGGATGCCAACCAAGAATCTTATACCCAGCAAAACTTACCTTCAAATTTGACGATGAAATAAAATCCTTCCATGATAAACAAAAGCTAAAAGAATTTACAAAAAGAAAGCCAGCATTACAGAACATTCTCAACAAAATATTCCATGAGGAAGAGATGAAAAACAAAGAAGCAAATCAGCAAAGGGAGGAATTATCCTAAAGGAATTGTCAAATAAAGGAGGAAACAAGTTGTGTCAAACAAATAAATAAACAAAATTTTAAAAATGAACCAAATGACCGGGAAACCAAATCATTTCTCTATAATAACCCTGAACGTTAATGGCCTGAATTCATCAATCAAAAGACACAGACTGACAGACTGGATTAAAAAGAAAGATCCAACAATATGTTGCCTGCAAGAGACTCACCTCATAGAAAAAGATACCCATAGATTAAAGGTGAAAGGATGGGGAAAAACATACCATGCACATGGACTCAGCAAAAAAGCTGGAGTATCCATCCTCATTTCCGATAATGTGGACTTCAAGCCAAAGTTAGTCAGAAGGGATAAAGAAGGTCATTTCATACTGCTTAAGGGAAGCATAAATCAGCAAGATATAACAATCATAAACATCTATGCCCCAAACAGTGGCTCATCTATGTATGTCAAACAAATCCTTCTCAATTTCAGAAACCAAATAGACCACAACACAATAATACTGGGTGATTTTAACACGCCGCTCTCACCACTGGACAGATCTTTCAGACAAAAATTGAGCAAAGAAACCATAGATCTCAACAACACAATCAATAATTTAGACTTAACGGACATTTATAGAATATTCCATCCAACCAAGAGTGAATACACTTTCTTCTCAGCAGCACATGGATCCTTCTCTAAAATAGACCATATATTATGCCACAAAGCTAATGTTAGCAAATACAAGAAGATAGAGACACTAGCATGTATTCTATCAGATCATAATGGATTGAAGTTAGAAATAAATGAAAGAGTAAAACACAGAAACTATTCCAACATCTGGAGATTAAACAATATGCTATTATATGATGAATGGATAACAGAAGATATTAGGAAGGAAATTAAAAAATTCTTAGAGGTAAATGAGAACAAAGAAACATCATATCAAAACCTCTGGGACACTATGAAAGCAGTACTTAGAGGGAAATTTATTTCATGGAGCGCATTTAATAAAAGAAGTAAAACTCAACAAATAAACAACCTAACACTACAGCTCAAAGCCTTAGAAAAAGAAGAACAGAACAGCACCAAAAGTAGTAGAAGACAGGAAATTGTTAAACTCAGAGCTGAAATCAATGAAATTGAAACAAAAGAAACAATACAAAAAATTGACAAAATAAATAGTTGGTTCTTCGAAAAAATAAACAAAATTGATAAACCTTTAGCCACACTAACAAAGAGAAGACGAGAGAAAACCCAAATCACTAAAATTCGGAATGAACAAGGAAATATCACTACAGACAGGATGGAAATACAAAACATAATTAGAAGCTATTTTGAAAATCTATACTCCAACAAAATAGAAAATTTCGAAGACATCAACAGGTTTCTAGAGACATATGAATTGCCTAAACTGAATGAGGAGGACATAAACAATTTAAATAGACCAATTTCAAGTACTGAAATAGAAGAAGTCATCAAAAGCCTACCAACAAAGAAAAGTCCGGGACCAGATGGGTTCTCAGCCGAGTTCTACAAAACCTTTAAGGAAGAGCTCATTCCAATACTTCTCAAAGTATTCCATAAAATAGAAGAGGAGGGAACCCTCCCAAACTCATTCTATGAAGCCAATATCACACTGATACCTAAACCAGACAGAGACTCATCAAGGAAGGAAAATTTCAGACCAATATCCTTAATGAACATCGACGCAAAAATTCTCAACAAAATTTTAGCAAATCGCATACAAAAACATATTAAAAAGATAGTGCACCATGATCAAGTGGGTTTCATCCCAGGGATGCAAGGTTGGTTCAACATCAGGAATCAATAAACGTAATTCACCATATTAATAGACTTAAAGTCAAGAATCACATGATTATTTCAATAGATGCAGAAAAAGCATTTGATAAAATACAGCACCCCTTCATGCTCAAAACACTAGAAAAAATAGGGATAGTGGGAACATTCCTTAATATTGTAAAGGCCATTTATGCTAAGCCCATGGCTAATATCATTCTAAATGGTGAAAAACTGAAAGCATTCCCCCTAAAAACTGGAACAAGGCAGGGATGCCCTCTTTCACCACTTCTATTCAACATCGTTCTTGAGACTCTGGCCAGAGCAATTAGACAAACCAAAGAAATTAAAGGGATACGAATTGGAAAAGAAGAACTCAAACTATCCCTGTTCGCTGATGACATGATTATATATTTAGAGGAACCTGGAAATTCCACCAGAAAACTCTTAGAACTCATAAGTGATTTCAGTAAAGTAGCAGGTTACAAGATCAATGCCCATAAATCCAACGCATTTTTATACATAAGTGATGAATCTTCAGAAAGAGAAATTAGGAAAACTACCCCATTCACAATAGCCTCGAAAAAAATAAAATACTTGGGAATCAATCTCACAAAAGAGGTGAAAGACCTCTACAATGAGAACTATACAACACTAAAGAAAGAAATTAAAGAACACCTTAGAAGATGGAAAGATCTTCCATGTTCTTGGATAGGAAGAATTAATATTGTCAAAATGGCCATACTACCTAAAGTGCTATACAAATTCAATGCAATTCCAATTAAAATCCCAATGACGTACCTTACAGAAATAGAGCAGGCAATTATGAAATTCATCTGGAAGAATAAGAAACCCAGAATAGCTAAAGCAATCCTTAGCAGGAAGAGTGAAACAGGGGGTATTGCAATACCAGATCTTCAACTCTACTACAAAGCAATAGTAACAAAAACGGCATGGTATTGGTACCAAAATAGAAAAGTAGATCAATGGTACAGAATAGAGGACACGGACACAAACCCAAATAAATACAATTTTCTCATACTAGACAAAGGGGCCAAAAATATGCAATGGAGAAAAGATAGCCTCTTCAACAAATGGTGCTGGGAGAATTGGAAATCCATATGCAACAGAATGAAACTAAACCCATATCTCTCACCATGCACGAAACTAAACTCAAAATGGATTAAGGACCTCGGAATCAGACCAGAGACCCTGCAGATTATAGAAGAAAAAGTAGGTCCAAATCTTCATCTTGTTGGTCTAGGACCAGACTTCCTTAACAGGACTCCCATAGCACAAGAAATAAAAGCTAGAATCAACCACTGGGATAGATTCAAACTAAAAAGCTTTCTCTCAGCAAAGGAAACTATCAGCAATGCGAAGAAAGAGCCTACAGAGTGGGAGAATATCTTTGCCAATCACACTTCAGATAGAGCACTAATCTCCAGAATCTATAAAGAACTCAAAAAACTCTACTCCAAGAATTCAAACAGTCCAGTCAACAAATGGGCTAAGGAAATGAATAGACACTTCACAGAAGAAGATCTACAAGCAATCAACAAACATATGGAAAAATGTTCAACATCTCTAGTAATAAGAGAAATGCAAATCAAAACCACCCTAAGGTTCCATCTCACCCCAATTAGAATGGCGATTATCAAGAATACGAGCAACAACAGGTGTTGGCGAGGATGTGGGGAGAAAGGTACACTCATACACTGCTGGTGGGGCTGCAAATTAGTGCAGCCACTATGGAAAGCAGTGTGGAGATTCCTTAGAAAACTTGGAATGGAACCACCATTTGACCCAGCTATCCCACTCCTTGGCCTATACCCAAAGGACTTAAAATCTGCATACTACAGAAATACAGCCACATCAATGTTCATAGCTGCTCAATTCACAATAGCCAGACTGTGGAACCAACCTAGATGCCCTTCAATTGATGAGTGGATAAAGAAACTGTGGTATATATATACTATGGAATATTACTCAGCCATAAAGAATGATAAAATTATGGCATTTGCAGGCAAATGGATGAAATTGGAGAATATCATGCTAAGTGAGATAAGCCAATCTCAAAAAGCCAAAGGACGAATGATATCGCTAATAAGTGGAGGTTGACACATAATGGGGGGGAGGGAAGGGTTAGAGTTAGGGTTAGGGAGGGGGGCAAGTATGGAGGAAGGAACTACTGTATAGAGGGTAAAGAGGGGTGGGAGGGGTGGGGGGAAGGGGGAAAAATAACAGAATGAATCAAACAACATTGCTCTATGTAAATTTATGATTACACAAATGGTATGCCTTTACGCCATGTACAAACAGAGAAACAACATGTATCCCATTTGTTTACAATAAAAATAAATAAATAAAAAAAAAAAAAAAAAAAAAAAAAAAAAAGCATATGAACAAAGAAAAGCCCAGGACCAGATGAATTCTCAGCCAGATTCTACCAGACCTTCGAAGAGGAACTTACACCAATACTACTTAAATTATTCCATGAAATAGAAAAGGAGAGAACTCTTCCAAACTCATACTATGATGTTAGTATTACACTATTACCAAAGACAAGGACACATCAAGTAAAGAAACTTTAAACCAATATCCCTCATGAACATAGATGCAAAAAATCTCAATAAAATACTGTAAATCATACAAAAACATTGAAAAGATAGTGCACCATGATTAAGTGGGGTTCATTCCAGGCATGCAGTGATGATTCAATATATAGAAATAAATAAACATAATTCATCACATCAATTGACTTAAAGACAAGATTCATATGATTATCTCAATAGATGTAGAAAAAGTATTTGACAAAATTCAGCATCTGTTCATGCTGAAAACATTAGAAAAACTAGGGATGGTAGGAACATACCTCAACATTGTAAAAGCTATATGTGCTAAACCCACAGCAAACATCATTCTAAATGGAGAAAAATTGAAAGCATTCCCTTTAAAAACTGGAACAAGACAGGGATGCCCTCTTTCACCATTTCTATTCAACATCATCCTTGAAGCTCTAGCAAGAGAAATTAGACAAAAGAGAGAAATTAAAGGGATACAAATATGAAAAGAAAAGTTAAAACTATCCCTATTTGCTAATGACATGATTCTATATTTAGCAGACCCAAAAAACTTTACTAGAAAGATTCTTGAACTCATAAACTCATTTAGCAAAGTAGCAGGATATAAAGTTAACACCCATAAATCAATTATGTTCCTATACACCAATGATGAATCAGCTGAAAGAGAAATTAGGAAAACTACTCCATTCACAATAGCCTCAAAAAAAATAAAATACTTGGGAATCAATCTAACAAAAGAGTTGAAGGCCCTCTACAATGAAAACTACAGAACAATAAAGAAAGAAATTGAAGAAGACCTGAGAAGATGGAAAGATCTCCCATGTTCTTGGATAGGCAGAATTAATATTGTCAAAATGGCCATACTACCAAAAGCAATACACAGATTCAATGCATTCCCCATCAAAATACTAATGACATTCTTCACAAAATTAGAAAAAAATAGACCTAAAATTAATTTGGAAGAACAAAAGACCCAGAATATCCAAAGCAATTTTAAGCCAAAACAGCAATGCTAGAGGCATCACAGTACCTGACTTTAAATTATACTACAGAGCTACAATGACAAAAACTGGCATAAAAACAGACACATAGACCAGTTGTATAGAATAGAAGACACAGAGATAAATCCACATAAATACAGTTACCTCATCTTAGATAAAGGCACCATAAACATACATTGGAGAAAAGATAGCCTATTCAACAAATGGTGCTAGGAAAACTGGAAATCCACATGTAGCAGAAGGAATTTAACCCCTATCTGTCAGCCTGCACAAAACTCAAAGTGGATCAAAGACCTAGGCATTAGATCAGAGACCCTGTGCCTACTATAAGAAATGTAGGCCCAACTCTCCATTATGTCAGCTCAGGGACCAACTTCCTCAACAAGATTCTTAAAGCACAAAAAGTAAAATCAACAATCAATAAACATGATTTTATCAAACTAAAAAGCTTCTTCACAACAAAGGAAGCCATCAAAAATGTGAAGAGAGAGCCTACAGAATGGGAAAAAATCTTTTCTACCTGCACCTCAAATAGAGCATTAATCTCTAGGATATACATTGAACTCAACACCAAAAAAACAAATAATCCAATCAATAAATGGGCAAAGAAACTGAATAGGCACTTCACAGAAGAAGAAATACAAATGATCAACAAATATATGAAAAAAAGCAATTAGAAAAATGCAAATTAAAACTCCATTACTACATTGAGATTCCAGCTCACTCCAGTCAGAATGGCAATTATCAAGAATACATTGGTGAGGATGTGGGGGAAAATGTTCACTCATACATTCCTGGTGGGACTGCAAATTGGTGCAACCACTCTGGAAAGCAGTATGAAGATTCCTTAGAAAACTTGGAATGGAACCACCATTTGACCCAGCTGTCATGCTCCTCGGTCTATACCCAAAGGACTTAAAATAAGCATAGTACAGTGATGCAGCCACATCAATGTTTATAGCAGCTCAATTCACAATAACCAAGCTATGAAACTAACCTTAATGCCCTTCAACAGATGAATGGATAAGAAAATGTGGTGTATATATACACAGTGGAATATTACTCAGCCATGAAGAAGAATGAAATTTTGGCATTTGCTGGCAAATGGGTGGAGCTAGAGACTATCATGCTAAGTGAAATAAGCCAGTCTCAGAGAAAACAAAGTCTGAATGTTCTCTTTGATATGTAGATACTAACCCACAACAAGGGAGGGTCAGGAGGGGAGGAATAGAAGTTCATTGGAGGACTGGGATTGTGGTTTAGTGGTTGAGCAGCTGCCTAGCACATGTGAGGCACTGGGTTCGATCCTCAGCACCACATAAAAATAAATAAAAGTTGTTGTGTCCCTCTACAAGTAAAAAAAAAAATTTTTAAAGAAGTTCATTGGAATAGACAAAGGAGAATGAAGGGAAGGGGGGTGGGAATGGAAATAGGAAAGAATGAATTGGACATAACTTTCCTTTGCTCATGAATATACGACCAGTGTAACTAGATCTACATTATATACAACCACAAGAATGAGATCCTAATTGGAATGGGTTGTACTCCATGCATGTATAATATGTCAAATATACTCTACTGTCATGTATCTAAAAACAACAAATTTTAAAAAAGAAGGGTCTGCCAGGTAGTGCTCAGCTTGTCTTCTGTAGGAAGGACCTCTGTGGCCCACGCAACTGGATGGTCCAGGTGAGAGCTGTAAGTACCTAAGAAACCAGCCCAGTGTTTATCTTGCTTTTCCCTTCTCATCTTCTTAAGAGTTCTCATCACATTCTAGAAATTGCACCCAAGTTGACCTATAAAACATCACGCTGTTGACAACTTTGTTCTGGCTTATATGTTCCAGAAAGAAGAAGGTGACTTCTACAACAAGCTGTCCAGTCCTAAATGTTCATTTTATGACCAGACTTTGATGGAAGCAGTAAAAAAAGGAGATCACTGGGTGCATATGTTTTTCCTCTCCCTCTCATTATGTCATACCGTGATGTCACAAGAGAAGGTAGAAGGTAAGGGAGGCCTGAGGCTTCTTGGACTGAGAATGTGTCATAGCGTAGGTGGTTTGATATGATTTGTAATGGCTTAATCTAAGAAAGAACCTTCAAAGGGGGAGCACTGTCCTGCAGTGGAATCGACAGTCGAGACAAGTAATGAACTGGGAGATGTTCAAGTAGGAAACCACCCCTTGGTTTTTAGGAACTTTTGTTTGTTTCTTTGGTACCAGGGCTTAAACCCAGGGGTGCTTAACCACTCAGTCACATCCCTAGCTCTTTTTTAAATTTTTTTTTTTATTTTTATTTTGAGACAGGGTCTTGCTAAATTGCCAAGCCTGGCCTTGAACTTGTTATCCTCCTACCTCAGCCTCCCAAGCTGCTGGGATTAACAGGCATGTACCACCATGCTTAGCTGGATACCTCTTGGTTTAAAGAAAGATTCAGTCCTTGAATAGGGTTCACATTTCATGCCATTTAGGGAAATTATGATCTTAAGGCCCTGTGATATTGTCACATAGTCCCCAAGAGTAGTCACACTATCTCTGACAAGACTTTCTAAATAATGAGTTGAGTTGTCCTCTTAGGTTTTTTTTTTTTTTTTTTTTTTTTTTTTTTTTTTTTTTTTTTTTTCTGTTTTTTGGCTGTTGTTGTTGAGATAGGGTCTTACTAAATTGTTGCCCAGACTGGCCTTGAACTTGTGGTCATTCTGCCTTAGCCTAACCAGTAGCTGGGATTATAGGTGTGTACTACCACACCTAGTTTATCTTAGTTTCTTCAGTAACCAAATGTAGCAAAGTCATCCATTAATTTATCCAAACCTTTTCAAAAACCATGAATGAGAAATGACTGATTATAATTTAAGAAGATATTTTTTCTTAACAAAAACAAAAAACGTAGCTGGGTGCGGTGGTGCACACCTGTAATCCCAGTAACTTGGGAGGCTGAGGCAGGAGGATCCCAAGTTTGAGGCCAGCCTCGGCAACTAAGTGAAACCTTCAGCAACTTAGCAAGACCCTGTCTCAAAATAGGGGCAGGGAAGTGGCTCGTTGTTAAAGTACCCGTGGGTGAGAGAGAAAGAGAGAGAGAGAGAGAGAGAGAGAGAGAGAGAATGTACACAACAAAATGAAGTGTCCTTTAAAGTAAATACTTTTAATATTACCAACAATAATACCCTATATTTATATGTCACTTTATAGTTCTATAAATAGCTTTCATTTATATTCTATAATCTTCACAATAACTCTCTGAAGTAGGTAGAACAGAAAAAAAATCCCAATTTTACTGAAAAGGAAAACTGAAGTTAAAAGAAATTGTGAGCTGGGGTTTTGGCTCAGTGGCAGGATGCTTGCCAAGCAATGTGAGGCACTGGGTTTGATCCTTCACATAAAAATAAATAAAAGCATGCTGTCCATCTACAACTATAAAATTTTTTTTAAAGAAATTGCTTAAAAAAGAGAGAGAGAGATTAAGTTACTTGCCTAAAATCCTATAGTTCAGAGGGATAGAGATAAGCCAGGTGCAGTGGCAAACACCTGTAATCCCAGTGACTAAGGCAGAAGGATCACAAGTTCAAAACCAGCCTTAGCAAATTGGTGATGCCCTAAGCAACTTAGTGAGACCTTGTCTCAGAATAAAAATTAAAAAGAGCTGGGGATGTAGCTCGGTGGCAAGACATCTCTACGTTCAGTCCCCACTACCAAAAACAAAACAATAATAACAACAACAAAACCCTGGAAGGTAGACATCAGAATCCAAATCTCATATCTCCTGGTCCTGTGAGTTCCCTCCCCACCATGTTTCTTTGTGTCTGCCATTGCAACAAGATGCTGTTATTTGAAGCATATTTGACCTTAGCTGTTCAGTAGATATTTATGTCTTACCTAAAATTATCCCCTTACCTTCCTTGTTCACAAGTATAAGACTCTGATGATGCCTGTTTTAAAAATCAAACTGACCTTCAAAAGAGAAATTGTCCAAAAGATATCTCAAATTGTGATAATAGTCTAACAAAGGAGTTCTAGAAATATCCTGATTAATATCAGATTGAAAGCTAATTCAACAGAGTGAGTCATTTAACTTCTCAGGGTGAGTTAAAGGTGGTAACATATATATAATTTTTTAATTGCTTACTAAATCATCAGTCTTTTACATAGCAGTGTTTATCCACGTGTGGCCAGTCTTAGGCAGCAATTTATGCCACATGCATGAGAATCAACTAAGAGATTTATTAAAATTTCAACTTCTTAGACCCTTCTCCCAAATTTTGTGATTGTGGATTCAGTACGTTTGGGTGGGGCCCAGGAACCTCATTTTTAGTAAGCTCTCTGAACCCATTTTTTACCCATAAAGTTGGAAAGTAATGCCTGTGTTTTGTTTGTAAGCATTGCAAATATCAGTTACCTGTGTAATATTAACTCAGTTGAAAATACTGGAAAGGAAAAGAGACTGACATGTTTTATGCAACCTACCTTTTTAGCACCAAACTTATGAAGAAGTTTTGAGGAAAGATGTACCCTCCTGGGCTCCATCTTTATTTAAGCCACTTGGAAGGCAATGTCACTTCTGGGTGGACTTCAGCAGCTCATCTCTGTGGGCTCTAGTTGCCCTCTTCTCTCCTGTCAGGTGAGCTGGTGTACCAGGCTCAGTCCCCAGATGAAGGTGCCCTGGTCACTGCTGCCAGAAACCTTGGCTTTGTGTTCCGTTCCCGCACGTCTGAGACTATCACAGTGGTCGAAATGGGAAAAACCAGAGTCTATCAATTGCTGGCTATTTTGGACTTCAGCAGTGTACGCAAGAGGATGTCTGTTATTGGTGGGTGTCCCTTCTAGTCAGCTGTCTCCCTTTCTTTGCCCTTTATTCATATTCACAATTGACTTTCTCTTTTATCTACACACAAATGTCTTCTCCCAATCATGTGTCTTCTCACAGGTACTGTGCTTCAAATAGAAACACATAACCATTCCCCTTCTCTCGTATCTCCTTTGAATTTTATCTTATACATATATGGGAGTTTGCTACCATGTACTAATAAGTCTTTCTCTAGTGTTTCTAAGTAGTGGCTTGTCAGCACCCTCAAAGTCAAATAAGAAAGAGAATAAATCATAAAGCCTGAACATGGTGTAACAGATAGAAGCAAATAATACAGTCAGCCCTCTTAGGTTTCACATCAGATTCAACCAACCATAGATTTTAAATAATTGAAAAAAAAATGTTGCATCAGGCCTGGGGTGTATTTCATTGGTACATAGCGTGCTTAGCATGCACAAGGTCTGGGAATCTATCCCTAGCACCAAAAAGGAAAAAAAAAAAAAAGTTTTGTCTGAAAATGTGCAGACTCTTTTCTTGTCACTATTCCCTAAACAATGTACTATTATAACTATTTACATAGTTCTTTCATTGCATTATGTATCATAAGTGATTTAGAGATGATTTAAAGTACATAGGTGCTGGGCACGGTGGCACACACCTGTAATCCCAGTGGCTTGGGAGGCTGAGGCAGGAGGATCTCGAGTTCAAAGCCAGCCTCAGCAAAAGTGAGGTGCTAAGCAACTCAGTGAGACCCTGTGTCTAAATAAAATACAAAATAGGGCTTGGGATGTGGCTCAGTGGTCGAATGCCCCTGTGTTCAATCCCTGGTACACACCCCCCAAAAAAGACAATAAAGTATATAGGAGTATATTTGTAGGTTATATGTAAACATTATGCCATTCTACATAAGGGAATCAAGCATCTGTGAATTTTGGTCTCCACAAGGGTGGGGGTATCCAATCCCTGATACTGAGAGGTGATTGTGTAGGGAAAATTTATACTGTCTTGCTTTCTCAATTAGTTTGGCCTCAGACTGAAAAGAAAGAAGGTCATTTTGCATCCTTTGTCCTTATTAAATTGGGCTTTGATCTGGGACTTGGAATTGAGAGGCCAAATGCCATTCTGCATCAGAGTCTTCCACAGGTGACATTGAACCCATGGAAGAACTCCTTCCATAAGTGCCTTTGTCACTCTCACCAGCCCTTTCCACATCATTTCTCCTATGTGACCACTCACTGAGTTCTTAGCCTCCAAAGGCAGCACAAACAAATGTCATGGGGAATAGCCTCCTATCAATCTTCAATGGCCCAGATAAGTTCTTATAACAATAGGCTTAAATGGTTATTTTGCTTAATTTGTTTATCTTTAGTGAGAACTCCTGAAAATCGGGTAATGTTGTTCTGCAAAGGAGCAGACACCATCATCTCTGAGCTACTTCATCGTTCCTGTGTAGCCCTTAATAACGTGACCATGGAACATTTGGATGTAAGTGTTTAGACTGCAGGAGAGGGATGGTGCCTCTGGATACATGTTCACATGTGTCCATGGGGACAAATGTGTCCCCATGTCAGTGTATTTCTGTTATTACCAGCAGCCAAGGAACCTGCCTAGATTCCAGCTGGTCAGATTCAGCTACCCACCTGCTTAAGTAGACAAACAATGGAAAAATTAATTTTATGCAGTTTGATCAAACTGAGGAGCAGCAGCTAGATTGCCTGTCTGCAGGTCCCACATAAGTGGTTACAATTTATAGGGAAAAGGCCAGGTGATATGTAGATGTAGCTATGCTGTGCTGGACAGAGAACATGACAGTCTCAGCTTCCTTGGCATTGCTAAGCCAAGGATAGTTGTAATTCTCTCAGCATAAGGAAGCTCAGGAACTCTATTTCACTCTGTGGGTGTACACTGGTATCTGTGTCTCTTTAGCTGGTAGAAGACTAAAACTGTCTCATAATGTGGAATTCTCACTGACTATATTGCCAACTTCTATGTCAAAGAGTTGAGTTGGGACAGCACCCCATAGGCATGACAAGAATTTTATCTGTGGGAACATTTAAAATAATCAGAAGAGTTATGTGATCCCTGAGTATTCCTACCTCAGGAGGTCCCACAATCAGACCTGGTGTTTGGTTCAGAAGAGGGCTTGCTGATATGGAAGGCCTTATCCTCCAGCCATGATGAGAGCCGGAGCAGGAAGTTCCAGGCCCAAGTTTCTGAGAGAGCTGTTTGATACCTCCCTCTGTCATCTACAGGGTTAAAATCCCCAAGGGCACTTCCCTTATCCCTATCTTATTCTTCTCCCTTTAGTATTTAGGATATATCAAAAAGAGACTGACTCCAGCCTGCTGGCACATGAAAAGAAAACCATATCTATACCCTCTGGGGTCTCTACCCCTAAGCATGGATATACAAAAGATTAGGGAAATAAGGAGAGAACAAAGGGCAAGATGGAGAGTGGGTCAGGTAAAAAGTAAATATATATATATATATATATATATATATATATATATATATATATATATATATATAAAATAAGATAAATAGATTGAAGAAAATTGTTTGATTTGGCTATTTCAAGGTGACTCTACATCAATATATATAACCAGAAGTCAAAGAACAAATAGGCAATAAGCATATGAAAAGATGTTCAACATCTTTAGTCATTAGGAAAATGCAAATAAAAAACATGAAATATCACTTTACACCCACTACAACGACTCAAATAAAATAGATAACCAGACAATAATAAATGTTGGCAAGGGTTTAGAGAAATTATAAACCTCACACATCACTGATGGAAAAGTAAAATGGCATAGCCATTTTGGAAAACAGTCTGGTATTTCCTCAAAAAGTTAAGCATAGACTTATATAACCCAGAAATTCCATGCCTATGTGTATTTCCAAGAGAAATGAAAATATACCTCCACACAAAAAATTGTATGAGTGTTCATAACAGCATTATTCATAATGACCAAAAAGTTGAAACAACACAAATGTCCATCAACAAATGATAAATGTGGTATATCTATACAATGCAATATTATTTGGCAATAAAAAGAATGAAGTACTGATATATGCTATAACATAAATAAAACTTGAAAACATTGTGATAAATGAAAAAAACCAAAAGACCACATATTCTATGATCCATTAATAAGAAATGTCCACACTAGGAAAAAAAAATTAGTGAGCTAGGCATGGTGGTGCATGTCTGTAATTCCAGCAACTCAGGAGTCTGAGGCAGGATTGCAACTTTGAAATCAGCCTTAGCAACTTAGTGAGACCCTGCCTTGAAATAAAATAAAAAGGGCTGGAGTATAGCCCAGTGGTAGAGGACCTCTGGGTTCAATCCCCTGTATCAAAAAGAAGAAGAAGAAGAAGAATGTAGTAGTTGCCAGCAGTTGTGAGGAAAAGGAGTGGGGAATGACAGCTAACGGACATGTGTTTCTTTTGGGGGTGATAAAAATGTTCTGGAATGAGATAGTGATAATGGCTGCACAAATTTTGTGAATATACTTTTTAAAAGGCTACTGAAATGGACAGGCACAGTGATGAACACCTGTAATCCACATTACTCGGGAAGCTGAGGGAGGAGGATCACAAGTTCAAGGCCAGCCTCAGCAACCAGCAAGGCCCTAAGCAACTTAGTGAGACCGTGTCTCAAAAAAACAAAAAAGGCTGAAGATGTGGCTCCATGGTAAAATGCCCCTGGGTTCAATCCCAGTATCAAATAATAATAATAATAATAGCTACTGATATGTATAGTATGAAAGGGTAAATTTCATAGCATATGGATTATATATTGTTAAAAAAATAGAAGTCAGTGGGGCTGGGGCTGAAGCTCAGTGGCAGAGCGCTTGCCCAGCATGGTGAGGCACTGGGTTCCATCCTTATCACTGCATAAAAATAAACAATAAGGGGTTGGGTTGTGGCACAGTGGTAGTCACTCACCTAGCATGTGCAAGGCCTGGTGTTCGATCCTCAACACCACATAAAAAATATAAATAAAACAAATAAATAAATAAAACCAATTTTTTAAAAAGGCATGCCGTACATTTACAACTACAAAAAGAAAACTTTTTAAAAAATGAAGTTAGTGAAGTGTTCTACACAAGACCCCTCTTGTAGCTTACACTGGTCCCCAGAGGCTACAGTATTTTTAAAATGGTATAATCTCTTATCTTTTAACCTTACAGAACACATGAGTTAGGGTATTTTCTCAGAGAACATTTCCCTGGACTGGCTTCAAAGGGTGTCCTAAAAACTGCTTTAGATATTTTGACATGCTTCCTGCTACCAACCTTAATAGACACTTATAGTGAGGCCTGACTACACTATACTCTACTATCCATTGATACCAAACCTATAAAAATCAAGCTCCAACTACCCACTTATGCAAAAGCACAGCTCCAGAGCCTCTAAGCCAGGGATCAGCAAACAGGTCATACAAAAACAGATGGTAGATAAGATTTGGCCCCAGGCTCTGGTTGGTTCACCCCAGTACTAAGAGAAAAGAAAAAGATATAAATAGGGATAAAAGATAATATTAAAGCATGGTGCTAAATTATTTGTTAAATGGATTAATGAATCTGTGTTTTACTAAGCTTGTTAAGTGCTTTTATCCTATAAAAAACCAGTTTCTGCCATTATCATTTCCTTCTTAAGAAGGTTTCTGAGGTGAACAGTGGAGCATGCCTGTAATTACAGTGACTTAGGAGGCTAAGATAGGAAGATCGCAAGTTCAAGACCAACCTCAGCAACTTAGTGAGACCCTCATAAACTTAGCAAGACCCTGTCTCAAAATAAGAAATGAAAAGGACTGGGGATGTAGCTCAGTGGTACAGTACCCCTGGGTTCAATCCCCAGTACCAAAAAGAAAAAAAAAAAAAAAAAAACAAGTCTCCTGAGATGATCGCAGGCTACCAACAGAAGTTTGAGTTGTCATTTCCTACATATATTACTTTTTGTTGATTTCACTTGACAGTTAATATCACTCAGGAATTACATGGAATAAGAGCAAATGATGTTTCTCTTTGCTTTTATAATGCCAACATGAATTATTTTGTAGTTAATTCTAGTGACAATAATGTAAAATTCTTGCTCATGTGCAGTTCTCCCTACATAAAATCTGTTTCTAACCCATGCTTGGATGGATATTAGTTCTGTCCTGAATCACCCACATTTTCACCCCACCTTCCTTATGACCAAAAATATATTCCTGCAAGAGGGTTAGCTATGGTTAGTCAGTCTATAACACAGGCCAAGGAGTAAAAACATGCTAACTCACCCAAAAACATTTCAACAGTGGTCTCATTAACACAGCTGGCTGTAGCTAATCAACTGAGCTGCAGCTAATCAACTAATCAACTGATGTAGACAAATACATAAGCATTTGGATGTGCAGGATGTCCATTGAGTATTTGGTGGAGGAAGGAAGGGAGAAAGAAAAATTAAAACAAATGTATGCTTGTAAAAGAATAGTAACATCATTTTTTTTAATGAAAACTCCTTTTTACTTTATTATTTCCTTTTTTCCTTTTTTTGATACCAGGGATGGAACCAGTGCTCAACCACTGAGCCACATCCCTAGCCCTTTTTAAACTTTATTTTGAGGCAGGGTCTAAATAAGTTGCTTAGGGCCTCACTGAGTTGCTGAGGCTGGCTTTGAACTCAGGATCCTGAGTTTCGGGTGTGTGCTCCCACACCAGCTTTCCCTTCATTTTCATGCCACAGTCATCACTAGCCTCTATGTAGAAGGTGAATTATTATCCCAATTTTATAAGAAACCTAGAAGACTTGGTTTTCCCCAGAAACACATAGGAAATAATAGCTAACTCTAGGTAAACTATAGCTAAAGGCTATAGTTTAGAAGCATTCTCAATCTTTTAGTTTATGCTGGCCCTATCCTTGGGACATTTTGCTAAGGAAGTTCAAGAGTGGTTTTTTGCTTAGACTAAGCACTAACTCCATAGTACTAACCATTGCATTCTATTTAGCAGGCAGATGGAGCTTCTGGGGTCAGTCTTTCACTTTTTAAACTCAGCCTTAACCCAGCCTAGACTTGGTACACACAAATGTCTTCCAGGATTTTGCCAGCGATGGACTTCGCACCCTCATGGTGGCCTACCGAGAGTTGGATGATAAATTCTTCAACACCTGGAGCAAGAAGCACAATGAGGCATGTCTGTCTACGAAAGATAGGGAAATTAAATTATCAGTTGTTTATGCAGAGATTGAGAAAGACCTGATGGTGAGTGTGAGGAGGCTGGGGACAGACTGGGAACAAGAATGGTGGTGGTGGCAGCCAGTAAACTAAGCAAGGGTTCTGAGAGTGGCATCCAGAGGATCTGCAGGTGTGGACTGTCTCTGAGAAGAAAGACAGGCAGGTTCAACAGGAAAGCCCACCGTTTTGTGTCAAGGAGGCTGGGTATTGGAATCCAAGCTGATTCAGTATGCCCTGGAGTTCTGATCCATAGTGAAAAGTGCACTGGTTGTAATTTTTAAAAAATCTTTCTGGCAGTGTTTCTTATCCCCAAAGCTGCTCATAAAAACTAAGTAGTCTATAAGAAATCAAGATCTGACAGATTAAGAAATTCAGAACAAATTGATGGAGTAATCAGGTCAAGAATATTCATTCATTGGATATATTTATTAGTGCTCCTATATTCCAGATACTGTGCCTATAGCAGTAGAGAAAACAGACAAAAAGCCACATATATAGTATATCAGATGGTAAAAACACTACAGGGGAAAATTAGGCCAGGAAGAGAGTGTCAGCGGATGCTGTGTGTTTTAGAGGGGCCAGAGGCATTGCTGCTGTTTTACACAGGGCAGTTCGTCTTCATTGTGAAGAGGAGATCTGAAGACTTGAAGAAAGTGGCAAGCATTTAGGGGAATGGAATTGTTAAACTTGGTATCTTGGAGAGTATATTCAGGTTCAGTGGATCATGAGTGGAGAAAGTATGCAGAGAGAAGTGATCTGTGCCCCTTACATTATTAGTTCAGTTTGTCTAGCAGTTGTTATAAGTGCATTTTAGTTAAAATTTTGGGCACTAAAGAATAAGTTTAATGCCCAAAGTTTTTTAGAATTAGCATAATAATCCCTATATAAATATCATTTTGTTAGTTTTTAGGAAGAACTATCTTCTGGGAATGACCTTTGTTAATCCACCTCTTGGAGCTGGAGGTAGTGCTGAACTCAGTCACTGGAATGGTGAAGAGGGAGAAGAGGGAGAAGAGGAAGTGTGAGGGGAAGTGTTCTAAAGTTTTAGATTATAACCATAGATCTATATATGCATTTTTGGCAAAGTATTTGTGTTTATTGTGCACAAAGTTCATCCTTTATTTCACAACATCTAAGCTTTCTAAATATCCTGAGGTGACAGTGTATCATAAGAAGTAGAGCTAGTCAATTAACCAACGTATAAATATCTTTTTGTTATAATTGATAGAAAAGATGCATCTTGGCCATGGAATTGTTTTATCTCTGGGCAGTGCATATCAGGACTTGTATGTTAGGCTGCAGCAGGTAGGCAGAAGGAAGCACACAGGGAGAGATGGGAGCGAGTGTTCAAGGGTTTGCATTTTGATGTGAGCATTGATGTGTGTGCATATTCTGGCTGTACTATGGGAATACTTTAATTCACTGGGAACATGCATTCTTGCTAATATTTTAGTAGTAGTAATCTGATAATGAACCCTCTTAGAAATATGCTTGGTGTATTCTGTATTCTTGGTGTATTCATTTTAAATCAAGCATTAAGGGCCTGCATTGTTTTAGTTGTAACTCTGCCAAGATGTCTATCTAGAGGCCTGTTGCCATTTCTGTCTTCAGTGAAATTTTTGTCCCCAAGAAAGGACTACAGTTTTTCCTAGCAGATTGAACTGGTGTAGTGTATTATTATTTATTAAAAATACTCATGTAGCTTTGGTATTTTGAATTGGTGAATATTCATGATGTGTGAAAAAGCATGATACACTCTATGATTTCAGTCATACAAAATAGGATGTTGAGTATGTATATGCATAACCTGGAGGGACATGTCCAACTAAGCTGCTTGTAACTTGATGGCTGTTTTTTGCTTCTGTTTTTCTGCTTCCTGTAATGCACATAATAACTTTTAAAAAACAAAAGCTATTTTAAAAACCTGAAAAAAAAATAAGTGACAAGCCAAGCAGCTCTCTGGCTTTGCAAATGAGCTTTTCAGACAGAATAATAGCATGAGAAAAAAAAAAAAAAAAAAAACCCTGACACAGGATCAGGCCTACTTGTTAGTTGAACAGCAGCAGGTCAGCCAGTGTGGCTGGAGCAGTGTAAGGAGGAGAGAATGAAAGGACAGGCAATGTGACAAGCAGGAGAGAGTCATCATAGGCTGATGCAAGGACTCGCTGTGAAATGTGGGGAACCATGGAAGAGTTCAATCAGAGAAGTGATATCAAGCTTTTATTAAGGTCATTAGTCTGATTGCAGTGTTGATTTATACTGTAGGATAGACCCAAAGGAGGCCAGTAGTACAGATGAGAGAGGATGATGGCTTGAACCAGACAGAAGTAGTAGAAGTGGTCAGGAATGGTCAAATTATGTATGTTTTTATAAAGGTGGAGCCAACAGATTTTGCTGATGGATTGAATATAGAAGATGAGAAAAGAAATGTTAATGATGACCCCGAAGTTTTTGACCAGGCCAGCTCTGCTATAAAGAGAAATAACTGACACCAAAGGGAAAATGTAGAGATCCCTATTCTCCTTCTACATTCAGTCCTTCTAGAGGCCTAGTAGAATCATTCAGTAGTTCATCAGTCATTCAGCCTGAGGGGCTCATCCCTGTCTCAGCACTATTGTGTTATTAGAGAGAGAAAGCATGGTGATGAACCAAGATTCTTTTAATCTAGTGTGAGAAAAAGTCTTGAAAACCTTAGAGATTTCTAGTAGGTACAATAGCAAAGTACACAGAAGCCCTTTGAGGGCTGAAGGGAAACTGGAGTGGGATATACAGATCCTTCCTTAAAACCCATCACATTTGAGGCCAGGAAGTGTGCAGTGCAGCAAAGGAAAAGTGAAGGTGTATTGAGAAACAGATGGTTTAGAGGTAGCACATAACTTCATATATGACTCAGGCAAGTCTCTCCCCTCTCTGGTCCCTAATACTAATTTCCTAAATTTGACTTCAATGTGTGGTTGAAAAGTTGTATACGTGGAGAGGCAAAGTATGCTGAGTATAAGTATGCCACCAGGATCCTCATTCCAGGACAGAGCTAGCTCACTAAAGAGAACACTGAAGTGCCAGTTCAGTTGTTGGGTAGCACTAAATGCTGTCTGTCTGTTTCTGTCTCTCTCTGTCTCTCTCTCTCTCTGTCTCTCTCTCTCTCTCTCTCTCTCTCCCTCTCTCTCTTCCTCCCTCCCTCCCTCTCTTCCTCACTCATTGATCTCTCTGTTCGAAGCTGTTAGGAGCCACAGGCATAGAAGACAAACTGCAAGATGGAGTACCTGAGACAATCATCACCCTGAACAAAGCCAAAATTAAAATATGGGTTTTAACTGGTGATAAGCAAGGTAAAAGAAAGCTCCTAGCCTGCAAATCCTCTTCCTCACCCACTTCAACCATTTCTTTCCTTCTTCATTTTCCCTTTTTTTCTTACCAATTTTCTTGACAAATACCTGTAACTCAGATGAAGTCCTTATAAGATACCTTCATGTCTAATTTTGTATACAATTTGCTGAGCATGTACTTTATGTCAGATGCTATATTTTTTAATGAAGACATAGAGACAATCCAAACATGACCCCTGTTTCAGCCAGGAACTTAAAAGCTAAAATCTTTTTTTTTTTTTATTTTTCTAGTATTGAATCCAGTATTGGAACCCAGGGCCCCATGCATGCTAGGCAAGTGCTCTACCACTGAGCTACATTCCCAGCCCTTTTATTTTGAGACAGGATCTCCCTAAATTGCCCCAGGTTGTCCTCAAACTTGCCATCCTCCTTTTTCAACCTCCAGGGTAGCTAGGCTAAAAACTTTAAAGTTATTTTTGACTATACACTCTCTGTTGTCTCCAAGATCCTTTGTCTTAGCATGACCCACCAATTCTTCTGAAAATCCTCTTGACTGTGTCATCACCCTAGTTCAATCTTCATCCATTGTTGTTGTTCTACAAAAATTTCTGACTGATCTGTCTCTTGCCCTTACTAATTTCAGGATAGCCTATATTCAATTATCAGTTTAATTTTCCTCAAATATACAAATTTTATGATGTTACTCCTCTACTGAGGGACCTACAGGGATTCTACATTATAAAAGTCAAGACTCTATCTGGTTTTCAAGAACTTGAAACTGGACATGGGGGATACATGCCTATATAATCCCAGTGACTTGGGAGGCTGAGACAGAAAGATTACAAATTCAAGGCCAGTCTAGGCAATTTAGGAGATCTTGTATCAAAAATTTAAAAAGGTTGTGCATGTGGCTCAGTGGAGAGCACCCCTGGGTTCAATCCCCATTCCTGAAAAAAAAAAAAAAAAAAAAAAAAAAAAGTTCTTGGTAATCCATTGCTACCTATACATCCTTATCTGCATCCTAATATAACCATTATCTTCAATATATCCCAAACAAACCAATTCCTACTCTAGGGTCTGTTTGGGTTGTTTCCCTACTTGAAATACCTTTTCCTTTCTCTGCACACTTTTTTTTTTTTTGTGTGGGGGGGGGTAGTAGATTTTAGCTCAAAAGATTTCTTTTTATTATTGGTACATTATAATTATATGTAATAGTTAGGTTCATTTTGACATAATCATGCAAGAATGAAAAATTTAATTTGTTCCATTTTGGTCTCTGGTGCCTCCTCTTTCCCTCCTGTCCTCCCACCCCCTATTCCTCTTCCTCTACCCTACAGGTCTTCCTTTTATTTATTTATTTATATATATTTAGTTGGTGCTTACAGATATATATAAAGATTAAATTCACTGTTATATTTATACATGTACATAGCATAATTTTTTTCAAATTCATTCTGCATTTCTCCCCTTTCCTGTCCCTCTTCCCTCCTCCTCAGTCTCCTCCTATTCCACTGATCTTCCCTCTATCCTTGCAATATCCAAACCCCACCACCACCACTTCCTTTTTTTTCCCCCATATTTTCCTCTAGCTTCCACATATGAGAGAAAGCATACATTCGATCCTTGATTTTCTGAGTCTGGCTTATTTCACTTAGCATGATACTCTCCAGATCTATCCATCTACTGGCCAAATGCCATAATTGCATTCTTTATGACTGAGTAAAACCCACTGTGTATATATACCATGTTTTCTTAATTCATTCATCTACTGTCAGGAATCTGGGCTGGTACCATAACTTGGTTATTGTGAATTGTGCTGCTGTAAATATTGATGTGCCTGTCTCACTATAATATGCTGATTTTAGTTCTTTTGGATACTGAGGAGTGGGATAGCTGGGTCCATATATGGTTGTTATATCCCTGTTCTTCTGAAGAATCTCCATATTGCTTTCCCAAAATGGTTGTACTAATTCACAGTCCCACCAAAACAATCTATTTTACCTATTCCCCACATCCTCACCAAGCCACTTATTGTTATTTGTATTCTTGATGATTGTCATTCTAACTAGAATAAGAGGAATCTCAGTGTAGTTTTAATTTCCATTTCCCTGATTGCCAGGAATGTTGAAATTTCTTCACATATTTATTGGCCTTTTGTATTTTCTTTTTCTTTTTTCTTTTTCTTTTTTTTTTTTTTTTTTTTTTTTGAGAATTGTCTAATTTCTTTGCCCATTTATTGATTGAATTATTTGGGAGTTTTGAGTTCTTTATATATTCTGGATATTAATCCCCTATCAGAGGAGTAACTGGCAAAGATTTTCTCTCATTCTGTTAGGCTGTCTCTTTATACTCTTAATCATTTCCTTGCTGTGCAGAAGCTTTTAATTTGATGCTATCCCACTTATTGATCTTGGTTTTATTGCTTGTTAAGGAAGTTGGTATCTGTGCCAATATGTTGGATTGTTGAACCTTTGTTTCTTCTAAAAGTTGCAAAGTTTTGGGCCTAATTCCCAAGTTGTTGATCCCTTTGATTTAACTTTTGTGCAAGGTGAGAGATAGGGATCTAGTTTCATTCTTCTACAGACGGATATGTAGTTTTTCCACCACCATTTGTTAAAACGTTGTCTTTTTCTCAAACATATATTTTTGGCTCCTCTGTCAAGTATCAGATGAGTTAACTATGAGGGGTTGTCTCTGTGTCTTCTATTCTATTCCATTGGTCTTCCTGTCTATTTTGATGCCAATACCACGTTGTTGTTTTTAATATTTTTTTTTAGTTTTTATGGATCTTTGTTGTATTCATTTTATTCATTTATTTATATGTGGTGCTGAGAATCGAACCCAATGCCTCACACGTGAGGCAAGCACTCTTCTACCTCTGAGCCATACCCCAGCTGTTTTTATTACTGTAGCTCTGTAATGTAATTTGAGATCATATATTGTAATGCTTCCATCATTACAAGATTGCTTGACTATTGCATTGGCTGTTTTTTATTCTCCAAATGAATTTTAGACCATTTTTCTAGTCTGTGAAGAATATCATGGTATTTTGATGGGGATTACATTGAATCTGTATAACACTTTTGGTAATGTGGCCATTTTGACTATTTAATTCTATTTACCCAAGAACATGGGAGGTCTTTCCATCTTCTGAGTGGTCTTCATTTTTTTTCTTCAGTGTTGTATACTTTTCCTTTTAGAGGTCTTTCACCTCCTTTGTTAAATTTATTCCCAAGTATTGAAAATATGGAACACTTCACAAATTGTATGTCATCCTCATGCAGGGACCATGCTAATCTCTATATCCATCCAATTTTAGCATATGTGCTGCCAAAGCAAGCACCCCTAAACACTGATTCATTCATTAAGGCCTTCCTGCAGAGTTCTGTGACAATTGCAAACTCTTCTGAATTTTGATACTACTTGTAACCAGGGTTAGGACTTAATTTAAAAATGTTTCTTAGTATGAATTTTTTCCAAATTCCAGGTTTTCCAACGTAAAGGAAGGATACAACTTAAACATGCCTTAGTCCCCATAAAATCTAGCATAGAGCTGGATGTGGTGGCACATCCCTATAATCCCAAACGGAGGCTATAGGATCACAAGTTTGAAGCTAGCCTGAACAAATTACTGAAACCCTGTTTCAAAATTAAATTTAATTTTTTAAAAAAGGTTGGGGATATAGCTCAGTGGTACAGCACTCCTGGGTTCAATTCCTAGTACTGCCAAAAAAAAAAAAAAAGGAAAGGAAAGAAATGGGCACAGTGATGTTCAAAGAAATACATCCTGATTGCCTAGAGAAGTGGATATAGACAGATATTATTTTCAGCAATAGGGGGAGGCTTTTTAGAGAAGGCTAAGCCTGAATGGTTCTAGTTATTAATAAATTATTCAAAAATCTGTGCCAAGTAGACACTTGTCTGTCAATGTTTGGATATGATTTTCACTGACTGATGAAAGATACACTTTGTATCCAAGACAAATGTAGACAACTGGGCTCTAAGCCCACTATTAGTGACTGTGAACTATACTCTGTGACAGCCCTGTCCCAATCTATAAACACCAGCTAAAATGAGACCTGTATTACCTTTCCTACAGAGACTGCTATAAACATTGCCTACTCCTGTAATGTATTTGAGGATGAAATGGATGGGGTGTTTATGATTGAAGGCAAGGACAGTGAGACAATTCTGCAAGAACTCAGGTACAGGTGGGAAAGTGGCCACAGCCAGTCCCTAGACATCCCTATACATCTCTTCCCCCAATGTGGCTCCACACTATCAGAAGGAACAGAGAAGAAATCAAGAATGGGGGAAAAAACTAAATATTGAGAGAATTTTATAAAGAAGTACTCAGACTAAAGGATTTGGAGTGTGGAGGATGGAGAAGTGAGGTACACAATGCTCAGGGACCTACAGCACTGGTAGGTCTCAAGAGACAGTCGAGTCTAAGGTCCTTGCCAGTGCTTTACAGAGCACTTACTGTAACTTTCTTGCCTACTTTCACCATGGGCACGTTTTTCTTCCTAAGCTCAGGGCTTTAGGTCAGACTCTGACCACTACTCTTGGTTTTCAGGATGGCAAGGGGCAAGATGAAACCTGAGTCTTTACTGGAATCAGACCCAGTCAACATTTACCTGAAGAAGAAGCCAAAAAGGACCTTCACAATGCCTGAGGAGTTGCCTCGTGGCGACTATGGCTTAGTCATCAATGGCTACAGTCTGGTGGGCAATAGAGTTACAGCTTTGTTCTCTTCTTCCAAGGAACCTCTCTTAGGTTCAATCCACTTCAGGGAAATTTTAAGACCTCTTCCCTATTCTTAGTTGCCCTTTTGCCCATTCCTTAGATACCCATGCCTGAAAGATGCCTTTCCCAGGATACTCTTGGCAGGAATAAATGAAGAAAGAAAAGCCAAGGGAAAACTCCTTTATTCAAATCCTTCACTACCAATGGACCTGTCACTTAGGGGAAATGGGAATCAAGCAGAACTAGATCCTCCAAGAAGTCACTTAGCATCATATAGCCCAGCTCTATCAACTGATTTGACCTAATGAGAGGTCCTGACTAGTTTCCCATAGTCAGAGAATACCTAGAATTGATTTGGGGGTTTGGCCTCCCTCCTGGTTGGATCACCTTGAGAGCAGCTATGCCTACCCTATGAAAGAATATGGAGGCAAGGGGAGGAAACTAGAAAAGTCCTACCCTGAGAGTTTTTCTGGGCAACCTGAAGAGTGGGTATGTCTTGGTATTGCAGGCTTTTGCTCTAGAAGGGAACCTGGAATTGGAACTGCTGCGAACAGCAAGCTTGTGCAAGGGGGTAATCTGCTGCCGGATGACACCCTTCCAGAAGGCCCAGGTTGTAGAGCTGGTGAAGAGGTACAAGAAGGTGGTGACACTGGCCATCGGGGATGGGGCCAATGACGTCAGCATGATCAAAGGCATGTGAGGGCAAGGGGGGCATTAGTTCCCAGTCATGGCTTGCCTCTTCCTTCCTTCATGGGCAGAACTGATCTGGGTGGCACTGTGTTGCTGGCTTATACCCCTACCTATTAAGCCTTATATATTTATAGTGTTTTGCAACTCCATTCCTGCTCCTCTACACCTGCATTCCCACTTATTTACACCTGCAGATATTAGCCCATATCCATAGGCATGCAAACATTTAGATTCATTTACTTAACTAGGAAAGTAAATATATACAGAAACACATGGCTTCCTCAAGAATATGCATACATCATAGAACAGGCTGTACAATGACCATACCACCTATCTGAGATGGCATCAAGGCCCACAGAAAGGACCCTGGGCAGGAGTCATAGTCTGCTCCTTTTTTGAAGGATGTAGGTTATGAGGCCCAATGCAGCCCAATGCTGTGTTCCCAAGAACTTGCCCTGGTCCCCTGGCTGAAAGAGAATAGGTGATTTAGTGATCACTTTGGACCAATAGAAGCAAATGGCTAAAATTTACTGATTTTAATTTCAGATGAATATTGTTAGCCTCCAGCAACTTGTTGATCAGTGAGGTTCTCTAGTCCCACCTCTCTACCCACACAGGAAACACTAGCAGATATATCACAGCCTCAATTTTAATATTAGCAAGTGTTTTTGCTCTCTTTACCGGTTTCTAGAACCACTCTGGTCTTTAGAGCCTGAGAGGTTTCATTTATCCCATTAAGCAATGTAGTAGGTATATACCAGAAGATCAGTGAATTTTACCAGAATAGTGAATTATCACAGACTGATTAAAACTTTGAGGAACTTCAGTCTTATATTCCATCAAGTACAATCTTTGCTTTATCCAGAAAAATTCACCTTAGACCTACTGAAGAGTTTATTTCTCACTGAAAAAGTATGTACATCACACATTCTTCCCAATAGTTGGATTTTATTCCCTTAGGTAAACTTAGGTAATTAAATATTATGTTAGATTGGCATCCATTCTGCATCCTTAATTGATTTAAGTGACTTCCATAGATAACAAAATATTTAAACCTCAACATCTGGAAGTGGGAAAGAGCTGAAAGGGTAGAGTAGGAGCTAAGAACATCTGGGACAGCTTTCTAGTTTTACTGGCCATACCAGGCATTCTTGAGTGGCAGCATTCAAAAACAAAGTACAGAAAGAGACAGTTTTCCAGTTTGTGGGAGAGGGGCAATCCATTAAGGGGGAGGACTCCTCTAAGGAAGTGCTATTTTGAATTGAGCTTGAGTATTATTCAAATGTAATACAAGGGGTTTATGCAACATCATCTCAGCATTTCCTTTACATTTCCCAGGGTGGGAACCTAGCAGACAAGCTCTGTGGTTTAGAAGCTTCTGGGGTTTCATTGCAGCTGCACACATTGGGGTCGGCATCAGCGGCCAGGAGGGGATGCAAGCCATGCTCAACAGTGACTTTGCCTTCTCCCAGTTCTGCTACCTTCAGCGTCTGCTGTTGGTACATGGCCGCTGGTCTTACAATCGCATGTGCAAATTCTCAGCTACTTCTTTTATAAGAACTTGTCTTCACCCTGGTGCACTTCTGGTATGCCTTCTTCAACGGGTTCTCTGCACAGGTAGGAGTTCACTTGATAATCTCACCCTAGTCATCTGGGTCTTCTCTCGTTACCCATCACTTAAACAAGCTCAGACCTTTTTCTTCCTCTACAGACCAATTATGACACATTGCCATCCATCCACAGCTTTATGCCAACCAGGAAAAGCTCTTTACCCCATATTGATCCCATCTCCCAACCCTATAATAACCAGATTTCCAAATAACCAGATTTCCAAATGATAAAGGTTCTGGCCTAACTAAATGATAAAGGTCATGATGTGATGAGGACAAATTGATGAATCTAGAAATTTTCTTAGCATCCAAAATATCCTTATGGAACAGGCTAAGCCCCAAGGAGCCTCTGGGTCATGCCCAGACAAGCTATTATGACATTCACTTGAGTTCATACTTAGAACTACAGCTTCCCTTTACTTCTCCTTCTCTACCCTGACTGCCTGCACCCCTGTCCCACCCCTCCCACACACAGTTGCTCTGGTGAATTAATTCCTCATTTGAAATACGAAATCTCATAACCATACTGAGGAAAACTGACACCTGGATTTTGATGTTTTAAGAGAAGTCCCCCTTCCCTATAAGTTTTCCAGAAGCCTCTCAAGATTACCAAAAGAAACCATCTCAGAAATGATTATCCTGGGAGATCCCTATACCAGTCAGCAGACTGTGGTAGACTGTAATCCCCAGGGTCTAGACAAGTCAGTCTGATTTGTGGGATGTGGGGTGTGTGTGTGCTGAATGTGTTGCATGTGTTGCTGCTGACCTCTTGTGGATCGTAAGGAAAGGGTTCCTTTCCAGGATGGAGCACCCAGCTGGAGAAGGTTCAGTGAGTCTATTCCTTTGCCAGTGTTAGATGTCCTGTGCTAGAGAAGCCACTGAATGCCATTATCAGGCAGAAAAAGAAAGCATCCTAAAGGCTTATTTGCCTGGGAGTCCATGGGTGTGGCTCCACTGAGTCATTTCTCTGCAGGGAGGAATAGAGCAGGTTATGGTAGGTTTGGTCCACATCAGCCTTGAAAGCTTGATGTGGCCTGGCACCAGCCTGGAACAGAGGGTACACACAGTAGGATCAAATAGAGACTGGGGATCTCAAATTCTGAAACCAAATCTTGCTCTGGGTTAGTATGGTGGTGAGCAGGTAGGTGGCCAGGGAAGATGGGTCAGGTGGTCTTGGGCCTGGGAGGTGGAGGTGGGACTTTGGAGGAGAGAGAATTTTAAAATCTCCTTGGTATTCTTCCAGGCTGTCTATGATACCTGGTTTATCACCTGCTACAATTTGATTTACACCTCCCTCCCTGTCCTGGGCTTGAGTCTGTTTGAACAGGTAAGACTAGCATCAAGCCTCTCAGAGTTAAAGCCCCTGAACCCTTCAGGAATATTCCCAAGAGTGAGAAAAGCAGCAAGAACTGAACTCTACAAAATTGACTGTAAAGCAAAAAATTTCTAGAGAAAGGAAAGGAGCTTATTGCCTGGATATATAGGTATCATGAGAAAAAGTAAAAAATCCTCCTGCACAGAAAATAATCACCAGTTTTAAAAAGTCAGGTTTTCCTGTCTCACCTTTACAGACAGAAACATGGAAATTGTGCTGTATAGTAAATTGAGTGTGTACAAAAGTAGTGAAATGAAAGAGAGTTATTGGATCAGGACTGGGTAAAGCAACAGGCTTCAAGAAAGGAGATTCCCTAGCAGGGTGCAGTGACATATGCCAGTAATCCTAGCAGCTCAGAAGACTGAGACAGGAGGATCTCAAGTTCAAAGCCAGCCTCAGCAACTTAGTGAGGCCCTAAACAACTTAGTGAGACTGTCTCAAGATAAAAATTTTTAAAGGACTGGGGATGTGACTCGGTGGTTGAATGCCTCTGGGTGGTTCAATCCCCCATATCAAAAGCAAATAAACAAAAAAACAAAGGATATTCCCATTCAGAGATGATGAGGATGAGCTAAGCCAAGCAGGAAAGACTAGGTGGGGAGTCCTGAGGAACAAGCATGGGAGTATTTGTATCTTTTGTGTCACAGGAAGCTAGCCCAGGGAACACCCTCTGTCCCTCTCAGAAATTTTCTGAGTGCTGAAGGTCCTGGTACCCCTTCCCCCTCTTCTGTTATGCCAGCTTCAACTCCTGAGCACCAAAGTAGAAAAGGAGCATCCAAAGAGTTGTAAAGCAGCTGAAACAGAACATCATGGAATCATGGTTCCCAGTCTCCATCAGGATAGTAGCGCTGAAAGAATTTCCCATGAAGTATCTGCCAAACCTAAGAGTGAAAGAGGAATAGATTATGTTACTCAACAGTACTATCCTGCTTCAGTGGTCTAATTCCAGAGATCTACCTCTTTGTATCTGAGTTTCATATTTAGAAGATGAAGACAAGCCAGTATTGTTCATACAGAGAATTCTCCCACCCTGAGTTCATCAGTAGCTATGGGAGGGAATAGGAGGAACATCATGAACATGGATATTTCCAGGGGACTAACTGATCCCCATTGGCTTCCCTTTCTTCATCCACTAGCTTTTAATACACATGCACAAAAATTAACTAAATGAATACTTACACTTAGAGACCTGTGTCCTAGTGCTTCCCCCCATTCCAAGCTCTAGTCATCTCTTCCAGCTACCCCCAAACCAAACTCCCTTTCACAATTCCCTAATCCTGAATGCCCCTAAGTGCTTCTCACCATCCTAACCATGTCCTAGCTTCCTTTAACTACCTAGAAAAGAGAACTTCAGGAAGGGCCTGTGATCACTGCCCTGTTCTCTGGTTCACTTCTCAAGTACTCCATGAGGAAGCTACTAGGCAGCCTGGCAGCAGACTCAAGTGAGGGAAGAAGCCCCTACTTTGATGGAGATGGGACCTTCCATGAACTCTAAGCCTTCCTCCTTCCCTCTGGTGCTTCCAGGATGTGAATGAAACATGGAGCCTACATTTCCCAGAGCTGTATATCCCAGGCCAGCACAACCTGTATTTCAACAAGAAGGAATTTGTGAAGTGTTTAATACATGGGATCTACAGTTCCTTGTGCTGTTCTATGTCCCCATGGGAACCATTTACAACTCAGAGCGCAGTGACGGAAAGGACATCTCCGACATCCAGACCTTTTGCCTGATAGTGCAGACCTCCTTGATCTGGATGGTCACAGTACAGGTGTGGGCAGCAGCAGTGGGAATAAGGGGATTGGAACGGGAGCTGTCTAGAAAGACAGGGAGATAAGGAGGGAGGGAGAAGGAAAGGAGCATCCTCCAATACAGGATTGGAGAAGGGAGGTGGCTAATAGAGATATCAGGTTATAGGGTATTGCACATAACCTAGTGCTTTTCAGATTGCCCTGAAGACAACCTACTGGACGATGAAAGCCACTTCTTCATCTGGGGTAGCCTGGGTTTCTACTTTTGCATCTTATTCTTCCTGTACAGTGATGGCTTGTGTCTAATGTTCCCCAGCATCTTTCAATTCCTAGGTAAGGCCCTGGCCAGGATGTGGAGGAGGTATTAAGTATATTTATTTAATAAATGTTTACTGAGAGCTATTACTATGTGCTAAGCTCTGTGGCAGAGGGATAATAAGAAATGATCTCTAGCCTCAAAATCTAGGTAAGACTACCTAGGTAGGACTCAAAAATACTTTGCCTTGGAGCTATGATTGTAGCTCAGTGGTACAGCGATTGCCTAGCATATGTGAGCACTGGGTTTGAATCTCAGCATCACATAAACAAATAAAGGTCCATTGACAACTAAAAAAATATTTTAAAAAATATATTTTACCCTAGAGTTTCCAAGATTTTCATTTCAAATATGTAGTTTGATCTTCACAGGTATCCTGTGATGTAGGCAGGGCAAGAATTATTAGCACCATTTTGGAGACTGGAGATAGAGCTCTTGATTCTAGTCAGTGTCCTTTAAACTGTAGCATTACTACCTTATTGTCTTCTCTATCCATTTCTCTCTCTCTCTCTCATCTCTACGTATATGAGAACAAAATACAAAAAGAGTAGCCACGTAGATTTACTTGGCTTCTATCTCTTGTCAGGACACTAACTCATTTTTCTACTCTGAAGTCTTCTATCCCATTTTTACATATAGGCCAATGCACTAGGATTCCCCCATTGCCTACCCCCACTCTCCTGCCCTGCCCTGCCTTTAGAGGGAGACAAAAGCATGTCAATTCATAGTGACTGGCTGCACAAAGGATCTACTTGCAATTATTTGGCATTTATATCATTTCTCAGGAGACCAGACTGTCTCCAAATCAATAACATCCTTCTTTAGACTAGAGTGGTATCTAAGTTCTGGCTAATAAGTCCCACTCCTAACCTCTTCCTTTTCTCCAGGCTCTGTTGTAGCCTTACCGATCCTTGCTCATTGTTTATAGGTGTGGCCAGGAACACTATGAACCAGTCACAAATATGGCTGAGCCTTATCCTCAGTGTGATTCTCTGTGTAATTCCTGCATTTGGGTACCAGTTTCTCCAACCACTAGTTTGGCCCGTCAATGTGGACAAGGTAAGTGAAACAGGGAACCTATCCAGATAATTTATGACCCCTCTTCCCCTTTGCCTCTGTGGATAAAAAACCCATCCCCCATGCTCTGGATACAGGTTTTTGACAGAATTAATCATTGCAAGACACGTCCACCACAAGTCCGAGTTCGGACCAAATTGAAACACCCAAGCCTGCGACGTTCTGCCTATGCATTCTCCCACAAACAGGGCTTTGGGGCCCTCATCACTTCTGGAAAGACAACAAAGACCAAGCCAAACAAGAAAAACAGCTTTCCTGTTAAAAAGTAGAGGCCCGGGAAATCCAAAACAGTCATTGCTCTTCCTCCCTTGTATACATGCAATTTAGTAAGGAGGGATTAAAGTCCCTGGGAACAGCGTAAACCTGCTCCTCCATGCTCATGGCAGGGCCTCAGCCTCTTCATTTCCCAGAAGGGTGTATCCAGGTAAAGCAAAGAAAGAGGTAAGGAAAGAGTCCTCAGATATATCTACCAGAATTGTAGCATTTCAAGAAAAATCAATCTCAGGTGTCCCTTCCACCATCCCTCTCAAGTTTTAATCCAGAAAAGCAAATGTGGAAGTAGACGTTGTAGAGGGACAGTGTAGGGAAGGGGAAAAGAAGATAGGACCTAAGAATCTTACTTTAAACCCTATCTCCCATACCCAGGGCAACTGTAAACCTTCCCAGGGCCCCATATTTCTACCCCAGCACTCTTCTAAGGTTTATTTGGGAGATTCAGAGTGAATATTTTGCTGGCCCTGGTAGCAAGAGTGGGAGGCAGCTTTGGAGAGTTGGTCTTGAGAAGCTGAAGGAAAGTTTCTGGACCCCAAAAAAGGTGGTTCCTATTTGGATAAGATTGCTCAAGATTTTGCTTTCTTACCCTCTCTTTTGACCCCTTTGACCAAGAACTGATTCCTGGTCAGATCTCAGAACCAGAAAGGAAAAAATGCAGAGGATTTTTTAGAACTCTGTCTTAGGGGGATATAACCATAACTGGTGAGCATCTGTCTTCATTTCATAAAATTATTTTGAGAAGAAATTGCATATATTTGGAATATTATTTCTAAGAAGTTTATGGAAAAATAAATTGCATATTTTTGAGTGAAGAGATTTGTATGGTTTATTGAGGTCCCAGTGACAATAATATATTCTGAGCAATATCTTTTCCAACATACTCCTCACCTTCTTCCCCCTTCAAATTAGACCAATTAGGCCATCTCTCCTTTTTTCAGTTCCATTCCACTATTCTGCCCTCTCTTGTTAAACTCTGTCTTGGTTTCAGATGACCACACCTTTTAACTATATAGCTTTTTCCTCTTTCCATACCTTAAATATTGGTTCCTAAAGCTCAGTCATAGGTTCTCTGCTCATCTTTACCTGTACCTTTTCCTGAGTGACTTCATCCAAATTCTTGACTTCATTTGTCAACAGAAAGATGATTCTGTCTCTAGTCCATCTCTGGGGAGTTACAGATCCACATATTAATCCTACTCTGAGATCTTTCACTTAGCTGAGCCTTTGGAAACATAAACTCAAACCTGCCCAACCTGATCAAAAGTATGCCACCCCCATCATTCTAGTGACCCAAAGCAGAATGCTTGCTTCTTCCTCTAGATTGATGGTCCAGTCACTAATCAAGTCGTGTAAATTCTCCATCTTTTCTTGTGTTCTGTTCCCTCCCACCATTGCTATCATCCCCTTTGCTGACTCTCATCACTCTTACTTGGATTCTGGCATAAAATCCCCAACTTATTTATCTGGTTCTTCCCCTTCAAGAGCATCAACATACGATTTCCAGAGGAATCTTTCTGAAAGGAAAATTAGTTCATGTCAAGTCACAGTTTACCATCTTTTGAGGACTTCCCAAGTTTTTAGATCAAGTTAAAATGTGGACACTTTATTATTGGTCTCTCTCTAGCCCTGTCTTCCATGACTAGTCATGAATTTCTGGTCTTCATGTCATAAAATATACTGTTCTCATTTCCTAAAATGCTTTCCCCCACTCCCTTCTTTATCTAGTGGACTTTTAGTTATCCTTCAAATTCAGGTTATTTGGAATTAAAGAAAGGTGATGTTGAATGCCACTCAATGTATTAAACACCACTGAATTAACTGTACACTTTTAAATGGGTAATTCTATGTGATGCTCACCTCAATTAAAAAAACAAAACAAAAAAAAAAGCTCAGTTTGGGCATAATCTCTTCCAGGAGGCTTCCCCAATTCTTCAACGTGGTTTATAGGCCTGCCCCATTTATTCAATTGCTTCTCTGTACGTACCTCTAACAGATAAACTTGTTAGAAGGCATTATAATCATTGATTTTCTTTCAGACCCAGCATATAATAGATCTTTAATAAATGTCTGTTGACTGAATGAAAGAATATTGAAGTTTTCTGCTTCTCTGCCTGTATGCCTTATTTCCATGAATAGCACACTACCCAAGAACTCAAACCAGAAACCTGGAAGTTTTGTTGGACTCCTCACTGCCATTCCTCCAACCCAAATCTACTCAGTAAGTTCCAGATACTCCCAGTCAGAACATCTTCAGTTTTTTTCCTTTCTGCCATCCAAGAACTAACTAGGCTCAACCCTGCTTAGCTTCCAAGATTGGGCGCATTCAGTGTGGTATGGCTGTAGACAATTTTTCCCTTTCTTATCCTTAATTCCATTACCCTCAGTTATAGCAATATCTGCTCTGGTCTACTTGTCTCCAATTCTGCTGCTTTTTGATCCCCTATCATCTACATTATGGAGAATAGCTTCCAAAAGTACAAATCAGATCATTGCCAGTTTAAAAATCCTTTCCTGGCTATTATGGTTTGGCTACAATGCTGTGAACTTACCTTTCCAGCTTCACTGACCACTTCAATTGCTAATATCTTGTTCTGTTTGTTGTTTTTGTTACGTGTGAGACACTGAGGACTTGAACCAGGGGCATTTTATCACTGAGCTACATCCTGGTTGTTTTTTTGTTTTGTTTGTTGTTTTTAGACAGGATCTCGCTAAGTTGCTAAGGCTGGCCTGGAACTGTGATCCTCCTGCCCTCAGCCTCCCAAGTCACTGGTATAACAGGACTGTGTCATCACATCTGGCACATAATTCAATTTCTTGCCACACCACATCACTTCACTTCCCTAAAAGTTCCATCATCTTCAGAACTGTCTATGGCTTGGTCTTTTCTATCCCTCCCTTCATAGTTCCATCCCTCCTTTATCTAATATCTATCTGCTCTAACTCAGATCTTCTTCCAGGAAGATAACACAATCTCATGTTCTGAGTTGACTGCCTCTTTCTTGGCTTAGAGCACCTGTAGTTTTCTTTTCTTTCCATTTTCCAAGGTTTGAACATTTGATCACTCACAGGCCCTGTTTTTAATTATGGCTTACTTCTCTGTCTTCTCTGCTAGACCATTTTTGAATGATCATCTTTTTGAGGGCAATAATATTCCTCATTCATTTCTCTCTCTCTCTCCCTCTCTCTCTCCTCTCTCTCTCTCCTCTCCTCATCTCTCTCTTCTCTCTCTCTCTCTCTCTCTCCCCGAGCAGAAATGCGAGCACTTGGATTTTTATGTTTTTCAGTGAATATCTACTACCTTTTATTTTTCCTAAACTTGCTTCTTATCCTTTCATTTCAAAATGAATCTCATCCTTCTGGATCTAGTTTGACAGTTTTACCTTAGGGGCCTTTTTTTATGATACATAATTACTCACGATCTCCCAACTAAGACATCTGTAAAATACAGATTGGACCAGTAATATCCCCCAAAGCTCCTGAACAATCACCCACCCACTTCTGGTGGCTTATGTGCATAGAAATTTGAGTCTCTACTGAACAGCCAAGACAGTAAATGCCACATTCCAAAATGAGGTGTGAGATGACCATTCAAAACTTATAAACTTATGATAGCTGACTCCCACTCAATGTATTAACCACCACTGAATTAACTGTACACTTTTAAATGGTTAATTTTATGTGCTGCTCACCTCAATTAAAAAAAAAAACTCAGGTTAGGCATAACCTCTCTTCCAGGAGGCTTCCCCATGTTTGAGCTGGGGCTGTAGCTCAGTGGTAGAGCACTTGCCTAGCATGTGTGAGACACTGGGTTCAATCCTTAGCACCACATAAAAATAAACAAAATAAAGGCATTCTCTGCATCTCAAATACAAAAAGAAAACCGAGTTTGCAATTTTCAATTGCCCCACCCACTTTGAGTAAAGAGCCAAAAAAATCTGATATTGGAGAGGAATTATTAGTGTGTTTTGAGGTTCCACCCCCAGTTCAGCTCAATTTGAAAAGGCTTCAAGGAAATCACTTGAAAAATAAATGTGATTCACATGTTTAGAGGACACAGAATACTGCTAGATTTTTTTTCATTTTGAGACAGGGTCTTACTAAGTTATCCAGAGCCTTACTAAGTTGCTGAGGCTGCCTTTGAACTTACAGCCACTGGAAGGTCCTAACTCTTAATATGTCTTGAGGGGGATTAAATTTCAACATAAATTCTGGAGGGGACAAACATATTCAACTTTAGCAGATAGTAAGTGCTCTGAAAATAAACCACAACGGCTACTTTTAACAATGAAACTGTGGGGTAAGGGTAACTATATTTAGTAGTCAGGGAAGGTTGTTCTGACAAAGGGAAATGTAAAATGAGACCTAAATGACTACAAAAATCTGATGGGAGTCAGGTGCAGTGATGGACACCTGTAATCCCAGCAACTTGGAAGTCTGAAGCAGGAGGATTGCAAATTCTTCAGCCTCAGCAATTTAGTGAGACCTCTGTCTCAAAATAAAAAAATAAAAAGGGCTGGGGATGTGGCTAAGTACCTCTGGGTTCAATCACCATGCGGCGGGGCGGGGGTTGATGGAAAGGCAATCCAGAGTATATAGTTGTGTAAAGCCCCCCAGATCGATGTAAGCTTTGTGTATATAAAAAAGAAAGAAGACTTGGGCTGAGGTTGTGGCTCAGTGGTGGAGCACTTGCCTCCCATGTGTGAGGCACTGGGTTTGATTCTCAGCACATATAATAAATTAATAAAATAAAGGTCCATCAACAACTTTAAAAAATTTTTTTAAAAAGAAAGAATCCTAATGTAAATGAAATGCAGTAAGTGAAAGATGGGGTGGTTAGACATGATGGAAACAGTGAAGAGTTTTTAAGATCATTTAATTGCTCAGGCTACTCTAATGGAGAACAGGGGTACAAAAATGACATTAAGGAGACTAGGAGGCAATTGTAGGTTGTTTAGGCATGGTGGTGGCTTGGATTAGAAAGGCAGTAGTGCAAAAATGAATGAATACAAGATATAAAGAGAATCTGAGGACTTGTAGATTGGCTATGGAAAATGCAGGCACTGGTTTATTAAATAACCCCACTGACACTCAGTGGTTTCCTCTCTGATAGTCAGGGTACCAAATACATTGATCCACTGACTCTTCTGACACAGGTCCTGTTGAAGTAGTGGGTCTAGGTGGTCTTTGTTTGTACCACTTGACTCCACTACCCCTAGCTAAGTGTAACCCATTATAGCTTCTCTCTCTGTGAGAAACTAAGTCAGTGTTGAGGAAAGGAGCTGAAAGTTCATGTAGTTCAGGAAAGGGGGCTTCCATTTAAAAATGGCCGTAAGTAAGAAGTAATCCAAGGTATCTAGTCTTCTGTAGAGAGAAGAATAAAGTAGATGTCCAAAGAGAAAGACAAGACACTGTTCCGTCCCAGCAAAAACTTTCATGAGCACTTTTTGAAGTTGGGTTCTCAGAATGAGGGTGTTTTTTTACTTGCTGCCAATAGTTAAATACAAAGACAGCTCCAATTACATAGGCTGGGTTCACACTGTTCCTTTTTTTTTTTTTTTTTTTTTTTTCCCTCAGTACTGGAGATTGAACCCAGGAGTGCTTTACCATGGAGTCACAACAGTCATTTAGAGACAGGGTCTCACTAAATTGCATAAGCCTGACCTTGAATTTCACATCCTTCTGCCTCAGCCTCCCCAGTAGCTGGGATTATAGATTGTGCCATGGTGCCCAGCCTCATTTTCTAACTATTTCGAAATAATAGTTAACTTGTAGATACTGATGACATGCATGTTTCCTAACCATAACAAAGCAAATGATTCCTGTTTTGGGTGATATAAATGGATTTTGTCCAGTAGAGAACAGACATTTCTAAAAATGAAGTCCTCAATTGAACTGGTTTAATATCTTACAGGTTCCCCTCATTAATTAGTGAATTTAATAAAATCTAAAGTGTATTCATTTATATTTAAGATTTATGATTTTATGTTTTTGAAAAATTATCCTTTAACACAAATAGCAGAGGTAACCCATACTAGCTGAAGCCAGAAAAAATGAGACTATATGGATGGATAGAAGAATATGTCATTTTAAGGACTTAAGACTCTTCACTCTTGCCCTTTGGTCTGCAAATGTTTTGATGGACAGCTAAAAGCAGAATTAAAGACTTGGCATCCTCACCTCCAGCTGGCTGGGTCATTGTTGATTCCATGAATAAGGTCTGATCCAAAAAACATCTTGTGCTGAGTCTAAGCTACCCCCAAGGAAACAGCAACCCTCCCCCCCCCCAATTGGTATTAGGGATTGAAACCAGGGAAGCTTTACCACTGAGCTGTATCCTCAGCCCTTTTTATTTTTTATTTGATACAAGGTCTCATTAAGTTGCTTAGGGTCTTGATAAGTTGCTGAGGCTGGCCTCAAACTTGTGATCCTCCTGCTTCAACCTCCTGGAATCACTGGGATTACAAGTGTGTGCCACTGCACCCAACGCAACAGCAACTTTCTTACTGGAGCAAGTGTTGGAGGCCATCAATGAATTATGTGTTTGTTTGAGCCATTATAAGGCAGAGGAGTTGCTTTTCTGAGAACTACTGGTGTGAATCCACCGGTTGCAGATTGCTCGGATTAAAGCTGACAACCTACCTTAGCTCACAACCCTAGGTTCAAATGCAGCCCCCCAAAGGTGGGCATAACCTCCCTAGCCCCAAACAACTTGTTTTTTCCCATCTTTATCCTGTTTTCCTCGAGAAGCATGCCACACTGAAACCCTGTGATGTATTTATCCTTAAATAAAGATTTTGGGCCTTTTCCTTGTTCGGTTCCAGTTCCTCTCAGGACTACAAGACTCACCAGGCCCCCACTTGAAAGCTATTTTCTGCCTATCGTCTTTTGGTCCTTATTGATTATTTTCAGACTTTTTATTTTTCCCAGTTGGTTCATACCTCCAAGCAGGAATTAGCTTTGGGGTGCTGGTAACCCCAACAGTCAAGGCCTGCCCTGATGAATCCCGAGATAATGATGGATGGACCACATCTTGATCAAGATCACCTACTTTGGCAGTTGTGAAAAGCCTCCAGCTATGCAAAACCCCAAACCCTTGCCCTCATTCCCTTTTCTATAAAACTTCAAAGTCACTGTCAGTTTCTCCAAGACAGGGCTAAGGCTATGGGTCACTTTTTCTTTCCATTGTAGCTATGCTGTTTCAAGTTCCTTTCATGCTTTCACCACTATCAGAGTTTCTTTTGGGGGGGCAAGTGGCCAAATCTGATTTGATGGATCCCCAGAGTCAGGCCTCTAGCCTAGGAACTCCCAGTAACATGTCTCCAGACAGAAACAAAATAAAACAGAGACCTCCCCCTCAAAAAAAATAAATCAGCAAATACAAAAAAAGAGGGACTGCACTATGAGCCCAGAGCAGGAAATCAAGCTGGACAGTAGTACGCAGTGTAGCCAAGCTTCTGGATAGCCCCAAGAACCTAGGAAGTAGTCTCTTTGTGTCTACACTTGGCTGTCCTCTGTACAGCAGATGATGCTCCTTAGCCAAACTGGTTTTCTGGTTTATTAAAGCCTTTTGGCAATTAGAAGATGGATACCCATAGCCCTTGATTTTCCATCAAGTCTAACCATAAGTAGGGGTATAGCTCTCTTTCTTCCAATTCCAAATTTTCAGGGAAGGGATTCTAATTGGCTTAGTTTAATTCCCCAGCTGGGGTCATTTAAAGGGAGGGATCACACTGTGCAAACATGTGGCTCATATCTTCACTGCCCTCCACACTCATCCTCATGTAAGTCCTCAAAACTCAAGTTGATCTTGCCATCTGCATAAAGCCCTTCAGTGTGTCTTCACTGTTTGCAGGATGAGTCCCAAATCCTTAGTATGTCACAGGAGGCACTTCATGAAACCCTGACCATCTCTCCTGGGGCACTTTCCACTCTATCCACACCATAGTCCTACAGTTATCTTGCACCTTTGTCCTTTTGCACCTGCAGATCCCCCACAACCTTTACTTCTGCTTATTCTTAAAATCTCAGTTCCCTACACACACACACACAAACAACAGAAAACTCAGTTACCACTACTTCTGAGAACCTGAGGACACATTAGACACTTGTGACATTTATCTGCTTCCTTGACTGATTGAACAAGGCTGGGAGTCCTAGAGCACGGGGTCTCAGACGCTTCTAATTCTTTCAAGGAGCATGGAACCTAGAATGGCTTTTTTTTTTTTTTTTTTTTTTTAACCGAAATTATCAGATTTTATTTAGCATGTCAATACACTTATCCTAGTAATAAGAATGGCTTCTTTTAGTGGGCTTCCAGTAACTTTTGCCGAAAGACCCGGCCCCCACCCTCCTCTAGCTAAAAGCAGGAGAGACAGGCATTCTGCCCTGAGGAGCGAGAGGCACGTGGGTTTCAGATTTTCCGGGACTTCTTAATCCTGGCTATGCAAGGGGTACTTTTAAAAATATTAAAGCCTGCCTGGCGCCCTGGCACACGTCTGTAATTCCACAAACTCGGGAGGCTGAAGCAGGAGAACCCGAAGTGTCGGTTCGTCTTGGCAACTTAGCAAGACCCTGTCTCAAAAAGTAAAAAGGCCCGGGGATGTGGCTCAGTGGTAAGACGCGCCCGTATTCGATCTCCAGTACCCCGCCCCCACCATCACCAAATTAAAGCCTGGGCAACACCCAGCCCCCACCTTACCCTGCCACAGTGACTAAGTCAAATCGGTCAGAGGTGAGGTCAGGCCTTAGTTTTGTTTTTTTGTCTTTGTTTTGTCTTTACACTTCCTCACAAGGTTACACTGGGAACCAGGATTGAATGGCATTGCTTTAGGCGAGGGTGCGAGCCAACACGCACCTGCCTTCCAGGCGACCAGGCGGCGGCCCCAAGCTTCTCGGGGTTCCAGCGCCCCGCAGCACCACGTCGCCAGACCTCGCCCGCCGGGGCGGAGCGCGGGCCGCAGGAGGCGGGGCCTCGGCTGCAGCCTCGCCGCTCCCCTCGCAGGAAAGCACGGCGCGTGACTCTGGCGAGCCCCAAATAATCCAATCAATAAATGGGCAAAGAAACTGAATAGGCACTTCACAGAAGAAAATACAAATGATCAACAAATATATGAAAAAAGCAATTAGAAAAATGCAAATTAAAACTCCATTACTACATTGAGATTCCAGCTCACTCCAGTCAGAATGGCAATTATCAAGAATACATTGGTGAGGATGTGGGGAAAATGTTCACTCATACATTCCTGGTGGGACTGCAAATTGGTGCAACCACTCTGGAAAGCAGTATGAAGATTCCTTAGAAAACTTGGAATGGAACCACCATTTGACCCAGCTGTCATGCTCCTCGGTCTATACCCAAAGGACTTAAAATAAGCATAGTACAGTGATGCAGCCACATCAATGTTTATAGCAGCTCAATTCACAATAACCAAGCTATGAAACTAACCTTAATGCCCTTCAACAGATGAATGGATAAGAAAATGTGGTGTATATATACACAGTGGAATATTACTCAGCCATGAAGAAGAATGAAATTTTGGCATTTGCTGGCAAATGGGTGGAGCTAGAGACTATCATGCTAAGTGAAATAAGCCAGTCTCAGAGAAAACAAAGTCTGAATGTTCTCTTTGATATGTAGATACTAACCCACAACAAGGGAGGGTCAGGAGGGGAGGAATAGAAGTTCATTGGAGGACTGGGATTGTGGTTTAGTGGTTGAGCAGCTGCCTAGCACATGTGAGGCACTGGGTTCGATCCTCAGCACCACATAAAAAAAATAAAAGTTGTTGTGTCCCTCTACAAGTAAAAAAAAAATTTTTAAAGAAGTTCATTGGAATAGACAAAGGAGAATGAAGGGAAGGGGGGGGGAATGGAAATAGGAAAGAATGAATTGGACATAACTTTCCTTTGCTCATGAATATACGACCAGTGTAACTAGATCTACATTATATACAACCACAAGAATGAGATCCTAATTGGAATGGGTTGTACTCCATGCATGTATAATATGTCAAATATACTCTACTGTCATGTATCTAAAAACAACAAATTTTAAAAAAGAAGGGTCTGCCAGGTAGTGCTCAGCTTGTCTTCTGTAGGAAGGACCTCTGTGGCCCACGCAACTGGATGGTCCAGGTGAGAGCTGTAAGTACCTAAGAAACCAGCCCAGTGTTTATCTTGCTTTTCCCTTCTCATCTTCTTAAGAGTTCTCATCACATTCTAGAAATTGCACCCAAGTTGACCTATAAAACATCACGCTGTTGACAACTTTGTTCTGGCTTATATGTTCCAGAAAGAAGAAGGTGACTTCTACAACAAGCTGTCCAGTCCTAAATGTTCATTTTATGACCAGACTTTGATGGAAGCAGTAAAAAAAGGAGATCACTGGGTGCATATGTTTTTCCTCTCCCTCTCATTATGTCATACCGTGATGTCACAAGAGAAGGTAGAAGGTAAGGGAGGCCTGAGGCTTCTTGGACTGAGAATGTGTCATAGCGTAGGTGGTTTGATATGATTTGTAATGGCTTAATCTAAGAAAGAACCTTCAAAGGGGGAGCACTGTCCTGCAGTGGAATCGACAGTCGAGACAAGTAATGAACTGGGAGATGTTCAAGTAGGAAACCACCCCTTGGTTTTAGGAACTTTTGTTTGTTTCTTTGGTACCAGGGCTTAAACCCAGGGGTGCTTAACCACTCAGTCACATCCCTAGCTCTTTTTTAAATTTTTTTTTTTATTTTTATTTTGAGACAGGGTCTTGCTAAATTGCCAAGCCTGGCCTTGAACTTGTTATCCTCCTACCTCAGCCTCCCAAGCTGCTGGGATTAACAGGCATGTACCACCATGCTTAGCTGGATACCTCTTGGTTTAAAGAAAGATTCAGTCCTTGAATAGGGTTCACATTTCATGCCATTTAGGGAAATTATGATCTTAAGGCCCTGTGATATTGTCACATAGTCCCCAAGAGTAGTCACACTATCTCTGACAAGACTTTCTAAATAATGAGTTGAGTTGTCCTCTTAGGTTTTTTTTTTTTTTTTTTTTTTTTTTTTTTTTTTTTTTTCTGTTTTTTGGCTGTTGTTGTTGAGATAGGGTCTTACTAAATTGTTGCCCAGACTGGCCTTGAACTTGTGGTCATTCTGCCTTAGCCTAACCAGTAGCTGGGATTATAGGTGTGTACTACCACACCTAGTTTATCTTAGTTTCTTCAGTAACCAAATGTAGCAAAGTCATCCATTAATTTATCCAAACCTTTTCAAAAACCATGAATGAGAAATGACTGATTATAATTTAAGAAGATATTTTTTCTTAACAAAAACAAAAAACGTAGCTGGTGCGGTGGTGCACACCTGTAATCCCAGTAACTTGGGAGGCTGAGGCAGGAGGATCCCAAGTTTGAGGCCAGCCTCGGCAACTAAGTGAAACCTTCAGCAACTTAGCAAGACCCTGTCTCAAAATAGGGGCAGGGAAGTGGCTCGTTGTTAAAGTACCCGTGGGTGAGAGAGAAAGAGAGAGAGAGAGAGAGAGAGAGAGAGAGAGAGATGTACACAACAAAATGAAGTGTCCTTTAAAGTAAATACTTTTAATATTACCAACAATAATACCCTATATTTATATGTCACTTTATAGTTCTATAAATAGCTTTCATTTATATTCTATAATCTTCACAATAACTCTCTGAAGTAGGTAGAACAGAAAAAAAATCCCAATTTTACTGAAAAGGAAAACTGAAGTTAAAAGAAATTGTGAGCTGGGGTTTTGGCTCAGTGGCAGGATGCTTGCCAAGCAATGTGAGGCACTGGGTTTGATCCTTCACATAAAATAAATAAAAGCATGCTGTCCATCTACAACTATAAAATTTTTTTTAAAGAAATTGCTTAAAAAAGAGAGAGAGAGATTAAGTTACTTGCCTAAAATCCTATAGTTCAGAGGGATAGAGATAAGCCAGGTGCAGTGGCAACACCTGTAATCCCAGTGACTAAGGCAGAAGGATCACAAGTTCAAAACCAGCCTTAGCAAATTGGTGATGCCCTAAGCAACTTAGTGAGACCTTGTCTCAGAATAAAAATTAAAAAGAGCTGGGGATGTAGCTCGGTGGCAAGACATCTCTACGTTCAGTCCCACTACCAAAAACAAAACAATAATAACAACAACAAAACCCTGGAAGGTAGACATCAGAATCCAAATCTCATATCTCCTGGTCCTGTGAGTTCCCTCCCCACCATGTTTCTTTGTGTCTGCCATTGCAACAAGATGCTGTTATTTGAAGCATATTTGACCTTAGCTGTTCAGTAGATATTTATGTTACCTAAAATTATCCCTTACCTTCCTTGTTCACAAGTATAAGACTCTGATGATGCCTGTTTTAAAAATCAAACTGACCTTCAAAAGAGAAATTGTCCAAAAGATATCTCAAATTGTGATAATAGTCTAACAAAGGAGTTCTAGAAATATCCTGATTAATATCAGATTGAAAGCTAATTCAACAGAGTGAGTCATTTAACTTCTCAGGGTGAGTTAAAGGTGGTAACATATATATAATTTTTTAATTGCTTACTAAATCATCAGTCTTTTACATAGCAGTGTTTATCCACGTGTGGCCAGTCTTAGGCAGCAATTTATGCCACATGCATGAGAATCAACTAAGAGATTTATTAAAATTTCAACTTCTTAGACCCTTCTCCCAAATTTTGTGATTGTGGATTCAGTACGTTTGGGTGGGGCCCAGGAACCTCATTTTTAGTAAGCTCTCTGAACCCATTTTTTACCCATAAAGTTGGAAAGTAATGCCTGTGTTTTGTTTGTAAGCATTGCAAATATCAGTTACCTGTGTAATATTAACTCAGTTGAAAATACTGGAAAGGAAAAGAGACTGACATGTTTTATGCAACCTACCTTTTTAGCACCAAACTTATGAAGAAGTTTTGAGGAAAGATGTACCCTCCTGGGCTCCATCTTTATTTAAGCCACTTGGAAGGCAATGTCACTTCTGGGTGGACTTCAGCAGCTCATCTCTGTGGGCTCTAGTTGCCCTCTTCTCTCCTGTCAGGTGAGCTGGTGTACCAGGCTCAGTCCCCAGATGAAGGTGCCCTGGTCACTGCTGCCAGAAACCTTGGCTTTGTGTTCCGTTCCCGCACGTCTGAGACTATCACAGTGGTCGAAATGGGAAAACCAGAGTCTATCAATTGCTGGCTATTTTGGACTTCAGCAGTGTACGCAAGAGGATGTCTGTTATTGGTGGGTGTCCCTTCTAGTCAGCTGTCTCCCTTTCTTTGCCCTTTATTCATATTCACAATTGACTTTCTCTTTTATCTACAACAAATGTCTTCTCCCAATCATGTGTCTTCTCACAGGTACTGTGCTTCAAATAGAAACACATACCATTCCCCTTCTCTCGTATCTCCTTTGAATTTTATCTTATACATATATGGGAGTTTGCTACCATGTACTAATAAGTCTTTCTCTAGTGTTTCTAAGTAGTGGCTTGTCAGCACCCTCAAAGTCAAATAAGAAAGAGAATAAATCATAAAGCCTGAACATGGTGTAACAATAGAAGCAAATAATACAGTCAGCCCTCTTAGGTTTCACAAGATTCAACCAACCATAGATTTTAAATAATTGAAAAAAAAATGTTGCATCAGGCCTGGGGTGTATTTCATTGGTACATAGCGTGCTTAGCATGCACAAGGTCTGGGAATCTATCCCTAGCACCAAAAAGGAAAAAAAAAAAAAAAAGTTTTGTCTGAAAATGTGCAGACTCTTTTCTTGTCACTATTCCCTAAACAATGTACTATTATAACTATTTACATAGTTCTTTCATTGCATTATGTATCATAAGTGATTTAGAGATGATTTAAAGTACATAGGTGCTGGGCACGGTGGCACACACCTGTAATCCCAGTGGCTTGGGAGGCTGAGGCAGGAGGATCTCGAGTTCAAAGCCAGCCTCAGCAAAAGTGAGTGTGCTAAGCAACTCAGTTGAGACCCTGTGTCTAAATAAAATACAAAATAGGGCTTGGGATGGTGGCTCAGTGGTCGAATGCCCCTGGTTCAATCCCTGGTACAACACCCCCCAAAAAAAGACAATAAAGTATATAGGAGTATATTTGTAGGTTATATGTAACATTATGCCATTCTAACATAAGGGAATCAAGCAATCTGGTGAATTTTGGTCTCTCCACAAGGGTGGGGGTATTCCAATCCCTGATACTGAGAGGTGAATTGTGTAGGGAAAATTTATACTGTCTTGCTTTCTCAATTAGTTTGGCCTCAGACTGAAAAGAAAGAAGGTCATTTTGCATCCTTTGTCCTTATTAAATTGGGCTTTGATCTGGGACTTGGAATTGAGAGGCCAAATGCCATTCTGCATCAGAGTCTTCCACAGCTGGACATTAACCCATGGAAGAACTCCTTCCATAAGTGCCTTTGGTCACTCTCACCAGCCCTTTCCACATCATTTCTCCTATGTGACCACTCACTGAGTTCTTAGCCTCCAAAGGCAGCACAAACAAATGTCATGGGAATAGCCTCCTATCAATCGTCAATGGCCCAGATAAGTTCTTATAACAATAGGCTTAAATGGTTATTTTGCCTTAATTTGTTTATCTTTAGTGAGAACTCCTGAAATCGGGTAATGTTGTTCTGCAAAGGAGCAGACACCATCATCTCTGAGCTACTTCATCGTTCCTGTGTAGCCCTTAATAACGTGACCCTGGAACATTTGGATGTAAGTGTTTTAGACTGCAGGAGAGGGATGTGCCTCTGGATACATGTTTCACATGTGTCCATGGGGACAAATGTGTCCCCATGTCAGTTTATTTCTGTTAGTTACCAGCAGGCCAAGGACCTGCCTAGATTCCAGCTGGTCAGATTCAGCTACCCACCTGCTTAAGTAGACAAACAATGGAAAAATTAATTTTATGCAGTTTGATCAAAACTGAGGAGCAGCAGCTTAGATTGCCTGTCTGCAGGTCCCACATAAGTGGTTACAATTTATAGGGAAAAGGCCAGGTGATATGTAGATGTAGCTATGCTGTGCTGGACAGAGAACATGACAGTCTCAGCTTCCTTGGCATTGCCTAAGCCAAGGATAGTTGTAATTCTCTCAGCATAAGGAAGCTTCAGGAACTCTATTTCACTCTGTGGGTGTACACTGGTATCTGTGTCTCTTTAGCTGGTAGAAGACTAAAACTGTCTCATAATGTGGAATTCTCACTGACTATATTGCCAACTTCTATGTCAAAGAGTTGAGTTGGGACAGCACCCCATAGGCATGACAAGAATTTTATCTGTGGGAACATTTAAAATAATCAGAAGAGTTATGTGATCCCTGAGTATTCCTACCTCAGGAGGTCCCACAATCAGACCTGGTGTTTGGTTCAGAAGAGGGCTTGCTGATATGGAAGGCCTTATCCTCCAGCCATGATGAGAGCCGGAGCAGGAAGTTCCAGGCCCAAGTTTCTGAGAGAGCTGTTTGATACCTCCCTCTGTCATCTACAGGGTAAAATCCCCAAGGGGCACTTCCCTTATCCCTATCTTATTCTTTCTCCCTTTAGTATTTAGGATATATCAAAAAGAGACTGACTCCAGCCTGCTGGCACATGAAAAGAAAACCATATCTATACCCTCTGGGGTCTCTACCCCTAAGCATGGATATACAAAAGATTTAGGGAAATAAGGAGAGAACAAAGGGCAAGATGGAGAGTGGGTCAGGTAAAAAGTAAATATATATATATATATATCTATATATATATATATAGTATATATATAATATATAAAATAAGATCAATAGATTGAAGAAAATTGTTTGATTTGGCTATTTCAAGGTGACTCTACATCAATATATATAACCAGAAGTCAAAGAACAAATAGGCAATAAGCATATGAAAAGATGTTCAACATCTTTAGTCATTAGGAAAATGCAAATAAAAAACATGAAATATCACTTTACACCCCATACAACGACTCAAATAAAATAGATAACCAGACAATAATAAATGTTGGCAAGGGTTTAGAGAAATTATAACCTCACACATCACTGATGGAAAAGTAAAATGGCATAGCCATTTGGAAAACAGTCTGGTATTTCCTCAAAAAGTTAAGCATAGACTTATATAACCCAGAAATTCATGCCTATGTGTATTTCCAAGAGAAATGAAAATATACCTCCACACAAAAAATTGTTATGAGTGTTCATAACAGCATTATTCATAATGACCAAAAAGTTGAAACAACACAAATGTCCATCAACAAATGATAAATGTGGTATATCTATACAATGCAATATTATTTGGCAATAAAAAGAATGAAGTACTGATATATGCTATAACATAAATAAAACTTGAAAACATTGTGATAAATGAAAAAAAACCAAAAGACCACATATTCTATGATCCATTAATAAGAAATGTCCACACTAGGAAAAAAAAATTAGTGAGCTAGGCATGGTGGTGCATGTCTGTAATTCCAGCAACTCAGGAGTCTGAGGCAGGATTGCAACTTTGAAATCAGCCTTAGCAACTTAGTGAGACCCTGCCTTGAAATAAAAATAAAAAGGGCTGGAGTATAGCCCAGTGGTAGAGGACCTCTGGGTTCAATCCCCTGTATCAAAAAGAAGAAGAAGAAGAAGAATGTAGTAGTTGCCAGCAGTTGTGAGGAAAAGGAGTGGGGAATGACAGCTAACGGACATGTGTTTCTTTTGGGGGTGATAAAAATGTTCTGGAATGAGATAGTGATAATGGCTGCACAAATTTTGTGAATATACTTTTTAAAGGCTACTGAAATGGACAGGCACAGTGATGAACACCTGTAATCCACATTACTCGGGAAAGACTTGAGGGAGGATGGATCACAAGTTCAAGGCCAGCCTCAGCAACCAGCAAGGCCCTAAGCAACTTAGTGAGACCGTGTCTCAAAAAACAAAAAAGGCTGAAGATGTGGCTCCATGGTAAAATGCCCCTGGGTTCAATCCCAGTATCAAATAATATAATAATAATAGCTACTGATATGTATAGTATGAAAGGGTAAATTTCATAGCATATGGATTATATATTGTTAAAAAATAGAAGTCAGTGGGGCTGGGGCTGAAGCTCAGTGGCAGAGCGCTTGCCCAGCATGGTGAGGCACTGGGTTCCATCCTTATCACTGCATAAAAATAAACAATAAGGGGTGGGTTGTGGCACAGTGGTAGTCACTCACCTAGCATGTGCAAGGGCCTGGTGTTCGATCCTCAACACCACATAAAAAATATAAATAAAACAAATAAATAAATAAAACCAATTTTTTAAAAAGGCATGCCGTACATTACAACTACAAAAGAAAACTTTTTAAAAAATGAAGTTAGTGAAGTGTTCTACACAAGACCCCTCTTGTAGCTTACACTGGTCCCCAGAGGCTACAGTATTTTAAAATGGTATAATCTCTTATCTTTTAACCTTACAGAACACATGAGTTAGGGTATTTTCTCAGAGAACATTTCCCTGGACTGGCTTCAAAGGGTTGTCCTAAAACTGCTTTAGATATTTGTGACATGCTTCCTGCTACCAACCTTAATAGACACTTATAGTGAGGCCTGACTACACTATACTCTACTATCCATTGATACCAAACCTATAAAATCAAAGCTCCAACTACCCACTTATGCAAAAGCACAGCTCCAGAGCCTCTAAGCAGGGAGCAGCAAACAGGTCATACAAAAACAGATGGTAGATAAGATTTGGCCCCCAGGCTCTGGTTGGTTCACCCCCCAGTACTAAGAGAAAAGAAAAAGATATAATAGGGATAAAAGATAATATTAAAGCATGGTGCTAAATTATTTGTTAAATGGATTAATGAATCTGTGTTTTACTAAGCTTGGTAAGTGCTTTTATCCTATAAAAAAACCAGTTTCTGCCATTATCATTTCCTTCTTAAGAAGGTTTCTGAGGTGAACAGTGGAGCATGCCTGTAATTACAGTGACTTAGGAGGCTAAGATAGGAAGATCGCAAGTTCAAGACCAACCTCAGCAACTTAGTGAGACCCTCATAAACTTAGCAAGACCCTGTCTCAAAAAAAGAAATGAAAAGGACTGGGGATGTAGCTCAGTGGTACAGTACCCCTGGGTTCAATCCCCAGTACCAAAAAAAAAAAAAAAAAAAAAAAAAACAAGTCTCCCTGAGATGATCGCAGGCTACCAACAGAAGTTTGAGTTGTCATTTCCTACATATATACTTTTGTTGATTTCACTTGACAGTTAATATCACTCAGGAATTACATGGAATAAGAGCAAATGATGTTTCTCTTTGCTTTTATAATGCCAACATGAATTATTTTGTAGTTAATTCTAGTGACAATAATGTAAAATTCTTGCTCATGTGCAGTTCTCCCTACATAAAATCTGTTTCTAACCCATGCTTGGATGGATATTAGTTCTGTCCTGAATCACCCACATTTTCACCCCACCTTCCTTATGACCAAAAATATATTCCTGCAAGAGGGTTAGCTATGGTTAGTCAGTCTATAACACAGGCCAAGGAGTAAAAACATGCTAACTCACCCAAAAACATTTCAACAGTGGTCTCATTAACACAGCTGGCTGTAGCTAATCAACTGAGCTGCAGCTAATCAACTAATCAACTGATGTAGACAAATACATAAGCATTTGGGATGTGCAGGATGTCCATTGAGTATTTGGTGGAGGAAGGAAGGAGAAAGAAAAATTAAAACAAATGTATGCTTGTAAAAGAATAGTAACATCATTTTTTTTAATGAAAACTCCTTTTTACTTTATTATTTCCTTTTTTCCTTTTTTGATACCAGGGATGGAACCAGTGCTCAACCACTGAGCCACATCCCTAGCCCTTTTTAAACTTTATTTTGAGGCAGGGTCTAAATAAGTTGCTTAGGGCCTCACTGAGTTGCTGAGGCTGGCTTTGAACTCAGGATCCTGAGTTTCGGGTGTGTGCTCCCACACCCAGCTTTCCCTTCATTTTCATGCCACAGTCATCACTAGCCTCTATGTAGAAGGTGAATTATTATCCCAATTTTATAAGAAACCTAGAAGACTTGGTTTCCCCAGAAACACATAGGAAATAATAGCTAACTCTAGGTAAACTATAGCTAAAGGCTATAGTTTAGAAGCATTCTCAATCTTTTAGTTTATGCTGGCCCTATCCTTGGGACATTTTGCTAAGGAAGTTCAAGAGTGGTTTTTTGCTTAGACTAAGCACTAACTCCATAGTACTAACCATTGCATTCTATTTAGCAGGCAGATGGAGCTTCTGGGGTCAGTCTTTCACTTTTTAAACTCAGCCTTAACCCAGCCTAGACTTGGTACACACAAATGTCTTCCAGGATTTTGCCAGCGATGGACTTCGCACCCTCATGGTGGCCTACCGAGAGTTGGATGATAAATTCTTCAACACCTGGAGCAAGAAGCACAATGAGGCATGTCTGTCTACGAAAGATAGGGAAATTAAATTATCAGTTGTTTATGCAGAGATTGAGAAAGACCTGATGGTGAGTGTGAGGAGGCTGGGGACAGACTGGGAACAAGAATGGTGGTGGTGGCAGCCAGTAAACTAAGCAAGGGTTCTGAGAGTGGCATCCAGAGGATCTGCAGGTGTGGACTGTCTCTGAGAAGAAAGACAGGCAGGTTCAACAGGAAAGCCCACAGTTTTGTGTCAAGGAGGCTGGGTATTGGAATCCAAGCTGATTCAGTATGCCCTGGAGTTCTGATCCATAGTGAAAAGTGCACTGGTTGTAATTTTTAAAAAAATCTTTCTGGCAGTGTTTCTTATCCCCAAAGCTGCTCATAAAAACTAAGTAGTCTATAAGAAATCAAGATCTGACAGATTAAGAAATTCAGAACAAATTGATGGAGTAATCAGGTCAAGAATATTCATTCATTGGATATATTTATTAGTGCTCCTATATTCCAGATACTGTGCCTATAGCAGTAGAGAAAACAGACAAAAAGCCACATATATAGTATATCAGATGGTAAAAACACTACAGGGGAAAATTAGGCCAGGAAGAGAGTGTCAGCGGATGCTGTGTGTTTTAGAGGGGCCAGAGGCATTGCTGCTGTTTTACACAGGGCAGTTCGTCTTCATTGTGAAGAGGAGATCTGAAGACTTGAAGAAAGTGGCAAGCAATTTAGGGGAATGGAATTGTTAAACTTGGTATCTTGGAGAGTATATTCAGGTTCAGTGGATCATGAGTGGAGAAAGTATGCAGAGAGAAGTGATCTGTGCCCCTTACATTATTAGTTCAGTTTGTCTAGCAGTTGTTATAAGTGCATTTTAGTTAAAATTTTGGGCACTAAAGAATAAGTTTAATGCCCAAAGTTTTTTAGAATTAGCATAATAATCCCTATATAAATATCATTTTGTTAGTTTTTAGGAAGAACTATCTTCTGGGAATGACCTTTGTTAATCCACCTCTTGGAGCTGGAGGTAGTGCTGAACTCAGTCACTGGAATGGTGAAGAGGGAGAAGAGGGAGAAAGAGGAAGTGTGAGGGGAAGTGTTCTAAAGTTTTTAGATTATAACCATAGATCTATATATGCATTTTTGGCAAAGTATTTGTGTTTATTGTGCACAAAGTTCATCCTTTATTTCACAACATCTAAGCTTCTAAATAGTCCTGAGGTGACAGTGTATCATAAGAAGTAGAGCTAGTCAATTAACCAACGTATAAATATCTTTTTGTTATAATTGATAGAAAAGATGCATCTTGGCCATGGAATTTTTTATCTCTGGGCAGTGCATATCAGGACTTGTTATGTTAGGCTGCAGCAGGTGGCAGAAGGAAGCACACAGGGAGAGATGGGAGCGAGTGTTCAAGGGTTTGCATTTTGATGTGAGCCTTGATGTGTGTGCATATTCTGGCTGTACTATGGGAATACTTTAATTCACTGGGAACATGCAATTCTTGCTAATATTTTAGTAGTAGTAATCTGATAATGAACCCTCTTAGAAATATGCTTGGTGGTATTCTGTATTCTTGGTGTATTCATTTTAAATCAAGCATTAAGGGCCTGCATTGTTTTTAGTTGTAACTCTGCCAAGATGTCTATCTAGAGGCCTGTTGCCATTTCTGTCTTCAGTGAAATTTTTGTCCCCAAGAAAGGACTACAGTTTTTCCTAGCAGATTGAACTGGTGTAGTGTATTATTATTTATTAAAAATACTCATGTAGCTTTGGTATTTTGAATTGGTGAATATTCATGATGTGTGAAAAAGCATGATACACTCTATGATTTCAGTCATACAAAATAGGATGTTGAGTATGTATATGCATAACCTGGAGGGACATGTCCAACTAAGCTGCTTGTAACTTGATGGCTGTTTTTTGCTTCTGTTTCTTTCTGCTTTCCTGTAATGCACATAATAACTTTTAAAAAACAAAAGCTATTTTTAAAAACCTGAAAAAAAAATAAGTGACAAGCCAAGCAGCTCTCTGGCTTTGCAAATGAGCTTTTCAGACAGAATAATAGCATGAGAAAAAAAAAAAAAAAAAACCCTGACACAGGATCAGGCCTACTTGTTAGTTGAACAGCAGCAGGTCAGCCAGTGTGGCTGGAGCAGTGTAAGGAGGAGAGAATGAAAGGACAGGCAATGTGACAAGCAGGGAGAGAGTCATCATAGGCTGATGCAAGGACTCGCTGTGAAATGTGGGGAACCATGGAAGAGTTCAATCAGAGAAGGTGATATCAAGCTTTTATTAAGGTCATTAGTCTGATTGCAGTGTTGATTTATACTGTAGGATAGACCCAAAGGAGGCCAGTAGTACAGATGAGAGAGGATGATGGCTTGAACCAGACAGAAGTAGTAGAAGTGGTCAGGAATGGTCAAATTATGTATGTTTTTTATAAAGGTGGAGCCAACAGATTTTGCTGATGGATTGAATTATAGAAGATGAGAAAAAGAAATGTTAATGATGACCCCGAAGTTTTTGACCAGGCCAGCTCTGCTATAAAGAGAAATAACTGACACCAAAGGGAAAATGTAGAGATCCCTATTCTCCTTCTACATTCAGTCCTTCTAGAGGCCTAGTAGAATCATTCAGTAGTTCATCAGTCATTCAGCCTGAGGGGCTCATCCCTGTCTCAGCACTATTGTGTTATTAGAGAGAGAAAGCATGGTGATGAACCAAGATTCTTTTAATCTAGTGTGAGAAAAAGTCTTGAAAACCTTAGAGATTTCTAGTAGGTACAATAGCAAAGTACACAGAAGCCCTTTGAGGGCTGAAGGGAAACTGGAGTGGGATATACAGATCCTTCCTTAAAACCCATCACATTTGAGGCCAGGAAGTGTGCAGTGCAGCAAAGGAAAGTGAAGGTGTATTGAGAAACAGATGGTTTAGAGGTAGCACATAACTTCATATATGACTCAGGCAAGTCTCTCCCCTCTCTGGTCCCTAATACTAATTTCCTAAATTTGACTTCAATGTGTGGTTGAAAAGTTGTATACGTGGAGAGGCAAAGTATGCTGAGTATAAGTATGCCACCAGGATCCTCATTCCAGGACAGAGCTAGCTCACTAAAGAGAACACTGAAGTGCCAGTTCAGTTGTTGGGTAGCACTAAATGCTGTCTGTCTGTTTCTGTCTCTCTCTGTCTCTCTCTCTCTCTGTCTCTCTCTCTCTCTCTCTCTCTCTCCCTCTCTCTCTTCCTCCCTCCCTCCCTCTCTTCCTCACTCATTGATCTCTCTGTTCGAAGCTGTTAGGAGCCACAGGCATAGAAGACAAACTGCAAGATGGAGTACCTGAGACAATCATCACCCTGAACAAAGCCAAAATTAAAATATGGGTTTTAACTGGTGATAAGCAAGGTAAAAGAAAGCTCCTAGCCTGCAAAATCCTCTTCCTCACCCACTTCAACCATTTCTTTCCTTCTTCATTTTCCTTTTTTTCTTACCAATTTTCTTGACAAATACCTGTAACTCAGATGAAGTCCTTATAAGATACCTTCATGTCTAATTTTGTATACAATTTGCTGAGCATGTACTTTATGTCAGATGCTATATTTTTTAATGAAGACATAGAGACAATCCAAACATGACCCCTGTTTCAGCCAGGAACTTAAAAGCTAAAATCTTTTTTTTTTTTATTTTTCTAGTATTGAATCCAGTATTGGAACCCAGGGCCCCATGCATGCTAGGCAAGTGCTCTACCACTGAGCTACATTCCCAGCCCTTTTATTTTGAGACAGGATCTCCCTAAATTGCCCAGGTTGTCCTCAAACTTGCCATCCTCCTTTTTCAACCTCCAGGGTAGCTAGGCTAAAAAACTTTAAAGTTATTTTTGACTATACACTCTCTGTTGTCTCCAAGATCCTTTGTCTTAGCATGACCCACCAATTCTTCTGAAAATCCTCTTGACTGTGTCATCACCCTAGTTCAATCTTCATCCATTGTTGTTGTTCTACAAAAATTTCTGAACTGATCTGTCTCTTGCCCTTACTAATTTCAGGATAGCCTATATTCAATTATCAGTTTAATTTTCCTCAAATATACAAATTTTATGATGTTACTCCTCTACTGAGGGACCTACAGGGATTCTACATTATAAAAGTCAAGACTCTATCTGGTTTTCAAGAACTTGAAACTGGACATGGGGGATACATGCCTATATAATCCCAGTGACTTGGGAGGCTGAGACAGAAAGATTACAAATTCAAGGCCAGTCTAGGCAATTTAGGAGATCTTGTATCAAAAATTTAAAAAGGTTGTGCATGTGGCTCAGTGGAGAGCACCCCTGGTTCAATCCCCATTCCTGAAAAAAAAAAAAAAAAAAAAAAAAAAAAAAGTTCTTGGTAATCCATTGCTACCTATACATCCTTATCTGCATCCTAATATAACCATTATCTTCAATATATCCCAAACAAACCAATTCCTACTCTAGGGTCTGTTTGGGTTGTTTCCCTACTTGAAATACCTTTTCCTTTCTCTGCACACTTTTTTTTTTTTGTGTGGGGGGGGGGTAGTAGATTTTAGCTCAAAAGATTTCTTTTTATTATTGGTACATTATAATTATATGTAATAGTTAGGTTCATTTTGACATAATCATGCAAGAATGAAAAATTTAATTTGTTCCATTTTGGTCTCTGGTGCCTCCTCTTTCCCTCCTGTCCTCCCACCCCCTATTCCTCTTCCTCTACCCTACAGGTCTTCCTTTTATTTATTTATTTATATATATTTAGTTGGTGCTTTACAGATATATATAAAGATTAAATTCACTGTTATATTTATACATGTACATAGCATAATTTTTTCAAATTCATTCTGCATTTTCTCCCCTTTCCTGTCCCTCTTCCCTCCTCCTCAGTCTCCTCCTATTCCACTGATCTTCCCTCTATCCTTGCAATATCCAAACCCCACCACCACCACTTCCTTTTTTTCCCCCATATTTTCCTCTAGCTTCCACATATGAGAGAAAGCATACATTCGATCCTTGATTTTCTGAGTCTGGCTTATTTCACTTAGCATGATACTCTCCAGATCTATCCATCTACTGGCAAATGCCATAATTGCATTCTTTATGACTGAGTAAAACTCCACTGTGTATATATACCATGTTTTCTTAATTCATTCATCTACTGTCAGGAATCTGGGCTGGTACCATAACTTGGTTATTGTGAATTGTGCTGCTGTAAATATTGATGTGCCTGTCTCACTATAATATGCTGATTTTAGTTCTTTTGGATACTGAGGAGTGGGATAGCTGGGTCCATATATGGTGGTTATATCCCTGTTCTTCTGAAGAATCTCCATATTGCTTTCCAAAATGGTTGTACTAATTCACAGTCCCACCAAAACAATCTATTTTACCTTATTCCCCACATCCTCACCAGCACTTATTGTTATTTGTATTCTTGATGATTGTCATTCTAACTAGAATAAGATGGAATCTCAGTGTAGTTTTAATTTCCATTTCCCTGATTGCCAGGAATGTTGAAATTTCTTCACATATTTATTGGCCTTTTGTATTTCTTTTTCTTTTTTCTTTTTCTTTTTTTTTTTTTTTTTTTTTTGAGAATTGTCTAATTTCTTTGCCCATTTATTGATTGAATTATTTGGGAGTTTTTGAGTTCTTTATATATTCTGGATATTAATCCCCTATCAGAGGAGTAACTGGCAAAGATTTTCTCTCATTCTGTTAGGCTGTCTCTTTATACTCTTAATCATTTCCTTTGCTGTGCAGAAGCTTTTTAATTTGATGCTATCCCACTTATTGATTCTTGGTTTTATTGCTTGTTAAGGAAGTTGGTATCTGTGCCAATATGTTGGATTGTTGAACCTTTGTTTTCTTCTAAAAGTTGCAAAGTTTTGGGCCTAATTCCCAAGTTGTTGATCCCTTTGATTTAACTTTTGTGCAAGGTGAGAGATAGGGATCTAGTTTCATTCTTCTACAGACGGATATGTAGTTTTTCCACCACCATTTGTTAAAAACGTTGTCTTTTTCTCAAACATATATTTTTGGCTCCTCTGTCAAGTATCAGATGAGTTAACTATGAGGGGTTGTCTCTGTGTCTTCTATTCTATTCCATTGGTCTTCCTGTCTATTTTGATGCCAATACCACGTTGTTGTTTTTAATATTTTTTTTTAGTTTTTATGGATCTTTGTTGTATTCATTTTATTCATTTATTTATATGTGGTGCTGAGAATCGAACCCAATGCCTCACACGTGAGGCAAGCACTCTTCTACCTCTGAGCCATAACCCCAGCTGTTTTTATTACTGTAGCTCTGTAATGTAATTTGAGATCATATATTGTAATGCTTCCATCATTACAAGATTGCTTTGACTATTGCATTGGCTGTTTTTTATTCTTCCAAATGAATTTTAGACCATTTTTTCTAGTTCTGTGAAGAATATCATTGGTATTTTGATGGGGATTACATTGAATCTGTATAACACTTTTGGTAATGTGGCCATTTTGACTATTTTAATTCTATTTACCCAAGAACATGGGAGGTCTTTCCATCTTCTGAGTGGTCTTCATTTTTTTTCTTCAGTGTTGTATACTTTTCCTTTTAGAGGTCTTTCACCTCCTTTGTTAAATTTATTCCCAAGTATTGAAAATATGAAACACTTCACAAATTTGTATGTCATCCTCATGCAGGGACCATGCTAATCTCTATATCCATCCAATTTTAGCATATGTGCTGCCAAAGCAAGCACCCCTAAACACTGATTCATTCATTAAGGCCTTCCTGCAAGAGTTTCTGTGACAATTGCAAACTCTCTTCTGAATTTTGATACTACTTGTAACCAGGGTTTAGGACTTCATTTTTAAAAATGTTTTCCTTAGTATGAATTTTTTCCAAATTCCAGGTTTTCCAACGTAAAGGAAGGATACAACTTAAACATGCCTTAGTCCCCCATAAAATCTAGCATAGAGCTGGATGTGGTGGCACATCCCTATAATCCCAAACGGAGGCTATAGGATCACAAGTTTGAAGCTAGCCTGAACAAATTACTGAAACCCTGTTTCAAAATTAAATTTAATTTTTTTAAAAAAGGTTGGGGATATAGCTCAGTGGTACAGCACTCCTGGGTTCAATTCCTAGTACTGCCAAAAAAAAAAAAAAAAGGAAAGGAAAGAAATGGGCACAGTGATGTTCAAAGAAATACATCCTGATTGCCTAGAGAAGTGGATATAGACAGATATTATTTTCAGCAATAGGGGGAGGCTTTTTAGAGAAGGCTAAGCCTGAATGGTTCTAGTTATTAATAAATTATTCAAAAATCTGTACCAAGTAGACACTTGTCTGTCAATGTTTGGATATGATTTTCACTGACTGATGAAAGATACACTTTGTATCCAAGACAAATGTAGACAACTGGGCTCTAAGCCCACTATTAGTGACTGTGTAACTATACTCTGTGACAGCCCTGTCCCAATCTATAAACACCAGCTAAAATGAGACCTGTATTACCTTTCCTACAGAGACTGCTATAAACATTGCCTACTCCTGTAATGTATTTGAGGATGAAATGGATGGGGTGTTTATGATTGAAGGCAAGGACAGTGAGACAATTCTGCAAGAACTCAGGTACAGGTGGGAAAGTGGCCACAGCCAGTCCCTAGACATCCCTATACATCTCTTCCCCCAATGTGGCCTCCACACTATCAGAAGGAACAGAGAAGAAATCAAGAATGGGGGAAAAAACTAAATATTTGAGAGAATTTTATAAAGAAGTACTCAGACTAAAGGATTTGGAGTGTGGAGGATGGAGAAGTGAGGTACACAATGCTCAGGGACCTACAGCACTGGTAGGTCTCAAGAGACAGTCGAGTCTAAGGTCCTTGCCAGTGCTTTACAGAGCACTTACTTGTAACTTTCTTGCCTACTTTCACCATGGGCACGTTTTTCTTCCTAAGCTCAGGGCTTTAGGTCAGACTCTGACCACTACTCTTGGTTTTCAGGATGGCAAGGGGCAAGATGAAACCTGAGTCTTTACTGGAATCAGACCCAGTCAACATTTACCTGAAGAAGAAGCCAAAAAGGACCTTCACAATGCCTGAGGAGTTGCCTCGTGGCGACTATGGCTTAGTCATCAATGGCTACAGTCTGGTGGGCAATAGAGTTACAGCTTTGTTCTCTTCTTCCAAGGAACTCTCTTCTTAGGTTCAATCCACTTCAGGGAAATTTTAAGACCTCTTCCCTATTCTTAGTTGCCCTTTTGCCCATTCCTTAGATACCCATGCCTGAAAGATGCCTTTCCCCAGGATACTCTTGGCAGGAATAAATGAAGAAAGAAAAGCCAAGGGAAAACTCCTTTATTCAAATCCTTCACTACCAATGTGACCTGTCACTTAGGGGAAATGGGAATCAAGCAGAACTAGATCCTCCAAGAAGTCACTTAGCATCATATAGCCCCAGCTCTATCAACTGATTTGACCTAATGAGAGGTCCTGACTAGTTTCCCATAGTCAGAGAATACCTAGAATTGATTTGGGGGTTTGGCCTCCCTCCTGGTTGGATCACCTTGAGAGCAGCTATGCCTACCCTATGAAAGAATATGGAGGCAAGGGGAGGAAACTAGAAAAGTCCTACCCTGAGAGTTTTTCTGGGCAACCTGAAGAGTGGGTATGTCTTGGTATTGCAGGCTTTTGCTCTAGAAGGGAACCTGGAATTGGAACTGCTGCGAACAGCAAGCTTGTGCAAGGGGGTAATCTGCTGCCGGATGACACCCTTCCAGAAGGCCCAGGTTGTAGAGCTGGTGAAGAGGTACAAGAAGGTGGTGACACTGGCCATCGGGGATGGGGGCCAATGACGTCAGCATGATCAAAGGCATGTGAGGGCAAGGGGGGCATTAGTTCCCAGTCATGGCTTGCCTCTTCCTTCCTTCATGGGCAGAACTGATCTGGGTGGCACTGTGTTGCTGGCTTATACCCCTACCTATTAAGCCTTTATATATTTATAGTGTTTTGCAACTCCATTCCTGCTCCTCTACACCTGCATTCCCACTTATTTACACCTGCAGATATTAGCCCATATCCATAGGCATGCAAACATTTAGATTCATTTACTTAACTAGGAAAGTAAATATATACACAGAAACACATGGCTTCCTCAAGAATATGCATACATTCATAGAACAGGCTGTACAATGACCATACCACCTATCTGAGATGGCATCAAGGCCCACAGAAAGGACCCCTGGGCAGGAGTCATAGTCTGCTCCTTTTTTGAAGGATGTAGGTTATGAGGCCCAATGCAGCCCAATGCTGTGTTCCCAAGAACTTGCCCTGGTCCCCTGGCTGAAAGAGAATAGGTGATTTAGTGATCACTTTGGACCAATAGAAGCAAATGGCTAAAATTTACTGATTTTAATTTCAGATGAATATTGTTAGCCTCCAGCAACTTGTTGATCAGTGAGGTTCTCTAGTCCCACCTCTCTACCCACACAGGAAACACTAGCAGATATATCACAGCCTCAATTTTAATATTAGCAAGTGTTTTTGCTCTCTTTACCGGTTTCTAGAACCACTCTGGTCTTTAGAGCCTGAGAGGTTTCATTTATCCCATTAAGCAATGTAGTAGGTATATACCAGAAGATCAGTGAATTTTACCAGAATAGTGAATTATCACAGACTGATTAAAACTTTGAGGAACTTCAGTCTTATATTCCATCAAGTACAATCTTTGCTTTATCCAGAAAAATTCACCTTAGACCTACTGAAGAGTTTATTTCTCACTGAAAAAGTATGTACATCACACATTCTTCCCAATAGTTTGGATTTTATTCCCTTAGGTAAACTTAGGTAATTAAATATTATGTTAGATTGGCATCCATTCTGCATCCTTAATTGATTTAAGTGACTTCCATAGATAACAAAATATTTAAACCTCAACATCTGGAAGTGGGAAAGAGCTGAAAGGGTAGAGTAGGAGCTAAGAACATCTGGGACAGCTTTCTAGTTTTTACTGGCCATACCAGGCATTCTTGAGTGGCAGCATTCAAAAACAAAGTACAGAAAGAGACAGTTTTCCAGTTTGTGGGAGAGGGGCAATCCATTAAGGGGGAGGACTCCTCTAAGGAAGTGCTATTTTGAATTGAGCTTGAGTATTATTCAAATGTAATACAAGGGGTTTATGCAACATCATCTCAGCATTTCCTTTACATTTCCCAGGGTGGGAACCTAGCAGACAAGCTCTGTGGTTTAGAAGCTTCTGGGGTTTCATTGCAGCTGCACACATTGGGGTCGGCATCAGCGGCCAGGAGGGGATGCAAGCCATGCTCAACAGTGACTTTGCCTTCTCCCAGTTCTGCTACCTTCAGCGTCTGCTGTTGGTACATGGCCGCTGGTCTTACAATCGCATGTGCAAATTTCTCAGCTACTTCTTTTATAAGAACTTTGTCTTCACCCTGGTGCACTTCTGGTATGCCTTCTTCAACGGGTTCTCTGCACAGGTAGGAGTTCACTTGATAATCTCACCCTAGTCATCTGGGTCTTCTCTCGTTACCCATCACTTAAACAAGCTCAGACCTTTTTCTTCCTCTACAGACCAATTATGACACATTGCCATCCATCCACAGCTTTATGCCAACCAGAAAAGCTCTTTACCCCATATTGATCCCATCTCCCAACCCTATAATAACCAGATTTCCAAATAACCAGATTTCCAAATGATAAAGGTTCTGGCCTAACTAAATGATAAAGGTTCTTGATGTGATGAGGACAAATTGATGAATCTAGAAATTTTCTTAGCATCCAAAATATCCTTATGGAACAGGCTAAGCCCCAAGGAGCCTCTGGGTCATGCCCAGACAAGCTATTATGACATTCACTTGAGTTCATACTTAGAACTACAGCTTCCCTTTACTTCTCCTTCTCTACCCTGACTGCCTGCACCCCTGTCCCCACCCCTCCCACACACACAGTTGCTCTGGTGAATTAATTCCTCATTTGAAATACGAAATCTCATAACCATACTGAGGAAAACTGACACCTGGATTTTGATGTTTTAAGAGAAGTCCCCCTTCCCTATAAGTTTTCCAGAAGCCTCTCAAGATTACCAAAAGAAACCATCTCAGAAATGATTATCCTGGGAGATCCCTATACCAGTCAGCAGACTGTGGTAGACTGTATATCCCCAGGGTCTAGACAAGTCAGTCTGATTTGTGGGATGTGTGGGGTGTGTGTGTGCTGAATGTGTTGCATGTGTTGCTGCTGACCTCTTGTGGATCGTAAGGAAAGGGTTCCTTTCCAGGATGGAGCACCCAGCTGGAGAAGGTTCAGTGAGTCTATTCCCTTTGCCAGTGTTAGATGTCCTGTGCTAGAGAAGCCACTGAATGCCATTATCAGGCAGAAAAAGAAAGCATCCTAAAGGCTTATTTGCCTGGGAGTCCATGGGTGTGGCTCCACTGAGTCATTTCTCTGCAGGGAGGAATAGAGCAGGTTATGGTAGGTTTGGTCCACATCAGCCTTGAAAGCTTGATGTGGCCTGGCACCAGCCTGGAACAGAGGGTTCTACACACAGTAGGATCAAATAGAGACTGGGGATCTCAAATTCTGAAACCAAATCTTGCTCTGGGTTAGTATGGTGGTGAGCAGGTAGGTGGCCAGGGAAGATGGGTCAGGTGGTCTTGGGCCTGGGAGGTGGAGGTGGGACTTTGGAGGAGAGAGAATTTTAAAATCTCCTTGGTATTCTTCCAGGCTGTCTATGATACCTGGTTTATCACCTGCTACAATTTGATTTACACCTCCCTCCCTGTCCTGGGCTTGAGTCTGTTTGAACAGGTAAGACTAGCATCAAGCCTCTCAGAGTTAAAGCCCCTGAACCCTTCAGGAATATTCCCAAGAGTGAGAAAAGCAGCAAGAACTGAACTCTACAAAATTGACTGTAAAGCAAAAAATTTCTAGAGAAAGGAAAGGAGCTTATTGCCTGGATATATAGGTATCATGAGAAAAGTAAAAATCCTCCTGCACAGAAAATAATCACCAGTTTTAAAAAGTCAGGTTTTCCTGTCTCACCTTTACAGACAGAAACATGGAAATTGTGCTGTATAGTAAATTGAGTGTGTACAAAAGTAGTGAAATGAAAGAGAGTTATTGGATCAGGACTGGGTAAAGCAACAGGCTTCAAGAAAGGAGATTCCCTAGCAGGGTGCAGTGACATATGCCAGTAATCCTAGCAGCTCAGAAGACTGAGACAGGAGGATCTCAAGTTCAAAGCCAGCCTCAGCAACTTAGTGAGGCCCTAAACAACTTAGTGAGACTGTCTCAAGATAAAAATTTTTTAAAGGACTGGGGATGTGACTCGGTGGTTGAGTGCCTCTGGGTGGTTCAATCCCCCATATCAAAAGCAAATAAACAAAAAAACAAAGGATATTCCCATTCAGAGATGATGAGGATGAGCTAAGCCAAGCAGGAAAGACTAGGTGGGGAGTCCTGAGGAACAAGCATGGGAGTATTTGTATCTTCTGTGTCACAGGGAGCTAGCCCAGGGAACACCCTCTGTCCCGCTCAGAAATTTTCTGAGTGCTGAAGGTCCTGGTACCCCTTCCCCCTCTTCTGCTATGCCAGCTTCAACTCCTGAGCACCAAAGTAGAAAAGGAGCATCCAAAGAGTTGTAAAGCAGCTGAAACAGAACATCATGGAATCATGGTTCCCAGTCTCCATCAGGATAGTAGCGCTGAAAGAAATTTCCCATGAAGTATCTGCCAAACCTAAGAGTGAAAGAGGAATAGATTATGTTACTCAACAGTACTATCCTGCTTCAGTGGTCTAATTCCAGAGATCTACCTCTTTTGTATCTTGAGTTTCATATTTAGAAGATGAAGACAAGCCAGTATTGTTCATACAGAGAATTCTCCCACCCTGAGTTCATCAGTAGCTATGGGAGGGAATAGGAGGAACATCATGAACATGGATATTTCCAGGGGACTAACTGATCCCCATTGGCTTCCCTTTCTTCATCCACTAGCTTTTAATACACATGCACAAAAATTAACTAAATGAATACTTACACTTAGAGACCTGTGTCCTAGTGCTTCCCCCCATTCCAAGCTCTAGTCATCTCTTCCAGCTACCCCCAAACCAAACTCCCTTTCACAATTCCCTAATCCTGAATGCCCCTAAGTGCTTCTCACCATCCTAACCATGTCCTAGCTTCCTTTAACTACCTAGAAAAGAGAACTTCAGGAAGGGCCTGTGATCACTGCCCTGTTCTCTGGTTCCACTTCTCAAGTACTCCATGAGGAAGCTACTAGGCAGCCTGGCAGCAGACTCAAGTGAGGGAAGAAGCCCCTACTTTGATGGAGATGGGACCTTCCATGAACTCTAAGCCTTCCTCCTTCCCTCTGGTGCTTCCAGGATGTGAATGAAACATGGAGCCTACATTTCCCAGAGCTGTATATCCCAGGCCAGCACAACCTGTATTTCAACAAGAAGGAATTTGTGAAGTGTTTAATACATGGGATCTACAGTTCCTTTGTGCTGTTCTTTGTCCCCATGGGAACCATTTACAACTCAGAGCGCAGTGACGGAAAGGACATCTCCGACATCCAGACCTTTTGCCTGATAGTGCAGACCTCCTTGATCTGGATGGTCACAGTACAGGTGTGGGCAGCAGCAGTGGGAATAAGGGGATTGGAACGGGAGCTGTCTAGAAAGACAGGGAGATAAGGAGGGAGGGAGAAGGAAAGGAGCATCCTCCAATACAGGATTGGAGAAGGGAGGTGGCTAATAGAGATATCAGGTTATAGGGTATTGCACATAACCTAGTGCTTTTCAGATTGCCCTGAAGACAACCTACTGGACGATGATAAGCCACTTCTTCATCTGGGGTAGCCTGGGTTTCTACTTTTGCATCTTATTCTTCCTGTACAGTGATGGCTTGTGTCTAATGTTCCCCAGCATCTTTCAATTCCTAGGTAAGGCCCTGGCCAGGATGTGGAGGAGGTATTAAGTATATTTATTTAATAAATGTTTACTGAGGAGCTATTACTATGTGCTAAGCTCTGTGGCAGAGGGATAATAAGAAATGATCTCTAGCCTCAAAATCTAGGTAAGACTACCTAGGTAGGACTCAAAAATACTTTGCCTTGGGGCTATGATTGTAGCTCAGTGGTACAGCGATTGCCTAGCATATGTGAAGCACTGGGTTTGAATCTCAGCATCACATATAAACAAATAAAGGTCCATTGACAACTAAAAAAATATTTTAAAAAATATATTTTACCCTAGAGTTTCCAAGATTTTCATTTCAAATATGTAGTTTGATCTTCACAGGTATCCTGTGATGTAGGCAGGGCAAGAATTATTAGCACCATTTTGGAGACTGGAGATAGAGCTCTTGATTCTAGTCAGTGTCCTTTAAACTGTAGCATTACTACCTTATTGTCTTCTCTATCCATTTCTCTCTCTCTCTCTCATCTCTACGTATATGAGAACAAAATACAAAAAGAGTAGCCACGTAGATTTACTTGGCTTCTATCTCTTGTCAGGACACTAACTCATTTTTCTACTCTGAAGTCTTCTATCCCATTTTTACATATAGGCCAATGCACTAGGATTCCCCCATTGCCTACCCCCCACTCTCCTGCCCTGCCCTGCCTTTAGAGGGAGACAAAAGCATGTCAATTCATAGTGACTGGCTGCACAAAGGATCTACTTGCAATTATTTGGCATTTATATCATTTCTCAGGAGACCAGACTGTCTCCAAATCAATAACATCCTTCTTTAGACTAGAGTGGTATCTAAGTTCTGGCTAATAAGTCCCACTCCTAACCTCTTCCTTTTCTCCAGGCTCTGTTGTAGCCTTACCGATCCTTGCTCATTGTTTATAGGTGTGGCCAGGAACACTATGAACCAGTCACAAATATGGCTGAGCCTTATCCTCAGTGTGATTCTCTGTGTAATTCCTGCATTTGGGTACCAGTTTCTCCAACCACTAGTTTGGCCCGTCAATGTGGACAAGGTAAGTGAAACAGGGAACCTATCCAGATATAATTTATGACCCCTCTTCCCCTTTGCCTCTGTGGATAAAAAACCCATCCCCCATGCTCTGGATACAGGTTTTTGACAGAATTAATCATTGCAAGACACGTCCACCACAAGTCCGAGTTCGGACCAAATTGAAACACCCAAGCCTGCGACGTTCTGCCTATGCATTCTCCCACAAACAGGGCTTTGGGGCCCTCATCACTTCTGGAAAGACAACAAAGACCAAGCCAAACAAGAAAAACAGCTTTCCTGTTAAAAAGTAGAGGCCCTTAGGGAAATCCAAAACAGTCATTGCTCTTCCTCCCTTGTATACATGCAATTTAGTAAGGAGGGATTAAAGTCCCTGGGAACAGCGTAAACCTGCTCCTCCATGCTCATGGCAGGGCCTCAGCCTCTTCATTTCCCAGAAGGGTGTATCCAGGTAAAGCAAAGAAAGAGGTAAGGAAAGAGTCCTCAGATATATCTACCAGAATTGTAGCATTTCAAGAAAAATCAATCTCAGGTGTCCCTTCCACCATCCCTCTCAAGTTTTAATCCAGAAAAGCAAATGTGGAAGTAGACGTTGTAGAGGGACAGTGTAGGGAAGGGGGAAAAGAAGATAGGACCTAAGAATCTTACTTTAAACCCTATCTCCCATACCCAGGGCAACTGTAAACCTTCCCAGGGCCCCATATTTCTACCCCAGCACTCTTCTAAGGTTTATTTGGGAGATTCAGAGTGAATATTTTGCTGGCCCTGGTAGCAAGAGTGGGAGGCAGCTTTGGAGAGTTGGTCTTGAGAAGCTGAAGGAAAGTTTCTGGACCCCAAAAAAGGTGGTTCCTATTTGGATAAGATTGCTCAAGATTTTGCTTTCTTACCCTCTCTTTTGACCCCTTTGACCAAGAACTGATTCCTGGTCAGATCTCAGAACCAGAAAGGAAAAAAATGCAGAGGATTTTTTAGAACTCATGTCTTAGGGGGATATAACCATAACTGGTGAGCATCTGTCTTCATTTCATAAAATTATTTTGAGAAGAAATTGCATATATTTGGAATATTATTTCTAAGAAGTTTATGGAAAAATAAATTGCATATTTTTGAGTGAAGAGATTTGTATGGTTTATTGAGGTCCCAGTGACAATAATATATTCTGAGCAATATCATTTTCCAACATACTCCTCACCTTCTTCCCCCTTCAAATTAGACCAATTAGGCCATCTCTCCTTTTTTCAGTTCCATTCCACTATTCTGCCCTCTCTTGTTAAACTCTGTCTTGGTTTCAGATGACCACACCTTTTAACTATATAGCTTTTTCCTCTTTCCATACCTTAAATATTGGTTCCTAAAGCTCAGTCATAGGTTCTCTGCTCATCTTTACCTGTACCTTTTCCTGAGTGACTTCATCCAAATTCTTGACTTCATTTGTCAACAGAAAGATGATTCTGTCTCTAGTCCATCTCTGGGGAGTTACAGATCCACATATTAATCCTACTCTGAGATCTTTCACTTAGCTGAGCCTTTGGAAACATAAACTCAAACCTGCCCAACCTGATCACTTAAAAGTATGCCACCCCCATCATTCTAGTGACCCAAAGCAGAATGCTTGCTTCTTCCTCTAGATTGATGGTCCAGTCACTAATCAAGTCGTGTAAATTCTCCATCCTCTTTTCTTGTGTTCTGTTCCCTCCCACCATTGCTATCATCCCCTTTGCTGACTCTCATCACCTCTTACTTGGATTCTGGCATAAAATCCCCAACTTATTTATCTGGTTCTTCCCCTTCAAGAGCATCAACAATACGATTTCCAGAGGAATCTTTCTGAAAGGAAAATTAGTTCATGTCAAGTCACAGTTTACCATCTTTTGAGGACTTCCCAAGTTTTTTAGATCAAGTTAAAATGTGGACACTTTATTATTGGTCTCTCTCTAGCCCTGTCTTCCATGACTAGTCATGAATTTCTGGTCTTCATGTCATAAAATATACTGTTCTCATTTCCTAAAATGCTTTCCCCCACTCCCTTCTTTATCTAGTGGACTTTTAGTTATCCTTCAAATTCAGGTTATTTGGAATTAAAGAAAGGTGATGTTGAATGCCACTCAATGTATTAAACACCACTGAATTAACTGTACACTTTTAAATGGGTAATTCTATGTGATGCTCACCTCAATTAAAAAAACAAAACAAAAAAAAAAAGCTCAGTTTGGGCATAATCTCTTCCAGGAGGCTTCCCCAATTCTTCAACGTGGTTTATAGGCCTGCCCCATTTATTCAATTGCTTCTCTGTACGTACCTCTAACAGATAAACTTGTTAGAAGGCATTATAATCATTGATTTTCTTTCCAGACCCAGCATATAATAGATCTTTAATAAATGTCTGTTGACTGAATGAAAGAATATTGAAGTTTTCTGCTTCTCTGCCTGTATGCCTTATTTCCATGAATAGCACACTACCCAAGAACTCAAACCAGAAACCTGGAAGTTTTGTTGGACTCCTCACTGCCATTCCTCCAACCCAAATCTACTCAGTAAGTTCCAGATACTCCCAGTCAGAACATCTTCAGTTTTTTTCCTTTCTGCCATCCAAGAACTAACTAGGCTCAACCCTGCTTAGCTTCCAAGATTGGGCGCATTCAGTGTGGTATGGCTGTAGACAATTTTTCCCTTTCTTATCCTTAATTCCATTACCCTCAGTTATAGCAATATCTGCCTCTCTGGTCTACTTGTCTCCAATTCTGCTGCTTTTTGATCCCTTATCATCTACATTATGGAGAATAAGCTTCCAAAAGTACAAATCAGATCATTTGCCAGTTTAAAATCCTTTCCTGGCTTATTATGGTTTGGCTACAATGCTGTGAACTTACCTTTCCAGCTTCACTGACCACTTTCAATTGCTCATAATCTTGTTCTGTTTGTTTGTTTTTGTTACGTGTGAGACACTGAGGATTGAACCCAGGGGCATTTTATCACTGAGCTACATTCCCTGGTGTTTTTTTGTTTTGTTTGTTGTTTTTTTAGACAGGATCTCGCTAAGTTGCTAAGGCTGGCCTGGAACTTGTGATCCTCCTGCCTCAGCCTCCCAAGTCACTGGTATAACAGGACTGTGTCATCACATCTGGCACATAATCTCATTCTTGCCACACCACATCACTTCACTTCCCTAAAAGTTCCATCATCTTCAGAACTGTCTATGGCTTGGCTCTTTCTATCCTCCCTTCATAGTTCCATCCCTCCTTTATCTAATATCTATCTGCTCTTAACTCAGATCTTCTTCCAGGAAGATAACACAATCTCATGTTCTGAGTTGACTGCCTCTTTCTTGGGCTAGAGCACCTTGTAGTTTTCTTTTCTTTCCATTTTCCAAGGTTTGAACATTTGATCACTCACAGGCCCGTTTTAATTATGGCTTACTTCTCTGTCTTCTCTGCTAGACCATTTTGAATGATCATCTTTTTGAGGGCAATAATATTCTCATTCATTTCTCTCTCTCTCTCTCTCTCTCTCTCTCTCTCTCTCTCTCTCTCTCTCTCTCTCTCTCTCTTTCTCTCTCTCTCTCTCTCTCTCCCCGAGCAGAAATGCGAGCACTTGGATTTTTATGTTTTTCAGTGAATATCTACTACCTTTTATTTTTCCTAAACTTGCTTCTTATCCTTTCATTTCAAAATGAATCTCATCCTTCTGGATCTAGTTTGAAGTTTTACCTTAGGGGCCTTTTTATGATACATAATTACTCACGATCTCCCAACTAAGACATCTGTAAAATACAGATTGGACCAGTAATATCCCCCAAAGCTCCTGAACAATCACCACCCACTTCTGGTGGCTTATGTGCATAGAAATTTGAGTCTCTACTGAACAGCCAAGACAGTAAATGCCACATTCCAAAATGAGGTGTGAGATGACCATTCAAAACTTATAAACTTATGATAGCTGAACTCCACTCAATGTATTAACCACCACTGAATTAACTGTACACTTTTAAATGGTTAATTTTATGTGCTGCTCACCTCAATTAAAAAAAAAAAAACTCAGGTTAGGCATAACCTCTCTTCCAGGAGGCTTCCCCATGTTTGAGCTGGGGCTGTAGCTCAGTGGTAGAGCACTTGCCTAGCATGTGTGAGACACTGGGTTCAATCCTTAGCACCACATAAAAATAAACAAAATAAAGGCATTCTCTGCATCTCAAATACAAAAAGAAAACCGAGTTTGCAATTTTCAATTGCCCCACCCACTTTGAGTAAAGAGCCAAAAAAATCTGATATTGGAGAGGAATTATTAGTGTGTTTTGAGTTCCACCCCCAGTTCAGCTCAATTTGAAAAGGCTTCAAGGAAATCACTTGAAAAATAAATGTGATTCACATGTTTAGAGGACACAGAATACTGCTAGATTTTTTTCATTTTGAGACAGGGTCTTACTAAGTTATCCAGAGCCTTACTAAGTTGCTGAGGCTGCCTTTGAACTTACAGCCACTGGAAGGTCCTAACTCTTAATATGTCTTGAGGGGGATTAAATTTCAACATAAATTCTGGAGGGGACAAACCATATTCAACTTTAGCAGATAGTAAGTGCTCTGAAAATAAACACAACGGCTACTTTTAACAATGAAACTGTGGGGTAAGGGTAACTATATTTAGTAGTCAGGGAAGGTTGTTCTGACAAAGGGACATGTAAAATGAGACCTAAATGACTACAAAAATCTGATGGGAGTCAGGTGCAGTGATGGACACCTGTAATCCCAGCAACTTGGAAGTCTGAAGCAGGAGGATTGCAAATTCTTCAGCCTCAGCAATTTAGTGAGACCTCTGTCTCAAAATAAAAAAATAAAAAGGGCTGGGGATGTGGCTAAGTACCTCTGGGTTCAATCACCATGCGGCGGGGCGGGGGTTGATGGAAAGGCAATCCAGAGTATATAGTTAGTGTAAAGCCCCCCAGATCGATGTAAGCTTTGTGTATATAAAAAAGAAAGAAGACTTGGGCTGAGGTTGTGGCTCAGTGGTGGAGCACTTGCCTCCCATGTGTGAGGCACTGGGTTTGATTCTCAGCACATATAAATAAATTAATAAAATAAAGGTCCATCAACAACTTTAAAAAATTTTTTTAAAAAGAAAGAATCCTAATGTAAATGAAATGCAGTAAGTGAAAGATGGGGTGGTTAGACATGATGGAAACAGTGAAGAGTTTTTAAGATCATTTAATTGCTCAGGCTACTCTAATGGAGAACAGGGGTACAAAAATGACATTAAGGAGACTAGGAGGCAATTGTAGGTTTTTAGGCATGGTGGTGGCTTGGATTAGAAAGGCAGTAGTGCAAAAATGAATGAATACAAGATATAAAGAGAATCTGAGGACTTGTAGATTGGCTATGGAAAATGCAGGCACTGGTTTATTAAATAACCCCACTGACACTCAGTGGTTTCCTCTCTGATAGTCAGGGTACCAAATACATTGATCACTGACTCTTCTGACACAGGTCCTGTTGAAGTAGTGGGTCTAGGTGGTCTTGTTTGTACCACTTGACTCCACTACCCCTAGCTAAGTGTAACCCATTATAGCTTCTCTCTCTGTGAGAAACTAAGTCAGTGTTGAGGAAAGGAGCTGAAAGTTCATGTAGTTTCAGGAAAGGGGGCTTCCATTTAAAAATGGCCGTAAGTAAGAAGTAATCCAAGGTATCTAGTCTTCTGTAGAGAGAAGAATAAAGTAGATGTCCAAAGAGAAAGACAAGACACTGTTCCGTCCCAGCAAAAACTTTCATGAGCACTTTTTGAAGTTGGGTTCTCAGAATGAGGGTGTTTTTTTACTTGCTGCCAATAGTTAAAATACAAAGACAGCTCCAATTTACATAGGCTGGGTTCACACTTGTTCCTTTTTTTTTTTTTTTTTTTTTTTCCCTCAGTACTGGAGATTGAACCCAGGAGTGCTTTACCATGGAGTCACAACAGTCATTTAGAGACAGGGTCTCACTAAATTGCATAAGCCTGACCTTGAATTTCACATCCTTCTGCCTCAGCCTCCCCAGTAGCTGGGATTATAGATTGTGCCATGGTGCCCAGCCTCATTTTCTAACTATTTCGAAATAATAGTTAACTTGTAGATACTGATGACAATGCATGTTTCCTAACCATAACAAAGCAAATGATTCCTGTTTTGGGTGATATAAATGGATTTTGTCCAGTAGAGAACAGACATTTCTAAAAATGAAGTCCTCAATTGAACTGGTTTTAATATCTTACAGGTTCCCTCATTAATTAGTGAATTTAATAAAATCTAAAGTGTATTCATTTTATATTTAAGATTTATGATTTTATGTTTTTGAAAATTATCCTTTAACACAAATAGCAAGAGGTAACCCATACTAGCTGAAGCCAGAAAAAATGAGACTATATGGATGGATAGAAGAATATGTCATTTTAAGGACTTAAGACTCTTCACTCTTGCCCTTTGGTCTGCAAATGTTTGATGGACAGCTAAAAGCAGAATTAAAGACTTGGCATCCTCACCTCCAGCTGGCTGGGTCATTGTTGATTCCATGAATAAGGTCTGATCCAAAAAACATCTTGTGCTGAGTCTAAGCTACCCCCAAGGAAACAGCAACCCTCCCCCCCCCAATTTGGTATTAGGGATTGAAACCAGGGAAGCTTTACCACTGAGCTGTATCCTCAGCCCTTTTTATTTTTTATTTTGATACAAGGTCTCATTAAGTTGCTTAGGGTCTTGATAAGTTGCTGAGGCTGGCCTCAAACTTGTGATCCTCCTGCTTCAACCTCCTGGAATCACTGGGATTACAAGTGTGTGCCACTGCACCCAACGCAACAGCAACTTTCTTACTGGAGTCAAGTGTTGGAGGCCATCAATGAATTATGTGTTTGTTTGAGCCATTATAAGGCAGAGGAGTTGCTTTTCTGAGAACTACTGGTGTGAATCCACCGGTTGCAGATTGCTCGGATTAAAGCTGACAACCTACCTTAGCTCACAACCCTAGGTTCAAATGCAGCCCCCCAAAGGTGGGCATAACCTCCCTAGCCCCAAACAACTTGTTTTTCCCATCTTTATCCTGTTTTCCTCGAGAAGCATGCCACACTGAAACCCTGTGATGTATTTATCCTTAAATAAAGATTTTGGGCCTTTTTCCTTGTTCGGTTCCAGTTCCTCTCAGGACTACAAGACTCACCAGGCCCCCACTTGAAAGCTATTTTCTGCCTATCGTCTTTTGTTCCTTATTGATTATTTTCAGACTTTTTATTTTCCCAGTTGGTTCATACCTCCAAGCAGGAATTAGCTTTGGGGTGCTGGTAACCCCAACAGTCAAGGCCTGCCCTGATGAATCCCGAGATAATGATGGATGGACCACATCTGATCAAGATCACCTACTTTGGCAGTTGTGAAAAGCCTCCAGCTATGCAAAACCCCAACCCTTGCCCTCATTCCCTTTTCTATAAAACTTCAAAGTCACTGTCAGTTTCTCCAAGACAGGGCTAAGGCTATGGGTCACTTTTTCTTTCCATTGTAGCTATGCTGTTTCAAGTTCCTTTCATGCTTTTCACCACTATCAGAGTTTCTTTTGGGGGGGCAAGTGGCCAAATCTGATTTGATGGATCCCCAGAGTCAGGCCTCTAGCCTAGGAACTCCAGTAACATGTCTCCAGACAGAAACAAAATAAAAACAGAGACCTCCCCCTCAAAAAAAATAAATCAGCAAATAACAAAAAAAGAGGGATGCACTATGAGCCCAGAGCAGGAAATCAAGCTGGACAGTAGTACGCAGTGTAGCCAGCTTCTGGATAGCCCCAAGAACCTAGGAAGTAGTCTCTTTGTGTCTACACTTGGCTGTCCTCTGTACAGCAGATGATGCTCCTTAGCAAACTGGTTTTCTGGTTATTAAAGCCTTTTGGCAATTAGAAGATGGATACCCATAGCCCTTGATTTTCCATCAAGTCTAACCATAAGTAGGGGTATAGCTCTCTTTCTTCCAATTCCAAATTTTCAGGGAAGGGATTCTAATTGGCTTAGTTTAATTCCCCAGCTGGGGTCATTTAAAGGGAGGGATCACACTGTGCAAACATGTGGCTCATATCTTCCACTGCCCTCCACACTTCATCCTCATGTAAGTCCTCAAAACTCAAGTTGATCTTGCCATCTGCATAAAGCCCTTCAGTGTGTCTTCACTGTTTGCAGGATGAGTCCCAAATCCTTAGTATGTCACAGGAGGCACTTCATGAAACCCTGACCATCTCTCCTGGGCACTTTCCACTCTATCCCACACCATAGTCCTACAGTTATCTTGCCCCTTTGTCCTTTTTGCACCTGCAGATTCCCCCACAACCTTTACTTCTTGCTTATTCTTAAAATCTCAGTTCCCTACACACACACACACAAACAACAGAAAACTCAGTTACCACTACTTCTGAGAACCTGAGGACACATTAGACACTTGTGACATTTATCTGCTTCCTTGACTGATTGAACAAGGCTGGGAGTCCTAGAGCACGGGGTCTCAGACGCTTCTAATTCTTTCAAGGAGCATGGAACCTAGAATGGCTTTTTTTTTTTTTTTCTTTTCTTTTTTAACCGAAATTATCAGATTTTATTTAGCATGTCAATACACTTTATCCTAGTAATAAGAATGGCTTCTTTTAGTGGGCTTCCAGTAACTATTTGCCGAAAGACCCGGCCCCCACCCTCCTCTAGCTAAAAGCAGGAGAGACAGGCATTCTGCCCTGAGGAGCGAGAGGCACGTGGGTTTCAGATTTTCCGGGACTTCTTAATCCTGGCTATGCAAGGGGTACTTTTAAAAATATTAAAGCCTGCCTGGCGCCCTGGCACACGTCTGTAATTCCACAAACTCGGGAGGCTGAAGCAGGAGAACCCGAAGTGTCGGTTCGTCTTGGCAACTTAGCAAGACCCTGTCTCAAAAAGTAAAAAGGCCCGGGGATGTGGCTCAGTGCTAAGACGCGCCCGTATTCGATCTCCAGTACCCCGCCCCCACCATCACCAAATTAAAGCCTGGGCAACACCCAGCCCCCACCTTACCCTGCCACAGTGACTAAGTCAAATCGGTCAGAGGTGAGGTCAGGCCTTAGTTTTGTTTTTTTGTCTTTGTTTTGTCTTTACACTTCCTCACAAGGTTACACTGGGAACCAGGATTGAATGGCATTGCTTTAGGCGAGGGTGCGAGCCAACACGCACCTGCCTTCCAGGCGACCAGGCGGCGGCCCCAAGCTTCTCGGGGTTCCAGCGCCCCGCAGCACCACGTCGCCAGACCTCGCCCGCCGGGGCGGAGCGCGGGCCGCAGGAGGCGGGGCCTCGGCTGCAGCCTCGCCGCTCCCCTCGCAGGAAAGCACGGCGCGTGACTCTGGCGAGCCCAACAAGGCGCGAGCCGGGGAGGTGGGCGAACACCGCGGGCCCAGCGGACCGAACCAACGCGCGGTCCAGAAGGGCTGCACTCGGGCTACCCAGATCGGACCATCGGCGCAGGGGGGACCGGGCGTTTCCAACCCGTCAGGAGGGGAGGGGGACGCCAGCGTGCACCGCCTGCAACGCGACCCCTGGAGGGCGCGAGACGCTGCCGCTGCAGCCGCCGCCCGCGCGGAAGGACGAGGCTGAGGCGAGAAGCGAGGTAGGAGCGACTCTCCTTGGGCTGGAGAGTCCTGGAGAGCCACTGCACCCACATTCCAAGTGATCCCTTGGACAAGGCCCTCTGCCGGCCCACCTATCCTGTCCTCAGCGCCCGCGTCCGGCCTCTTAGCCCTCCCTCTCAGCCCCACCCTCCCGGCCCTCTCCGACCCTCTGGATGATCGGGTCCCCAGTCCTTCTGCTGACCCTTAGGTTCTACGATCTGCCGAACCCTCAGACAGACGCTCAGCACCTTTCAGCACCACCCCAGATCTGTCCCCAACCGTCTTCTCAAACTGTCCCCGCAGAAAACCCCAGAGATCGACTCGCGCCCAGTAGTCATCCTTGTACCCAAATTTCCTATGAAAGCCCTTGGGGAGGGAGCGCGGCCGCCAGGCACTCAAACCCATGACTGCAGTGGACCCGGGACCGCCAGTTCCAGACCGGGTCTTCGCGCCTTTGGCTTCTGGTTCCCAAACTGGTCTCTACCCGATGTAGACTTCGGTTCTCCCTCTTTACACTTTGACCTGGGGAAATCTTTGGCTTGGCAATTGGCCGGTTACCTGCTACTGCCCTCATCTGCCGCAAAGGGCACGGTGATTCCGTAGCCCAAGGCCAGCCCTTGCAGACACAGAACTGCTCTGGAGGCAAGGACCGTACAGTATTCATCTTTGTTTCCCCAGTCCCCAGCACAATGCCTGGCACATCGTAGCACTTATTAAATATATTCTTTGTAGATGAACGAATCAGAATGAGTCCAAGGCAGAGGCGGTGGGGCATAGTGCTTTGGTGGGAAGGGTGCCCTCCAGTTATATAAAGTGGGGAGAGGAAGAGCATTTGGAGTATTACTAAAGTCTTCAATTCATTCATCTAATCATCTAATCTCATTTACATAAGAACTTATATGTATCAGCTGTTTTCTGTTTCTGTTTACAAAAATAAAAAATGGCAGGTTTGGGGCTGCAGAAATTCTTATTGGTTAGTTCCTTAGTGGCTACTCAGATAATCTTGAAAGATCTTTGTTACGGCTCCTCTTCCCATGAGACTAGCTGCTCCCTTTTGGGAAGAATTCTGGAGGCCAGCCACAGCCCTTTAAATCTGGCTCAGTGTTAGCTGGTCAGCTTGGCTTCAGAACAGTTGGAGAAATGAAGGAACTCAGTTATTTTACCCTGAATACCGGCTTCTTTTCAGAGACTACAGGAATAGACATTTCATGCAGGCTGTAGTGTGATAGAGATATTAGTTTCCAAAATGCTACTATAGTATGATTAAACCAGGTGGACCATTTATGTCTCTTTGAACCACAGTCAGGCAAGGATTACCACTGTGTAGAACAATGTCAATGATAAACAAGAACACAGGCCTTTTAAAGATGGAATTCTCAAAGAACAGAGAGCCTGAAACCTGTTTTTGCTTATGATCTGAACAGATCCATTTCCTGAGGTTAAGACAGGGTTCAAGGATCTCAGTTTTGGCTCAGGTCCGGAGGGAAGTAGGTGGTATTACTGAGTGGTGAAACAATGGCTGGAAAGCTGTAGGAGTTTATAAGGTAGGAAGTAGTTTCCTCACTTTGGGTAGCATTATTGTACCTGGGGCTCACATAAATGCAGTGGTTGAGTGTAGCTCAGCGGCAGAGTGTTTGCCTGGCATGGAGGGCTTTGATTCAATCCCTAGCACTGCCAAATAAACAAACAAATGTATAAAGCAATATGAGTTTCTTAGGAGGCTCAGTAGATCTTACGTAGTAGTATGACTTTGTGGAAGGAAGGCAGTTCCAATCAGTATCCCTGGTATTGTGTTACCTGTATGTCCCCGCTGCTGCATGGCCTTGGGACTACTGTTTTTCCTTCTGCTTTCTTCTTAATTGTGTATTGGCGTTTAAAGTTCCTTTTTGAATCCAAGCCTGCCTTAACTGGTGGCTGGGTGTGTTCTTACCCATTTCTAGCATTGATTTATCCTTCTGCGCTTTCTTTCTTTCACCCTCTGACATGTCTTTTATAAAGTAAGTCTTAGATCATAGAAACCCTATGTGGGGAGGGACTCCAGAGCTGGATTAAGCAATGCAATTTTATTTTGGTATCCAGGACTTTTTTTTGGTACCAGGGATTGAACTCAGGGGTACTCAACCACTGAGCCACATGCCCAGCCCTAGTTTGTATTTTATTTAGAGACAGGGTTTCACTGAGTTGCTTGGCACCTCACTTTCCTGAGGCTGGCTTTGAACTCCGAAAAATCCTTCCGTCTCAGCCTCTCGAGCTGCTGGGATTTACAGGCATGAACCACTGCACCCAGCTAACCAGTACATTTTTAACTGGCTTTCTACTTTTTCCTGTCTTGGTTCCCTGTTAGGGTAAGACATCAGTAATCCCAGAACACTCTAGATTATTTGATTTTATCCTCACTTCCAGTACTTCAGAGCATTGCCATATAAAATACAGGATGCCCAGTTAAATTTGAATTTCATGACTGGAGATACAGTTCAGTTGGTAGAGTGCTTGCCTTGAAAGCACGAGACCCTGGGTTCAATCCCCAGCACCAGGAAAAAATTTTTTTTAAATTTCAGATAAACAACAGAGAATCCCATATTTTTACTTGCTAAATCTGGCAACTCTAGTTCATAAGAAGACTTATGTGTTCTCCTTGGGGCTTGCCTACAAATTTAGGACAATACCTCATCCTTTTTCTCCTGTTATTCATACACAATGATTGTGCATCCTATTAAAACTCACTTAAAGAGCTAGCTCACTGCATGTTGGGGTAAAGGTAGGCTCTATATGAGATGGTCTGACTGATCAACACTGAGGTTACCCAGAAAACACCCACTCAAACACTGGCATGTAAGATTGCAGTTTCTATCAAATGAGGCTGTGTGAGAACATTTTTTGAGTGACCAGATATGTCAACATTACTCTGAGAAAGCTGGCGGGTGTTGGGAGTAGGATTCTAACAAGTATAACTCAGCATAAATTCTGTACCAAATTTACTCTTTTTAAAAAAATTACGGTAAAGTATGTGTAACATAAAACTTACCATTTAACCATTTTTCAAGTAGCATTAGGTATATTCATACTATTGTACAAACATCATCACCATCCATTTCTAGAACTTTGTTCATCTTCCCAAACTGGGACTCTGTACCAATAGGACACTACTCCACACTTTCTGCTACTAAAAATATTTTTTTATAAAAAGGTTCATTCACCTTATAGCTCATATCAAAATTTCCCTCCTTTTTAAGGCTGAAGAAGTTTCCATCATATATAATATTCCAGTGTGTGTGTGTATTTATTCGCTACATTCTGTTTATCTATTTTTTGTTGATGAACACTTAGGTTATTTCTGCCTTTTGGCTTTATGAATAATGGTGTCATGACCATGAGTGTACAAATATGTTTCTGCAAATATGAGTTCTTGCTTTCAGGTTTTAATGTAATTACAGAACTGTATGATGATTTTATGTTTAATTTTTTTTTTGAAGGACCACCGTACTGTTTTCCACAATGACTATACCATTATCTGTTCTCACCAGCAGTGTGCATGGTTTTGATTTTTCTATATCCTTGCCAACACTTTTTATTTTCTGAATTAAAAAGAAAAACATCCTAATGGGTATAAAGTGGTGTATTATTGTGGTTTGATTTGCATTTCTTTAATGATAAGATATATCTCTTTGGAGAAAGATCTTTTGAAGTCCTTGCCCCATTTTGAACTGGGTTGTTTTTCTTTCTTTTTTTTTTTTTAATAAATTACATCAAAAAAAAAAAAAGGTTTAATGCTCCAAAATATATATATCAACAACTAAGCATACACTCAGGGGAGGAAAAAAAAAAAGTCAAAAATAAAATGAAACAAAAAAAATTAATGATATAAAAGACCACATCTAGAATTCCACTCAATCTTCACTCAAGTAGGGACAAATCCCCACTATGTGGGGGGAAAATCTGCAGTGTGAAGGGCAAAGGGAATAGATAAAAAAGAGAAAACTTTATATTTACCCCTCCCCAACAAACTGGGTTGTTTTCTGTTGTTGAGTTCTAAAAGTTCTTTATATATTTTGGACATTAATTCATCATCAGACACATAATTTGTGCTTTTTCTCCCATTCCATGGGTTGCCTTTTTACTTTGTTGATAATGTCTGTTGATGCACAAAAGATTTTAATGTTGATGCAGTCCAGTTCATGTATTTTTTTTTCTTTTGTTGAATGTGCTTTTAAGTCACACTCATTGCCAAATTCAGTGAGATCAACTTCTATCATTGTCTAAGTTTTTTTTAATAGTTTTAGTTCTTATCTTTAGATCTTTGATTTATTTTGAGTTAATTTTTACATGTGGTTCAAGATAAAAGTTCATTCTTTTGCATGTGGATGTACAGTTTTCTCAAGAGCAATTGTGAAAAGACTATCCTTTCTCCATTGAATGGTCTTGGCACCCTTGTCAAAAATCATTGGACCAAGGGGCTGGGGTTGTGGCTCAGTGGTAGAGTGCCTGCCTGGTATGCGTGAGGCCCTGGGTTTAATCCTCAGCACCGCATAAAAATAAAATAAAGGTATTGTGTCCACCTACAACTAAAAAAATATATTTTAAAAAAATCATTTGACCAAATATGTAAGCATTCATTTCTAGGCTCTTTTGTTCCCTTGGTCTCTATATCTGTCTTTGTGCCAGTGCCATTACTGTTTTGATAACTTTAACTTAGTGGTAAGTTTAGAAAATCACAAAGTGTAAGTTCTCCAATTCTGTTTTTCAAGATTGTTGTTCTGGCTATTTAGGATCACCTGAAATTGCATATGATTTTTTTCCCTTGAGATTAAACCCAGGGGTGCTGTACAATTGAGCTACATTTCCAGCACTTACTCACTTTATTTGTTTTTATTTTGAGACAGTCTCACTGAATTGCTGAGGCTGTACTTGAACTTATTATATTCCTGTTTCAGCCTCACAGATAGCTGGGACTATACATGTGCATCATCATGCCCAGCTTCCATATGATTTTATGTATTTATTTATCTATTTATTTATCTATTTATTTATTTATTTATGTATGTATGTATGTGGGAGGTGAGTGGTGGGGATTGAACTCAGGGGCACTCAACCAGTGAACCACATCCCCAGTCCTATTTTTTGTATTTTATTTAGAGACAGTCTCACAGAGTTGCTTAGCACCTCACCTCTTGCTGAGGCTGTCTTTAAACTTTCTATCCTCCTGTCTCAGCCTCCTGAGCTGTTGGGATTATGGCATGCACCACCGTGCCTGGCTCCCATATGATTTTACTTCTGGAAAAAAAACATTGTTGGGATTTTGATAGGGAATGTTTTGAAACTAGTTCACTTTGGGTAGCATTGACATCTTAACAATATTAAGTTTTCCATTCCATGAACTCCACTTGTCTTTGCTTTTATTTGTGTCCTGTCTAATTCTTCCAGCAACATTTTGTAGTTTTCAGTGTACAAGCCTTTCACTTACTTGGTTAACTTTATTCCCAAGTATTTTATTGTTTTTGATGTTACTGTTAATTGAATCATTTTCTTGATTTTCAATTCATTTTGTTCATTGTTAGTATGTAGAAACACAGCTAATTTTTATGTGTTAATTTTATATACTGCAAACTTTGCAGAATTCATTTATTCTAGCAGGTTTTTTGTTTTGTTTAGTTTACTTTTTTGGTACCAGGAATTGAACCCAAGTGCGCTTAACAAGTGAGCCACATCCTCAGCTCCTTTTTTTTTTTTTTTTTAGATGTTGATGGACCTTTATTTTATTCATTTATATGTGGTGCTGAGAATCGGACTCAGTGCCTCACACGTGGTAGGCAAGTGCTGTACCACTGAGCCACAACCCCAACCCACCTCAGCCCTTTTTTTATATTTGACTTAGAGACAGGGTCTCCCCAAGTTGCTTAGGGCCCCACTAAGTTGATTTCTTCCTTTCCAATATGAATGCCTTTTATTTCTTTTTCTTGCCTAATTGCTCAGGCTAAGACTTCCAGTACTATTGGATGGAAATGGCAAAGTAAACTGTTAACACATAGTCTTAATGGGTTTGATGATAAACCCATAAAGCAGGTCCTTAACAGATACCAAGAGCAAAACTGTGTTTTAGCCTAGCATATTAGTATTAATAGTAGTCATCTAGAAAAAGTTAAATTAAGCCAAAAGCAGTATTGCATGCCTATAGTCCCAGCTACTTGGTAAGCTAAGGCAGAAAGATTACTTGAATCCAAGAGTTCATAACCAGACCTGTCAACATAGCCAGATTCTATCTCAAAAAAAGAAAGGAAAAAGTTAAATTATAGCCTACATACTCTGTATAAAACAAAAACATATAATAGACTTTAGAAAGATTTCTACCAAAACATTTAAAAGAGTTTCTTGAAAATTAATTTTGGCTGGGTAGATAGCTCAATTAAGTCCCTAGGTTCGATCCCCAGCACCGCAAAAAAAAAAAAAAAAAAAAAAAAAAAAAATTAATTTTGATAAAGAAGAAAACCCCTGTTCCTTGGAATTCTTGGTTTAATCCACTTTGGCCCATAACTATATGTGGATCACTATAAAAAATTAAATTCAATAACTATTTTTTGTTTGTTTATTTGGCACTAGGTTGAACACGGGCACTTTACCACTGAGCTACATTCCAAGTCCTTTTTATTTTGAGACAGGATTTTACTAAGTTGCTGAGGGTCTTGCTAAATTGCTGTGGTTGACTGGGCATGGTGGTACTTGCCTATAATCCCACCAGCTCAGGAGGCTGAGGCAGGAAAACTATTAGTTCAGGGCCAGACTCAGCAATCTAGTGAGGCCTTAAGCAACTTAGTAAGACCCTGTCTCAACAAAAAAAAAGGGGTGTGGGGATAGAGCTCAGTAGTTAAGTGCCCGTGGGTTCAATCCCAAGTATAAAAAAAAAAAAAAAAAAAAAAAATTGCTGAGACTGGCCTCTAATTTACCATCCTCCTGTATTGGCTTCCCCAGTTCTGGGATTGCAGGCATGTACCATCAGGCCCAGCGAAAATACCACTTGCTGTAACTGAAGTAATATTTGGATATATTTATTTTGTTCACAGAATTGAAAACTTTGGACTAAATGAGCTAATAAGATATTCTTTTTATCTTCTAGAAGATAAGACAATGAGCTCTGAAATACCTATTGTGTTTTGGCTTCTTTGTGAGGTCCTATGGACAAGGAAAATGGATTGATAACTGAGTAGAGAGAAAAACAGGGCCAGTCAACTTTTGGCTAGAATTTAGTTATCTTAGGATACACATCTTACTTAACTTGTTTGCCTTAGAATCCCAGAATTTATATTTGACTTTTTTATCTGTTTTTATACTTTTGTGTTTTCTTTCTTATAAAATTCTTTTCAAAATTAAAATATAGGAACTAGGGTTATGTCTCAGTGGTAGCCTGCTCGCCTAGCATGCAAGAGACCCTGGGTTTGATCCTCAGTACCACATAAAAAATAAAATAAAATAAAGGTGTTGTGTCCACCTACAACTAAAAAATATATTTAAAAAAATAAAAAATAAAATAGCATTATATTTAGTGTTAGAGAAGAATGGAAAGTTATTTTTATCCATGCTCAAATAAAAAGAAAAAGGAGAGCAGAATACTTCTAAAGGCAGCATAGGTAGGAGTCAGATGACCCCAAGGTAAAAAGCAAAAACCCCGAGGAGAAAGTCGGAGACCTACTGCTGGTCCCATTCATCCTAGAGTTGTTTCTCTTCCAAAATGTTCTACTCTTATTCTTTGATAATTGTGTATCCTGTTAATTTAAAGATTCAGCCAAATTTGTTATCCAGAACAACTTATTATCTGAGAGTTCAGCTAGAGTTTTTCTACAAGGTGCAAATGATTTACTTTTAATATCCCCTAAAGAAGAGTGACTTAAATATTTCTGTCTCATCTATGATTATATAACAAACCATACCAAAACTTAGTAACTTAAAACTCTACCGTTGGTTGTCTCTTATGATTTTGTGGGTCGACTAGGAGGGTCTTTTTGCATCCATCTTTAAAAAAGGATTTCTAGGGTTGTTTTGAATAGGAGCATTGCAGGAATGAATTAAATCTCAACGTGGGCTGGGGCTGGGCTGGGGCTCAGTGGTGGAGTGTTTGCCTCACACATGAGAGGCACTTGGTTCCATCCTCAGCACCACATAAAAATAAATAAAATAGGGGTGGAGTTCCGGCTCAGTGATAGAGCACTTGCCTGGCATGTGTGAGGCCCAGGATCCGACCTCAGCGCCGCATATAAATAAATAGATAAAATAAAAAGATTCATTGGCAACTAAAGATATTTAAAATATATAAATAAATAAAATAAAGTTACTGTGTTCATCTACAACTAAAAATATTTTTTTAATATTTTTTAAAATTCGGGGTGACCTCTTGGAATGCTTCTCCAGTTTGGAAGTACAAGAATTATTCTACTTATTCAAAATAGTATTTTCTTTATACTTAGAGCTATAGTTAACTTCTTAGTGTAACTTAATGTAGTGTCTGTTGCAGTTCATATGATTTGTATAATGTGCTTTGTCTCACATCCGACAGAGCAACCTAGAATCTTATTCATCCTTAATTATAGTGGTTGGAGAAGGTAGGCCTGGAAACAGGACCACCTACCCTGTTGAACATCAGTGAGTCTTTCTGACAACCAGGTAGTGGTGATAGAGAGCTAACAAGGTACACTGACCTCATGACAAAAAAGAACCCAATGGCTTTTTATTGGATTATGAGAATCTAGTAAAGAACAGAGAACTTCAAACTTGTTTTATTCAGAGGGTAACTCTTTGTTCAAGTATGTTCTGTAGGAAAGGGAGCACAAAAAGGTAACAACTGAGCTGTGGTGACTGAAGAAGGCCTGGAATTGGGAGAGTAGAGTCTAACCTGTTCATCTCATTCTTTTTCTCCACCTCCTCTTCCCTCCCTTCTCATAGTCCTCCAAGGGAGCTGTGTAAAACACTTTGAAAGTCAGTGATACAGGTATTTTCTAAGTCAAGATTCCAAAGTAGAAAGAGATTGAGAGAAATGGTTGGGTTTGGGATTCGTAATCTTCAATTGACTGTTCACTAGTAGCCAACCATGGTTTCAGAAAAAAACAATCAAAATATGTACCCTAAAACCCTTCATCTTAATTTAATGAGCTGCATGAAAGTTTCATCAGTAATGAATGTAGATCCATTTTAGCTTAAGACCTGTGCTAGTTTGTCAGCCTGTTTAAGCCCACAGTTCAGGATTTATCTAGCCATACTTTCTAGTTTAAAATATAAAAATAATATTTGTTTTCAGAATATTTAATAATATATATTTTCTAAACATACATTGAAAATCTATATATTGAATGTTGCAGAGTTCTGTAGCTCATTTCCTTTGTTGACTTCTTTGTCCAGTTTCCTCTAGACCATACTTTCAAACTTTAGGATGCAACATATCACCTGAGTCATCCCTGACATATTGATTCAGTAAGTGTGGCGTGGGATCCAAAAATCTACCTACCTAATAAATTCGCAAGTAAGGCTGATTCTGCTGGTCCTCAGACCACACTGAGTAGCACTTTGACTAAGGTCAATGTATTTTTTTTTAAAGAAAAAGTCATAATGCATCAGAAAAATAGCGCCACTGTTTAAAAAGTGTGAATTGGGATATATTACACTAGGTTCTCTTCCTTTAAAAGATTGGGATTATAAATCTCCCACTCATTCAAGACTAAGGGATTGTGGAAAATAGTTCTAAGGAAATGCTATTTGCTGCCCAGACCTTTTTTAAAAAATATTTTTAATTATAATGGACATAGTAACTTTATTTTTATATGTTTATTTTATTTGTGCTGATTGAACCCAGTGCCTCACATGTGCTAGTCAAGTGCCCTATCACTGAGCCACACTCCCAGCCCTTCTGCCCAGACTTTAACCAAGAAAATGCTTAAACTTAAATGTCTTTTTATGGAGAAAGATGACATGAAGGATGCATTTTCCCTTTGAGACTTAAAAAAAACTTCTCTGTTCTTATTTAAAAATAATATCTGAAAAAATATTTTATCTCTTTTCTGATTATAGATAAAATATTTGCTCACTGTGGAGAATCTACAAAGTGAAGACAAGTAAAAAATGGAATATATCATTGAACAGTTCTTGGAAGCCAAATTTTTAATAGCTTATGGCACATTTAAACATTTATTCTCAGACACTTCAAACAATGGTCACCATAATTTGCTAACCCAAATTCTGGACATATTTTTATGTCTTATTTTTCACCTTTCTAATAAATTCTAAAATTAACAACCTTATGTAAAAATGTTTGTTCATATCTGATAATTTTCTTAAAATAGAATTTGGAAATTGGAGTTACTAAGTTAAAGGATTTGAACATTTTTAAGACTTGAAAATAGATGTATATTTTTTCCAAGCTCATTATGAAGATTATGCCAAAGTACATTTGTATTGTTAAAGTATAAAAGTGCCAATTTTACTTAACCTTCACTGGAATTAATTATTATTTTGTCTTATGATTGATAGGCAAAAGATGGTATTTTATTGTTTTAAAGTTAACTCTTTTTGTATGTTCTTTAGCCATATTCTGTTTTTCTGTGAAGTGTTGGCTTATATCCTACCTGTTTTTATGTTGAGATCTTGGTTTTAAGTGAAATAAACAAGTCACAAAGGGCCAAATACTGCCTCATTCCACCTATATAAGGTATCTGAAATAATCAAAATTATAGAAGCAAAAGGTATAATTGTGATTGCCTCAGGCTGCAGAAAGGGTTAATGGAGCGTTGCTGTTCAGTGGTTATAATGTTTCAGTTATACAAGATGAGTAAATTCCAGAGATCTGCTATACACATTTGTGCTTATAGTTAACAGTACTCTACACATAAAAACTTGTTAGGAGCTAAAAACAGTGGTACTTACCTGTGATCCCAGTGACTCTGGAGGCTGAGACAGGAAGATGGCAGGTTGAGGGAGGGATGTTGCTCAGTAGTAGAGAAAAAAAAATTGTTAGGGTGGCAGATCTCATGTTAGATGTTCTTACCACAATTTTTAAAAATCTTAGCTTTTAGCTATCAATTTTCAAAAGTTTTTAGGATACTGGCCTTTTGCTGTATTTGTGGGAAATGTTTATATACCTTTTAATTTTATTTCTGGGTTTTGACATACAGAATTGTACAATTTCTGTGTGGTCACATCATCAATTTTTTTTTTTTTTTTTTTTTGCCATACTGGGGATCGAACCCAGGGCCTTGTGCTTGCAAGGCAAGCTCTGTACCAACTGAGCTATCTCCCCAGCCCCACATCTTCAATTTTGTGTTGTAATTTCAGTACTTCTTCTTTAAGCAAACGTCTTGAGTCTGGGACTGTTGGGCTTGGATCGCCAAAGAATTCTATGTACATGGTTTTCCCTGACTGAAATCCCTTCCCTGACCACTCCCCTATATTGCTGCTTCTAAAAATCTAGTGATTTGCAACCTTCTTCATGAAAATTTTCTTGGTCACCCTGTGAAAATTTGGGTATAAATCCACTGTTTTCATTGGTCTTGTTTGGGGCTCCATTATAACAAGTACTAGTATTGAGAAAAAGAGAGAGAGAGAGAGAGAGAGTGAATGGAAGCCACGTGGTGGTACACACCCGTAATCACAGCCACTCAGGAGGCTGAGGTGGAAAGAACAAAAGTTTAAGGCCAAACCTGGACACTGTTTCAAAGTAAGTAATAAAAAGAGCGAGGGATGTAGCTTAGTGGTACACCTCTGGGTTCAGTCCCAAGTACTACCAAAAAGAAAAAGAAGAAGAAAGAGTGAATGGAAAATCAAGTAAGTGGAGATCGCATGGTTGACCAATGAGGGTTGGCTATTGGAGAGAGAAGAGCAATGATGTGGGGCCAGGGAATTTACCTTAAATTAATATATATTTTACCAAATTAGTTTATGTGTATGTCGTTAGAAAGTCAAATAATGTATGAACCCTTATTAGTAGTACACGGTTTATAACATAACTTTTAATACTTAACTATCTTTTGATTCATTTAGTTTTCTATGTATTTGTCCCTAGTTCTTCCCAAATTCTTTATCAAAACTATAAGTATTCCTCCCAATATAATTTTCCAAATGGTCAAGACATTTCCTTTTTCCTTGGTCTGGGATATTGTTCCTCATTCTTCATCTCTTTAACTTCCTTTCAACCCTCAGCTGAAACATTTTGCCCGAGGCCTTCCCTGACCCACTGTCTTAATCAGATCCTCTTGCTGTCCTATACTTTTTATTCATGGTATTTATCACAGCTTATAATTGTATATTTGTTTGTGTGATGGTTTTTCTGCCTCCCTCCACTACATGGTAAGCACTTTGAGAGCATGGATACTGTCTGCTTTATTCACCACCATATTCCTAACAATTATCTCAATTCTTGACTCATAGGAATTTTTGCCCAAGGATTAAATTACTAGCCCTTGAAAGAGGTATTGAGAATTAGAAGAGAAGATAGATGACTTTTTGTTTTGTTTTTGTTTTTGTTTTGTTTTGTTTTTTGGTACAGGGGTTTGAACTCAGGGACACTTTACCACTGAACTACATCTGCCGTTCTCTTTATTTTTTATTTTGAGACAGAGTCTTCCTAAGTTGTTGACGCTGGCCTCAATCCTCGTGCCTCAGCCTCCCATGTTGCTGGGATTACAGGTATGTGCCACAGTGCCTGGCAAGAGACTGTTTTCTAAAGCAGAGTTATGGGACTTGTGGAGGGCCACATGATGTTCTGTTAGAAACAGTTAGACCTTTAGAGGAGAATCTTATCAGCCCATGACTTCATGTGGAGGACTGGCTTTCACTGTGTACTGTTGAAAATGAGCAGTTCAGATAGTCATGTGTCTAACAGTGCTCATTGGGTAAGAGTTTTTTTTTTTTTTTTTTTAATATATTTTTTAGTTGTAGGTGGACCCAGTACCTTTATTTTATTTTTATGTGGTGCTGAGTATTGAACCCAGGGTATCATGCATGCCTGGTGAGCGCTCTACCACTGAGCCACAACCCCAGCCTGGGTAAGAGATTCTTGATTCATAGATAACTTGCAAATCCACTCTAACCTTCTCTCTTTGTATTCCTTTGGAATGTTTCCTGGGACAGAATCACTTTGCTTTTACATCTTACAGGCAAACAAAGAACAGAGCCATGAAGAAAGGCTAAAGAACTTGAGGTAGTATGCCTATTGGAAAGAAAACATCAGCTATAACAGTGACTTTGGTTACCTGTTGTAAATTAGTAACTTGAATAGTACCATGGTCTCAAAAAGATAGTAGCAGGCATTTGGGTTCAAGAAAAGGAGATTCCCGATTGATATTTATTAATGTGTCACTTACTGAACCCTTACTCAGTACCCGTCATTGTCCCTAATGTCTTCTTAATTATCTTTTCTGTAACTCCTACCCCCTCTTGTAGTAGCTTTATCATCCCTGTTTAAAAATGAATCTGAACCCAGGTGTGGTGCATACCTATAATCCCAGAAACTCAGAAGGTCTGTCAAGAAGATTGCAAGTTCAAGATCAGCCTCAACAACTTAGTGAAACCCTGTCTCAAAATAAAAAATAAAAAGGGCTAGGGATGTAGCTCAGAGGTAGAGTACCCCCTGAGTTAAATCTCCAGTACAAAATTTAAAAAATAAAAATAAAAAATATAAGACTGAGAGAACTTGCCTGGTACTGCAGAATTTTTTTTTATGGACACAATACCTTATTATTATTTTTTTTATTGTAAACAAATGGGATACATGTTGTTTCTCTGTTTGTACATGGCGTAAAGGCATACCATTTGTGTAATCATAAATTTACATAGAGTAATGTTGTTTGATTCATTCTGTTATTTTTTCCCTTCCCCCCATCCCTCTCACCCCTCTTTACCCTCTATACAGTACTTCCTTCCTCCATACTTGCCCCCCTCCCTAACCCTAACTCTAACCCTAACACTAACCCTTCCATCCCCCCCATTATGTGTCATCCTCCACTTATTAGCGATATCATTCGTCCTTTGGCTTTTTGAGATTGGCTTATCTCACTTAGCATGATATTCTCCAATTTCATCCATTTGCCTGCAAATGCCATAATTTTATCATTCTTGATGGCTGAGTAATATTCCATTGTATATATATACCACAGTTTCTTTATCCACTCATCAATTGAAGGGCATCTAGGTTGGTTCCACAGTCTGGCTATTGTGAATTGAGCAGCTATGAACATTGATGTGGCTGTATCTCTGTAGTATGCTGATTTTAAGTCCTTTGGGTATAGGCCAAGGAGTGGGATAGCTGGGTCAAATGGAGGGTCCATTCCAAGTTTTCTAAGGAATCTCCACACTGCTTTCCAGAGTGGCTGCACTAATTTGCAGCCCCACCAGCAATGTATGAGTGTGCCTTTCTCCCCACATCCTCGCCAACACCTGTTGTTGCTTGTATTCTTGATAATCGCCATTCTAATTGGGGTGAGATGGAATCTTAGGGTGGTTTTGATTTGCATTTCTCTTATTACTAGAGATGTTGAACATTTTTCCATATGTTTGTTGATTGCTTGTAGATCTTCTTCTGTGAAGTGTCTATTCATTTCCTTAGCCCATTTGTCCACTGGATTATTTGAATTCTTGGAGTAGAGTTTTTTGAGTTCTTTATAGATTCTGGAGATTAGCGCTCTATCTGAAGTATGATTGGCAAAGATATTCTCCCACTCTGTAGGCTCTTTCTTCGCATTGCTGATAGTTTCCTTTGCTGAGAGAAAGCTTTTTAGTTTGAATCTATCCCAGTGGTTGATTCTAGCTTTTATTTCTTGTGCTATGGGAGTCCTGTTAAGGAAGTCTGATCCTAGACCAACAAGGTGAAGATTTGGACCTACTTTTTCTTCTATAATCTGCAGGGTCTCTGGTCTGATTCCGAGGTCCTTAATCCATTTTGAGTTTAGTTTCGTGCATGGTGAGAGATATGGGTTTAGTTTCATTCTGTTGCATATGGATTTCCAATTCTCCCAGCACCATTTGTTGAAGAGGCTATCTTTTCTCCATTGCATATTTTTGGCACCTTTGTCTAGTATGAGAAAATTGTATTTATTTGGGTTTGTGTCCGTGTCCTCTATTCTGTACCATTGATCTACCTTTCTATTTTGGTACCAATACCATGCCGTTTTTGTTACTATTGCTTTGTAGTAGAGTTGAAGATCTGATATTGCAATACCCCCTGTTTCACTCTTCCTGCTAAGGATTGCTTTAGCTATTCTGGGTTTCTTATTCTTCCAGATGAATTTCATAATTGCTTGCTCTATTTCTGTAAGGTATGTCATTGGGATTTTAATTGGAATTGCATTGAATTTGTATAGCACTTTAGGTAGTATGGCCATTTTGACAATATTAATTCTTCCTATCCAAGAACATGGAAGATCTTTCCATCTTCTAAGGTGTTCTTTAATTTCTTTCTTTAGTGTTGTATAGTTCTCATTGTAGAGGTCTTTCACCTCTTTTGTGAGATTGATTCCCAAGTATTTATTTTTTTCGAGGCTATTGTGAATGGGGTAGTTTTCCTAATTTCTCTTTCTGAAGATTCATCACTTATGTATAAAAATGCGTTGGATTTATGGGCATTGATCTTGTAACCTGCTACTTTACTGAATTCACTTATGAGTTCTAAGAGTTTTCTGGTGGAATTTCCAGGTTCCTCTAAATATATAATCATGTCATCAGCGAACAGGGATAGTTTGAGTTCTTCTTTTCCAATTCGTATCCCTTTAATCACAATACCTTATTATATTAATGTATTTTTATGTGGTGCTGAGGATCGAACCCAGTGCCAGGCAAGTGCTCTGTCACTGAGCTACAACCCCAGGTCCATAATTTGTCCTTAAGAACATTATGTGCCCATCTTTTCATAGTTCTCTACATTGACCAGAAAGAAATGAAAATAAATGACCTGAAGCTGAAAAAAACCAAAGCAATGTTCTATTTCTTCTTTACAATAGTTAGTAGTTAGCTAAAGTGAGTTCCTATGCCTTAAAAACATGTTATATAACTAGGGACTGAACTCCAACAAAATGAATGAGACTCAAAATGGAGCTCAACTGAGAGCAAGTTTTTGATAGATTCTAGTGACTGTTCAAGAGCCAGAGTTTTTAGTTCAAATATAATTTTAGTTGTCAGTACAGTATAAACTGGACTCTGATTAATAAATATACCACTCTGGCCTCTGGAAGGAGCTGCCTTTATGATTTAACTGTTTTTCTTTTGAATGAAGCCATTTCAAATGCCTCCCTCATAGTTTGCATAGTCCTAGTTACTTGTTTGGTCTTCCCCAGTGAACTAGAGGCTCCATGAAGCCGGTAACAAGGTCTCTTTGTTCACATAGTATAGTGCCTGGCACTTCATTGTTGCACAGTTAATATTTTTTGACTAATTTATCTAGTCTTTTGTCAAGACTTTGGTGTCTTTTTCTCAAGATCACAAATTCCTTCACACATCTGCCTGAAGCAAGAAAGGAAAATCTAGAGCCCTGCTGGTATACTCCTGGGTTGGGCTGTTAACATTCCCCGCATCCTGCCTCTTTTGGGTGGAGCTCCAAAGGCTTGATGCCACATGGGCTGTTTTTGGGAACGGGGCTTGCCCTTTTTCTGAGGTTCTGACTATAAATGGATTTTGCTATTTCTTGTCCCCAGGTGAACTCAGTGGGGCTGCCGCTGGTAGTAGGAGCTCATAGTTACTGCTTTCTCTTGGAACCTCCCTATCTCTAGAGATGGCACCAGTATAGGTTGACCAAGCAGGAAATGCCAAGCCTTTTCCTGAAGTCCTAAACAGCTTGAGGAGTCTTCCAGATGGAGCTGGAATTGCTCCCAGTGAGAAGAGCTGGATCTTACGTAACTCTATAGACAGCCCTTTTTAGGGAAAAACAAACTGTTCCTCTGGTAGGGCCGGACTTTTTGAGACACATCCTGAATTCTTTCCTAGCTGCTCAGCATTCCCCATTGAAGGCAGCTAACAGGACAAAATTGAAGACTGGTAAGGTTAATAGGGGAGATAGGAAGAGGGAGGGAGAGGGGGACGTCTGTCATTCTGGCTAGAACATGCTGTTCTGGTTCTCAAGCTGCAGTTCCCATCCACAGCATAGAGGGAGTACAGCATGGTGTGATGTGGTGTGAAGGGAACTCTGAAAGAGGAGTGGTACCTCTCTGCACATTCCAGAAGATAGCCCCTGTATTTCTTGTATCCTCTTTGGCACCCCCACACTCTAACAAGGAGGACTGTAAACATATACATGGCTATCATAAGCCATATTCTGCTCTGGAGAAAGATATTTTTCCAGTTTAGTTTGGTGAAAATTCAGTTCCCCAGTTCAACTCAGGAAACATTTTAAGCATCTACCATAATCATTTAAAGGGTTTGTTGTTGTTGTTTGGTACTGGGGTTGAACCCAGGGACATTTAACCGCTGAGCAACATCCCAGACCTTTTTTGTATTTTAGTTAGAGACAGGTTCTTGCTGAGTTGCTTAGGGCCTCGATAAGTGGTTTCTTTTTAATCGACACATAATTGTACATATTTATGGGGTACAGTGTGACATTTTGAAACATTTATACAATAAATAATGATCAAATCAGGGTAATTGGCATATCCACCTTAAACATTTGTAATTTCTTTGTATTAGAAATATTCAAATATTCAAAAGCCTCTCTACTAGCTATTTTAAAATATAGGATAAATTGTTCTTTTAAAGGTGTTTAAGCAAGAGGCTGATATAAATAGACTTCATCTTCAAAGGATAATTCCAAAGGGAGATCAGTTTAAAGGTTGATGTAGAAATTCAGTCAAGTGATAATGATAGGTTGGGCTTCAATAACTGTAGGGAAGGAGAAGGGTGAATAGATTCAGTAACACTTGATGATCATTGGGATAGGGTAGGATGTATAAAGTAGAAATAGATGATTATGCAAATGGTATGCTGTTACTCCATGTACAAACAGAAACAACATGTATCCCATTTGTTTACAATAAAAATAAATTAAAATTTAAAAAAAGAAATAGATATGAATAACCAAAATCCAAAATTGATGACTTAAATAAGTTGGAAGTTCCTTTCTCAGCAGAAGCACCAGAACAACCCTGGGCTGGCATGAAAGCTCCATAGTCATTTGAGACCCAAACTCCTTCCAGTTCTTTGTTCTGTTATACCTAGACCATCTTTATGGCCTTGGCTCTAGCCATCATCCATACCCTGCTAGCAGCAAGATGGGGAAAGGGAAGAAGGATGCATTCTGTTCATCATAACAAGACTGCCCAGAGGTCCACACAGCACTTACACTGTAGCTTAGTAAAATGGCCACTCCGACTATAAGAGATGGAAATACAGAATTTTAGTTGGGCAGCATTGAGTCCAGCCAAACACCAAGGTTTGATTAAGTTAAAAGAGAAAAGGAGAGTGGTGGTTTGGCAGCTAACAATTTGGGGCCTGGGAAGGTGGGGAACTAATTCAATTCAGCTAAATTGTTTACAAAAAGAAACAGATTTCTCAAAAATACACACATACCACTTGAAGAGATGACTTTGATCATAGACGAAGATTTAACATTTAAAATTCTATTTTATTATTGTGAAGAATAAACAAACGTTAGTTCAAATACGTCCCCAGCATAAGTATGTACTAATTTGATCTGAATTACTATCCTGTGAAATTGCCATATTTGTGATTTTAAGTATCTTATTATTCATTAATATTCAGATTATAGAAAAGGACAGACCAACAGATTGCTGCAATTTAGAAAAAAGTCCAAACAAGCCACAAATTAAGGCATTTGCTTATTCTCTACCACAGAGATTAGCAAGGGCTTTGAGAGTCAGACAAGAGATCCAAGCCCAACTCTTCCAATTTCCAGCTCTGTGATCTTGGATAAAATTTAATCTCTGTAAGAGTTTCAGTTTTCTCAACTCTGAAACAGCGATGATACTCTCTACTTTGCACAGTTATTGTACGGATTAGAAATGCATTTATGGGGGCTAGGGTTGTAGTAGAGCACTTGTTGCGCACATGTGAGGCCCTGGGTTTGATCCTCAGACCAAAATTAAATAAATAAAGATATGGTGTCCACATACAACTTAAAAAAATTTTTTTAAAAGAAATGTGTTTATGACAAACATCTAGTAATTAGTGGCATAATAAAAATAACTAATATTATTCTAAATGTTTGTTGTTACCTAGAAGTCATTTATTTCCTTCTGTCTCACAGCACATTGGGAGGTTTTCCTCCAAAGATTCATAACCATTTGTACATTGTTCTTAAGTTGCTTCTACAGCATTTTGGTTCCTGTTGACAAAGCCTTTAACTATTTGTGATAGCACCTCCATTCACAGTCTGCCCTTATTCTTTACTCAAAATGAACTCTCCCCAGCCTTAAACCTTTCATCCACATTTACTACGTACAAGCGCATCTTCCTGTTAATAGTTTTCTTACTGTCACAACCATGCCACATATGGAAGTAGGGGAGGTGTTGGGGCCTAAGCCAATTGAGGTATGGATTTGGAACCTGAGAGCAGGAAAAAAAAAAAAAAAAAATTGTAGGATCATGGAATAGTATTGTTAAGCAGAAATAGAAAAATAAAGATGATTTATAGTTCATTCTGTACTCCAGAGTGATAATGCTTACTGCATTACTGCTAAATTCACAGGTGCTTTTGAAGTGCTTTATGTGAGGGAAATTAGCCAATCTGTCAGATCCAATACAAATAATCTTAGGATTCTTCCTTTACATTCCTCAGTGGATCTTTAGAGGGGAGCTGCCTCTGAAATGTCTGCAGGAAGAGGAAAGAACATCTTCTGGGGTCAGAATTTTGAGATATAGACCTTGACTAATGAAACCTTTAAGGTCTAGAGTAGGGGTCAGCAAAATGTGGCCTATTCCAGGGTTTTTTCATATGGCCCACAAACTGAGAGTGTTTTTTACATTTTTGAATAGTTGTGAAAAAAGAAAATATGTTGTTCATTTCCAAATTGTTAAGAGTAAATATCAGATATTCTCACCACAAAAAATGAAGTTTTTGAGGATATGTATATGTTAGCTTCATTTAATTATTCCATGTTGTATTCATAAATCAGAACATTACTTTTTACCCCATAAATGCATATTATTATAAATTGTCAATTTACAACAAAACATAAGAAAAAGAATATACGGCATAACTGTATGGCCCACAAAGCCAGATATCTATTCTTTGGTCCTTTATAGAGTTTGCTGATCCCTGTTCCAGAGGCCCCTTCTCTGAGCCTGTAGGAGTTTCAATCAGATACCCGTTTTTTTTGTTTTTTTGTTTTTTGTTTTTTTTTTTTTTGCAATGCTGAGGATTGAACCCCGGGCCTTGTGCTTGCAAGCCAAGCACTCTGCCAACTGAGCTATATCCCCAGCCCAGATACTTATTTAAATCCCAGGATGGGCACTGGTAAAAAAGAGGTGTTAGCATCAATGAAGAATAGTTTTCTATTTCTCTTCTCTAAGAGTTCTGGAGACCCGACCAACTAACCCCATGCTGAGGAATTGCCAGGCTAGCAAGACCAAAGGCTTATGTTGGGCTTAGAACACAGTATTGCCTTTGTTCTGAGTAGTGGCATACATCCCTTCGTTGGCGTTGCTTTCTCAGGCCTTTTAGTTCAGTTAAGTCCTGTTGCTGGCACTGTGTCAGTGGGATACATGCCTCAGATCAGTATCCTGGGCCCCTCATATGGGAGAATTTCCTTTGGGACTCCTGGATAAAGCAAGGAAGTAAGTGGAGATGATGTTTCTTTTTTCTAGCATGTTTCTACCTCCCTTCCCTCTGCCCCCTTTTTGTGCTAGGGATTTGACCCAAGGGTGCTTTATCACTGAGCTACATCCTCAGACCTTTTTATTTTTTATTTTGGTACACTAAATTCTTAGGGCTTTGCTAAGTTGCTGAGGCTGGCCTTTAACTTGAGATCCTCCTGCCTCAGCCTCCCAAGTCAATAGAATTATAAGCATGCACCACATGACCAGCTGTTTCTTTCTTCTCTAATACACATTAATGGAAGTTAATTCCTTATGTCTACATAAGCAGATTCCTATTTCACATGTTCCTCAAATCAGAGGTAGGGATTATAGGCCTGAAAGAAAGGCATTGAACCTTAGTGGACAGACCAGGACTACTTCCCAACATGGCCACTGTGACTTAGAAGAGGCAGCCAGGGCTCTCTACCTGAATGACAGTTATACTTCTGAAATACTTTAGTTCAAGGACTTGATAGCATTTACATTTCCTGTTATTTATTTTTATTTTTCAAATAGTTTTCCTTGCCACAATATCAGAAGATGTATACAATTAGACCCTTTTCTAGGAGTAAACCCAGAGCTTGAGAAGGCAGGGATCCTGCCCAAGGTGACCCAGCAAGCCAGGGAAAAAGCCAAGAATGAAAGCAGTGTTCCTATCATTGGGCATCCTGCCACTGTCGTAGGCATGGTTGGCTTCCAGATAGAACTGAGTTTAAACCCTTTATCACTAGTGAACAGATCTGGTTGCTTTGGAGCTACATTGTTTTTCTGATGAGCAGGTAGATAAACCTCGAATGATACAAAAAGAATGTATTGAATGAGTGGCTCACTAGCCCGCCTTCATGCCAGCACCCTGGCTCCTCAAAGTATTGGTATGTTTTGTCACTGATGATGGTTATGAGTCAGCCATGGGCAGGAAGATGACAGAGTCACTATTAGTGTGTGCTTGACTGCTTTCTTTGCACTTCTGCATTCCTACCTGGTGTGTAGTACGTTCTTGTCATTCCACAGAAGTCTGCTGCGCACACAGCCCCATAGGCCAGTCTACATCTATTTACATTGGCTCCCCAACTGCCAGCCTCCTCACACTCCAGTCTGCCTAATGGAACAAGTAGAAAATTGTATCAGGAGTTGCCTTGCAGGGAGGTAATTGGGATATCCATAGAGTTCCAGATGCTGTGGTCTGTCAGAGTATATAGTTCCTAGGATCCTAGGCCTTGGGGGACAAATATGCTTTCAGGAGGGATCATCTGGTCACTGGCTCCTGGCCAAAAGATGACTGATTTCTTGATGGTTTAATCTTATTGTGTAATGTCTAGGAAAGAAGCTCTGGTGACATAGATTTTCAAGGAATTTGATATTATGCTGAAAACTATACGAATCAATTGAGGACCAGTTTAACCCATTCTTTGTCTCAGTTGTCTTATATAACTCTCGAGGCAGGCTTTTCTTTTTCATTTTAGCACTCACAGCCCTACTCTGGGACTTGTGACAGGGCTCAGCTTTTGGTTGGTTCAGTGTCAGTATTTCATCATTTCAGTGCAACCAGTTTGTGAGTGGGCATGTGTGCCCTGACTAAAACAATGTATTAGATCTTTCGTAGAAGACTCTATAGAATGTTACAGGCAACAGTTTTTGATTTGAGGTCTCAGAGAGTTGGGACTAGACACCTGGACCCATGAACGTTGTTTCTTTCCCTTCCCTGTCACTTTTAATGCTGAACTGTTTTTCAACAAAGCTGGCTTCCTCCAGAATCCAACTTAGCAACCTGGAGAAGCCTGAGGCCACTCCTATAGCAGGAAGCTGCCCTACATTTGGGCAGTAACCAGTAGAACTTGATACTGACGCCAGAGTGTAAAAATAAACACCTCCTACGGTTCTGTCTTAATCCATTGGCATCAGAGTTGCTATTATTAGTCTGTAGGCCTCATAGGCAGCTGTGATGGGCAGACAACAGCCTGGTCAGACCCATCCTGCCATCTTGGGATCAGAGTGTTCCGCTCCTTCACCTCCTGGGATGTGATGTGGGGCCCCAGGAGAAGCAGCATCAGTCTAGGAGTGTATCCCACAATAGGTAATAAGAAAGATGGAGCCCTGTCGTGCCTTTAGCTGTGAGAGCCTGAGGCTCCCAGCACCAGCTACCAGTCTAGAATGTAATGGGCACAAGACGACTGATTTAGGCCTAGTGTAGGGCAGAGAAAAAAGGAACATGACTTTCTTTCTATTCCTTTGACTCTTTTGAAGAGACTTTGCCTACCAATTTCCTAGACCCTGGAGTCTTTAAAACTGGGAGAGAGGAAAGAACTCTTGGTCATCTGCCAAAGATAAAATAATACTAGGGACTTATTACTGAGCACTAATCATGTGTCAGGTGTTACATGTAATGACTTATTTAATTCTACCTCAAACCTCTGAGGGAAAATATGCCAGTATTACAACTGAGAGACCTAAGGTTTGGTGAGGTTGACTGATTTCCCAAAGTTCCATAGCTGGCAAGTCGTGTCTCAGGTTTAAGGCCAGGCCCATCTTTACACCAAATCCATGCTCTGAACGTTACAGAACATAGGCTGCCGAAGCCTCAGGAACCAGCCAGGCTTCAGGCACCTGCTTTTCGAAAATTTTTAAATAAACAAAAACAAGCTGGAGCTCGGCGTGGTGTCGCATGCTTATGATTCCAGTGGCTCGGGAGGCTGAGGTAGGAGAATCTCAAGTTCAAAGCCAGTCTCAGCAACTTAGCAAGACCCTGTCTCAAAATAAGAAGGGAATGTGGCTTACTGGTTAAGCATTTCTGGGTTCAATCCCTAGTACAAAAAAAAAATCAAGCTGGGTGCAGTGGTGCACACTTGTAATCCCAGTGACTCAGGAAGCCGAGGCAGGAGGATGGCAAGTTCCAGGGCAGTCTTAGCAATACAATGAGACCCTGTCTCAAAATTGAAAAATAAAAACAAAGACTGGGAATGTTACTCAGTGGTAGAGCACCCCTGGTTTCAGTCCTATGGTGAAGAAAAAAATTAACAAAAAATTAGGCTTACTTTAGTCTTATAACTTAATATAGTTATCTGTACATAGAAATGGCGTCTGCTGCCACTTGCTAGCAAGGCAGTTGCAGTGCTCTTACCAAGCATGGTGATTGTCTAAAGTCTAATGGAAGATAAGACACCTCCAGGAAAAGGGTTTAACTCTGACAGTCTGACAGCACTCTGAGGGATGCTAACCCCTGCTACTGAGAATATCGCCAGATCAGAACTTGGTTCCCTAGAGAAACAAGGTTTTGATGGCTTCTTGTGGTCATAGTGAGGGAAGGGTTCCCTTAAACAAAAAGATTTCCTTGAAAGGCAGCTAGTCTTCCCTTCCCTTCTTATCCTACCTCCCCCACCCTGGACCCACAACTGGCCTGTGTAATTCAATCCAGATTCTTCTCATAGCCTATTTCTCAGTACATGTGTGCCCTTTTATTTACAGCTTTGGACAGACTGATTGGATAGCAGTTTACCAGCCTACATGCTTCTTCCACTATCTGGGGGGCAGCGGGGAGCAGAAAATACTCTGACTTTGCTTCCTAGAGCCCAGAAGCCAGAAGGATCAGCCAAAGAGTAAGCAAGGTATTGACCACACTGAGCAGTTAAGAAGTAGCATAGGAGCCCTTTGTTTGTGTCCTGGCCACCTTACTCCTGCAAACACACACTTGAGAGCTGTCCTGCACCGAAGCGGGCTGAGCTGGAACTTAGAGCATCCCTGGTATTTGCTCTCTCTGCTCTTGGAGGTTTCCTACTCCCTTGCTACTCAGCTACACCTATCATTGAGAGGCTTTATCCTGTCGCCTTGTTCACTGCTGCATTCTCGGTACCCTCATCTGAAGAGCTTAGTCTGTCAAGGTAGGAACTAAATCTTCCTAATTCCCTGTAGTCCTCCTCTTTCCTCCTAACCTACATCCTCAAAAGAAATAAGATTTACAGCAATTTCTCAGTCTCGAGGGACTTACAGCTGTATTGCAATTAGAAACCAGGCACCTGGGAGTATAGGTGTGTATACGTGTCCACATAGTCACGTTGGAATGCAGGAAGGTGAAGAGAGTGTTTATTATCACTGTGATAATAAACACCTTGCACAGGAACCTTCCTAGGGCTTCAGATTCTACTTTAGCTTCATTTATAATTGTGCCTGAAAGGGACCTTAAGAGGTCTCTGAATGAACCTTCTGCCTCCAAATGGGTACATGAGTTGAGCTAAGGAGGGAATCAAATGGTTGCCCTGGTGGAGAAAGCATCCACTTTCTGACTGAACCCATGGGGAAAAAAATTAAAAAAGCGAGAGTTTTGTTCTCTAGATATAATCCCTTTTAAACAGAAAGCCAGGTTTTCCAGACTTTCACGGAGTAAAGGAAAGCCACCCTTTGCAGCGAGGGTCAGTGGTTTTAGCCTGTTCTTTCCTAGCCATAATTTCCTAGTGCTGCAATCTCCATTCATTGAATTGGGGCTTTGAGAGCTTGAGGCACTGCTAGGAAGTAAAAAGCTTGGGACTTGTTGAGGGTTCTGTTCAAGCTATTCTCTGTCAGTGATAATTTTTAGAGGTGCCTGCACGGTTTTCAGTTCATAAGGGAGAAAATAGACTTGGGGAAAAAGAAGGTATGCCCATACAAAGTAGTCCTAGAGGAGAGCGCATCTGCTTCAGGCCTTTTCCAAGGTGTTTGTATTTGGCTTTTAGGTGTGGACTTTTGCCTGAACTTTAATACAACATAGGTAAGAAGCCAAAAGCAAAGCAACTTCTGTGCTTCGAAAGAGGACACTATATAGGGAGCCTAATTAGGAAGCAGCTGGTGTGTCTGGGACAGCCTTCAGCCTAGGTCCTCCCAGCACACTCCCAGCATGCTGCCCAGTCTTACTTGGAGACCAAAATAACATGAAACCAGTTAGAAACAGTAGCCTGAGCGAAGAACAGCTATACTCTACCCCAGGGAAAGACAGATGACCTCCTGGGCGTTGGCTGCCATTCCATTTGTGGTATCAGACTCCTGAGGCCATAGCCAGGTGCACAGGCATCCAACAGCTTGTTTATTCTCTTTTTTACAACTCAGGCCCAGACACCACAAAAGTCCCTGTTACCACCACTTCTTAACTACCCAGATTCTTTCAGCAGCTCTCCCATATTTCATAGAGAAGTACTTGTAGAAAATTCAGACCTCTGTCTAATTTCATGGCATCTAAAGATTCAGAACTTTCACAGCTGGAAAGTAGATATACAAGCTGACTTTCCTAAGTTCATGTACAGGACAAAGTTTATGTTCTGGAAAGTTAAGTATACTATTAGTGAAATTAACCAATACTATTTCATAAACACTTTGTTTAGCAGCCACAAAGAAAAAGAAGAGATGATTTCTATCAGTAAATCATTTGTTTTGCTTCCTGTTTTCCCAATGCTAACAAACCATGCTCCTTTGCCTTTGCCCAGGGTCTAAGCCCTAGGGTTCCTTGAAGGTGCCTTTGGGGGTCTCCATAGGGGGAAAGGGAGTCAGAGTATACATCTCCCCTGCTTCAACCAGAGCAACTATTTTGTTGCTGAAAAAATAATAATAATAATAAAATAATTTTTTTTTTTAAACCACTGTTATATCCCTTGTCTCACATCTGAAACGTACTCTTTGCTGGCCCCTTCAAGAAGCATACTGACAATGATTTTAGCAAAATTATTACTCCTTCAAATTGAACTGTTACTCTTGAACATCCTGCCAGTGCCTTAGACATAGCGAATGCAATAGTAGATGCTTGTGGCTTGCTTGGTTGATTAGTGACTCACTAAGTGATATTAATTAATAATCCCAGAATGCTTCTAGTTCAGAAAAGAAAGTACAGCTTATAATTAATTTGGATTTGTTTTGATTTTACCATTTCTGATCTTTGCTACTGGAATTAATCACACAGTCTGAAGCAAAACCATGGCCAGACATGGGTTGTTGTTGATGTAAAGGATACCTGAATAGGTCAACCTAAAGAAAGTACTCGTGTGAATTTCTAAAGAAGTGTCTTGGGGTGAAAGGTCAACTGAGTAATTATTGGAAAAGACCAGAGACAGAGATTTAATAAGATCACAGTCTTACCTGTCGTTTTGTTGTTGTTGTCTTTTTATTTTGTTATTTAGTACTGCTTGCTTTTGTTACAAATTACCTGTCTGGAGTTTCCAAAACCACTCAGTGTCTTGATTGTGGAAAAATGAGGATCTTTTTCTCTGCTCAGATATACTTGTAGTACCATCTAACCTGTTTATCAGCAGCCTCCAGTACACATTTTCATTTGGGAGGTGGTTGGCTCTATTGTGTCTTTAATTAACTTACATGTTTTATAAAAGTTTATTTATAAAGCTAAATTACAGAAAAGGAATATTAACGGAAAAGTTTGCCAAATTCAAAAACATCTGCAAATTTCATTAGTAATATACTCGGTGTTAATTTCTTTGTTTTAACAAATACACTATGATTATATAGGAGGCAAATATTAAAGGAATTAAAGGATGTACAGAAGCCAGGTATGGTAATATACACCTATAATCCCAGCTACTCAGGAGGCTTAGGCAGGAAGATCACAAATTCTAGGCCCAGAGCTGGGATTGTAGCTCAGTGGTAGAGCACTTGCCTAGCATGTGTGAAGCATTGGGTTTGATTTTCAGCACCACATATAAATAAATAAAATAAATGTCCATTGACAACAAAAATATATATATTAAAAAAAATTTTGAGGCTAGTCTGGGCAACTTAAGTGAGACCCTGTCTCAAAATAAAGTGAAAAGGGCTAGGGATGTAACTCAGTGGTAGAACACACCTGAGTTCAATTCCCAAAAAAAAAAGATGCACAGAAACTCTGAATTCCCTTTGTAACTATTCTGTAAATCTAAAATTATTCCAAAATGGTTTATTTTTAAAGATTTCTACACAACAATAAAGGTCTTCACAATGAAGAAAAAAACCAAATAGTAAAATATCTGGGACAATCTGAGCATCAAAATCAGTAATACTAGGAATGGATAATGACCCATTGAGTTAAAAAAAAAAAAAGAATCCAAACTTATACCAAATAAATAAATGAAGAAAGGAAGGAAAAGGAGAATCTTTTTTATATTAAAATTACAACTAATAAATGTACAAGGAATAGTAGAGAGAATTTTTTTCATTTTCAACCATCATAGTAAATGACTAATTCAGTTAATAATCATCAATGAATGTTAAAAAGATTAGATGAAAACATGCTGGGAAACAGGACATTTACACAGTCTGAAAGTAATCTCCCTACAGGTTATCTATTAATTACAAAGGAGAACATGGTAACTGCACAGTGGAGAAGCCTGGAAGATACTGTCATAACCAAAGGTTCAAAGTTCAAAGTTAGCATCATAAGTAACATTACCAAATAATTTCCGGAGTTAAGTTTTGTTTTGTTTTGTTTTCTTTCTGCATTGTGTCTGCTTCTTCTGGACTCCAGCTGTTTTTATTCTACTCTGTTCTTCCTCTTCCAGGTTGCCCTTGAAAGTCTAGTCATCTTGATTCATATTTAAGAATCAAGCATTAAGCCATTCAGGAGGCTAAGACAAGAGGATTGGGAGTTCAAAGCCAGCCTCAGCAACAGTGAGGTGCTAAGCAATCAGTGAGACCCTGTCTCTAAATAAAATGCAAAATAGGGCTGGGATGGTCAAGTGCCCCTGAGTTCAATCCCCCGTACCCACCCACCCCCAGAAAAGAATCAAGTATTAAAAACCTGATTGTAAATCTTGTGGGAGTGAATAGGCATATCAGCTGGTGAATTTGTATGGTGGGCATCTGCAGCAAGCTGGCTCTTATGGGGGAACCCCCGAGAAGTCTGTATCTAATGGTCTTCTCTGGGATAATCAGTTTCTGCAGAGAAGATATATGCCAGGGCTAAGGGTAGAATAAATCAATCTAGCTGTTGGTATTCTCCTGAAACAGGAGTCTAGGAATTTTCCAATAGAGATTTTCACTTTTCCAATGCCCCTCATTCTTCTTATTTCTGTGCCTTGTTTTCCTGAGTCTAACATAGTTCCGCATATATTTCTCTGAAAAATCTCCAGATTCCTTTGGGAGCAGGAGAGGGGTCGTTTCCTGACAGTGTAGGGTTGATGGTGGGGATTGGGAGTCTTAAATTTGCTGCTTCTAGTTTTTAACTGTTTAGTACTTCACCCTACTTTCAGAGTACTTGGTTTCTAATTCCTGACTCATTCTAGGATTCTTCAGAGATGAATCTATTTGCATCTTTGATGGCATCTCCCTCTGTATGCACTGATTTTGTATCGAATATTTTTTCTTCTTTGTCTTTTTGTTGAGAGTAATTTTTGAGAGATGACAAAGGGATACCTTTACTCTGTTTCTTAAAACTTTAAATTTCATAGGTACATATCTTTTCTTTGAAGTTTTACAAAAGATTCTGGTCCTGCCACCCTGCAGTCTGCTCAAGTCCTAAGCAGATTTTTTTTTTTCCTTTTTGACCCTCCTAAGTTATGACAACAGATCCAATATATAACTCTAAATAAGGAATTCCTAGCATTTTTAAAATTTTATTTATTTATACGTGGTGCTGAGAATCGAACCCAGTGCCTCACACATGCTAGGCAGGCGCTCTATCACTGAGCCATAAGCCCAGCCCAGTTCTTAGCATTCTTAAAAGAGTAGTAACAATGCTTTACTCTTCTACAAAATGTGTAGTTTACAAAGTACTTTCATACACACTTCTGAGTAGGTTCCTCTTCAAATCTATTGCAGGAGCTCCCTCTCTCCTCTTAGTCTCACATTCTTTTTTTAACCTAGTAACTTCCCCTAAAATAGCCTGGTCCAGGCATAGAAGTGCTCAGTAGCCAGTGGTTATGGTCATATCTGCTTTATTTTCACTATCCCTAAATTTCTCTGTTGCTTAAGAAAGTTGTCATGTAGTCACTGAGTTCTGAAGAATGTTATAATTGAGTAGAGAAAGGGACCCTTATCCAATCGATTCATATTTACCAAAGGTTGCTGTCGCATTGTAGGCAGTTGTATGGCTTGTTTGTGGAGCTCTTTTTCTTATCACTTGATGATAATGAATATTACAATTATTTATATTTAGTATTAATTCATTTAATGTGGTAGGTGTTAACGTCTATCACCATTGTACAGGAAATGGGGGCAAGGAGAAGCTAGATAATGCCCAGGATCACACAACATACCAATAGCTATTATGTCATTTTCAAACTATTAGTGCATTCAATAAACAAACTTAACTGATAGACAATTTAGATAATTACTTTTTACTTTTTTCTTTCTTTTTTTTTTTTGCAGTGCTGGGGATTGAACCCAGGGCCTTGTGCTTATGAGGCAAGTGCTCTACCAACTGAGCTATATCCCCAATCCTTTTTCATTCTTTTATTGGTTTTTTGTTTAGTTTTTGTTTGTTTGTTTGTTTGTTTTTGGTACCAGGGATTGAATCCAGTGGTGCTTAACCAGTGAGCCATATCCCCAGCCCTTTATTATATCTAGAGATAGTATCTCATTGAGTTGCTTTAAGACCTCACTAAGTTGCTGAGGCCGGCTTTGAAATCACGGTCCTCCTGCCTCAGCCTCCCAAACTGCTGGAATTACAGGCATGTGCCACTGCGCCCAGATAGTATATTTTCATTATATAAAATAAGGGGTTTCAGTTTTGGCATGTTTGTACATGCAAATAGCATACTTTGATCATATCCCCCCACATTATCTTCCCTTACCATTACCTCTGCTACACTTATTTGTGTCTTAATTGAAATGTTATGCTTACTGAATCCATGGATTTGTGTTTTCTTTCACTTCTGGAATATTTTCTACCATTATCACTTACAATTACCTCTCCTTGATTCTCTGCTATGAACTCTGACTAGAAGAATGTTAAGCCTTCCCATTCTATCTTCTATCTCTCAACTTCTCTTCAATTTTTTCCTGTTTGTGTTATATTCTGTGTAATTTCTTCAGCTCTGTCCCATGCCACTCACTTTGAGATTTTACCCTTTATTTAAAATATTTTCACATTTAGCTGGTTTATATTCTGTATTTCGCCTTTTTTGGGGGGTTGGGGGTTGCCGGAGTTTGAACCCAGGCTCACGTAACCATTAAGTCATATCCGCAGCCCTTTTTTAATGTTTTATTTGAGATAACATCTTGCTAAGGCCCTAGGGTCTCGCTAAATTATTAAGGTTGGTTTTAGACTAGAAATCCTCCTGCCTCAGCTTCTCCAATTGCTGGGATTACAGGTGTATGTCGCCACACCCAGCTATATTTGGCTTTGTGATATGTGAAGTCCTGGCAGTCTAAATCAATTATTTTATTGTTTATTATTAACTTGGGGTTTCTTGCCTCCATGTATGTTTTGATCATTGATTATAAACTAATTTTTGCATGCTTTTTAATTTTGAGAATTTGTGGGCTTACATTAGGAGATATTTTTCTTCAAAGATTTGTATCTCCTGCTAAAAGATAAGGGGCACCACCAAACTTGGATCATTTGAACTTCTTCCAAGGGTCTCAGTCTAAGCAGGAGTCTCAGGTTTAGTTCCCTTATCTTTCCAGTGGTTCAAGGCTTGTCATCCTAAAAGCAATGATGCTTTTGGTTCAGGCCCATAAGGAACCCCTTCATGATTTTTCAGTCCTTTGAGGGATTGGGAGAGTAGCCTTGGAGATTTCTATTTACTGTGATCACTGAAGTGCTTAAAAATCTGTGCTACATGGGATCTAGTGTTTTGCAGTGTAAAAGTTCCCCATATTATCTCATTCACAATGATGCAGAAAACAGAACTCTACATAACTTAATATTCTACTTTTTTATTAGCTTATAAGCCTTTTTAATGCTATAAAACATTTCTTTGTATGCATAATTTTTATGGTTTCATTATTTTCCATTGCATTGGTATACTTTAATTAGCCTTTTAAAAATTATTTAGAATATTCTCATTTTTCTATTTTTTTACGTATGCTGCAGTAAACATCATTGCGTAAATATGAGATAAGTCAAGGGGCACGAGGCTGTAAGGGAAAAGCATAACTGTTACTTTAGAACAAAGGTTGCTAACTCACAAGCCTTACGGGAGCCAGGCAAATAAGTAAAGTGCACAGTTCAGAGTTTAAGATCTTGGCATTAAAGATTCATTTACTAAGCATTTTATCAGGGCTCAACTTTTGGGGGTTTTTTCTTCCTTATTTTCCTTTTCTCTGTCATAGGCTGTTTCAGGCTAGGCTGACCTACATGTTGACATGGCTCCATCTAGCCTGCTGTACATATCATTCAGTAGCTTTATCAAACAAACTGGCGCCCTCCTGTGTGTCAAGATTCTGTGCTCAGAATTATCTATCATGATATAAGACACAGTCTCATTCTTTAAAGATATACTTTTATCAATAGATAAATAACCAAATAAAATGGCCAAGGCTGGGTACTAAATGAGTTGTATAGACAGTCGGTATTGAAGAAGTTTAGGAGAACTTCCATGATAAATAAGAGCCTCTAGATATCTTCCCAGTGGAATGAACTAACACTAAGAATTTGGAATAGATTTCAATGGAACATGGTTAGGATAAGAAGCAACTTTGAGTGCCACCTTAAAGAATTTGGCTTTATCCTTGGATGGCAGGAGCCACTGATAGCTTGTTGAAGGCAGTGCTTTGGGGAAATTAAATTTGTGTTGAAATGTATATGGTACCTGGGAGGATAAAAGCCAGAAGCAGGAAAACTAGTTAGAAGACTAATTCAGGAGAGAGGTAAGGCAGACCCAAATTAGCATGGTAGGAATAGGGATAGACCTGGTATCTACTAGGCTAGTGGATATTTGATTCTGGAAGTTCAGTAAGAATGTAAGATTCAGAAATCAATAGCAAAGATATGGGAAGGGTTAAACACAACTTAAGTTGAAAAAGACTTCAGATCTGAAATTTGCTATAAGTCTGCATTTAAATATGGGCCAAGTATTGTTTTATTAAATAATGAGGGAAGAAAGATATAAGAAGTAGAACTAGGAGGATTAGTGTTACAGAAACCAAAAGGAAGTGTTGAAGTAGGAGAAGATGGCTAATCAGGTCAAGACAATTCAGATGATAAGTTAAAAAGAAATTAAAACTGCTTCACACAATTCCAATATTACAAGAAGGCAGATTCCTAGTAATTAAGAAATGGTGAAGGAGCCAGGCATGGTGGTGCATAATCCCAGCAATTTCGAAGGCTGAGGCAGGATCACAAGTTTGAGGCCAGCTTCAGCAATTTAGCAAGACCCTAAGCAACTTAGAGAGACCCTGTCTCAAAATAAAAAATAAAAAGGGCTGGGGATGCATCTCAGTTGGTTAAGTACCCCTTGGCTTCTATCTGTGGTGCCAAAAAGAAGAAAAAAAAGGAAAGAAAGAAGAAATAAATGGCGAAGGAGAAAATAGAGTTAACAGGTCCTTCTTTTATGAATTTTAATGTTGAAAAGGCAAAAGAAAGAGGATTATCTGAGTTGACGTGCCAGTGATGGCCTCTGCTTTCTGGTTCACCTGAGATTCCCCCAGTTACAGGGCTCTCATAGACTTCTGCCTTTGTGGAACCACGTGACACCCTTCAAAAGGCTGCTACTGCTTTTTTAAAAAAACAGCTTTATTGACATTCCTTGCGTTTCACCATTTGAAGTATCTAGTTCAGTTGTTTTTAATATATTCATAGAGTTGTGCAACTATGACCACAATCTAATATTTTCATCATTCCCAAAAGAAACCCCATACTCACTAGCAGTTATTCCCCCATTTCTCCCTCTGTCTAACCTCTGGCAGCTACTGGTCTATTTTTGTCTCTGTACATGTACCTGGTCCAGACATTTCATATAAATGGAATCAAAAAAATGGAATTTTTTCATTTCTTTGTTTTCTTTCACAAAACATGTTTTCTTGGTTCATCTGTGTTGTGGCATGTATCAGTATTTCATTCCTTTTTATGCTAAATAATTTCCCATTATGTGGATATCCTGTGTTTTGTTTATCCTTTCATCTGTTGAACATGTTGGTAGTTCCCATTTTTTTAATATTATAAATAATGCTCCTGTGAACTTAGTCTTTTGGAGTCACTGGTATTACAGGCATGTGCCACTGCCCACTGCACCGGGCCTAAGCATCTTCTTTTTTTTTTTTTTTTTTGGTACCAGAGATTGAACCCAGCAGGGGAACTCAACACATCCTTAGCCCTTTTCATTTTTTATTTTGAGACAGGGTCTTGCTAAGTTGCTTATGGCCTTGCTAAATTGCTGAGGCTGGCTTTGAACTTGTAGTCTTCCTGCTTCAGCTTCCCAAGCTGCTGGGATTACAGGCATGCACCACTGTGCCCAGCCAAAGCTTCTTCTCTCTCTCTCTCTCTTTTTTTTTTTAATATTTTTTTAGGTGTTAATAGACCTTTATTTTATTCGTTTATTTATATGTGGTGCTGAGGGTCGAACCCAGTGCCTCACACATGCGAGGCAAGCGCTCTACCACTGAGTCACAACCACAGCCCCCCAAAGCTTCTTTTTTGACAAGAAAACAGGGGTTTTCTCTTCCAAGCTTTGAATCGAGTCTGCTCGTCACCCATTCTCATTACACCCAAGTAACATCCTTTTTATTATTATTCTTCAGTAGCGCGTCAACGTAACACTTTCTAAGTGCCAAGCACTGTATGTACTAGGTTTTATGAGAAACCTAAACCTGTCTTATGTACTGGATAATGGAAATACAAAGATATAAATATACCTTGGATCTTGGTAGTCAAGAAGAAATGCTTAAGTGGATATGCACAAAAGAACAATAGCCATGCTAAGAAGTGATACATGATATACTTAATCAAAACCTCTCCTGGATTTATGTTAGTTTCTGATGATGTTTGTATCTAAAATGCAATGAAATTAGAAAAATAATGACAGTATATTTTCTCTTATGAAATGATGATGACAGTTGATACAGAGTTATTTTGATACTGTTTTAGTGATATCACTGGACAGTTAAAAAATTGACAATCCTAGCTGGGCATGTCTGTAATCCTAGCTATTAGGGAGGCCAAGGCAGGAGGATGGCAAGTTTGAGGTCGGCCTTGGCAATTTACAAGACTCTATCTCAAAAAGGACTGGGGTTGTAGCTTAGTAGTAGAGTGCCCCTGGGTACAACCCCCAATTTAAAAAAGAAAAAATTTGGCAATCCTGTATTGATCCTACAGGTTTTGCAGATTGGGTTGTTGTGTGTGTGTGTGTTGTTTTGTCTTTTTTTTTTTTTTTTTTTTTTTTTTTTTTGGTACCAGGGATTGAACCCAGGGGCACTTAACCACTGAGCCATATCCCCAGCTCTTTTTATTTTGAGACAGGTTCTCTCTAAGTTGCTTAGGACCTCGCTGAGTTGCTTAGACTGCCTTTGAACTTGCAATCCTCCTGCCTCAAGCTCCCAAGATGCTGGAATTACAAGTGTATGCCACCACACCCAGCTTGAGCCCACAATTTTGATGAGAATTTTTCTTTCCTGTCTTTGAAATCAACCTGCAGTCACTGGTTCAGAAAACAGAGATCTTAGATAATTCTGAAGATGGCCAAGTATAAATCTGAATGAACAGAGGCAGTAAAGGGGAAATGGGCTTATGAAATAGGTTTGAAGCTATTCAAAGTAAGATTGGGTGGAGGAGAGTAAACAGCCAAGGTGGAGGACCTTGGAAGCCAAAATAAGGAGCTTCAACTTTTGAGAATGACAAACCATTACAAGGGACAGGAGAAGTGATGTGTTGAAGAAAGATGGCGCTTTAGGAAAATGAATCGGGGAGTACTGAAAGGTAAATTACAAGTGGGAAAACTAAGAGGCTATTGAAATTTATAGTGTATTTGTATTTTGTTTCTAGCTATAAAATAATTTGATCTTTCATCAAAAACCATTTAGATTATTGGCAGTATTGGTTGGGAAGTAGGTGACAATGTTGTCTGTGATGTTGTGAAATTAAGCCAAGCACTGAAAGTATGAGAGTTGCCACCTTCCACAGGTGACTGGATACCTTTCCCAGGCACATTACAATGGTTAGTTTAGCCTCACAGAACTATCAGGGATACTCTGGGCCCAGAACTCTCACACTAAGCAGCTATAACTCCAAACACTTGGTCAGGGAAGCTGACTTTGTCTAGCCTACAGCCATGTATCCAGTTGTCTTAGTGGTCCGTATTAGTTCAGAAAGAGGTCCTTTCAGCCTCCCTGAGAGGACTGCTGGTAGTTGGTTAGTTTTATGAACTGCAGCCTCCCTCCCTCCTCTTCCTCGTTGTTTCTTGCATTGTCAGATCAGGGGGCCATGGCCCCTCAAACAAGCCAAAGTGGGAGATGGATCATTAGCCACTTTCATTCTTCTCTATAATTCATGTCAGTCAGCCTGGTGTCAGAGGATACAGGCCTCATGGGGAAGAAGAAGCAAGAAGGAGAAAGAAAGCTACATTTCTTCTAGATCCTGAGAGGGAGCTACTGTGGTCTTGGACTATTGATTCTCTGAAGGTTTCTTTAGGCTTCACTGTGGAGTCCAGATAGTGTATCAACCCTCCTTATCTATAGGTTCTGTATTTGTAGATTCAACCAACTATGGATCACAAATATCCAGGAGGGGGAAATTGTGTCTGCATTGAACATTTTTTGGTAGAAAAAGAGAGTAAGCTTTGTACAGACTTTTTTCCTTGTCATCAATCCCTAAATAATACAGCATAACAACTATTTATATAGCATTTATGTTGTATTGGGTATTATGTATAATCTAGAAATGTCTAAAAGTATACAGGAGAATATGCCTAAGTTAGATGCAAATACTGTGCCATTGTATATAAGGGACTTGAGCATTTTCAGACTTTGATATCTTCGGGGCTACTGGAACCAGTCCCCCACAAGCTCCAGATACCAAAGGACTGTAGGGAGCCTTGGGAGGGGCTATAGTCAGGAATACTGCTTGGGGTCCGAGCCCACCTTGAGAGCATCTCTGTATTCAAGGGTAGCAGCAGGGAGCAGTAGCATGAAATAGAGTGCTGCCACTTACTGTGCAAGGGCTCTTTCTCTACTGGTATTCCCACAGAACTAGCCCAGAACTTGAGCAGGAAAGGGGTGGGAAACTCAGTAGTTCTATAGACAACTGAGATTTTTCTCTGGCCTGAGAGAGACCACTCCCTTTCCTCAGCTTTCCTTTCCCTGGGAAGATGGGCTTCCTGACCTCAGCCTGGCTGAAGGATTCTGCCTCTACAGAAGCCCACTTTGACCCAATTCAGGACTGACCAAAACCTAATGTATGTGAGAAGCCCAGTTCTCCTTCAGCTAGTAGACCTGAAGATCCAGAACTGAATTGGACCTGTGTTAGGAGGGGGACCTGCAGCGACTTTGGTCCTAAGCCCCATGATTACCCTGTGTCGGGCAGAAGCCTTCGTGCAGTCCAGTCCTTTTAGACAGACAGACCCTGTCCATTTGCCTGAGGAGCACTCTAGGAAGCCTAGTGCTAAGACTAGTCAGGCATCCACAAGGACTGAGCTGGGTGTTTCTTCTGATAGAATGGTCCCTGCAGCCTCCTTCAGGGCTTCAGGGATCCCCTCCTAGGCTGACTGCTCCACCCTAAGGCTAGTCTGGAATCCTAGTGAGAGGAAAAAGCTGGAAAACAAGGAGCCATTCAGAGTGGGTAAAAAGAAGGCGGGGAGAGGTTTCTGACTAAGGTCTGAAAGGAGGGCCAAAGGAAGGAAGCTCCCAGGCTCAGCCCAGGCTATTTCCCTGACACTCCTAAGACCTGGGCTAGGCCCAGCTCTCCCTATTTTTCTTTTGCTGTATTGAGAGCCTCCATCTTCCGGCACCGCCTGCCCTCCAGACTGACTCCTCTCTGCACCCTCCCCTTCCCTAGGCTAACAGGCCCACAGGGACTGATGGGGAGGGAGGCTGAGTGGCTCTACTGTGGGCATGCCTGCTCTTTTCCCTCCCCCCCTTCCCTTAGCAGCAACGTCACCCGCAGCACCAGCACCAGCAGCCGCGGCAGCAGCAAGGAGATGGGCTGGGATTGCGCAGCCTCCCTGCATTAGCTAGGATGCCATTGTATTAGCAGAAATCAGATCTTAGGAAATCAGCCCAGCTCCCCCCGTGTGGTCCTGTGGAACAGTGCCTCAGCTAGAACTGTCCAGGTAGAGCTCGGTGGGAGTGCAAAAGGAACAGGAGCCTCCTGGTCCAGCTCACGGCTCCTTACAGAGGTATGGCTCAGCGGCACTGGGGGGAGGGGAGCGGCAGAGCCTAAGGATTTCTGATCAACATTTGGGCCCTGGCTCGTGAGGGTTGGCTTTGTGTCTCTGAAAGAGAATGAGTGTTAGCAAGTACCAGACAAGCTCATCCATGCATACATTTGGCTACCGCACAGGAATGGGGAAAAGCAGAGGCTTGTGCTAGTGCTGTAATGCCATTTTGTCAAGAAGCAGAAGATCCTGTGCTTGCTTTCTGGGCATTTGTAATGAAGCTGCTGTAGCCGATATAATCAGGGTAGGGAGTGTTAGGTCTAGAAACAAAGGCTTAATGGGAGGAGACCCCTAACGTAAGTTTATGATGGAATCCATACAGGGATCCACACAGCTTTCAAGAGGGGCTGGGCAGCCTTTCCCTTCACACCCATGCGTACATGTGTGCACACTGGCACACATACTGTATCTTCTGGTACTGTGGAAGCCACTCAGCTCCAAATTAGGATGAATTAAGAAAGAATGTTGACCAAGATGTTCTATAGCCCGGGGGGCAGGGGAGCAGTCCTTGCAATAACTGTTATAATTTGCCTTCTTATACAGACTCAGCTTCTTCCTAGAGGAAAGAGACCAAAGCATAAGCTAAGTTAACATTCCCAGTTCCACCCTCTTTCTTTCTTCCCTTCAGCCTTGCCCTGGAGAAAACTTATTCAGGAAAAAGGCTCACCATCAGTACCTCAAGTCAAGGTCAGGTTGCTTGAGAATAGAACAGTACCAATGTCTCCCCCATCTTCCTTCAGGAGGCCAAAACAGAGGAATGGTTCTGTGACTAGCAGAAGGATACTGAGGACCAAAGACAGGGAAACTAGTCTTCTGAGGTTTTCCTGTTGCTGAGCAGGTAGAGTCCCTTAAATTTCAAAAACATGATAATGGGAGACAAGAATTCCCTGGTGTGCAAATATGTGTTTGAGGTATGCCCTGGAAACTTGTGGAAGTGCGTTAGTTCACAGAAGTATCTAGGAATATGAACAACAGAGCAGGGGGAAGTGGGTTTCCAGGACCATGAATGGGGCAGGAAGATGAGTACTGGGAACTGGAGCAGGAAGGGCAGGAGGCAGGATTGACCAAATGTAGGAGAGCATGGGAGCAGTAACAGGAAAGGGACTGTGGGCTCAGAGAATGGATGCGAATAGGTATGGCCTCTAACCAGTGAGGTTAAAGTGTAGGCCTACCCAGGAGGTGGGAAACAGTCTCTCTAGGTACAGGGTAGAACAGGGTAATCACAAGGACTTTAGGAAGAGGGTGTGGCCCTGATCTTTTTCTTTGGGAGACAACTATGATGGAAATGTTGAGAATTGGACAAACCTGGGTTTCGATCCCATCTCAACTATAATTGTGGGGAAACTACTTAAACACGCTAAGCTTCAATTTTCTTTTCTGTAAAATGGGAATTATTATGCCTACTTGAAAGTGTTATAGTGGATGCCTATTGTGTAAATTCTCAATAAATGATCACTGATAAATAGCATTGTTTTGATGGACCAAGAGACCCATTTGTGACCAGAGTCAGTAAAAGGGCTCCTTTGAAAAGTTTTCCCTGGATCTGGAGAGCTAGACCTTACAACTTCATGCTGGCTGAGCCTACCCCTCTACTAGCATAGCTAGAGGGCTCATCTTCTGAGAGATCTTCCTTCAACTTTCTTCTTATTCTGGATTCTCTATTCCTTCTCCAGCTTCATCTTCCATGTGTCTCCATTTAATCAGGGTAGAAAAGAAGTCTAGAATGAGCTCTTCCACCTCTGTTTTCTCTTTGCCTTTGTCAGTTATGGGCCATAGTATTAAACTTGTTTTGACATAGGACAAGTGAGTCTAAGGAGTCTTAGATATGCCCTCAGTAAATGTTTTCTGTGGTATTTGAAATCAAGTCAAATGTACAATATTCTCTCATTACATTCTTAATGGAACAAGAAAATTTTTCAAAAATTAGAATTCCTGAGTCTCATCTTAATTCTGTTATATATTCACTGAGTGGTCTTAAGCAAGAAATTTCATTTTTTTGAGTTATCGCTTTCCTTATTTTTAAAAATGAAGATGGCCCTGCCTATTTTGGTTAGTTGGTATGAGGATCAATGAGATATGACATATATAAAAAGTGCTTTGTAAAATATGTGAAGGGGGTAGGGCAAGGCATTAATACAAAATCTCATGAGATGCCTGCAGAACTTCTCCATAGTTGATCAAATTGGATTGTCTATGGATGACTGTTGGCAGACTTTGCCCTTGGTTCTATGGAGATTAAGGAGGAGTTAAGATCTTCTCTGAGATACACAAATGTAAAATAAATGAATCAGTGAGTAAAGGGGCTTGACACTTAAAGTTCGATTCCATATAACCAAAATGTAAAAGCCAAAACTATACAGCACTTAGAAGAAAAGCAAGGAAAATTTTTTTATGATCTTGGATAAGGTAAAGATATCTTAGTATACAGAAAGTTATAACCCTAAAGAAAAAACTGAAAAAATGGACTTTATAAGAATTAAAAACTTTTGATAATAAAAAAAGAGAAAAAAACACCATTAAGAAAATAAACAGGGGCTGAGGTTGTAGCTCAGTGGTAGAGGACTTGTCTAGCACTGGGTTCGATTCTCAGTACCACATAAAAATAAATAAATAAAACAAAGGTATTATGTCCATCTACAACTTAAAGAAAGAGAGAGAAAGAGAGAGAGGAAGGAAAGAAGGAAGGAGGGAGAGAAAGAAAGAAAAGAAAAAAAAAAGAAGAAAAGAAAAGAAAGAACAGGAACCGGGCAAGGTGGCGCACACCTGTAATCCCAGTGGCTCAGGAGGCCAAGGCAGGAGGATCATGAAGTCAAAGCCAGCCTCAGCAAAAGCGAGGTGCTAAGCCACTCAGCGAAACCCTGTCTCTATATAAAATACAAGATAGGGCTGGGGATGTGGCTCAGTGGTTAAGTGCCCCTGAGTTCAATCCCCAGTACCAAAAAAAAAGAAAGCAAACAAGTTTCTACCACAGATGCAAAACAAGGGTCCTTGGGCTTTCTGCTGGCTGTGGCAGCTGAGGTTGAATAGAGAAATAAGGGTGGGGGAGGACTCGGACACACAGGCAAGCCATAGACTAAGAAAATAATATTCATGAGACCTGTATCTGCAGAAGAGATATAGTGAAAATAAAATTTAAAACTCCTACAACTCAATAAAGAAAAGACAATTCAATTTTTGAAAAACGAGTAGAATGGTCCACAGGTAACTAAACACCTGCCAGGTTCCAAACACTGTAATAAGTTCTAGGGACACAGAGTTGATTGCATCAATCTCTGACCTCTAACCTGCATTCCAAACTGGGAGACAGATGCTTAAACACAACACAACTGTCAGTGCCCTCCAGCCAGACACTGCTCCTTGTTACCTTCCATATAAACTTGATCTTACCCCTGGTTTAGAGGACCAGCATTCTAGACTCTCTCTGTGCGTCAGTATTTTGCCATATAAATACATGCATGTGCTGGTAATGGTTCTGAGAAAAGAATCATAAATTCTTATATACTTGTGACTATTTCTTGAAAATGTTGCTTTAAAAAGGGGGGAAGTATCCATTAAAGATGAATTGTGGCTATAACACATAGGAGCTCTTAAAATCATTACTAGTGTATAAGAAATTTCTCTATACTCCTTTTTGTCCAGGCCTTGGAATTATGGCCTTGACCTTGGGAAAACCTAGTACTATATGTAGGGAAAAACCCCCTCCTTAAAAAAATATTACTTAAATTATATTCATAATGGATGTCTAATATACACAAATCAGAATATACAGATGAAACAAAAAGAATTTAAAATAATCCAAAATCATTCAATAACAATAGGTGCTATTAACATTTTGTTGCATATATTTCAGATTTTCTTCCATGCATATACACATATTTATTTTTTTAAACGCGCCATACTATACATGCTGTTAGTAATCTATTTTCACTTAATATTTTGTGAAGACTTGCCAGACATGATGGCACATGCTTGTAATCCCAGCTACTTGGGAAGTTGCAGGATCACAAGTTCAGGGTCAGCCTGGGCAATTTATTGGAACCCTGTCTCATAAATAAATAAATAAATAAATAAGGCTGGGAATATAAGCCCAGTGGTGGAGAGTCCCAGGGTTCAATGCCCAGTACCACATATACACATGCACAAACTTAAAATGTATATATTTTATGGCCTGGGGTTGTAGCTCAGTGGTAGAGCAATTGCCTACCACATGTGAGGCACCGAGTTCCATCCTCAGCACCACATAAAAATAAATAAATAAAATGAAGGTATTGTGTCTACCTACAACTAAAAAAAATTTTTATTTAATATTTTGTGAGCATCTCTCCCAGTCAGTAATCATGTTAACACAACATCATTATTATTATTTGTTTCAGACAGGGTCTCATTATGTTGCCCAGACTGGCCTTGATCTCCTGAGGTCAAGTGATTTCCTGCCTCAGCCTCTCAAGTAGCTTAGGAGTATAGGTGTGTGCCACCATGTCCAGCTAAATAGCACATTATTTTATTTCATTTTTTAAATTTAATTTTATATGTTAATTTATTTTGTACTGGGGATTGAACCAAGGGGTGCTTTACCACTGAGCCACATCCTCAGTCCTTTTTTATTTTGAGACAGGGTCTCCCTAAATTGTTGACACTGACCTTGAACTTGTGATCTTCCTGCCTTAGGCTCCCAAATAACTGGGATTACAGGCATGCACTGCCACCACCACCGCACCCTGCTTAGCATAGTCTTTTTAAGTTTTATTTATGTTGTAGCTTGTATGAGGACTTCATTCCTTTTATCTCCAAATAATATTCCATTGCATGTACATAGCACATGTTGTATATCCATTGGTTGTTGAATATTTGGATTGTTCCTACTTTTTTTTGACTACTGTGAATAATGCTGCTTTTAATGTTTGTATACAAGCTTTAGTGTGAATGTTTTCATCTTCTTGAGTATATTCCTGGAAATAGAATTACTGGGTCTTGTAACTCAATGTTTAACATTTTGCAGGATCATTTGATAATGCCCTCAGCAATGTTTGAGGGTTCTAGCTCCTCCACACCATCAACACTTGCTACTTTATTTTGTATTTTAGCCATCCTAGTGGAAGCAAAGTGGTATTACATTGTAATTTTTATTTCTCTCTTGACTAATAATATGTACCTTAGTCACTTGTGTGTCTTCTTTGAAGAAGTATCTATTTCGATTCTTTGCTCAATTTTTGTCTTTGTTGATTATTGATTGATTGTGGTACTAGGGATCAAACCCAGGGCCTTGGGTGTGTTAGGAAACTGCTCTGCCAGTGAGCAATGTCCTCTGAGTTGTCTAATTGTTGAGTTGTAAGAGTTCTTTATATATTTTGAGAAGTGGCTATCAGATATATGATTTGCAAATATTTTCTCCCATATAACAAATTGGCTTTTCACTTTCTTCATGGTATACTTTGAAGCACAAAGGTATTTGTTCAATTTTTGTGCAGTCCACTTTATCTGTTTTTTCTTTTATCATTTGTGCTTCTGGTGTCCTATGTAAGAAACTATCACCTAATCCAAAATTACAAATTTTTACTGTGTCGTCTTCTGTAACCCTTAATCTTCAATTAGCTCAGTTTAGCTTCTCTAGTTTCTGCCTTCCTATATCTCTACCCCATTACCCCAGTCACCCGACAAGGGTTTGGAATCTAACAAAGACCTCCTCTCAGGAAAGGGAGGAGGAAGAATCTAAATACCTCTTAATTTTAATGTAATTTAATGTAACACAAATAATTACATTTTCTTACAATTTTCCCTCACACATATATTTATTAGCCATTTGCATAACAAGTGTGACCTGTTTGTGTCTCTGAGCATGTGTAATGTGCCTCTCTCTTTCCTATACTTCTCATGAAAAGCTGTGGCCCTGTGTCAAAGAGTTAGAAATCCTAATCAAAGATTTAGTTAAATGATGAATAAGAGAAAGGTAATGGGTGATTTAGACTTAGAGTGGGTAAAAAGAAAATGATAGGATTAAAAAGAGAAAGAAAAGAAATGAATGAATTAGGGAAAATGAGATGCGAGGAGTCTAAGGAAGTGAAGATTGTAGGGACCTGCCCTTGGAATACAGAAACTAGAACTGGAGGAAGCCACTCTTCCATGGTGCAGCTGAGACCAGAGAAGCTCAGAATGAACTCTGTCCTTAGGGACAGGCAACCTTGAACAGGAGAGAACTTCAGGCTATAAGAGGTAAACTTGGAAAGAGAATCTTTCTAGGGAATCCTAGTAGTGAAGGTTTTGAGCTCAAACTTGGCAGAATTTGGATGGTTCTGGAGGTCTGTACCTTTAAACAAATATTAAATATACATTAGCCCCCTGATGTGTGCCAAGCCTGTGTAATGGTATGATAGAGTGAAACAAAAGAGATAAAAATGGCCCCCACCCCCATGGAGAAGGGAAGAGGCCAGCATCAACCATACTTGCAGTCACCTTAATGTCATTTCAGCCTGCACTCAAGAAGCTCCAGTATAATAATGTCAATATAAGAATACATAGCCCGGCCAGGTGTGGTGCTGCACGCCTGTAATCCTAGCAGCTCGGGAGGCTGAGGCAAGAGGATCTCGAATTCAAAGACAGCCTCAGCAACCGCAAGGCTCTGGGCAACTCAGTGAGACCCTATCTCTAAATAAAATATAAAACAGGACTGAGAATATGACTCAGTGGTTGAGTGCCCCTGAGTTCAAGCCCTGGTACCCAAAAAAGAAGAAGAAGAATATATAGTCCACAGTCATCAGACAGGGGAATGACAAGTATTCTTGGATTCTCGGGAAGAGAAAGAGGGTCAGAGGTGACAGTCACTTGGTTAAATGATATAGTATATTTAAAAATACATTTCTTGCTGGGCATGGTGGCACATGCCTGTAATCCCAGCTAGTCAGGAAACTGAGGGAGTTGAATTTCAAGTTCAAGGCCAGCCTGGGAAAGGGCTAGGGGTATAGCTCAGTGATGGAGTGCCACAGGGTTCAGTTCCCAATCCTGCAAAATAAATGTATACATTTCTTACATATATATAGCTTGTTTCTATGAGTATATAATGTATTAGTCCCTGTTTCTCTGCCTATCTGTAGACTTGAATGCTAAGCTTTCTGTGAGGCATGTCTGAATCCCCTCAGTGTTTTGGAGCCTTTCAGACATCCCGGATGGTTTTCGCTTAGTTATGTCACTATTCAGAATTAGTCATTGCTTACTTTTACTGCTAAGGACAAGGTCCTTAGAAGAGAAGGGGAAAGGACTGTCCCTGAGATCCCCAGATCTTCATATGTAGTCTTTTGTAACAATTGGATGGCACGGTGACCTTAAAATGGAGAGGGATCCCAGGACCTGGATCTGTGCAATGCAGAAATTGTGGTGGGGTCCCCACCTGCCCTGTCAGGCTATGCTATCAAGGCTTCATCTTGACCCAGCACCGTTTTTCCTCCTGGACTCTTCTCCCTTGGAAATATTGTTGGGAAGGGCATGTCCCTGATTTCCAGGGAGGTGACATTAGGTTCCCTTTCTTTCCCTCTCTCTCCAGGTGCCAAGCTCTCCTGATGAAATGTGTTCTGCCCCACTGGGCTCCAGGGGCAGTGTCCGGTGCTGTTGATGCCCTTGTTCGAACTTTCCAGAATGGATAGTCCCCCAAAGCTGACTGGAGAGACCCTCATCGTCCACCACATTCCCCTAGTGCACTGTCAAGTTCCAGACAGGCAGTGCTGTGGAGGGGCAAGTGGAAATAGTGGAAGCACAAGACCCAATCCTTTCTGCCCACCTGATCTGGGCATCGCCCAGCCTGACCAAGACTTGGGACAAGCTGACTCCCTTCTATACAACAGTCTGCACTCTGCTCCAGGGGCATCTACACGGTCAGCAGACAGCACCAAAAGTAGGGGACGGGATGGAAGAGGCGCCGGGGCCCCCAAACGACACAATCCCTTCTTGCTGCAGGAGGGTGTGAGTGAGCCAGGACTTGGTGACCTGTATGATGACAGCATTGGTGACAGCGCCACCCAGCAGTCCTTCCACCTTCACAGCTCTGGCCAACCCACTTTCCATCTATCTTCTTTCCAGTTGCCACCATCTGGCCCTGGAGTGGGCAGGCCTTGGGGAACAACACGCAGTCGGGCTGGAGTGGTGGAGGGACAAGAACAGGAGCCAGTGACCACCTTGGGTACTCAGCAGTGCAGCACTAGCCACTGCTGCAGGCCAGAGCTGGAAGCAGAGACCATGGAGCTGGATGAGTGTGGGGGACCTGGTGGAAGTGGCAGTGGAGGGGGAGCCAGTGACACCTCTGGCTTTTCCTTTGACCAGGAATGGAAACTTAGTTCAGATGAATCCCCAAGGAACCCTGGACGCTCTGGCTCAGGAGCTCAGCACTGCCGCTGCAGTAGCACATCCAGTCAGTCCGAGGCAGCTGACCAGTCCATGGGCTATGTCAGTGACTCCTCATGCAACAGTTCAGATGGTGTGTTGGTCACCTTCAGCACCCTCTACAACAAGATGCATGGCAACTCCCACGCCAACCTCAACTCGGCCCCACAGTCCTGCAGTGACTCTTCCTTCTGCAGCCACTCAGACCCTGGCGCCTTCTACCTGGACCTGCAGCCCTCCCCAGCTGAGTCTAAGATGTCTTGTGAGTCCCACCACCCTGAAAGTGGAGGAAGGGAAGTGGGCTGTGGTTGTCCTCATGCCTCATCTCCTGAGCTTGATGCCAACTGCAACTCCTACCGCCCACACTGTGAGCCCTGCCCAGCGGTGGCTGACCTCACAGCCTGCTTCCAGAGCCAGGCCCGTCTTGTTGTGGCCACGCAAAATTACTATAAACTTGTCACCTGTGACCTGTCCTCCCAATCATCCCCAAGCCCGGCTGGCTCTTCTATCACTAGCTGCTCTGAGGAACACACCAAGATAAGTCCCCCACCAGGTCCTGGCCCAGATCCAGGCCCCAGCCAGCCTTCTGAGTATTACCTCTTCCAGAAGCCAGAAGTTCAGCCAGAGGAACAAGAGACAGTGGGCTCCTCCACAGAAGCAGCAGCTGCCGTGGGCCCCACTGTGCTCGAGGGGCAAGTGTACACCAATACTTCACCCCCCAACCTCAGCACTGGACGTCAGCGCTCTCGCAGCTATGACCGCAGCCTTGAGCGCAGCCCTCCTGTCCGCCTGGGCTCACTGGAACGCATGTTGAGTTGCCCAGTACGTTTGAGTGAGGGCTCTGCCACCCTGGCTGGGTCCAGCTCCCCACCCAAGAGGGTCACCTCCTTTGCTGAGCTAGCCAAGGGCCGGAAGAAAACTGCAAGCTCTGGCTCCCCACCACTTCGGGTGAGCGTTGGGGACTCCTCTCAGGAGTTCTCACCCATCCAAGAAGCCCAGCAAGATAAGGTGGACCCACTGGATGAGGGCACTCGTTGTAGCCATAGCCTTCCACCCATGCCCTTGGGGCCAGGCCTGGACCTACTTGGCCCAGAGCCCTGGTCCACTCAGGTCTGTCAGGGCCCCCAGTCCAGTGAGACTCCACCTGCTGGCCTCCGAGCTACTGGGCAAGTTCCCCTGGCCCCACTGATGGATCCAGGGCCTGCTCTCCCTGGGAGCACAGCCAGCAGCCATACCCAGAGGGATGCAAGAGTTAGAGCTGACGGTAAGGAACTTAGAGGCTGGAGAATACCAAGATATATGCATGGCCTCCTTGGTGATAGGTCCCTGTCAACCACCCCATCCATACCACAAGGGGTTCCTCAGTTTAGGTCTATGATCTTTTCAGTTTGGGACATGTCCTGCTGCCCTGGGGTGGGAGCAAAGGAAGGAAGAGAGAAGCTTAAAAAATACACTTAGGAGATGGAATCAACAGGACTTAGATACTGATGTATTAGGAAACAAAGTATTCATAAGATTGTGATTCTCAACCTGGATGACTAGGAAGATGTTGGTACTATGAATAAGGATTAGAAACAGATTTACTGAAAGAAGGACAAAGCATGTGTTCAGTTTTGGATATTTAGGAATTTGCCACGCTTAAAAGACAACCATAATCTGTGTCCAACAGGAAAACCACACTGGGTAGCAGTGGAGTCCATTCTCCAATTATTAGAGCCACCCTCAGAACCTGAGACTTAAGCTAGGAGCGGGGGCCTGCACCTGTAGTCCCAGCCACTTGGTGGAGGAGGGTTGCTTGAGCCCAGGAGTTGGGCAACAGTGAGACCCTGTCTCTAAAAGTAAAAATTAAAAACAAAAAAAGGAGAGAAAGATCCTGTGATCTGGCCTCCCTAGGCCAGCCCTCTCCCTATTAATTTTATTGTATTTTAAGTAATTATTTTATACCCGCCTTTGTATTTAGGTGGTGCTGGTAACAGAAATCATGAGAGGGACAATCTGTGCCATCAAGGAATTCCAACTCAGGGTGGAAGCAGATTGCTAAAATGCAAAGATGGCAGTGTATGGTGCTGATCAGTGAAAGAATATCTAAATCAGACTCAAGCGTCAGGGCAGGACAGCTAGCACAGTTTACATTTGGGCCCAGTCTAGAAAAATGGTGAGTATTAGGCTTTGTGGAGACTTCTGAGAATGTTTTAGGCCCATGGAATAGTCTGTTCAAAACCACAAAGGCACAGAATAGCTTGATGTGTCCCAGAAATTGCAAGTACAATAATTTGGTTATAGCCATTGTAGGATAGGAATGAATGAAACCACTGAAGGATTTTAATCAGGTGAGTGACTTTGTTGGTGCTGTTCTTGGTTTTTGTTGTTGTTTGCTTAGATGCATAGTCTAGTTTTAGAAAGTTCTCTGGTGATTTGGGTAGGAGAGGTGCTGAAAGGGTGCTTCCCTTGAAATCAGGAGAGACCACCGTATAGATCAGAAAGTTGTTGGAATAAAAGTGGTAGTCAAAGCTATGTGAGTGGATAAGGGCATCTAGAAAGAATGTGTGGAGTTACAAAGTCAACAGGGATAAAGGTTAGGATACTCTGATTTAAGGGGTGAACAGAACAACCCTCAAGAGAGATTGAGATGCAGCCAGGTATGGTGGTGCACACTTATAATCACAATGATTCAGGAGGCAGAGCAGGAGGATTGCAAGTTTGAGACCAGCCTCAGCAAGGTAGCAAGACCTTCGATAACTTAATAAGACCCTGTCTCAAAAGATAAAAAGCTCTAGGAGTATAGGTCAGTGGTAGAGGGCCCCGGGTTCAATCCCCAGTACTGGCAGGAGGAGGGGCAAAAGGCTGACTAAGACGACTTAACCAGAAAAATAGAAGAAAACCTAGCAGAGGGTGAATCACAAGAGCCTAACGATGTCTAAAGAAAAATCACCCAAGATAATGCTGCTAGATCTTCAGATCTTGAAAGTAACTTTCAGGAGCACTGAGGGCAGAACCAGATCTGAGAGAGTGTGGAAGGAGAGGGGAGGTGAAACAGAGGGAGCAAGTTCTCCCATAGCTGTGCTGTAGCCTTAGGTTGGGTCTTTGGCTTCTCAAAGGAAAGGGGTTAAGAATATTGGACTAGGAGTGTGGCTCAGTGGTAGAGCAGCTGCCTGGCATGTGTGAGGCCCTGGGTTTGGACCCCAGCACCACAAAAAACAAAAAAGAAGAGTGTTTTAAAAAGGTATCACCTGTGCTGTTGGGAATTGCAGCCCATCAGAAGACTGTACACCTAGACATATGTAAACAGCTGCGCTGGGGCAGAGTTGACAAGGAGGTCTGTAGGAAAGGCAGGTTCAAGGGATTGGCCAGAGTGCTTCAGAACCCACTTCCTGCTTAGATCACAATGTCTGGTGGATGTATCTGGTGAGATGCTGTGACTGGCATTCTGTGGGCATGAAAAATCTGGTCCAAGAAAGGAAAGGCATTAAAAGGTCTTTTTCTATTAGATAAGACTTGGCTCTATTCTGTAAGTCTCCAGTAACCTACCACAGGGCTTTTGTCTTGACTTCATACACCCTTTTTTAAATCAAAATATGAATGACAATTCATTGAATTTGTGGATGACAACAGAAGAAACAGGTTGATATATCTGGGAATGGCAAGAAGAAGCTGAGAAGGCTCTTTGAGATCCTGAGCAGCAGAACCAAGAATCAAAAGGATCTTGCCAGATCTTGAAAGAACAAAACTAATAAAGCAGGGACCGATATGAGGTTTAATATGTGAGCTTTGTTTGGGGTATTTAATTGATTGTAAACTCAGAATGAGTCAGCAGTTTATAAGGGCCTCCCAAAAGTTAAAACCATAGATTTATTCATAGATCCCAAAAGGGAAGAGCAAATAGTTCTCCCACACTTCCGAACCAATGAGTGCTTGCTTACTGGTGATCCATGGAATTCTGGGCACTATATTTTAAGAAGGAACAGGGGGACTAGGCCTATTTCACCCAGACAAGAGCAAACTCAGATGAATTTGGTCTTTGTCCAGTTTTCTCAAGGACTATCACATAGGAAAGTGGGAAAACTTGCTCTCTGTATTCCCAGAGGGAGGAACTGAGACCCATTTCCCAGAGTGGGCCCCTTCTTATCTTATTCTTCTGCCCCAAATCACATCCTGAAACATTATAGGGAGACTTTTTAAAGAGTAGGAATAAATAGTTAATTCAGACATACTTTATATAGGTGGTATAATAAAGCTGTGGTTGAGAGGACCTAATCTGATAGCCAGCATCAGCTCAGCCTTGAAGTGTGATTAAGTAGAGAGAAAGATGATGTTCCCAATGGAGAAAGCAGTGTGCTTAAAAATGGGGATGGAGTTGGGCATAGAGGGACAGGCCCTGTAATCCCTGCTACTCTCCAGTCTGAGGCAGGAGGATCACAAATTCCAGGGTACCCTGAGCAATTTAGAGAAACCCTGTTTCAAAAAAAAAAATTTTTTTTTATTTTTTTATTTTTAATTTTAAGGGCTGGGGGTGTAGTTATTAGTAGAGCACTTGTTTAGCATGTGACAGGCCCGTGGTTCAATCCCCTATACCAAAATAGGAAGGGAAGGAGGTAGGGGAGGGAGGGAAAAAGAAAGAAGGAAATGGGGATGGGTAGGAAGAACAGAGCGTGGAAATAAGCGTGGAAATCCAAGGGAAGAGCAGCCTGATTTGTGCCATGTGCAGGTACCTTCTTGGCCTGAGAACATTTGACTTTATTCTGTGGTCACTAGAAACCACAGGAGATAAAATGAGAAGGTGAATTATTTCCAGAGGCTAGCTGATTTATGTATAGTGATTCTAGATGCAGTGAAACTGGCATGAATCACAACAGGGGGTTCATTCAGCTATTCAGTACCTACTGTTTACCAGGCCTATGTAAGGCCCTGGGGACATAGCAATGAACAGTATAATCCCTACTTTTCTGGAGTTTTTATAAAAAGTAATAGGCAATAAACACAAAAATAATTTCTGATAATAAAAAAATGCACAAAGAAAAGGAAACAAAGTGACAAGACACAAAGTGACCTGCCAGAGGGGCAAGAGTGGTCAGAGATCTTCCTGGGAGGAGTGATGGTAGAGCTGTTGTCTGAGTGATGAGATTTCAGGCAAAAGGCAACAAGATGTTAATGGACTTGGCCTGTTAAAGACAGAAGGAAAGTGTGGCTAGAACCAAGTAAGCAAGGGAGAATGACAAAGTGCTCTCTAAGCACTGGGGATGGCAGGAGGGTATAGTTTGAAAATGTCCCCAGGGTATGATTCTGAAACACCTCCCTAATGGGGCTGTGGTTCCCATCCATCATGACTCACTGATGTAAAAGAAAAGATGAGGGTTAGGAAAACCAACTGACACCACATTGTGTGGTGAGAACTTTGACCCCAGAGTCAGAATCTGGTGTAGACAAAATTCTGAGTCTGCCAGTTCCTAATTGTGTGAATTTGAGCAAATGACTTAATGTCTCTAACATTCAAAATTCTGATCTGTCAAAATGCTGTCCTGCCTCAGAGCTGTTGAGCCACCCTTTCAGTGAGCCACACCCAGGGGTTTTAGACCTTGTGAATGCTTGTGGCGCCACCTTGTGTTCATTCACAGGTCCACCACATGCTCTGTTTTCTTAGGCATGCAGTCTATACACACGGTGCAGTATCCTGGAGTTCTGAGTTTAGTTCTGAACCCCCTGTTTTGAGGGACACTGATCTGAACACTGGCTGAAAGAATAAGAAACCAGCTTTGGGAATCATGTGCAGAGGGAGCAGATGTGGATTGTGAGGTTCCAGTGCCAGGATCATGGAAGAGCGGGAGTTGGGGTAGAGGGATAACAGGAAGGCTGGTTTGGGCTGCTGCAAGTAAAGAAGTGTTTTTCAGGGTGTGGTGGTATACACCTGTAATACCAGCTACTTAGAAGGTTGAGGCAGGAGGATTGCAAGTTCAAGGACAGCCTTGGCAACTGATCGATACCCTGTCTTGCTAACTGTTGGGGATGCAATTCAGTGGTAGAGTAATTGCCTAGCATGTGACAGGCCCTAGGTTTAATCCCCAGTACTGGGGGGAAAAAATGATTTGCTCAAGAATGAAACATGCTGATATATCTCCACTTATATGATGATGAATGAGTGAAAGCTCAGTCAGTGACATGACACTGAAAATCTGTGACTTTGACTCTTAAGACTTTAGGCCTTAAAAACAAAGAAACCAGTGGGCTGTGGAGATAGCTCAGTAGGTAAAGTGCTTGCCTTACAAGCACAGGGCCCTGGGTTCGATCCTCAGTACTGCAAAAAAAAAAAAGAAAGAAACCAGTGTTTCTGTGAGGCGTGGTGGTGTGTACCTATGATCCCAATAATTTGGGAGGCTGAGGCAAGAGGATCTGAAGTTTGAGGCCAGCCTCAGCAACTTAACAAGACTCTTAGGAACTTGGTGAGACCCTGTCTCAAAATTTAAAAAATGAAAAGGTCTGTGAATGTGGCTCATTAGTAAAGTACCCCTGGGTTCCATCCCCAATACCAAAAAAGAAAAAAAAAAAAAAAAAAAAAACGTGTTTCTGCCAGAGAGAAATGGAAGAAGACATCAAGGGAGCTGTTTTAAAATAGCAAATTGTAAGTTAAAGAGCCCTACATCAGAGTGATCTAAAGGAGGTCAAGGTTAATATTGTGGGCTTGGGAGTCATCTATATGAAAGTCCGAACTTAAGCATATTCTATGCAAGGGAGAAAGTGTGAAGGGAGATGTGAGAATTGAATCTAAGGTACACATACTTTGAAGTCAAGAGACTGAAGAGGGAGTGAACAGCAGATGTATAAGACAGACCAGTATCATAAAAACATAGGAAACATGTTACAGAAGGGAGAGCGATGTTCCATTCCACAAATTTAGATTGCTCCTGCCCCATTCGATTCCTACAACCTAGGCCCTGCCCCTCTTCCCACTGGGCATCATCTGCTGACTCTGCTTCTGTATTTCCTTCTTGGTGAGTTTCAGTGTCTGATTCCTTCTCCATACCTGTTGCTACAGGAGGTGGTGCTGAGAGCCGACCAGTCCTTCGATACAGCAAGGAGCAGAGGCCAACCACGCTGCCCATCCAGCCCTTCGTGTTCCAGCACCACTTCCCCAAGCAGCTGGCCAAGGCCCGGGCCCTCCACAGTCTCTCCCAGCTCTATAGCCTCTCCGGCTGCAGCCGTGCACAGCAGCCTGCCCCACCGGCTGCCCCCACTGCGCCAGGCCCAGCCCCAGCTCCCTCAGGGGAGCCACAGGTGTCCACATCCCGAAACACTGGCAGAGGTGCCAGGAAAGCTGGGCCTGAGCCAGAGACCTTACGGCCATCACCCCTGGGCAGCTACTCCCCCATCCGGAGTGCCGGCCCCTTTGGGCCCAGCACTGACTCTTCTGCCTCTACTTCGTGCTCCCCTCCTCCAGAGCAGGCCACAGCCACAGAAAGCCTACCCCAATGGAGCCACTCCTGTCTTCCTACTGTCCAGCCTGCCACCTCCCAGCAGCCACAGAAGGAGGATCAGAAGATACTGACCTTGGCTGAATACCGACTCCATGGAACAGGAAGTTTGCCACCTCTGGGCTCCTGGAGATCTGGCTTTAGCCGGGCAGAAAGCCTGGCCCGAGGAGGTGGTGAGGGCAGCATGACCTCCAGACCCAGTAACGGTATGAACTTCATCCCCAGCCCAAGCAATTCTACCTCTTCTTTAAATGGGGTCAGAGGTTAAAATGTTTGCATCTCCTTCCCCCAGCATCTGTGGATAATATCTGTATACTCCTAACCCTAGCGCTTTACTTGGGCCCATTGGTTGGATATGAAATGCTGTCTCCTAATTCTTGCTTGTCTATCTCTTCTGCTGATCTTCTGCTTCCAGCCAACCACCTATCCCCTCAAGCCCTCAAGTGGCGGGAATACAGGAGGAAGAACCCACTAGGGCCACCTGGTTTGTCAGGGAGCCTAGACCGAAGGCCACAGGAAGCTCGGCTGGCTCGCAGGAACCCCATCTTTGAGTTCCCTGGTTCCTTCAGTGCTGCTAGCCATCTGAATTGCCGACTGAATGGTGTGTGGGCAAGGTCCCCAGTACACCCAGGGCAGGCTCTCTGCCACAGCTGGGAAGGGCTGGAAGAGGGGTCAGTTCCACAGGAACATGTCTCAGAGGGTCTGAGGCAGTGAACTGAGCCGAAACTCTTGGAAAGAGAGTTGTCTAGATTTGATTTTTTTGTTGTTGTTGTTTCTCTTCTTTACAGGTCAGATAGTGAAGCCGTTACCACTGACCTGCCCTGACTTGCAAGACCCCTTTTCCTTGACTGAGAAGCCTCCAGCTGAGTTTTGTCTGTCCCCAGATGGCAACTCAGAAGCCATTTCCATCGACTTGCTTCAGAAAAAAGGTACATACAACCCCCAGCTCAAGCCAGGGTTTCTGCTGCCACTGCCTGCGCAGGCCTATTGCCCTGCGTCTAGCCCTCCAGAATAACCGCTTGTCTCAAAAGTGCTGCAGAGGACTTGCAGAGCACAGGAGCACGAGGTGGAAGCTCATGCACTGTGAGTGGGCAAGTGTCATTTTCAGATACTTAGGCACCAGACTTTGGCCTCTACCCTCACTGAGCCAATATCGTGAGGGAGAGCATGGTGTGGTAAGTGCTTACGTGCTCCAGTGGGCATACTGAAGGGACAACAGGACCTGGCAGCTTCAGGAAGCATGTGGATGACATCTGATGAGATGAGGACTGACAAGAACCACTTTATTTGGCAAATGAGTGACCACTGAATTAAAAGAGCAGTTTCAGGGAGATGGTGGGGAAATAATTGAGCGTAATTGTAGGGTAAAAGGTAGGAGCCTGTGGTAGGGGGGACAGATGACTTGCACAGACAAGTGAGATCCAGAGCTTAGGAAAAGGGAAGAACTAGGCAAGAAGAGAAATAGCCACTGCCTCCCAGGTGAGGCGGGAGGGAAAGAGGAGGAATAAACCCAGTATAATGTTTTGTGTTTTGTTTGGGATTTTTTGTTTGGTTGATTGGTTGTTTTGTTTTGTACTGGAGATTTAAAAACTCAGTACAAAGCCCTTTACCACAGAGTCACATCCCCAGCCCTTTTCATTTTTCCTTTTGAGACGGGTCTCACTAAGTTGCTTAGGACCTCACTAAGTTGCTGAAGCTGGCCTCAAACTCGGGATCCTCCTGCCTCAGCCTCCCAAGCTGCTGGGATTACAAGTGTGCACTGCTGTGCCATGTTTTGGAGGGAGAGGGAAGTTGGAGGAGTTCATAACCAATGGCTTCTGTTCTCTGTGTGAAGTAGAACCAAGTGCTTGAGAAGAGGAGTAAAGATTTGGCACAGCAACTTAAGGGTGTAGCAGAGGGTGCTGACCAGACAAATACCAAACAATTACCTTTGTCTGGCACCAACCTGAGGGACCTGGATTTTCTCCAGCCACAGTCAGTGGCCTGTTTTCTGGGAGTAGAGATCGATTGTTGAATTGATCTAGGATCCAGGGCTGGGAAGTGAGGATTGAAGGTCTTGGTAATGGTAGCACTGAGTTGGACCCAGGCTGGGAGGTAAAGAACGGAGGGACCAGACATGGTGGGCACACCTACAATCCCAGAAACTCAGGAAGCCATGACAGGAGGATTGCAAGTTCAAGGGTAGACCAAGCACTTTAATGAGCCCCTGTCTCCAAATTTAATTTTTTTAGAAAGTGCTGGGGGTGTAACGCAGTGTTAGAACACTCGTAAGTAATTTCTCAGCACCAGGGTGGGACAGAGCCTGAAAATGCACAAGCAGAAAAAAGCGTGACCTGGTATCTTCATACCAGGGACACTGGGAGTAAGTGTGGGAGTTCATTCCACTTGCTTGACTAGGGGCTGGCTCAAGGCCTTGTCAAATTCTTCTTGCAGGGCTGGTAAAAGCTGTTAATACAGCTGTGGACCTCATTGTGGCCCATTTTGGCACAAGCCGGGATCCTGGTGTAAAGGTAGGCAAGAAAATGTGGAGAGCTGGACTTTGCTCTGTAGACCTTCGCCTGTGATGTGCCACCACCTTCTCTTGCTTTCTTGCATTTAGAGCCCAGAGTTGGAACTTGGGGATGGGGATGGCAAGAGGGGGAACCCTGTTCTTCTTAGAGAAGATCCAACTTAGAGAACCAAGGTCAGACTTCACATGATTCCCTGAATTTCCCAACTGCATCTGCAGGCAAAGCTGGGAAATAGTTCAGTGAGCCCCAACGTAGGCCACCTGGTTCTGAAGTACTTGTGCCCTGCGGTCCGAGCTGTTCTAGAGGATGGGCTCAAGGCCTTTGTATTAGACGTCATCATTGGGCAGCGTAAGAACATGCCATGGAGCGTGGTTGAGGCTTCCACACAGCTTGGTAAGTTCTAGGTGGCAAGATAGGGACCCTAGACTGAATTTAAGACTGTAGAAATTAGTCATGTAACCTCCTGCCTTCCTCCCAGGCCCATCCACCAAGGTCCTGCATGGCCTCTACAACAAAGTCAGCCAGTTCCCAGAGCTCACCAGTCATACCATGCGCTTTGATGCCTTCATTCTCGGCCTGCTCAAGTGAGTATGTGGAGCAGCAAGCTCTCCTCTACAGCCAGGCCTGCTGGGCTCTGCCCCTTCTCAAGAACCAGCTCCCTCAACTGAGACAGAAGGGGTGGATCTGAACCACAGATCAGGCTTCCTTTCTCCACAGTTGGCTACAGCCTCTTCCCCTTGTACCCACAACTCTCTGACACTAGTCACTGATATGGTCTCCTGCTTTTACAAATCTATAACATGGCTCATTTGGAAATTAATTGGGTTCTCGATTTCTCTGGATCTTGTGACTGATCCCCTAAACTCCAGCTGTGCTCCCAAATTCTCCTTGAACCGTAAGGCCACCTTGGAACCCACACAGTAGTAGTATCCTTTCTCAGGGATGGGCCCAGGTCATCCCCTTTGGCCCTGAGCTGCCTGTCCTCTCACTGAGTAGTCACACTGACTTCTTGGGTCTTGTGCAAGCTGACTCCATTTTAGGGGAAGTGACTGGCTTGTGAACTACTTGTATACCCCACTCCTCATGTCCCCGCTGACTTTCCAGAATTAGGTAGAATTCCTGCCATAGAAAGAGATTTTCACCTACACTTGCTCCCTGTATCTGTGTACTTTATACGTTATTATCTGGCTATGTCCACACAAGACTCAATGTTTTTCCACCTATCTCCCTACAGCATCCGGTCCCTGGAGTTCTGGTTTAATCACCTCTATAACCACGAAGGTAAAACCCTGAACCTGCTATGTCTCTCACAGTCAATCCAGGCCAGACCTCAGAGACTCTGAAGAGGGAGAAATTACTGTATTTTTCAGGTGCTGGAGTTAGAGAGGGAGACCATACAAACCTTTGGGTGTCTTCCCAAGTGCTCTTTCAGTTTTCTGCTTGACTTAGAGCCTTGCAGGCAGCAGGAGACTCAGGCAGTCTGGTAGTTGGAGTGGAGTGACCAGAAACCCCAACGCTCCTCTCTTTCAAACTCAAGAGCTGCCACTTCAGGTGGAGGAGTTTGTACACCGCACAGCTGCAGGGGCCTGGTGTGCACTGTAATAGCACACTGCTGGGCAGCAGCATGTGTGACTCCACCTCAGCATCCCACTCAGGCCAGGCTCTGCTCATCCCTCTTTCCCCTAGATATCATCCAGACGCACTACCATCCCTGGGGCTTCCTGAGTGCAGCTCACACCGTGTGCCCTGGCCTCTTTGAGGAGCTGCTGCTGCTGCTGCAACCCCTGGCCCTGCTGCCCTTCAACCTCGACTTGCTTTTCCAGCATCGGCTGCTGCAAAGTGGGCAACAGCAGCGGCAGCACAAGGAACTGCTGCGGGTGTCCCAGGACCTGTTGCTGTCTGCCCACTCAACGCTGCAGTTGGCCCGGGCCCGTGGCCAGGAGGGCCCTGGAGACATGGACAGGGTGGCCCATGGGGAGCGGGTGAAGGGTGTGGGTGCTCCAGAAGGAGAAGAGGAGGACGAGGAAGAGGAGACAGAAGAGGTGGCAGAGGCATCTGGGGGCTCAGGCCATGGCAGGTGGGCCCGAGGTGGACAGGCTGGCTGGTGGTACCAGCTCATGCAGAGCTCCCAGGTCTATATTGATGGCTCCACTGAGGGTTCTAGGTTCCCTCGAGGTAGCAGCAATAGCAACAGTGGCAGCAATAGTGAGAAAAAGAAAGGGGCAGGAGGTGGGGGGCCTCCCCAGGCTCCACCCCCCCGAGAGGGAGTAGTGGAGGGGGCTGAGGCCTGCCCTGCCCCTGAGGAGGCCCTTGGCCGGGAGAGGGGCTGGCCCTTCTGGATGGGAAGCCCCCCTGACTCTGTGCTCGCTGAGCTGAGGCGTAGTCGGGAAAGGGAGGGGCCTCCTGCCCCGACAGCAGAAAATGAGGAAGGGACCTCAGAGTCTTCTCCTGGGGGCATCAAGTGGGGACACCTCTTTGGTTCCCGGAAAGTTCAGCGGGAAACCCGGCCCACAAACAGGTGAGAGCCTCCCCATGGTGTGGGTGTGGAGTGGGGGAGCCTGAGCTAAGCCAGGGCATGGACAGAGCCAGAGCCCGCCTGCTCTCCCCTAGGCTGCCCTCAGACTGGCTGAGCCTAGACAAGTCCATGTTCCAGCTAGTGGCACAGACGATGGGTGCCCGCCGGGAGCCAGAGCCCAAGGAGAGCTTGCAGGAGCCACACTCTCCAGCGCTGCCCTCCAAGCCTCCATGGTGAGCTGGGGAAATGGAAGGATCGGGGAGCTGGGTTTGACTGTCATGGGGTTTCTCTGACCTCCGTTTGTTATTTCTCCAGCGAGGTACAGGCACTGTGCCACCATCTGGCCACAGGCCCTGGACAGCTGAGCTTCCGCAAGGGAGATATCCTGCGGGTGCTGGGGCCAGCAGGAGGAGACTGGCTGCGCTGCAGCCGTGGCCCCGATACTGGCTTGGTGCCTCTGGCCTACGTGACGTTGACCCCGCCTCCAAGTCCAAACCCTGGAAGCAGCCAAAACTGAGGCCCTGTGCATGCTGGTGGCCTCAGGGACCCTCATTACCCCCAGACTCAGAGCCTGAGAATCCTGCACCCTTTCTGGCTACAGAAAGTAGACTGAGAGCTGGGGCCACATATCCCTGTGCTGGACCTGCTCCCTGTGCTCAGTATTAATTACTCCCCCTTAACTGTCCCAGTGACCTCGTCCACACCTCTACCCGGGAAAGGAGGGAAGGGGTGCAGCACTGGGCTGCCAGGAGTCCCTGGCCCATGTGGGCCAACCCTTCCGGGGGTCTACATAGACAGCAAGTACCTGTGAAAGGAGATGACCTAGAAGGCCATCTGTAGGCAAGGTGGTGATAAGGATATGTAACAGTATTGGGGCCAGATCCCTAGCCCCCTCCAGCTGTAAATAGGCTGTGACCAGTGCCTGGTCATCAGAAGAAGGAGGAGGAGCCCAAGCTTCTGTTTATGTATTTATTTATTTATTTATTACACCTATTAATAAAAAAGGTGCTCGGCCTCCAAACCATTTTCTTTGTGCTCCCACTCCCCCACGCCCCTGCTGCCACCTCTCTCTTCGAAAAGAATAGCTGGGATAGAATGAAAAGGAAGGGAGAACTTGAGGTCCAGGTACTTAAGCCAGGAGCTGCTTCTGGGTGGTGCTGAGGCCCAGAGCATCATGGGTGAGATGCCCAAATGTATGGCCAAACTGGAACTTATACCCTGTGTGGCCAAGAGAGTCTGTCATAGATAGCCAGTAACATGAAAGAGCCATTTAACTCTCAGCCAGTTGCCTAGACCACCCAAACTCTGGTCCTAACTCCTCCCTGTGACTACCTTAGTTTCCTTTTTTGTCTAATGATAAACTGAATCATATGATCCAGGATCCCCCCATTTGTTCCAGTCACCCAATCCACACCCTGTCCCATTCAGCACACATAAACATGCCAGTCACAGTGGCTCCCTCAGGCTTGTCTCACCTGGCACGTAGCCCCCATAGTGAGGTAGCAGACCCAGGTTCCGAAGGTAGGTCCTGGGAAGGGGGGGCAGAGTTTTGGAATCCTTCTGGGCCCTGCCCAGTGAGTTCTTCTGCCCAAATTCCTGCAGTGCCTGGTTGGTGAGCACAGGGAAGCTGGAGCCGAAGAGGAAGCGGGCACGGGGCACATAGCCAGTGAAGCCTGAGTGGATGGGGACACTGAGTCAGACATCCTGTGGGCCTCCCCATGCCTTTGGTCATTACCTACCTCCTCTTACCTGACATGAAGAACTTCCGAGGGTCTGTATCATCCATGGAGTAGGGGGAAGCCTTGTGAGAGAAAGTGATAGAAGAAAAATCGTGCTGTCAAATTTAAGCCCCTATGTGCTTACACAAGCCCCCAGGGACATGGAGCTGGCATTTCAGCCCCAATCCCTGCACCCTCAGTCACACTACCACCGCCAACCCCAGACCTGGACACAAAGGAAAAGCTCCCACTCCCGCGCCACCACACCTCTCACCAGTCTTCTTGGTCTTACTTGTTCTACCTCCTGCTTCAGCTCTGGCTCCTTCCCTGCCTCTAGCTCTAACTCTGATGTTGGCTCTTGGTCTTTCTTGTCTTTTTCTCCCTTGGCCTCCTTTGACAGTTTTTTACTCCCCTGCCCACCATGCCACTGAGTAAAATCATTCAGAGCCTCAGCCCAGACCCGGTTGCAGTTCTTGGCAAAGATGAACTGTGCCTGGGGTACAAAACCTGGTGTGCAAGGAACAAGGAAGATAGGTTAGTACTGGGGACTCATTCTGTGGGGTGGGAGCACCTGTTCAGGCTGGTATACAAACCTGTGTACCCGGGAATCATGCTGGAGCTGAGCCTTTCGTGCCCACGCCTGGGAGGGAGGCTCCCCCTGGGAGGCTCAGGAGATCTTGGACGACGAATGGGTGGCAGAAGTGTGCGGTGGGTAGGGGGCCAGGCTAGGCCAGGAGGGCCTCGAAGTAGCTGACCAGTCAGCTGCCCATAGGTCTGGCCCATGTTGAACCGAAGTAGTGGGCAATGTCCAGTGTACCTGTAGCACAGGACTCCCCACTCACTTCCAGAATTCCCTCACCATCCCCAGAGACAGAAAAACCCTCTAAAGCCCTGATATTTCTGGACTTGGCTGTGCAGATATTTGGAGCAGGCTTGCTAAGGCCTTTGCCTGGGTTTCCAGTCCTTCCGCTGCTGTTCCCATGGAGAAGACAACACAGGACTTCACGGCAGACCCAGCTATTGAATTCCCTTGCTTTTCCTCCCCATCCAATACCATAGATACCCCGGCCTTGGATCTCTCAAACCAATGCATCTACTCGGCCCCAAGATTTAGTCTTCTAAATGTAGTGACCCAACTCCTATATTTAAGTCCCAGTTTCCAGAAGCCAGCAAAGGAGTGCTCTGGATAGAGGCCTTACCCTGGGATATAATGAGGGTTCAGAGGACTGAGTCCTGGGATGAAGTTGCTGGACACAGCCATGGGAACCCAGGAAGTTCCTTTTGTTTCCTTTGCACTGAGCCTCTGTGTACTGTGTCCAGGGCTGTGAGGCCAAAGGAAGGAGGCGGGGCTGGAGGAGGAGGAGGGGTGGCTAGTGTGAGAATAGCCAGAGAATAGGCTCACTGGTTTCTCTACCACAGGACAAATGCCATCCTGCCACCTGAGGCAAGGAAGAGGCTTAGAAGTCCAACTTTTTCACTCCAGGAAAAATGAAGCCTTGAGGAGGGAGGGCAAAAACCTCTAGGGCCCTTCAGGTCTATCTCAGAAGACTTCTTGAGGCCTCCCTATCTGACGATGGCCTGAGGAGGTGTAGCTGAGGTGCCCCTTGTGAGTGAGTTCCTTGGGCAAGGGTCTGAGGGGAAGTGATCCAGGAAAGAAGGAACCTGGAGACCTCAAGGTACTAACAGTTACTTTCTTTTCTTTTAGTTGTTGATGGACCTTTGTTTTATTTATTTATTTATTTATTTATTTATTTATTTATATGTGGTGCTGAGGATTGAACCCAGTACCTCACATGTGCTAGGCAGGTGTGCTACCACTGAGCTACAACCACGGCCCCAGAACTTAGCTCTTTTGACTCCTACATAGTGTACATTCTGTGCCAAGCAGAACGTTTTGTATTTGTTAATTGGATGATTCAGATTATAACAATATTCAACAAATAATCCTTGTTAAACTACTTCACTGAAAATAACTGTTACAGGGCTGGGTTTGTGGCTCAGTGGTAGAGCTCTTGCCTAGCATGTGTGAGGCACTGGGTTCGATCCTCAGCACCACATAAAAATAAATAAAGGTATGTGTCCATCTATAACTAAAAATATTTTTTTTAAAAGCAGCTAAGTTCCATGACTTTGGGCATGTCTGAACCCCACAGTTTTTGTTTACAAATGCACCTAGCACTACTCACTCTACTCTTGTTGTGTGGTCCAAACTAATGTATACTTGGAGGTGGCACTGGGGATTGAACCCAGGACTTAATGCATATTAGGCAAGCCCTCTACCACTGAGCCACATCCTTGGCCATATATATATGTTTTTCTTTCTTTTAACTTTGAAGACTGTGAAGCCAAAATGTTGGTGTAGAGAAAAGCACAGCCATGAGGCCAGGCAGGCATGGGCTCATAATAGCTTGTGACCTTGAGTGGACCCAGTCTCTCAGAACAGGTAACTTTGGAGCCTGAATTCCCTAAACAATATATATGTATGTATGACCTAACCTACTGAGGTATTTAAGGACAGAGTAAGCTAGTGTGTGTGACAGTGGCGGCACTTAGCTACTAGAACTGCGTTTCCTCTTTTTGTCTGATGTCTTTTAGCTTCTGAAGCATGGAAGATCAATAGTTTTACATTCAGTGGATATGGGTTTTTGTGTTTGGGGGGGTTGATGTGGGTTTTTTTTGTGTGTGGGGGGGCACCAGGGATTGAACTCAGGGCACTCGACCTCTGAGCCACTTCCCCAGCCCTATTTTGTATTTTATTTAGAGACAGGTTCTCACTGAGTAGCTTAGCACCTTGCTAAATTGTTGAGACTGGCTTTGAACTTTTAATCCTCCTGCCTCAGCCTCCCGAGCTGCTGGGATTACACCATACCCAGCAATAAAGTATTCTTACTGGAAATTTGGGGGAAAGAGCTTTGAGACTAGAGCTGGGGTGAAAAGCCAAGGGACAAGTTAGAATTTATTAAGAAAATGATCCAGATTCAAAGAGAAGAAAAAGCACCATAAGGACCAGATCACAGAGAAAATAAAGCATGATTAGAACTTAGCTCTGGCTGAGTCAGGGCCAGGCTGGCCACCTTCCCAACGTAGATTCACTACTCATCTTCCCAGTCCCGGGCTGTAGCAGTGCCCGTGCTGACCATGCACAGCACTGACATCTCAAGGGAATTGTCCAAGAGCACCGGCCCCAAGGAACACATTTCATATTCCTCAATGTTCTGCCAAGGATGGCCTTGGCATGTGTCATCTAGGAGTCTGGCTCACAGTTAAGGAAATCTGCCAGAGTGAGGGTGGGAGCTGAGGGGAGAGCCCAGAATAACAGTAGTCTGTCAAGGTTAACAGCCTGGACTTCGGATCCTATGGCAGGCACTTCGGGTTGCAGTTTCTATTTTCTATCCCCTATTCCCATCTCTCTTCTTCCAACCAGTCAGGAACTTCAGGGACAGCCAGCCCTAGGAGTGAGTCTTAATTAGTCCAGGCTCATACTGGTCCCCTAGCCAATGACTGGGTAAGCATTTGGCATTCTGTGCAATATGAGGGGAACTGCTGGGGCAGGGCTGGGGGAGCATTCTGGGAAGTTCCTTTGCTTTTAAAAAGAGCTGCATAAGAAAAATGTCTACTTCTGCCTCTAAACATTCTGTGGGTGTAAGGATAGAACCTTGGCAGCCTTTGTGGAAAGCTGACCTGGGGACAAAGCCTGAAGACATCAAAGAGGGCTAGCAGAATGAAATAGCTGAGGTTTTGACAATAATGGGGAATCACTGAATCAACCACCTTTTTATTTCATTATTGTTAAAGTCACTTCGTTTTGTTTGCCAAAGAGCCAAAGACATCATAACCTTAAAAGTTAAATTAAAAGGTGGGTGCACAACTACAATTGCAGCTATTTGGGAGGCTGAGGCAAGAGGATCACAAGTTCAAGGCCAGCCTGGGCAATTTATGAGACTGTCTCAAAGTGAAAATACACATGAACTGGGAATGGAGCTAAGAGATAGCACATTCCTGGTTTCAATACCCAATACCATGAAAAAAATAAATATAACTGTTACAAATTCCAACTTCACTATACAGACCTGGCCAAATTCTTTGAGCCTCTGTTTTCTCATTTATACCACGGGAAAACTATTGTTACTGCCTCACGGAGTAGGGTAAGATAGATGAGATGATGTGTAACAGGCAATTATCTCAGAATCTAGTTTTTTGTAAGTGCTAAGGAGCAGTTCATGGGAGAAAGGAGTAGTTCAGGCAATAGCATGTTAGAGGACAGTGTGAAACTGAAAAACTGAACATTAGAATTTGGAGTATAGATTAGGATATAGGGACTAGAACAAAATTTTTCTACAAAAAAAAGAACATGGCAGTTAGAAACAAGTTATGAGTTAAAATAAAAAATACAAATACGAGTTAAGAAACAGGTTAGCATTAGTCTGAGATTTATGGTTTGTGAAGAAGCCTGCTCCATTATTTCCTATTACCTTTATTATTTAGACTTAATAGCCTATTACCATTATTATTTCCACTGCATACAGAACATTTCTAGCCAGGCACAGTGGCACACACCTATAATCGCAGTGACTTGGGAGGCTGAGGCAGGAGGATCAGAGGTTCAAAGCCAGCCTCAGCAACTTAGCGAGACCCTGTCTCAAAGTAAAAAATGAAAAGAGCCGGCGATGTAACTCAGTGGTTAAGTACCCAGGCTCAATCCCTGGTACCAAAAGAAAGGAAAAAAGAACATTTCTAAACCCCTAAAGAATATTCTGACCTGTGAAAGGGTTAAAGATTAACTAAGGGGTAGTAGGAATCCTTATTGCCTCTGGTTCCCTCTAGGAGATGGTCATCATGGAAACCCAACCACAGCTGCTTCTGACAGGAGTAGCACACCTGGTGGCTAGTGTTGGATGTGACTGCAAAGAGGAATGTTTAACCCAAGAATGTACCCACCACCCCCAAGATGAAGGGCCATTTAGGAAAGTAACATGAAGCCAGGAGTGGTGGCATACTTGTAATCCCAGTGGCTCAGGAGGCTGAGACAGGAGGATGGAGGCCAGCCTGGGCAACTTAGTGAGGTCCTGTTTCAAAAGGGGCTGCAATGTATCTCAGTGGTAGAGCACCCTGGGTTCAATCCCCAGTACCACCAAAAAGAAATTGGGCTGGAGGGACAGGCAGCATGGAGGAGAGGGGATACTCTGAGCACACCCTTTGGTTGGTGGTGACACTAAACATGTAATGAGGACAGTTTGTCCCTGAAGGATGGCACCAATCACACCATGGGAGGGGCAATTTTCCTTTCCTTCTAGGGAAGTGGGAAAACGTGGCAGTTGTCATCTTTCTCCCTGAGACAATGTCTTCTCCTAAGTAGCTGTAACAGGGAGTGGACTGCAAATTAGGCCAGGGGCGAGGCAGGTAACTGAAGCTGGCATTCCTACTTTAAGCTATCATGCTCAGAGGTGGCTTGGGTAGTTCTGGTTAGTAGTGACCCCTGTCCACAGAATCTGAAACAAACCCTCCCTAATGGAAAACTTCTCCAGTTTAGACATACAAGACTCCTACAGATTAAAATCACAATCAAAGATTACTAGTATACCAAAAAGCAGCCACTATGCATGACCTTGAGTCAGCAAAAGCATCAAACAATAGATTTCTATCTCCCAAGAACTAAAGGTAGCACTGGGGATATAGCTTAGTTGGTAGAGTGCTTGTCTGTCGAGCACCAGGCCCTGGGTTCAATCCCCAGCACCAAAAAAAAAAAAAAAAAACTAAAGGTAGTTGAAATGTTTACGAAATAGTCTATAAAACAAAATATTTTCAAGCACACAGATGAGCTTCTAAAATGTAGGGGTCAACACAAATGAACCTGGAGCACCTTATGAGAAGTGACATAAGCCACACATAGAAGAAGAAATGTTACTGATGCCACTTCCAGTGATGACAAGGAGCTAGGAGAGAAATGGGAGGTGACAGTCAAAGGGAACAGAGTTTCAGTTATGCAAGATGAATAAATCCTAGACATTACTGTACAACACACAGTGCCTCTAGTTAGCAATATCTTATTATATACTTAAAAATTTGCTAAGATGTTAGATAGTTTTCCCCCTTCATGCTCTTCTAAGATGCTAAGAAACCAAAAGAGGATAGATCTTAGGTTAAATGTTCTTATCACTAAATAAATAAAAGGGCAGGAGGAAAGTTTTGGAAATGATGGATATATTGGTGACATTGCAGTGATGATTTCATGGGTATACTTACCTCCAAATTCACCAAGTCGACTACACCTAAATACAGTTTTTTGTGTGTCAATCATAGTTTAATAAAGTAGTTTAAAAAAAGGTAGGGAAATCAACAGAGACCAAAAACTAGGCAAAGAGTGGAAGCCACTTTTGTCTTAATGTCTTGCTTTTCTATTTTATTTTTACAGTGCTGTGGTTCAAACCCAGGGCCTTATGCATGCCAGGTAAATACTGTACTGCTGAGCTATATCTTCAGTCCTTTTTTTTTTTTTTTTTTTTAATTCTTTTTTTTTAAATTTTTTATTTTTACAGACTGCATTTTGATTCACTGTACACAAGTGGGGTACAACTTTTCATTTCTATGGTTGTACACAATGTAGATTCACACCATTCACGTAATCATACATATACATAGGGTAATACTGTTCAATCCCTTAATGTTGTCTTAACGGTCACTTGAACTTGAGGTTCATTTTCACAGGTTCATGAAGTCCAGAGAACAGGAGACAATGTTCAGTGACCACCCAACATGAGAGTCTAATAGGAGACCTTTTTAGCATAAAACTGGCATGCTGAAAGATCTGCCTCTCAATCTTAAAGTGAATTACAAATTAATAGGCCCCATCCCCTTCCTCAGAGGACTACAGTGAAAATTGCCTACCTCAAAACTTGGTACCAGTGGAAAAGTGGAGCTTATCTCTCCTGACAATTCATAATTACAAACTGGGTCATACATGATTTTGCAAATAGGATTCACTCTACTTGAGTAGTCTGAAATACTATCAAGATAAGATTTCAGCTGGGCACAGTGGCACATACCTGTAATCCCAGTGGCTTGGGAGGCTAAGGCAGGATGATTGCAAGCTCAAAGCCAGCCTCAGCAACTTAGGCCCTAAGTAACTTAGTGAGACCCTGTCTCAAAATAAAACATGAAAAGGGGCCTAGAACATTTCTCAGTGGTTAAGCACCCCTGGGTTCAATTCCCAGTACCAAAAAAGAAGAAAAGAAAAGAAAAGAAAAAAAATCAATTTAAAGTAATCTTAAATTAGTAATCTTAAAGTAGTAATGTACTAGTAAGGAACCTTGGAAAAACACAAAAATCTTCTCTGGAAGTACCTTCAAAACAAGGCAAAGAAAAAGAATTTCAAGAAATCTGAACTTGCAGTAAAATAATTGAAATTTCAAGAAAAAAATTACAGGGCTGGGGTTGTGGCTCAGTGGTAGAGCACTCACTGGGAGACACTGGGTTCGATCCTCAGCACTACATAAAAATAAATAAAGTAGAGGCATTGTGTCCATCTACAACTAAAAAATATTTCAAAAAAAGATTATAGAACACAGAAGGAAATAAGTCATCAGAAGTGAAATAAGCAGAAACAAAGATGGAATCAGATCCACGGGATCAAAATTATCAGATATAGATACTTTAAGACTATGTTTATTTAAGAATGCTAACATAACTTCGCCTTTGCTCGCCTTCCGGTGCTGCCATGCCTTGTTCTGAAGAAGTAACCGCCGTCTCCCCCAGCAAGCGGGCCGGCCTGCAGAGGAGGCTTGCGGCTCGGCTTTGTACGGCTCTCGGAGCATGCCACGGCCCGACCCGAGGGTCCAAGCGGGTCACGGGCTATGACCTGTACAGTGCCTATGATTATATAGTACCACCTATGGAGAGAGCCCTTGTGAAAACAGACATTCAGATAGCTCTTCCTTCTGGGTGCTATGGAAGAATAGCTCCACGTTCTAGCTTGGCTGCAAAACACTTCATAGATGTAGGAGCTGGTGTCATAGATGAACATTATAGAGGAAATGTTGGTGTTGTGCTATTTAATTTTGGCAAAGAAAAGTTTGGAGTAAAAAAGGGTGATCGAATAGCACAGCTCATTTGTGAACGGATTTTTAATCCAGATATAGAAGAAGTTCAAGTATTGAATGACACTGAAAGGGGTTTAGGAGGTTTTGGTTCTGCTGGACAGAATTAAGATTTAGTTTAAGTATAGAAAATGAAAATGTTACTTTTCTCTTAAAACTACAGACTTTCTGCTTAAAGTGTATTAGTATTTTGCATGTTTGTAAAGTTAGGTTTAGCTTCTTTATGCTAAAGAGTTCCTCTGTTAGTATCACATGGAAACTTTCCTATATTTTCTGCAGTTTATGGTTATGTGTAAATCTGCTTTGTGGTGATCTAATGCAAAATTTTTTTAAAAACCAAATATATGTACACCAATTTCAGATTTTTTTTTAATATTAAAAGTATATGTGAAGGTAAGAAGAGAATTCTCAGTTCTCAGCTTAGGTAGTCTCTGGGTTGACTGGGCAGAGGTTTATACAATGGCCATGGGTTGACTGGATTTATGTTTGTAAAGTGAAATATCACTTGAGAATTTATAGTTGATTTGTTCCTCTGAATTTCATCCTATTAAGCAAATTTTGCTAGTTGTATTGTTGAGTTTCCTTTACTAAATTAGCTGTATTTAAGAAAATATGCAATTTAATAGGTATAAAATAAATGTGTAGGTGTAAAAAAAAATGCTAACATAAAGCCAGGTGCAAGCACACACATCTGTAATAACCTCTATAAATTAAAAAATAAAAATGAGAAAAGCTCAACGGGTAAGCAGGCATAGTGGTGCATGCCTGAAATCCCAGTGACTAAAGAGGCTGAGGCAGGAGGACCACAAGTTTGAGGCCAGCCCCAGCAATTTAGCAAGACCATGTCTCAAAATAAAAAATATAAAAAGAGCTGGGGATGTGGCTCAGTGGTCAAGTGCCCCAGATTCAATTTCCAGTATATTAAAAAAAAAAAAAAAAAAAAAAAATACTCAATGGACAGGCAAAAGCCTTTGGCCTTTTCTCAAAAAGTTAAATGTAGGGGCTGGGGATGTAGCTCAGTTGGTAGAGTGCTTGCCTGTCAAGCACAAGGCCCTGGGTTTCAATCCCCAGCACCGCAAAAAAAAAAAGAAGAAGACAAAGTACACACTTCTGTCCTGAGAAGTCAGACAATCATGTTGTGCACCTGTACATGATAAGTCTTTCTTTTGCTACTTTCAAGATTTCATCTTTGTCATTCAGCAGTTTGACTTTGATTATAATCCCTAAAACCACCACTAAGAAAGTTAGTAAATATACACAGTAATATACTTGACCTATAAATACAATGTTGGGTTAAACTTAGAAAATTAATTAATATAGTAGGTCGTTGTTTAGAAATATTTGGAAAAAAAAAAAAAAAGAAATATTTGGGCTTGGCCATGTGACTCACTTTGGTCCTTTGAGTGTTGACAGGGTCGGTTAGACCCAAAGACATGAAAGCAGTTGCACAACCATATTTATCTCCTTGCCCTCTCTTTGCACCACCACAAGAACATGCCCAGGCTATTCAGCCTGTTTAGGAGGACAAGAGACAGGTGGAGCAGAGGAAAAACTTCTTCAGGCAATCCTAGTTTAGAAAGCTGTCCTCAGTCAACCCACAGATTTATGAAAGAAACAATTGTTTGATGCAACTGAGTTTTTTTTTTTTTTTTTTTTTTTGGGGGGGGGAGGTGGGCACTGGGGATTGAACTCAGGGGCACTCGACCTCTGAGCCACATCTCCAGCCCTATTTTGTACTTTATTTAGAGGCAGGGTCTCACTGAGCTGCTTAGCACCTTATCTTTGCTGAGGCTGGCTTTAGACTCTCAATCCTCCTGCCTCAGCCTCCCAAACCACTGGTATTACAGATGTGCACCACCGCGCCTGTGGCAACTGAATTTTGATATGATTACATGGCATTCTTGTGGTGATTGGTATAAATAGCTACCAAAAAACCTACAATAAATATCACACTTGGTAGTGAAACGTTTAAAACATTTATTTTTAAAGGTGAAGACTAAGAGTGTCTACTGCCACTACTTCACTCAACATTATATGAGAGTGGTAGGTAAAACAAAGAAAGAAGGAAATAAATAAATAAATGAATAAATCAGGGCTAGGGCTATAGATCAGCGGCGGAGTGCTCGTCTAGCATATGTGAGGCACTGGGTTCGATCCTTAGCATAAAAAAATAGATAAATAAATACAATAAAGGTATGCTTTCCATCTACAACTATTTAAAAATTTTTAAAAAAGAAAGAACTCAAAGGTGTAAATATTAGAAGGAAAGAAATAAGAGGCTGGGGTTGTGGCTCAGTAGTAGAGCACTCACCTAGCATGCGTGAGGCCCTGAGTTCAATCCTCAGCACCACATAAAAATAAAAAATAAAGGTATTGTGTCCACCTACAACTAAATATATATATTTAAAAAAAAAAAAAAAAAGAAGGAAAGAAATAAAATTGGACTGGGGTGTGGCTTAGTGGCAGAATGCTTGCCTGGCATGCGTGAGGCCCTGGGTTGGAACTCTAGCACTGAGGGATGAAGGAGGGGAGGGAAGGAAGTTGGAAGGAAGAAAATTATAGAAAAGATTTGAATTTGATTCTGAGATGCAGAGGATTTTGAATAGAGAGGTAAAATGATCTGACTTCTCATTTAAAAAGAATACTCCAGGGATTGAGGATGTAGCTCAGTGGTAGGGCATTTACCTAGCATCACACACAGACAGAAAAAAATAACAAAACAAAAACTTGGGATGCTTTATGGAGAATGGCCTGCAGAGGGGGAAAGTCATTAACAGGAAGACCAAAATGTATGCTATTGCAACAATCTAGGTAAGAGACAATAAGTCTTGGATTGGATTATAGATTTCAAAGGTACAGCATAGCTGAGCATTAGGGCCCAGGCTTATAATCCCAATTATACCAATTATATGGGAGGCTAAGGCAGGAGGATCAACAAGATTGAGACCAACTTCTGCGATTTAGCAAGACCCTGTCTCGAAATAAAAAAAAAAAAAAGGGCTGGGGATGTAGATCATTGGTAAAGTGTCCCAGGGCTCAATCCTCAGTACTGAGGTGGGTGGGGGAGATACAGTTTATATGGTTTGCTGATGAGCCAGATATGAGAGCGAAAGAAAAAAAAGTTATTTGTACCCATTGATTTTTAAAAACCAATTAAATATTCAAGTGCAGATGATGAGTAAACAATTGAAGATGGGTGTCTCTACAGTTCAGAAGAGGAGTTATGGCAACAGCAAGAAACTGAGAACCATCCACATAAAGATAGTATTTAAGCCTTGAGGTCAATGACATGACCCAGTGTGTATAGAGAAGAGAAAGAACGTTAAGGACAGAGTCCTAGGTATTGCACTGTACATGCAGTACTGTTTAAAGGTCAGGGAGATGAAGAAGAATCAGCAAAGACCTGGAAGAAGAACAATGAAATATGAGGAGAATCAAGAAACCAAATAGAGAGGGCTGGGGTTGTGGCCCAGTGGTAGAGTGCTCCCCTAGCATACATGGGGCCCTGGGTTCCATCCTCAGCACCACATAAAAATTAAATAAAGATATTGTGTCCGCCCACAACTAAAATAAACAAAAAGAAACCAAATAAAGTAAGTCAGGGGGTGTGGAGTGTGGCTCAGGGGTAGAGCACTTGCCTGGCATGCATGAGGCCCTGGGTTCAACACTCAGAACCACATATAAATAAGAAAAATAAAAGATCCATTGACAACTAAAAACATTTTTTAAAAAAAGAAAGTCAAGACAATATTTTTCAAAAATTTTTAAGTTGTAGGTGGACACAATACCCTTTTTTATTATTATTTATTTATGTGGTGCTGAGGACTGAACCCAGTGCCACATGAATGTGAGGCAAGCGCTTTACCACTGAGCCACAACCCTAGCCCCAAGACACAATATTATGGTTACATAGAAAATCACCTCAGGAGATAACACTAACGATTATGGAATTAAGTGTCATGATGTCTGCAACTTATTTTCAAATAAGATGTTATTCTATATTATATATCATCATGCCTATCAGATCAGAGAGAAAACTAACATGACAAAAAATGTTACTAATTATTCAATCTAGGTGAAAGGTATATAGATGTTCTTGTGCATACCTTCAACTTTTCTGCATGTTTGGAATTTTTCATATTAAAGAAATTGGGGGGGGGGTAAGCGAGGTGACCCACACCTATAATCCCAGTGGCTCAGGAGGCTGAGGCAGGAGGATCACGAGTTCAAAGCCAGCCTCAGCAAAATCAAGGCACTAAGCAACTCAGTGAGACCCTGTCTCTTAATAAAATACAAAAAAGGGCTAAAGGGGGTGACGGGGGAAAAAAAAGGGTTAGGGATGTGGCTTAGTGGTTCAGTGCCCCTACGTTCAATCCCTGGTACCTGCCCCACCTCCCCCCAAAAAAGAAAGAAATTGGGGGAGATTTTTTTTAGAGGAATGGGTAATTGACTACATTCATTTAACTGCTCTTTCTGAGGTCAAATAACCTTATATCCCTGGTACCCTGATTTTGATGTCTAAATAGCTAATACTCTGTCCTACATATATACAAAATAGCTTGGAACATTTTATCATAGAAAACAGCAAGAAACCTGGAGTGTTTTCTTAATCTGTTTTCTGCTATCACAAAAGATCACAAACTGGCTAATTTATGAACAGAGGTTTATTTGGTTCACAGTTCTGGAGGAAGGGAATGACAAAAACATGGTGCCAGCATCTGGCAAGGGCCTTTGTGCTACATCGTCACATGGCAGAAGGGCAAGCAAGCATGAAATGAGAAAAGAGGAAATCAGACTGAACTCATCCTTTTATCAAGAAGTCACTTCCAGGATAACAGTATTAATCCATCCATGAGGACTCACGACTTAGTCATCTCTTAAAGGTCCTACCTCTTAACACTGTTACAATGGCAATTAAATTTCAACATGTGTTTGGGAGGTGATATTCAAACCATAGCAAGAATTATGTCAAAAGGACTTAGAAGCCAACTTGGGTACATTCCCACTGATCAAAATTAGACAATTTAACCTCAAAAATGGTAATAACTGCCAACAAATGACCATATCACATATGTGTTTGAGTTTATAGTAACACAAACAAACAAACAAAAAAAATCCTCATTGGAGAATTTTTAAATCCTTAACTTTAGAAGATGCTAGGTAATTAACTCATTACTTTGAAGTCAGTAAAATAAAAGGGAAACAGACAAACATTTATGCAATTTTCCCTACAAATTACATCTCTGGGTAACAAATAGTTAACATGGAAAAGTGTCTCTATATAAAAATATTCTACTTAATAAAGAAGGAATGATAGAATGAGAATATTGTTTTCTAGCTCCTTTTTAAATAAAACTAGACCAGTTGTTCTCAATCATTGACGATTTTGTCCCCTTCCTCTAGACCACTTGTTCTCAATCATTGACGATTTTGTCCCATTCCCCAGGGAACAACTGGTAATGTATAGAGATATTTTTGGTTGTCACAATGGGAAGAAGTACTACTGGCATCTAGTGAGTAGGGGCCAGGGATAGAGCTAAATATCCTACACAGGGACACAGGACAGCCTCCTACAATAAAGACTTATCTGGCCCAAAATGTCAATAATGTCAGGGTTAAGAAATCCAGGTCTAGACAATGATAATCATCAGTTACCATCAATCATCAGCCCTTTTAACTGGTGATGCACACCTATAATTCCAGCAACTCAGGAGCTGGAGGCAGGAGTATCACTCACTAGTTTAAGTCCACCCTCAGCAATTTAGCAAGACTGACCCTGTCTCAAAATAAAAAATGAAATCAGGTGCAGTGGTGCATGCCTGTAATCCCAGCAGCTCAGGAGGCTGAGGCAGGAGGATCGTGAGTCTAAAGCCAGCCTCAGCAATTTAGCCAAGCCCTAAGCAATTTAGCAAGACCCTGTCTCTAAATAAGATGTAGAAAAGGGCTGGGGATGTGGCTCAGTGGTTAAGTGCCCCTGGGTTTAATCCCTAGTACCCCAAATTTAAAAATATAGATAAATAAATAAATATAAAAAGGGCTGAGATGTAGTTCAGTGGTAAAACACCTCTGTGTTCAATTCCCAATGCAAAAAGAAAAAAAAAAAAATCACCATCGCCTACGTCCTAACAAAAGTACTAAAACCACCTATAAATTAATCTAATTTAAATCTGATCAAATGTCTACCATCAAATTACATGAAATATAAGGGCCTGAGGAACATACTAATTTATACCACAAACAGCTCATCAGAATTCAGACTTTGAGAAACTTCATAGGACAAATGACATGAATTCTTAAAAAAAAAAAAAAAGATGGAAAATGGGTTTAAGAAATTTAAAAAAGACTAAAAGACATATCAATTATAACGTAAGAATTAAGATTCTTTGAATTTCAATTTAAGTAAATAATTTTTGAAAACCAAGCATATCACTGGGTGCGGTAGCACATGCCTGTAATTCCAGCACCTTGGGAGGTTGAGAAAGGAAGATCCCAAGTTAAAAGCCAACCTCAGCAATTTAGCAAGGCTGTAAGCAACTTAGTGAGGCCCTGTCTCAAAAATAAAACAAAAAGTGCTGGGGATGTGGCTCAGTGGTTAAGCACCCCTGGGTTTAATCCCTAGTACAACAAACAAACAAACATAAGACAACAGGGGAAATGTGGCCAACTGGATATGTGTTATTAAGATATTAGTGTATTTTTTTTTAAAAGGTGTGACACTGTTGGGCATGGTGGCACTGGCCAGTAATCCCAGGAGCTCCGGAGGCTTAGACACAAGGATTACAAATTTGAAGCCAGTCTGGGCAATTTAGCAAACTCTCAGCAATTTAGCAAGACAAAAAAAAAAAAAAAAAAAAAAAAATGACAGGGGATGTGGTAAAGTGCCCCTGGGTTCTAACCTCAGTACAAAAAAAAAAAAAAGTGACAATACTGTGATTTTGTTTTAAAGAAGAATCAACCTTCAACCTTTAGAGATAATAAAACTAATATTTACTGATGAAATGATACACTGGCAGAAATATGCACCAAATAGTTGGTTCCTGGAAGAAGGCAGGGGTGTAGAGAAAACAAGATTGGCCATGAATTGCGCATTCGGAATCACTGGTATAGAAGGTCCATGAAAGCAGGTATTTCATGTGCTTCCACATATGAAAAAGAAGGCACGGCCCTTGTATATTCTACATGGATTGGTGGCATCTACCCATAGGGTTTCTTTGACCATCATCCCTTGCTTATGACAATCATCTATCTTCCACCCACCCGCACGTTTTCTCCTCCAAATTTTTTTTAAAATCTTGGTTAATGTTACCCAGTATCTCAGATAAACACTTAAAAATTAACCTGGTGTGGACTGGGTGGTGCACACCTGTAAAACCAACTACTCCGGAGGCTGAGGCAGGAGGATCACAAGTTCCAGGCAACTTAGTGAGTCCCAGTCTCGAAAAATATAAAGGGCTGGGGATGTAGCTCAGTAGTAGAGCACTCCCGGGTTTAATCCCTAGTAGGAGAAAAGATTTAAAAAAAAAAAAAAAAAGGAAAAGAAAAAAAACTTACAATCACCAATTGCAATGATTCCTAAACTTAGTTAAGAGTCAGAACCTATGGTCCATTAAGTAAACCATGTTGATATTAATTAAAACGAGGCATAAATTCCTAGTACTTAGAGGTCTCACACAACTTTAGAAAGCAAATTCAAAAGTAGTGGTAGATGTTAACATTAACTGGTGAGTAAGCATGTATTGCTGAGACCAAATGCCTCTGGAAAAATGAATATGCCCTAGGCAGAGGTTGCTCTCAGCGTTGGACTCCCTAAACTAGCACTGCAAGGATTGGAAATGGCTCCCTTTCTTCTCTCCAAACTGGTGGGATACCTTCCCTATACCTTCTCTCAATCCTTAGATTATGCATCATCTAAGACCTTTATTTCTTTTTCATTAGCCCTTGACAAGTAAATAGCAGTTCTTGGTTCCAACTCTCATAAATGTCTGACAGGAATAGGCTAGAAGGCAGTCACCCACGCGATGCAGACTGTTTATATTTCTTAGCTTGCAACAGAAATATAGTACTTTAAAATTCTTAGAAAAAGTTCAGCCTTTGCTCCTTCAGTTGTCTCAACTCGTGTCCACTCCCGAGGCCCGCGCTTTTCCGCCATTTCGCCGTTAGGTGGCGGTAAGCTCACTGGAGCTGGAAACCTCTAGCCCCGGAGCCGACCGCCCAGATCCAGTGACGTCACCCAACCCCGGTGTTGATTGGTTTTTTTCCTCAAATGACCCGGGAGGAGGAGCCAGGGGCAGAATCGGAAGCGCTGGGTAAGGCGAGTTGGGCGTCCCAAGACTGGGCTTGCGCACTCAGGACGCCGACCCGACTTAAAAAAGGGCAACTGCAGCTCCTCCTCTGGCCTGAGGAGGCAGACCCGGCTCCTACTTGACGGAGGGAGGATCCGATGAGAGGGGTCACACTGATAAGGGCTGGGCAATACCGAGGGGAGGAGTCACTTTGAGAGGAAGGGTCACAATGACCGGTGCAGTCACCCAGAGAGGTCTCACTGAGTGGGAGGAACACACAGAGGACGGGGTGCTGCACTGAGGGATTCTGGTGCACCCTGATGGTGGCACTGTCATTCTAAGGAAAGGGGAGGGATCTCAGAGGGAAAACGGTCTTTGACGGGGTGGGATCTTGCTGAGGGGCAGGCTGTCACGGAGGAAGGGGCTTCCCGGCAGGTGGAGGCTTCTCTTAAGAGAGGGTCATTTGGACAAAGAAGAGGAGGTCCAGACTGGGTGGCCATTGAGCGGAAGCACTGGAATCTGAACTTTATTTCGGGGAGGTGGGATGGAGTGAGGAGTAATCGAGGCCAGGGATGGGCCGGCCAGGGGCTCCCTATAGTCCCGGGGTATCACAAACGCCCGAGGAGAAGGTAGAAGGCGTCAGGGGCTCCAGACATTTAGTGTGTAGGGGTCGAAGAAACCTGGGAAATGGACAGTCGGGGCTGGAGCGCAGGTCGACAAGTGGACGGGTTGCTGGGCTGCCTGCTATTATGGCTGGCCTGAGGGGTCTAGGTTTCTGCCATGCTGATCCATGGAGCCCAGGAGCCCCAGGTGGAGGCTTCCTGAACTTGTTCCTCCTCGGATTGTGACCCGAGGGAGAAGAAAGGCTTCCTGGGGCAGCTCAAAGACGTTTAATTGAGCTAAAAGACGTTTGAGCAGTCCTCCCTTAATTCCCTTCAGTTACTCAAACCCGGGCCTGAACTCGTATGACCCCGGCGCCCGGGCCAGTTCACCTAGAGTGTCGCTACCACCGGCGGAGGTTGCGTACCTGGGGGGGCGTGGCCGCTGCCGGAGGCCGGGCTCCAAGGAGTTAAACGCGGCCGGGCCCAGCCCCGCCCCTGGCAGGCCGCGGAGCCTGATCCCCGGCGGCGAAGCGGAGCAGCCGCCGCCCGCCGCCCGCCGCCTCCGCCTGCGGGGAGCCCGCCCGCCCGCCGGCTCCCGGGAGCACCGCTGCCACCACCGCCGGGCCCAGGCCCAGGCCCTGCGCAGAGCTGAGCGGCGTCCCCCCGGGCCCAGCTAGCCGGCGCGGCGGGGGCGGGCCCGGGATCTTGGGCAGGTCTTCCATTCTCAGGGCGGGAGCGGGAGTCCCGGCACCCCTGATCTGGCAGGCCCGCGCCCATGGCGAGCGCGGCCTGCCCGGGCCCCGGGGACCCTGCCATGTGAGCCAGGCCTGGGCTGGGGGCCCGGCCATGGCTGGGGAACGGCCCCCACTGCGGGGCCCTGGGCCCGGGCCCGGAGAGGCGCCGGGGGAGGGGCCGCCTGGGCCGGGGGCCGCAGGCGGAGGCCCGGGCCGGGGCCGCCCCTCCTCCTACCGGGCTCTCCGCAGCGCTGTGTCCAGCCTAGCGCGCGTGGACGATTTCCACTGCGCCGAGAAGATCGGGGCCGGCTTCTTTTCTGAGGTCTACAAGGTAGGACCCGCGGAGAGGACAGAGGGGCGGGACCGAGCCTTCAACAAGAGGCTGGAACTTGGGGGCCCACAACCCGGGTAGAGATCCCAGACTCTGGCGACCCACCCAACCTGTCCGGCCCCCACCGGCCCATACTGCCCCCAGGTTCGGCACCGACAGTCAGGGCAAGTCATGGTGCTGAAGATGAACAAGCTCCCCAGTAACCGGGGCAATACACTACGGGAGGTGCAGCTGATGAACCGGCTCAGGCACCCTAACATCCTAAGGTAAACGACTCAGCCTCTTACTGGACATCTTGCTGGACTGGAGGGAAAGGGGAAGAACCTGCGGGGAAAGTGGGAACTGAGGATGGGCTGGATCTCTAACAGCCTGCACTCCTATCCTTCCCATCCTCTTCCAGGTTCATGGGGGTCTGTGTGCACCAGGGACAACTGCACGCTCTTACAGAGGTGAGGATAGGTTAATAAAGGGGAACCCACCGTCACCACTACCACCATCACCAATGGGAAAGGGATCAATGGGCCTGGTGGATCTACAGAGAATAAGGAGAGGCATAGGACCTCCTTCCAGGGGAGGCTTCCAGAACTTGCCTTTGAGCAAACCACATATAGGAAGCCTCATCTGGTCTCATTCCCTGTATCCTCTATAACACAGCTGTCCCATAAACTTTCTGCAGTGATGGAAGTGTTCTGTCTGTATTGTCCAGTACAGTAGCACCAGCCACATGTGGGGAGGCTAGAACATGGGCAATGTGGCTGGTGTGAATGAGGAACTGAATGTTTGATTATATTTAAATTTAATAACTTAAATAGTTTCACATGGCTAGCAACAACTGTATTGGACAGGGCAGCCCTAGAACATGAATGAAGGTCCTTAGAGCATAGATGCACACTTCTGACTTTTGTGATCCTCCTGAGTGTCCCCTGACTTATAAGTGGGAGACATAGAATACAGACTGAGGCCTTGACATTCATTCTCCTTTCCCTGTGCCCCAGTATATGAATGGAGGAACCCTAGAACAGCTGCTGAGCTCCCCAGAGCCCCTATCCTGGCCAGTTAGGCTCCGTCTAGCTCTGGATATTGCACGAGGCCTGCGGTACCTGCATGCTAAAGGTGTATTCCACCGAGACCTCACATCCAAGGTAGGCTGCCAGCGTGGGTGGAGGCATGACTATTAGGTTATAACAGGCCCATGGATGTTGGAATGTGGAAAATAGATATATTAGGATATTGGAGTAGCAAAGTTTTGGGGAATTCTGGGGTCCTAGGGTGAGAGGCTCTGAAGGACTAATAGCTATCACACTGTTTAGAGTATTTGATAATGTCGCAGTATTGGGGTGCACTGGGGAACTGGGAGAAAGGGTTGGGGTTATGTTGGATTTACAGGGCTTTGGGGTGTATATTGAGAGACCAGAGAGCAAAAGGTGATAAGTGTGTGAGGATGTCTATATGTATGTATCAGAACTGTCTGGTCCGACGGGAAGACCGAGGCTTCACAGCCGTGGTGGGTGATTTCGGGCTGGCTGAAAAGATTCCTGTGTATAGGTGAAGTAAATACCCTTATTCCCCCCCAGCCTCCCAGAGGTCTTCACTTGAAGTAAAGCCCCCAGGGACATTTTCCTCGGGGTGGGGAGGGTCCTCACCTCATACCTTTTTGCCTGGGGACATGCCGGAGATTTTTCTGACTACCCCGCCCCTGCCCCTGCAGGGAAGGGGCAAGGAAGGAACCTTTGGCTGTGGTGGGTTCCCCATATTGGATGGCTCCAGAGGTGTTGCGGGGTGAGCTGTATGATGAGAAGGTAAGACATTGACCCATCAGAGCCCCAAGGGCCTTCAGAGACTCTTGAGATGCTCTCATAAGGCCTCGTTCTAACAATAGTCCTACCAGATATTCAAGAACCCCCAAATCCCCCATGCCCTCACCATCACCCTCCCTACACATGAAAACTGTCAAGATTGCCTCCCCAAATCTGGACCTAGTCCTACAAAATTCTGAAGTGAAAACTGTCGATTGTCTCCCTGACATTATTATCTCCTACCCCTAGGCTGATGTCTTTGCCTTTGGGATTGTCCTCTGTGAGCTCATCGCCCGAGTACCTGCAGATCCTGACTACCTACCCCGTACAGAGGTAAACATCTCTAGGTTTGAAGCAGAAGTAGACTCCAGACTAGGTGGCCCATAATCAAGGAGGGTTCCTTGGAGGTAAGGGTCCCCATAGCAGGAGTAGAACCCAAGGAAAGCTGACTTAGAGGCCCTGCTTGTGTCCTCAGGACTTTGGCCTGGATGTGCCTGCTTTCCGAACCCTGGTTGGGGATGACTGCCCGCTGCCTTTCCTACTCCTGGCCATCCACTGCTGCAGTGTAAGAACCTCTCTTTCCCTTCTGGCCCCCTGCCCCCATCCATGAGCTGATACGGCTGCTCTATGGGTCTCCAATGATGGGAAGAAAACTGAGACCCTCGTAAGAGCACCTCTCTACCTACCAGATGGAACCCAGCACCCGGGCCCCCTTCACTGAGATCACGCAGCACCTAGAATGGATCCTTGAACAGCTGCCTGAGCCAGCCCCCCTTACCAGGACTCCCCTGACACATAATCAGGGTAAGTGAAGCTAGGCATGGTGGTGCACACCTGGAATTCCAGCAACTCAGGAGGCTGAGGCAGGAGGATCTTGAGTTTGAGGCAACTCAGTGAAACCCTCAGCAACTTAGCAAGACCCTGTTTCAAAAGAAAAAGAAAAAGGGCTGGGGATGTAACTCAATGGTAAAAGGTCCCTGGATTCAATTCCTGGTACTAAAAAAACAAAACAAACAAACAAAAAAAACAGGATAAATGAAATGACCTTGACCCAATGAAAGTCCTTTTGCCTCTCCTCCTTAGAGCTCAAGGGAGTTATCTGGGGGAGGTTAAGTGGATTTAATAGTTGAGAAGACTGGGAGTTGGTGTGGGGTGGGGTGGGAGAACATCTCAGAGAAGATAGTTTTCTAATGCTAGAGCCTAAGGGAGCAGAAGAAGGAAAGAAGAGATAAAACATGGCTGGAGGTGACATTCCCCTTTTCCAGAGCACCCTGTGTGACTCCCTTTTCTAAGCTTTAATCCCACCAGCCTCCTGGGGAATAATGAAGCACTCAGAAGCAATGATCAAATGCTGAGAACAGTGATCACAGACTTCTCTGTCTACAGGATCTATTCCAAGAGGTGGTCCCGCTGCCACGCTTCCCAGGCCAGACCCCCGGCTCTCCCGAAGCCGGTCAGACCTCTTCCTGCCCCCATCACCAGAATCACCCCCCCACTGGGGGGACAATCTGACACGAGTCAACCCTTTCTCACTACGGGAAGACCTCAGGGGTGGCAAGATCAAGCTCCTGGACACACCCAACAAGCCGGTCACTCCCCTGCACCTTGTTCCACCATCACCACTGCCCTCTACCCAGCTGCCCTTGGTGACTACTCCAGAGACCCTGGTCCAACCTGGGACACCTGCCCGCCGCTGCCGCTCACTACCCTCATCCCCTGAACTCCCTCGACGTATGGAGACTGCACTGCCAGGTCCTGGCCCTCCTGCTGTGGGTCCCTCCACTGAAGAAAAGATGGAATGTGAGGGCAGCAGCCCAGAGCCAGAACCCCCAGGACCAGCTCCCCAGCTGCCCCTGGCGGTGGCCACAGACAACTTCATTAGCACTTGTTCCTCAGCCTCCCAGCCCTGGTCCCCTAGATCAGGACCTCCCCTCAACAACAATCCTCCAGCTGTGGTGGTGAACTCCCCACAAGGCTGGGCTGGGGAGCCCTGGAACCGGGCCCAGCATAGCTTGCCCCGGGCGACAGCCCTGGAAAGGACAGAACCTTCGCCACCCCCTTCAGCTCCCCGGGAGCCCGAGGAGGGGCTGCCCTGTCCTGGCTGCTGCCTTGGCCCCTTTAGCTTTGGCTTCCTGTCCATGTGCCCCCGCCCTACCCCAGCTGTCGCCCGCTACCGCAACCTGAACTGTGAGGCGGGCAGTCTCCTCTGCCACCGAGGGCACCACGCCAAGCCACCCACGCCCAGCCTGCAGCTGCCTGGGGCACGCTCTTAGCAGAGGGGCCTGTGATCTCAGGCCTCCAATTTTGGCCTTCAGGACACCCTGTAAGGACAGAGCGCACTTGCTGGACAGTGGCAGCCCCAGATGGGCTGACTGGCTCTTCTCCCCGTAGGGGAGCCTCAGCATGGACTCAAGGGACAGAGCACTTCCTATCCAACCCCTGGGCTCACTCTCCCACGGGGATCACTGAACCAGACACAGCATTGCTGACACACGAGACTAACACGTGCGAATTATTTAAAAATATTTCAATAAAAACTGCCTGGCTGGCTCCGGGCCGCCCCATCCACTCAGCCCTTGCGCCCTGCTCCCCTGCCCATTTCCAGTATGGGAGGTTCTTGAGGGAGGTCAAAGTCCCTTCTAGAGGCTTCTTTATCTCCTTCCCAGGATCAGTCCAGTTTCTGGGACAGGGTTTCAAGCAGGTTGGCCAGAAGTGTCGGGTGTGGATCAGTCCTTGGTTCAGGCTCAGGGAATGCCTGGGGATGACAATCAGGATGTACAGGCCACAGGATAGGGACCAGAGTCAGGAGCTCTTGTTGGCATGATGTCTAGAAGAGTAAAGCATCAATGAGCTTCACAGTGGACTGTCACCAAACCCTCATCCAGCTTATGCTGTCTCTTCCCAGCTCCCTGGACAGCCACATCACCAGCTTACCTGCCCAACCTACACTTACATAGGCAGACCAAGTCATCAGAGGCTGAGGATATGACTATGGAACCCAAGAACAGGTTTTCCCTCTGCCCTTGGATTCCCATGCCTCAGCCCCATCTCACGCTTACCCAGTTCATTGAAAAGAATGGTCCCCATCTGGAAACCTGAAAGGTGACAGCTCACAGATGCAGGGAAGGAGTTGTGCACATGTCTCTGGCTCTGAACTCCACCATCTCCAATCTTTTTTCATCTTCATGCATCTTGAGCTTAAGGACAGACAAGCTGTAGAATGAGTAGGAGTGGAAAGTGCTCTGGACCCCTCCTAGCCCATCCTACCCTCTCTCCTTTGCTCTAGCCTAAGTCCACATCTGGGCATTGTTCAGAGGCAGATTTCTGGACTACAGCTAGAAAAGGCTTTAGGTCTGGGTTTGAAGAAATCACCCCAGATCCTAAAGATGAAAACTCCAGGTAGGGAACATGAGGAGGTGGCTGCCCCGTTTCACAGTCCTTAGGTGTGATTCTCAAGTTACTCCAGTATCCCTCATTCATTTCTCTGGGGCAGCTCTAGTGCCCCAAGTGACCTGGGCTGAAAAAGTACAACCCGGGTTCGAGCAGCCCTGTCAAGGGGTGGGGAGTCAGAATGCAGGTTTTCCTTCTTGGCTGTGACCCCCTAGCTAAACCCTCAGTTTCTCCCTCTGACAGATGACATAGGTCCCAACCTAGTGATTGTTATTTAATTATGCCAGGGACTTCTAAATACCAAAGATAGAATAGAAAATAAGACTGCTCTAGAGTTATTAATCAAATAGGGGAAATAAAAAAATATATAGTATTGATTTATAAAAGAATTTGGGAGCTGGAGTTGGGGAAGAAATTTTATTATTTTGTCTTTATGAGAGGATTATGGAATTGAAAATGCAAAAAGTCCTCACAAACTTACCCAAAATATCGTGAACCATAAGTCTTCTGTTGGTCCTTATTAGAGTTGAAGCCAATCCAATATGAATCTGAACCACCGTGTGAAAATACAGATTCTTTGTTGGACTGATAATATGAGATTCAGAGAAACCAGAGATGTGTGGATAGTGATGAGAATATAGGAGAAAATATACACCCCAGGAAAGGGTCTATGAACTTTGGCAAAGGGGAATGTGCCCCTCTTTGGTGCATGGTAACTCATGTCTTGTACATGACTTGTTCCTGCGTCCTTCAAGTGCCACCCTGCAGATGCAGTCTCATCCTTTAGTTCACTTCCCACCTGGGTAAGAGTTTCTGCTACCCTTTGGAGAGCAGTTGCTATGTGGACTGTTCTGATCCCAAGGAAGCAGTATGATCCAACCCACCAAATCTGGCACCTCACAGTCAAAGAACTGTTTATTAGCCTATAGGGCTGACCAGCAAGATGAGACACAAAGTTGGGATGATTTATAAGTTTCAGTTCTCATGCTAACTCTAATCAGTTGGTGGAAGCCACCTGGAACATAGAGCTGAGAAGACAGCCTGTTTCCAGGCTTAGTGGCAACAAGTGTTGTGATTATCAGTATTTGCCATGGAAAAGGAATGCAGGCCGTGGCATGCATGCCAGGTGTGCACTGCTATTCCTGATTTAATGACATACCTCCCTTCATCTAATTATGCCCCTTCATATTGTGGGTAAGGGTATGCTTACTGAGTAATAACTTGCATCGAATGTGGCCAGGTTGGAGGAAAAAGATTTACAATAGTTTTGGCTCTCCGTCCAAGATTGATGAATAGATGAGAAGTAAAAGCAGCGTCTCTCCCTCAGGATCCATCCCACTGGGCAGCAGTCGCCTGCAAAGCAGAGAGAGTGCAACTTCACAACACCTAAGATGAAAGTGACTACTCACAATCTGGTTGCTAACAACATTCCTCTAGGTCTAATCTCAGTACCTTCGTCGACTTCTAGTCCTTGATCTTTGCAATCTTCCTTTCTTTTTGCTCTCCTGGAAATGCCTTACCTCTGTATAATGTTTTTTAAGTGTCTTTAACATTCAGCAACTTTTCTTCTTCTTTCTTTGGTAGTGGGGATTGAACCCAGGGATGCTTAACCACTGAGCAATATCCCCGTCTTTTTTTTTTTTTTTTTTTCAGTTGTCTTTAGACCTTTATTTTATTTATACATGGTGCTGAGAATCAAGCCCAGGGCCTCACACATGCTAGGCAAGTGCTCTACCACTGAACCACGACCCCAGCCCCCAAGTCCTTTTTGAAACAGGGTTTCCCTAAGTTTCTTAGTGCCTCTCTAAATTGCTAAGGCTGACCTCAAACTTGTGATCCTCCTGCCTCAACCTCCCGAGTTGCTGGGATTACAGGTGTGTGCCACCATGCCAGGTAACATTTCTTCTTAATACTCTGAGAGATTTATTTTAACTGGACTGATTATTTTCCCCAATTTCTGAAAGATTTCGGTCTACATCAACAGTTTGATTAACTTCACCTAGGCCCCCGTATTGGGTCAACAGGCCTCCTATTTGTTCTTTCATCCATTTGCTCCCTAAAGCATTCCCTTCTACCCATTAAAACTTCATCACACTCCTCCAGCCACTAGCTGCCTCCTCTCTATATACTTCCATAAGGAGACAAACTTAGTTCCCGCTTTGCTTAATTCCTGTTTTGTAAATACTCTCCACTTCCCTCCTTCCCACCTCAAAATTTGTCTCTGTACTTCTTTTCCTGATTATCCATAAGAAATAAACATCTCTCTTTAACATCCTATGCCCCAATCCAGTGCTCCTCTCCAGTGCTTTGATACATCAGTCCTAACTCCATCACTTACAAATCAGCTGGGTGTGGTGGCCTACACCTGTAATCCTAGCTACTAGGGAGACTGAGACAGGAGGATCTCAAGTTTGAGACCAGCCTAGCAACTCAGCAAGACCTTCAGCAACTTGGTGAGACCCTGTCTCAAAATAAAAATTTTTTTATGAAAAGGGCTGGGATTCAATCCCTAGTATTGGGGTTGGAGAGGTGTATAGGCCAAACTGCAAATGGAGATTAGGATCCAAGATGGCGGACTAGAGGAAGGCTGCGTTCCTTGTCGCTTAACTCAGGATTCAAGTAGAGGAAATACTGTTTCTCTGTGAGGTGATCTTCCCTGTCCACCAATACCCTGCTGTTTACCCCATTTGTCCACTGTGATCACCCACCCTCTCGCAACATATTGCCTGCTTTTTGAGTGCTGATACCTCACTGACTGCTACCTATCATCTGCCATTAGCCCGTTTGCCCCCCTCTTGTCTGCCCATCACCCACCTTTTACCCACCCATCACCCACCACCCAACATCAACCCACCAATCATCTGCTGTTAGTCTGCAGACCACCCACAGACCTCCAGTGGATTGCCTGCTGCCCACTGTTGCTGGAAGTTCATTGTCACAGTACCCACAGGTGAGGTACTGGAAACCTTCAGGGACACTATAAAAGACTACAGTGTAGAATCTGTACTGCCTCAGCTCCATACCACCAATGAGAAGACACACAAAATGAAAAAACAAGGGAACAAAGTGCCTCAGACAAACCAAGATGTTCCAACAATAGAAACAATAGACAAAACAGAAGAAATGTCAGAAAAAGAGTTTAGAAAATACATAGTTAGATCTTCAAAATGAAGGATGGTATTAAAGAGAAAATACAGGAAGTGAAAGATGACTTCAGTAAAGAGGCAGAGATTATAAAAAGGAATCAAGCAGAAATCCTCAAAATGAAAGAAACAATAAACCAAATTAAAATTTCAATGGAAAGTAACACCAACAGAATAGGCCATTTGGAAGACAGGACCTTAGACAATGAAGACAAAATATATACTCTTGAAAATAAAGTTGACTGCACAGAGAAGGTGGTAAGAAACAATGAACAGAACTTCCAAGAAATATGGGATAACATGAGAAGATCAAATTTAAGATTTATCGGAATAGATGAAGGTGTGGCAATACAAACCAAAGGAATGCACAATCTTTTCAGTGACATAATATCAGAAAAATTCCCAAATCTAAAGAATGAAATGGAAAATCAACTACAAGAGACTTACAGGACCCTAAATGTACAAAATTACAGCAGAACCACACCAAGGCCCATTATAATGAGAATGACTAACATACAGAATAAGGATAGAATTTTAAAGTCTGTGAGAGGAAAAAAATCAAATTATATAGAGGGGGAAATCAATTCAGATCTCGGCTGATTTCTCAACCCAGACCCTCAACACCAGGAGGTCCTGGAATGACAAATATCAAGCTCTAAGAGAAAATGGATGCCAACTGAGAATTTTACATCCAGCAAAATTAAGCTCCAGATTTGAAGATGAAATAAAAACATTCCATGATAAAAAAAAAAAAGAATTCACAAGTAGAAAGCCTGTACTATAGAACATTCTCAGCAAAATATTCCATGAGGAGGAAATGAAAAACAAAAACAAAAACGATAAAAGTTAGCAAAGGGAGGAACTACAATAAAGGAAAGGTCAATCAAAGGAGAAACTAAGTCAAGTTAAAAACAAAAATATGAACGAAAATGACTGGGAATTGAAATCATATCTCAATAATAACCCAGAATGTTAATGGCTTAAACTCCTCAATCAAAAGACATAGACTGGCAGATTGGATTTAAAAAAAAAAAAGATCCAACAATATGCTATCTTCAAGAGACTCACCTCCTAAGAAAAGACATCCACAGACTGAAGGTAAAAGGTTGGTTAAAAAAAACATATCACTCACATGGACTGTGTAAACAAGCAGGGAGTTCCATCCTCATATGAGACGAAGTGGACTACAAACCAAAGTTTGTCAGAAAGATAAAGGAGGACATTTCATACTGCTTAAGGGAATCATACAGCAACAAGACATAACAATCATAAATATATATGCCCAAAACAATGGAGCATCTATGTACATCAAACAAACCCTTCTCAATTTCAAGAATCAAATAGACCACAACACAATAATACTGGATGACTTTAACACACACCTCTCTCGCCACTGGATGGATGTTCCAAAGGAAAACTAAAAAAAGAAACTAGAATTAAATGATACAATCAATGATTTAGACTTAACAAACATATGTAGAGTATTTCATCCTTCATTGAGTGAATACTTTCTTCCCAGCAGCACATGAATCCTTCTCTAAAATAAACCATATGTTATGCGACAAAGTAACTCTCAGCAAATACAAAAAACAATAGATATACTACCCTGCATTTTATAGATCATAAAGGAACGCAACTAGAAATCAACAATAAAATAAAATAAATAGAAGCTACTCCAACACCTGAAGACTAAATTGCATGCTATTGAAAGATGAATGGATAAAAAAAGAAATCAAGGAAGAAATAAAAAAATACTTAGAGGTAAATGAGAACACTGATAAAACATATCAAAATCTTAGCACTCTGAAGGCAGTGCTAAAAGGAAAGTTCATTGCATTGAGCACATACATTAAAAGAATAAAATATCAACAAATACATGACCTAACATTACATCTCAAAACTCTAGAAAGAGAAGAACAAAGCAACACCAAAAGCAGCAGAAGACAGGAAATAATTAAAAACAGAGCTGAAATCAATGAAATTGAAACAAAAGACACAATTCAAAGATTAACAAAATGAGAAGTTGGTTCTTTGAAAAAATAAATAAATAAAATTGATAAACCCTTAGCTACCCTAAAAGAGAGAGAAAACTCCAATTACTAAAATTTGTGATGAAAAAAGAAATATCACAACAGATACTACTGAAATACAGAAGATAATTAGAAACTATTTTGAAAATTTATACTCAAATAAAATAGAAAACTTGACAAATTTCTGGAGACATAATCTACCCAAACTGATGCAGGAGGACACACATAATTTAAACAGATCAATTTCAAGAATGAAATAGAAGATGCCATCAAAAGCCTACCAACCAAGAAAAGCTCAGTACTAGATGGATTCTCAGCCACGTTCTACAAGAACTTCAAAGAAGAATTAATTCCAATATTCCTCAAATTATTCAATGAAATAGATTATTCAATAGAAATTATTCAATAGAAAAAGAGGGAAACCTTCCAAACTCATTCTATGAGGCTAGTATCACCCTTATACCAAAACCAGACAAAGACACATCGAGGAAAGAAAAATTCAAACCAGTATCCCTCATGAACATCAACACAAACATTCTCAATATAATTCTGGCAGATTGCTTACAAAAATATATTAAAAAGATAGTGCACCATGATCAAGTGGCGTTCATCTTTGGAATGCAAGGCTGGTTCAACATACGGAAATCAATAAACATAATACATCACATCAATAGACTTAAAGACAAGAATCATGATTATCTCAATAGACACAGAGAAAGCATCTGACAAAATACAGCACCTCTTCATATTCAAGATACTAGAAAAACTAAGGATAGTAGGAACATACCTCAACATTGTAAAAATTATCTATGCTAAGCCCACAGCCAACATCATTCTAAATGGACAAAAATTGAAAGCATTCCCCCTAAAAACTGGAACAAGACAGGGATGCCTTCTTTCACCACTTCTATTCAACATCATCCTTGAAACCCTAGCCAGAGCAACCAGACAGATGAAAGAAACTAATGAAAGAAACTAAAGGGATATGAATAGGAAAAGAAGAACTCAAACTATCACCATTTGCTGATGACATGATTCTATATTTAGAAGATCAAAAAAAATCCACCAGAAAACTTCTAGAACTCATAAATGAATTCAGCAAAGAAGCAAGATATAAAATCAATACCCATAAATCAAATGCATTTCTATACATAAGCGATGAATCTACTGCAAGAGAAATTAGGAAAATTACCCCATTCACAATAGCTTGAACAAAAAAAAAAAAAAAAAAAAAAATTGGGAATAAATAACAGAAGAGGTGAAAGACCTCTACTATGAAAACTACAGAACACTAAAGAAAGAAACTGAAGAAGACCTTAGAAGATGGAAAATCTCCCATGCTCTTGTATAGACAGAATTAATATTGTCAAAATGGCCATACTACCAAAAGTATGGTACAGATTCAATGCAATTCCTATTAAAATCCCAATAACATTCTTCGTGGAAGTAGAAAAAGCAATCATGAAATTCATTTGGAAAAATAAGAGACCCAGAATAGCCAAGGCAATCCTTAGCAAGAAGAGTAAAGCAGCAGGCATCATAATACCAGACTTTAAACTACAGAACAACAGTAACAAAAACGGCATGGTATTGGCACCAAAATAGACATGTACAATGGTACAAAATAGAAGACCCAGAGACAAACCCACATAAATGCAGTTACCTCATGCTAGACAAAGGTGCCAAAAATATTCATTGGTGCCAGATATATACATTGGAGAAAAGATAGCCTATTTAACAAACAGTGACAGGAAAACTGGAAATCCATATGGAACAAAATGAAATTAAACCTCTATCTCTCACCCTGCACGTAAAGCAATTAAGAAGTAAAATTAAGAATCAATAAATGGGATGGATTCAAACTAAAAGCTTCTTCTCAGCAAAGGAAATAATCAACAATCTGGAAGAGAGAGCCTACAGAGTGAGAAAAAAATCTTTACCACACGCACCTCAGATAGAGCACTAATCTCCAAGGTATATAAAGAACTCAAAAAACTTAACACTAAAAAAAACCAAATAACCCAATCAATAAATGGACTAAGGAACTGAATAGATACTTCGCAAAAGAAGAAATACAATTGATCAACAAACATATGAAAAATGTTCATCATCTCTTGGAATTAGAGGAATGCAAATCAAAACTGCTCTAAGATTTCATCTCACTCCAGGCAGAATAAGTGAGGATGGCAATTATCAAAAATATAAGCAATAATAAGTATTGGCAAGGATGTGGGGGAAAAAGCACACTCATACATTGTTGGTGGGACTGCAGATTGGTGACACCACTTTGGAAAACAGTATGGAGAGTCCTCAGAAAACTTGGAATGAAATCACCATTTGACCCAGCTAGCCCACTTCTTGGTTTATACCCAAAGGACTTAAAATCAGCATACTACAGTGATGCGGCCACATCAATGTTTATAACAGCTCAACTCACAATGGCAAAGCTATGGAACCAACCTAGATGCCCTTCAACAGATGAATGGATAAAGAAACTGTGGTACATATATACATTCTTAAAGAAGAATGAACTTATGGCATTTGCAGGTAAATGGATGGAACTGGAGAATATCATGCTAAGTGAAATAAGCCAATCTCAAAAACCAAAGGCTGAATGTTTTCTCTGATAAGCAGATGCTGATCCATCATGTGGGGTGGGTAGGGAAGAATGAAGGAACTTTGGATTATTCAGAGGGGAGTGAGTGGAGGGGTGGAGAGGGGGTGGGGATGGGAAGGACAGTGGATTGAGACAGACATTATTACCCTGCATACAGGGTATGAAAAAAAATTTTTTTAAACATTTATCACTGTCAAAAAAAGATAATTAAAAATAAATAAATAAAAGTTTAAAAAATGCAAATAGAAACCTCTAATCCCAGCTTCTCTGGAGGTCGAAGAAGGAAGATAGTGAGTTGGAGGCCAATCTGGACAACTTAGTGAGACCCTGCCTCAAAGTTAAATTTAAAAATAGGTCTGGGGGGCTGGGGAGATAGCTCAGACGGTAGAGTGCTTGCCTTGTAAGCACAAGGCCCTGGGTTCGATTCCCCAGCACCGCCCCCCCCCAAAAAAAAAAAAACAAAACCAAACAAACAAAAAAAAAATAGGTCTGGGGATATAGTTCAGTACTTACCTAGCATTTGTGGGGCCATGTGTTCCACGTCTGGTACTGCAAAAATAAAAAAAAAGTTAGTTTAGTTTTTGCAGTGCTGGGGCTCAAACCCAGGTCCTCATGCATACTAGGTAAATGCTCTACCACTAAGCTACATCCCCACCCTGAAAGTAGAGTTTTTACCAGTTTAGTGCAACAGATAGACAATGCAACAAACGGATGAGTTATTGAATGATGGACTCCAGAACACAAGATGAGTAGGGAGACAAATGAGGACAGGAAACAGTTAATGGGAAGAAAGGAAACAAGGGCCTTTCTGGGGGCCTCAGTGGGGAGAAAAAAAGAAGCGTGGGCAGTTGTGATCAGAGTGGAAGTCTGCAACCAACCTTTCAGCAGAGAAATAGTCTGGGTTGCAGCTATAGGAATGGGTGGGGGGCTGGGGAGATAGCTCAGTCGGTAGAGTGCTTGCTTTGTAAGCACAAGGCCCTGGGTTCGATCCCCAGCACCCAAAAAAAAAAAAAAAAGGAATGGGTGGCAGCACTGTCATGGGACTGAGGCATAGTAGATAAGAAGTTTAAGAAAATAAGGGGAGTTGGAGTTGTGGCTCCGTAGTACAGTGCTTGCCTCGCATATATGAGGCACTGGGTTTGAGTCTCAGCATGTAATCTTGCTGTTTTAAGCCTGGAGAAAGCATCCAGATGCTCTCTGAGCCAGATAAAACCCAACTCCCACCACAGTCCATGAAAACTCCAGTCCTCTGAGGCCTGGCACCCTGCCTAGAACCTCAACCTGCTTCTGCACAGCCTTTCCTATTTTAGGTGTCCCTTCCCCAACCTCTACCTGCTGGCTGGGCTCCTGCTTTCAAAATGGATGGACGCCCCATCCTGATTCCCTAAACCATAACTCCACCCATCTACCTCATTATGGGTCCCACATGTGCCTGAGAACTTTAGCTGTCTTGCTCCACCTCCCCACCATACCTAGTGTCAGTCAGTAATTCTTAACCTTTGGGGGAGCTCAGATGTACTGAAAATTAATTAAAGCTGCCACCCAGTCTTTAGAAAAATGTGCAAACAACCAAATTCAAGGGGCTCCTAGATCCTTGCTGCTGATGTCAACGAGATGAAAACTAACTTTGCCACGCTACTTTTTTTTTGGGTGGTGGGTAGGTACCAGGGATTGAACTCAAGAGCACTTGACTACTGAGCCACACCCCCAGCCCTGTTTTGTGTTTTATTTAGAGACAGGGTCTCACTGAGTTGCTTAGCACCTCTCTTTTGCTGAGGCTGGCTTTGAACTCATGAACCTCCTGCCTCAGCCTCCTGAGCCACTAGGATTACAGGCATGAGCCATGCTACTTTAAACAGTGTGATTTGGACTGCTGGCTGCCACTCACACTTCACCAGGACCTGCCTTAGAGCTAGGGAGGCCCCTAAATCCAGTATTCTCCTTGATCCTTCTCCCCATTGGCTAAGGTTGCATACCAGGGCAGCCATTCTTCTGATTCATTGGCCCTTTCCTGAATAACAATCCACTGGTCCCTGGGAGCTAGATAGAGCCCTGCCACAAGGGTTTCCTTGCTTCCGTCTATCTTCCACAGGCCACCTCTCCCACCTCCCTTCTCCCAGAGCAGACACCTGGTGGGGAGCATGTCAAGAAGGATTTCACTGTGTTCTGCATGTTGTGTAGCCTCTGCTCCAAGGACCGCCTCTGCTCTTCCTCCCTTTGCAAGGTCCTCTGGGTATTCTCCCTGTCCACCTGGCAGGCCTGTAGCTTCCCCTCAGTAGCCTGGTGATCACTCTGCTCCACCTGTAGTACTTCCTGATTCCGGAGCAGTTTCTTCTCGGACTCCTGCAGAGCCTCTTCCTTCTGCCCCAGCTGAGTTATCTTCAGGTGAAGTTGCTGCTGAAGGCTGCTGTTGGTGACTTCCAGAACCCTGTGCACTTGCTGGAGCTTCTGAGATACCTGCAGATCTGGTTGGCCATAAAGAGAAATTTGAAGGGCATCTTTTCCAGCTGTGCCCTGATGCCCTAAGACTGCAGCATCAGTCATTTTTTACAGAACTTTTTGCATAACATACTAAAATATAAGACCTGACTGCCTAAAGCTTAAGGAGGTACTGGATTAGGTAAAGGACTGATGGGGAAAACAGACCCTACTGGAAACCAGACCAAAAGCTAAGGATGTGGTGGTGGTGACTAGGAACTCTACCATGAAGGGCACTGATGGGGAAGAGGAGAGTAGTTTGAGGTGACTTGGAAATGGGGCCGTCATACTCACAGCGCACTCCTACGCAGATGGCGGCCACCCCTAACAGCAGGCAGGTGAGGAGCAGGCCGATCAGGAGGTATTGCAAGCAGGCTTGTCGACCTTAAGGGACAAGGATGAAGGGTAGTCAGTCCCAGGAAAGAATTTTAGACTGAGGGGATGGGTGAGGTTCCTGAGGAGGACGTCTTTAAGAGGGAGCAGCAGGGTGGGGTTTGTCCGGTAGTAGGAGATTTTTCAGGTAGAGGACAGACGGTGTTCTAGAATGAGGGCTGGGGATTTATAATTGGTAAAGTGGGTTGAGAAGCATTACCTAGTAATGCTTACCTAGTAGGAGGGGAACTAAATCTTAGAACAGAGAGGGAAAGGGGATGGCGGGGTATGTGTATTGGTAGTGATCTGGATGGTCGCGTCTTGGAATAATCCCTACCGGGGTGCAGTTTACAGGGGCAGGCATTGGGGTTGAGGGGTGGTGGGAGCCGTCCCAGGGCTGCGCCCTGGGCTGATCCCCACAAAGAACCACACGGGCCGGGCGCGGTGGCGCACGCCTGTAATCCCAGCAGCTCGGGAGGCTGAGGCAGGAGGATCCCAAGTTCAAAGCCAGCCTCAGCCAAGGAGCAACTCAGTGAGACCCTGTCTCTAAATAAAATACAACACAGGGCTGGGCATGTGCCTCAGTGGTCGAGTGACCCTGAGTTCAATCCCCGGTAAACACCCGCGCCCCACCCCACCCCACACAAAAAACATAAGAACCGCACCAGCTCCAAGCCCCCAGCCCCACCCCCGCGTCACGCCGGGGCTGCCACCCCCAAAAGCGCGCAGGCCGGGCAGCACCGACAGGGCTAGAAGGGACAATACCCACAGGGTAGAAGTCTTCCAACAGGTGGCGACGTCACGGAGCTCCAGGTCGCACTTGGCCGCTCTGACTTAAGCCCTGCGGAAGAGCAAGGTCCGGTGTGAAAGCCCCGACGCCGCCCACTCCCCGCAGCTCACCCCGCTGGCCTGAGTCGACTCGAGCCTGTCCTGTGACGCCCTCTGCCTCTGCTCCGGGACACCCGCATCACTCCCGGAGTTCCCCGGCTCCCGGGACTCTCTCAGCTCCCTCCAGGTCTCGGTTCATCCCCACCCACCTCCTCTCCCTCCCAGTCTCCCTTTACCGCTACCTCAGGAGCCCTCATCTGCAGGTCCCCAACGGCCACCCCGCATCGCTCTCTTCCCTCTCCCATCCCCCGTTCTCTCCTCCCGCTCCCCATTTCCCACCAGAACCCATCGCCCACAGGGCTGCCCTGATTCCTCCTCAGGCACTTGTTGGCCACACCCCTCCCCTCCCCCACCCCACTGGTCCCCCGGATCTCCACAGTCGCCCCTGGGACCTTTCTTCACCTAGTTCCCATTTATCCTGCTCTCTTCTAAGAACTCCCCTCCTCTCCAAAATATTGTTCTCCCAAGACTCCTGTGGACTCCCCAGGTCCAGAGAACCTCACAGACACATCCCCTGGGCTCTCCGTACCTGATTTGTCCCCTAGTCCAGAGGAGGCCAAGCCCGAGGCCCCACCTGGAACTGGGGGCACTTGGACATTCTCATAGGTGAGTTCCCCGTCCTCATAGGCCTCTGGGTCTGGGGAGAAAAGGAACCAAAGTGGAAGTCAGGTGTAGGATCTGTGGGGTGGGGGTGGACTGTGAAAGGGGATAGGCAGGATGGAGGAGCCCCATTTCCCCCTTACCCTCTTCTAACCGACTGGAGACAATCTTCTTCAGAGGTGCCTTCACAAACCGCAGGTCTGCATAAGTGATAGCCTCAGCCATGGTCCTGAGCACCTCTGCCGGATAGTCTCCCCTCTCATGCACAGGCCCCAAACCTTCCTGACCACTTTCCTCTCCACACTCAGACTCTGTAATCTCTGTGACTGCACTGCTTAGCACTTCGCCCTCCCACTCACAAAAGAGGAAGGTGTGAATGCGCTTCTGATAGATGGGCTCAATGAAGCAGAAGTCATCCCTGGGTCACAGCCAGAAGGGCAGGAGAGGAACACTGAGGTCCAGAGCACAGGGCCAGGGACCCTGTGTTTGCCCTCTGCCCTGACTCTTCATGTATCGTACTGAGGCTCCACACTGCTGGCTCCAGTGTCTGGGCTCCTGGTTCTTGTCCCTGACTTGCCCTCCCCTCCTGACTGCCCTCCTCTGGGGCTTATTGATATGAAGTTGGAGCTCTTTTGTGTCCAACTGACACCAGGCAGTCTCCCCGATCATTGCTCCAGAATGAGGTTCCATTTTCACCATCAGATTGTGTCTCCCAGCATGGAGCCTTAGCTCTTTGTCATTCTGGGGTTTCTAGTAGGTCAATAGGTCCCTGATTTGGTGACTCAAATGGGTCTCATGTCTCCATCAGCTTGGGGGCTTTCGGGCTGTATCCATCTCCCCTCTTGTGTAGCCCTCAGAGCTGCCACACACAAAGAGGCCCTCACTCAGAGCAGGCCTTTGGAAGATGCAGAGAACAAGGGGCTACACAGGTTTTCCTCTGTAGACACCCCAGACTCCCACTGCCTTTCCTGGCCCCCTCCGCCTGGCTGTCCAACTGCTGTCAATCACCCCCTTCCTCCTCCCATCCCACCCCTTCTAGCCTTGTGGCATCCCTGCTGCCCCTGCATGTGAGCTAAATCCAGTGAGCAGAGCCCAGGAAGCAGAGACTCTGGAACAGGTCGGACTTGAGCTGAGGACAAGGCACAGTCATAGCTGGAGCACCTCTGGGGAAATCTGTGGAGGCACTGACCTTCATTCACACTGTGGGGCCAGGGAACCAATGAGCATGAAGTTACACAAGGATCAAGCTTCCTAGACAAAGGTGAGGCAAAGAAACTTCTAACTTTTCTAGTAAAGTTCTTTTATTATGTATTTATTTTTGGTACTGAGGATTGAACCCCGGGGCACTTTACCACTAAACTACATCAACAGTCCTTTTTATTTTTTATTTTGAGAAAGGGTCTCACGAAGTTGCTCAGGGCCTAAGTTGCTGAGGCTGACCTCAAAGTTGTGATCCTCCTGCGTCAGCCTCCTGAGTTGCTGGGATCATAGGCATACGCCACCATGCCCAGCACAATTCTTTTTTGAAAAGGTCTCAGGGAGCCAGATGTGGTGGCACATGTCTGTAATCCCAGCAACTCAAGAGGCCGACGCAGGAGGATCACAAGTTCAAGGCCAGACTGGGCAACTGACTCAAAATAAAAAATAAAAGGCTGGGGATATGACTCAATAGTAAAGCACCCCTGGTTTAAATCCATAGTACCAAAAAAAAAAAAAAAATCAAAAGAGATATAACTCAGTGGTAACATGCCCCAGGTTCAATCCCCAGTACTGAAAAAAAAAAAAAAAATTAAAAATAAATAATAAAATAAAAGGTCTTGAGGGCTGGGGTTGTGGCTCAGTGGTAGAACAGAGGGTGACATCCTGGGTTCAAACCCCAACGTCAAAAAAAATACTCACTGTGTCCTTTTACATTCAGCCCCAAGGAAGAGGGGCATTTGTGTGTAGGGGAGACCCCAGAGACTGAGATGCCCTCCTAGGGGGTGAGGGCCTGGCTGATGGAGGAGACAGGAAATCAGGAGAGCAGAGAAGAGCTGCTGGGCAGCAGTGCTCAAGGGTGCTCCCTGATGTTCTCTTGCCAGCATCTGACCCCTCCCAGGAAGGCCCAAGGAGCCTGCCTCTGGGGTGGGAAGGAGCTGAGATTAAACAAGATGTGGAGGTGGGAAAAACCCAGCCCCTTGCAGACAGCATCCACCCCCTCAGACACCCCTCCTGCAGCTGTGAGGAGGAAAAGGAAGGGGACAGTCCTCACCACATGCTAATAGCTCGTATGACTGGTGGTGTGTGGCCGGCTCTGTGACGGGCCACAGAGCACACGGTGCACAACAGCACTGTCTAGCCTGCCCCAGAGAAGGTGGCCACTGAGGCAGAAAGGCACACCTGGCCCCCGAGGAATGTGTCTGAGGAGAGGTGGATGTGTGCGTGTGCGTGTGTGGACTTGTGTATGCACACACATCCCCAGCACTTTGTGGTCTGTTAGAGGTCTGTGAGAGGTGAGTGTCTATGTCACAGCCCACCTGGAGGATGAAACTCAACGGATGCTGAGACCCAGGGGGTGCCCGTGAACACTGTTACCTTTTGCCACCACAGGGAATGATGGGCTATTTTCAGAAAAGCCATCATAGGTCATGGCAGCAGATTCTACAAGTATTTCCTTTTTGAGGCTCACTGTTTCCTAAGCGGTCCCTGCAGCTGTTAACGGTCCTTGCTTGATTAAAGTTTCGAACAGACCCGTCCCCTCCCCTGGGCACCCTGGCAGGGCCTTTCTCAGATACATACAGTGGTGTGTGCCCATGACTCCCTGGGGGCCTCAGGGGGCCTGTGATAGTGAGAACACAGAGCAGCTGGTGGCAGGGTGGGTGAGGACGGTCAGGGAACTGCATCTGTGGTATACAGGGGGAAAGCACGAAAGTAAATTTCAGGGACATTTGCAGGAATCCCATAAACTGTAGAAAATGTCCTAGTTTTCAGAACCACTGTGCAGGTGATCATGACCTGGACACCAGCTAAAGCAACAAAATCAAGCTTCCAGTATGCACTCAAAAAAAAAGCAAAAAGCAAAAACCAACCAACCAAACAAACAAACAAACAACAAAAAAAAAAAAAACAGGGAAAAAGAAGAATGGGCATGCAGTCTAGCATGACCCTTGAAGAAGCTTAAAAAGGGTTTAGCCAAGTGGAGCTGGGCTGAGCCAAGCCCACATCCACAACTCCACATCTTCACCCAACTTTGTATGTATTTCTCTCCTCCATAGCTGTTTTGGTGACAGTAACCTATTTCAAGACATTCCACATTCCATTCCTCCTTATATTTCTTTTTAAAAAATTGTTTGTTCTCTTTAGTTGTATATGACAGCAGAATGTATTTGGATTCATTGTATACAAATGGAGTACAACTTTTCATTTCTCTGGTTGTACATGCTGTAGAGTCACAGCATTCGTGTACTCATTCATGTAATAGAGTAATGATGTTTGTCTCATTCTTCTGTCTTTCCTTCCTCCTGCCATCCCCTCTCCTCCCCTCATTTCCCTCTACACAATCCAACATTCCTCCATTCTTCCCTTACCCTCTCCCCAACCCCAGTATGTATCAGCATCCACTTATCAGAGAAAACCTTTGTTTTTTTGGGATTTGGCTTATCTCGCTTAGCATGATATTCTCCAACTCCATTCATTTACCTGAAAATGCCATAATTTTATTCTTCTTTATGGCTGAGTAATATTTCATTGTGTATATGTACCACAGTTTCTTTATCCAGTCATCTACTGAAGGGCTTCTGGGTTGGTTCCACAATCTTTGTAGTCCTTTTGAGTGAATAGGGTAAAAGAGGGGAATTCTTGCCCTTCTCTAGGTATGTCACATAGGTCTTTGCAATACTGACATTCACATTACCTTTCTAAGCTGGACTTCAGACATGATGCCTGTGACTCTGAGCTGACCCCTACTGTCCGAGTTTTGGTAACAGTGTTTTTTTTTTTTAAAGGGCTGAAAGGTCGGTGTTGTATGTTTCAACTTTTCCAGGACCATAATGTCATCATCTGAGATCTGGGAGGACCAACACCAAAACCTACTTCTTGCTGTGTCCTGGTTTCTCCACTGCTTATTGTGGGAAATGGGTGGAGAAGGTCGATAAGGGGAGGGAGCCCCAGTGTGAGGGCCTGGGGTGCGACGGGATAGGGAAGAACTCCTCTCTACCAGTTTTGATGAAGACTAGCCAACATCAGGAAGTCTCCTCGACTCTGAGAGTCAGGCTACACCCGTCATCTTTACTGTAACCTAATGGGGTGACAGGGTAGACAGAATAATGAGCTCCCCAAAACATTCTCACTCTAAACCCTGGAACTGGCAAATATGTTACTTTACCTGACAAAAATGTAGATGTGACTGTAAGATATGGAAAATGACAAACCCCAAAATAGTATGACCTGAGAAGAGGGGGTGAGGAAGAAGGCAACACATTGGTAACATTGATCCTTTCCCAATACATCCTTCCTCGTGACAGGACAGTCCCTGGAAAGCAGATATCCATCAAGCCTGGAATGGCAGTCTCTGGGAGGAAGCCAAAGTATTGATCCTTCCCCAAATAAATCCTTTCCCAGTGACAGAACAATGGGACCCTGAAGGGAAAGAAGTAAGCTGACCCCAGGCCCTCCATTCTTCTCCAGGTAAAAATATTGCCCAGTAAAAACAAATTTCAAATTCTCACAAACCTGTTTCCTGAGTGCCCAAACTGATATGCTGTCAATAATTAAGTCACCTCTCAGTGTAACCTATAAAACTCAGACTCCCCCTTTGGTGGGTGGCTCATTTTCCACCAGGAAAGTGGGTCCACCAGATGCATGATTTCATCACTGAACAAAGGCTGTGCTGATCCGTGAAGTTTGCACCCGGCTGGGTCATTTCGTGCTAACAGTAACTTAAGGGTTCATAAATAAAAGAGGAGGTCATCCTGTTTTATTCCAGCAGGCCCAGTCTAATCGCATAGGTTCTTAAAAGGGAGAACCTTTCCCAGCCATGGGAAGAAAGATTCAAGGAGGGAAGAAGGCTCATAGAGGTGCAATTTGAAGACTCAGGCCACAGTTGCTAGCTTTGAAAGTGGGGAAAAGGGATCATTAGCCAAGGAGTCAGGCTGCCCCCAGAAGCTGGAAAAGCAAGCAGACCGAAAGGAACCCAGGCCTGCTGTCATTTTAGTTGTAGACATCAGACTTCTCACCTCTACAGCTGTAAGGTAGTAGATTTGCATTGTTTAAGCGATGAAGTTTGTGGTGCCAAAATTAAACAAACATGATTCTATGTTGAAACAGCCAGTCCTGCCACAAATGTGGCAGTTTCCCATCTGTAAAATACAAGCTATCCAGACCTCAATCAAGAGTATGATTGCTAGAGACAGGAGATATAAACTTGAGCAAAGGCCTTTTTAAAAAATCAGCCACAATAGCTTCAGAATCAGAAAGGAGAACTACAGGTCATCTGATAGCACCATTAAGGGGACTTGTAACTCTTTGATCCCTGAAACTGAAGAGCACTGGTAGGTCTCTGGTGACTTGCCCAGGCCTCTCCTTAGTCCTGTCTTGAAGATCGTCATATGTGCTGATGGCACAGAGCCGAGAAGAAAAGAGCAAATACTGTGCTTCAAAAGGAAAATTCAAAAGGCTGGGGATGTAGCTCAGCTGGTAGAGAGCTTGCCTTGCAAGCACAAGACCCTGGGTTCAATCCTCAGCACCAAAAAAAAAAACCCAAAAACTCTCAAGATTCAAGCATTGCCACAGGGCAAAATGATGGCTCCAATCCTCAGAATAAAGTGTCATAAAGATAAAGGGCAGTGGGGCACAGGGGTACACTCCTGTGATCCCAGTTACTGGGAAGGCTGAGGCAGGAAGATGGCAAGTTCAAAGCCACCCTGTTTAAAAAAGGACTGGGAATGTAGCTCAGTGGTAGAGTGTCCTGGATTCAATCCCTGGATTTTGCAAAAAAGCAAAAATAAAAGATAAGGGCTAGCAATTGTTGAAACAAAATTTGGGGTTCAAAAAAAATTCACATGAAGGGAGCCTTGGCTTAACAGTAGTTCACTGTGCAAAAGTTCTTCTTCTTTTTTTTTTTTTAATTTTGGTGCTGGGGATTGAACCCAGGGCCTTGTACATGTGAGGCAAGCACTCTACCAACTGAGCTATTTCCCCAGCCCCCACGCAAAAGTTCAGAGTGAAAGGCAATGATTTAGACTTGAATTGATCTTAGAGAGCCCAACCTATTTATCTTACAAATTAGGAAAATGGGCTCTGTGTGCTGTATGCTCATTATGAACTACTTGGTGACGAGGAGGGATGGATGAAAGGTTGCCCCATAGAACTATAGATCATTTATCAAATATGTCAAGCACTGTGTCAGCCGCAAACCTCTGCGGATGAGGCAGCCCTAGACCCCCAGAATTGTGGTTTGTGAACCACTTCAACCTTTCTGACCTCAGCTAGTTGACACAGGCAGAGGACAACTGTCTTGAGGCTGGCCAGCCACAGATAAGCCAGAGGCCTGGAAATTAAGGATGATGTGAGCTTATCACATGTGCATTCTCAGGAATGTCAGTGGAAAATGTAGAGATGACATGTCATTAGCAGCAGGAGGTGAAGGTGAAAGGATGCTGAGAGAGTCTCTGTCAACCCACAGTGGAGTCCTCCGTGCTTAGTGAGGAGGACCAGGCTACCCCTGGCTCCCACACAGTGCGGAACGAGTATCCTGGCAGAGGTGATTGACACTGAGTATCATGAGGGACACAGTTGTTGCTACAAAATGGGAAAAAAAGGAAGGAATCTGAACATCAGGGATGCGCTGGTGTCTCTTGATGCTCGCTGCCCAGTGATAGAGCCCCAGATGGGCAATGTAGACAACTATAGCCTGAAAAGTTCCTGGTAACCAAGGCTCAGAACCCTTGAAAACTAAGGTCCGGCTCACCTACCAGTCAAGCATTCTAGTCCAGCAAGAAATGCTGCTTGAGAGAGAGCGGAGTCTAGAATGGACAGTAGAGGAAGATGAATATAATCCAGTTGCAACCTTAGACCCAACCACAGCAATGGGGAGTTCAGCTGTGCCACTGACCCTCCTTTTAAAAGTTTGTTTTGTTTTGTTGCAGTATGGGTACTGAACCAGGGAAGTGCACATGCCAGACAAGCACTAGCTACATTTTTTGAGACAGGGTCTTTTTGTTTTATTTTATCTTTTTATTTTTACAGACTGCATTTTGATTCGCTGTACACAAATGGAATAGAACTTTTCATTTCTCTGGTTGTACACGATGTAGATTCACACCATTTGCATAATCATGTGTTCATAGGGTAACGATGTCTGTCTCATTCTACCATCTTTCATACTCCCATCCCTTCCCCCTCATTTCCCTCTATGTAACCTAAAGTTCCTCCATTCTTCTCTTAACTCCCACCCTCCACCCGCTTTATGTATCATCATCCACTTATCAGGGAAAACATTCAGCTTTTGGTTATTTGGGATTGGCTTATTTCACTTAGCATGAGATTCTCCAGTTCCTTCCATTTACCTGCAAATGCCATAATTTCATTCTTCTTTAAGGCTAAGTAATATTCCATTATGTATATGTACCACAGTTTCTTTATCCATTCATCTGTTGAAGTATCTAGGTTGGTTCCACAATCTAGCTATTGTGAATTAAACTGCTATAAACATTGATGTGGCTGCATTTCTACTATAGTATACTAATTTTAAGTCCTTTGGGTATAAACCAAAGAGTGTGATAAATGGGTCAAAAGGTGGGTCTATTCTTAGTTTTCTGAGGATTCTCCACACTGCTTTCCAGAGTGGCTGCACCAATTTGCAACTCCACCAGCAATGTACAAGTGTGCCTTTTTCCCCACATCCACGCCAACACCTATTATTGCTTGTGTTCTTGATAATAGCCATTCTAATTGGAGTTAGATGAAATCTTAGAGTTGTTTTAATTTGCATTTCTCTAATTGCTAGAAACGTTGAACACTTTTTCATATATTTGTTAATCACCTGTATACCTTCTGTAAAGTGTCTGTCCAGTTCCTTGGCCCATTTATTGATTGGGTTCTTTGTATTTTTGGTGTAAAGTTTTGAAAATTCTTTACAAATTTTGGAGATTAGTGCTCTATCTGAAGTGCATGTAGAAAAGGTTTAGGTTTTCTCCCACTCTGTAGGCTCTCTTCTCACATTATTGACTGTATCCTTTGCTATGAAAAAGCTTTTTAGTTTGCATCCATCCCATTTATTGATTCTTGCTTTGATTTCTTGTACTTTGGGAATCTCATTAAGGAAGTTGGGTCCTAAGCCGACATGATGAAGATTTGGGCCTACTTTGTCTTCTCTTTGGTGCAGGGTCTCTGGTTTAATTCTTAGGTCCTTGATCTATTTTGAGTTGAGTTTTGTGCAGGGTGAGAGAGAGAGGTTTAATTTCATTTTACTACGAATGGATTTCTGGTTTTCACAGCACCATTTGTTGAACAGGCTATCTTTTCTCCATTGTATGTTTTTGGCTCCTTTGTCTAGTATGAGGTAACTGTATTTATGTGGGTTTGTCTCTGTGTCTTCTATTCTGTACCAATGGTCTACCTGTTGAGACAGGGTCTTGTTGTGTTGCTCAGATTGCCCTTGAACTTGTGATCTTCCTGCCTTTGCCTTCCTAGTAGCTGGGATTATCACCGTGCCCAACTGTAAGTTTTCATTTCTCTTCCTCTTCCTCTTTCTTTCTCAAGAAGATGACCTGAAGAAACTGTAACAGCATGAACTTAATGCAGGACATGAGTAGATTTGAGGTAAGTGGAAAGTATGGCAAACTGTCAGGGGGTGGAGACTGGTGGATGAACACACCAGCAACCTTAGCCCCGGGGGTTGGGGGAGAGTAGTCCAGAGGGTCATGTTCAGTGCTGGCTCTCAGAGTTCCCCAGTGGTTTTCAGCCCAGTTTTCCACAGTGGGTGTAAAGTGGCATCCCACTTTTACTTTAAATTGTACATCTCTGAATCCTAGTAGATTTGCACATATTCATGTTCCTTAGCAATTGGATTTGCACTTCTATTGAGGTTAGAATTCTTTGCATTTACTTTTTCTCCCCCTGCCCAGAACATTATTTTGAAACATTTTAAGTCTAAAGGAAAGTTGAAAGAATAATACAGTTAACTCCTGCATGTCCTTGTCAAGGATCAATCAGAGAAGCAGAGCCATAAGAATATGCATATTACTTCCACATACTTGCAGTCATGTGCTGTATAACAATGCTTTGGTCAATGATAGACGGATATACATGATGGTGCCCCCATAAGATTATAATGAAGCTGAAAAATTCTTATCACCTAGTATTTTTACTGTGCCTTTTTTATGTTTAGATACATCAATACCTTCATTTTTGTGGTACTGGGGATTGAACTCAGGGTCTTGCACATGCTAGGCAAGTGCTCAACAACTACCTGCATCCCCACCCAGATACATCAGTTCTTACATCATGTTACAGTTACCTAGAGTATTCAGTACAGTGACATGCTGGACGGGTTTGTCTATTAGGAGCAATAGGCTCTATCCAATAGCCTAAATGTGTAGTCAACGATTCCATCTAGGTTTAAGTACACTCTATGATGTTTGCATAAGGATTAAATCACCTAATGATGCACTACTTAGGACGTGGCCCATTGTTAAGTGGCACATGATTGTACATACATACATACATACATATGCGCACATTTTTTTCAACCTTGAGTGGGATGGAATTGCTTTTACACAATTAGATAGTCGTGGGAACTGGTTAGAGAGACTCTGAAAGGCATCTTTGCTTCTGATACTGGAGCTTGGAGTATGGAAATATGGGTATGGAAATATGAATGGAAAATAGTGAGAGCAAAGATAAGCCAGGACCATGGGGACAGGCTGAGTTGTCTCTTACTGACTCTATTGTGACAATATACATGTCCTGCAGAAGCTGGGCGTCCAGCATGCCCTGCTGCCTGCCGCACTGGAATGCAGGCCCTGCTACTTGGGTCTATCACATAAAGCACTCACTAGCAATCACCGGATGTACCAGTACCATTTATTATGTCATCTTTACTTTCCCCAATGAGTCAATTCATTATTTTTTAAATATACAATGACCTACTTTGGGATTTTGTTTTGTTCCATTGATCAATTTTTCCCCTTTAAGTGGCCTTATAGTGTGTTCTGATATTTGCTAAAGTAATTTCTCCTTTTTCTCTTTCTCTCTCTTGTTTTGGGGAGCATGCTGGGGGTCCCACAAATGCTAGGCAAGGGTTCTGCCACTAAGCTACATCCCCAACTCTCTCTCACATTAAAAAAAATTTTTTTTTTCAGGGTTTGATATCCCCAGTACTAAAAAAAATTATAAATCTATATATGTAGTATATCTATATGTGTATATATCTATATGTAATACAGATATGTTATATAGATATATAATATATATGCTATATATATGTACATAGCTATATCTATGTACCTATATATCTATATATGTATGTATATGTTATATATCTATATATTACATATATAGATATATACCTTTTTTCCTCATACTGGGCATGGTGGCAAGGAGGTACACCCCTGTAATCCCAGATTCAGAAGGTGAGGCTGCAGGTTTGCAACTTCTAGGACAGCCTAAGCAACTTAGCAAGACCCTGTCTCAAAAAATAAAAAGAGCTGGAACTGGGGTTGGGGCTGTAGCTCAGTGGCAGAGCACTTGCCTAGCACGTGTGAGGCACTGGGTTCAATCCTTGGTACCACATAAAAATTAAAATAAACAAATAAAATAAAGGCATGCCGTCCATCTACAACTACAAAATAAAGAAAGAAAGAAAGAGCTGGGGATGTATCTCAGTGGTAAAGTACCCCTGGGGTCAATCCCCAATACCATGCAAAAAAAAAAAAAAAAAGAAAGAAAGAAAATGGAAAAAAAATGCTTTTTCTTGCCTATTCTTTGAGCTACTAATTGGAATAATATTGATTATTCACTTTAATTTTGAGAGAAATTTATATATCTTCCTATCTAAGGATATGGTTGATTTTCCACTTGTGTCAATCTTGTTTCATATCTTTTAATAATATTGTATAATTTTCTTCATGTGAGTACTGTGTATTTTGTGGCTAAATTTACACACCATAGCCTAGTGGTCACAAGGGTAGTATCAATGTTAAACTGCCAGGATCCAATTTCTAATTTGGAAATGTTACTGGCTGCTGATCTGGGGTAAGTCACTGAATTTCTCTGCTTCTCCATGTTCTCTTTGGTAAAATCAACATCATCATCATTATCATCATAATCTCAAGAGGATGTTGTAGGATTAAAACAAAGTGCGTAGAATGGTGCATGTTACAATTATTATCCTAAGAATTTTTTAATTTTGTAATTGGAAATTGAAATTGCTCTGGGCATGGTGGCACCCTCTGTTCTCCTAGCTACTCCGGTAGTCCAGCCAGGGCATGCACCACCATGCCCAGCTACCTATTTTATTAGCCCTTTCAAGTAACAACTTTTTGGATTTATTTGTCCTTTTAAAAATTTTGTTTGTTTTTAATTTCTTAATGTTAACTTATTTTATAATTATTTTCTGTTTTCTTTTGGTGTCTTTCCTTGATGTTTTTTATAACTTTTTAAAATAGGGGCTGGGGTTGTGGCTCAGTGGTGAGGGCTTGCCTTGCATGTGTGAGGCGCTGGGTTCCATCCTCAGCACCACATAAAACAAATAAGTAAAATAAAGGTATCACATACATCTACAACTAAACAAATTTTATAAAATAACATAAATACTCCCTTTATTTTTCCTGTGAGGATTTGTTTTGTTATGTTTTTAAGCTCCTTACCTCTATGGAAGTTCAGTGAATAATATATGACTTAAGGTAATTAAGAAAGTTTCCAGTGTTGCACTGTTTTCTTTCATCCAGCATTTATTTTGGAAATGTGGTAAGTTGTTTTATCTTTTTTAAAGCCAGCTTTATGGGCTGGGGTTGTGGCTCAATGATAAAGAGTGCCTAGCTCTTATGAGGCACTGGGTTCCATCCTCAGCACCACATAAAAATAAATAAATACAAAAAAACTATTGTGTCCATCTACAACTAAAAGTATTTTTTAAAAAATAAAACCAACTTACCATAACAAAAAGCATATCACCTGCAAAAAATAAATACATAAATAAATAAACCAGTTTTATTGCATTGTAGTTTTTTGGTGGTGCTGGGAATCAAACTCAGGACCTCATGCATTTGAGGCAAGTGCTCCTCCACTGAGCTACATCCCCAGCCCTTGCACTGTAATTTTTAAAAGTTATTTAAAAGTTATTCTTTTTTTCTTTACTTTTTTTTTGTGTGTGTGTGTGATGTCAGGGAATTGAACCTAGGGCCTTATGTTTGCAAGGCAAGCACTCTGCCAACTGAGGTATATCCCCAGCCCCTAAAAAACATTTTTATTTTGAGATCGGCTCTTGCTAAATTGCCCAGGTTAGCCTTGAACTTGAGATCCTCTTATTTCAGCTTCCTGAGTCCCTGGGATTATAAGCATGCACCATCTTACCTGGCTTTTGTATGTAATCTACATACAACAAAGCTGATCAGAATCCTGAGTTTTGACAAATGTATTGTATAACCACCCCAGTCAAGATACAAAGTATTTCTATCACCCCAGAAATTCACCCTTCCCCTTCGCAGGCACTTCCCCAAGCCTGAAACTCAAATACCCCTGTTTTGGAACTCTTTTTTTTTTTTTGGGGGGGGGGTGGTGGTGCTGGGGATTGAACCCAGCCAGGGCCTTGTGCTTACAAGGCAAGCACTCTACCGACTGAGCTATCTCCCCAGCCCCTTGTTTTGGAACTATTATAGCTCTGCTTTATTTGATAGCTCTCTCCTTCATCTTTATTTTAAAACTTTATCACTTTAATTGTATTTCTCTCAAGTAATATATTTGAATTATTTGATTTATAGCAAAGTGTGATAGTCTTTTTTTTTTTTTTTTTAACAGAAGCCCTTTTAGACTGAGCTACATCCCCAGCCCTTTTTATTTTGAGACAGAGTATCAAAAAGTTGCTTAAAGTCCTTACTAAATTGCTGAGACAGGCCTTGAACTTGTGATTCTTCTGTCAGCCTCCCACGTGGCTGAGAATACAAGTGGAGACAACTGCGCCCAGCCTGACAGTCTCTTTAATGAGAGAATTCACTTCACTTGTATTTACTGGTAAAGAGTGATGCTTTTAATTTTATTTTTTCTATCTTACATGTTTTTATTACATTTTAATTTTTTAGGGAAATAGCACATAACTTTTCATTATATTTTTATGTTATGGAATTTCCAGAAAACAGATTAGACACAGGGCCTTCTTATGCCCTAAAAAATAAGAGGGCTTAGAAGCCACTCTAGGGGAGGCCACGTTGGACTGACTGGAGCAGAATGGAATTCCTGGAGCCAGGTGCCATGACAAACCTGGAAATGTACCATTTTCCAAAAAATAGGAGAGTCACCCATTATAGAAGGTGTCCCATTTACCAGAGCCAGCGTACAAGTGTCCTGTGATAGCTTTGTGGGAAGAAGTTGAAATCACTCTAGAAAAAGCCAATTAGACCTTTACAGTAATTTTTAGGTATTTTCCTTTTTAGCTAGCTTTGAGTCGGAAGAATGGAAACATGGGTGAATCAATGGAAGATGAGGTCTAGTCCTTGAGGTCTGTTGAGCCCATGCAGTGGGATTTGCCTGTAATCCCACTCAGGAGGCTGAAGCAGGAGCATAACTTCCAAGGTCAGCCTCATTAGCTTAGAGAGACCCTGTCTCAAAATAAAACACTCCCCGGCTGCATTTTTCACAGCCTGGAAACATTTAAAAATGCTTACATTGTTGTTAACTCTTCTTTACCTTGACTGGATTGAATGAATTGCTATTCATTACTTTTTTCCCCGTATTAATTTGGAGTTTTTCATCCTATTAATAGCTATCATCCTTGTCCCTGCTCTCAGATACACACAACTCTTCTAGTATACAAAATAGAATAACTATTTCCACAATATTATAATTATCTTCTATTTCCTCCCCACCCAATGAAATGTGATCTTGAGATAAATACTTTACCCTTCTTTCATCCCCCTTTTCTTCTCTGCCTCTTGTCCCTTAGAAGTCTAGAACACTTTGCCTTTCCTTTGTCCCTGTCACCTGATTCCAGAGTTATGGTAAGATAGTTTAGTCCTTATTAGAATTGCCCTTACAGTGTGTTCAGTTTCAAGAGTTCTTATTTAGCATGTATATTAAACCTTCTAAATAAGTTTGGATATAAATATATAGACCATGGTTGGTTACTCCCCACTGCTTTCTTTCCTCTTCTCTTCCTGTTCCCCTGTTCTTAAAGTTCATTTTGTTGCTTGATTAGAGTCTTATCTCAAAAGTCTTTCTCAGATGCAGTACTAAGTGACTTCAGCAAACCATCAAATATCCTTTATTCTTCCTTGACTAGGTCCACGTTGCCAGCTTTTTTCCACCTTAACCTACATTCACTTTTTTTTTTTTTTTTTTTTTGCGGTGCACTTTTGCTGCCTTTTACCTTCTAGGGTTGCAGATGAGAATAAAGACCTTGATTTCTGACTGAAAATGTGTGTACGACTCTTAGGTCTTTAGAGTTTCAGATGCCTTACCTGATACGGCTGTGTGTCTTTTTCTATCAATCTGGTCTGGAATTTAAGTCTTTTACCAGCTCATAGAAATGTCATCTATTATTTAATGATGACCTTTTCTTTCCTGTTCCTTTTCTCCTGAAACCCACTATGTGGCAGGCCTCCTGGGTCTGTTCCAATCCCCCATCTTTCACTACCAGACATGCATGTCTATATTTTTTTCATATGTTTTGAGATATTCTATTTAATTTTCTGGACCCATTTTTAGGGGGTTTCAGCAATAACTGTCCTCTCTTTTGATTTGTCAATGGGCACCTTTGCTACTGGTATCACATTTTCTAGTTCAAGGAAATCTTTTGTGCTTGAGCTTCACACACATCTCCTTCAGGTTCACATATTTTCTGTCAGCAACTCATCAGTTTCTGCCAGCATGTTTCTCTGTTCTCTGGTTTGTCTGTATTCTCCTAGCTTCAAGGACTGAGAAATTCAATCCACTATTAGGTTTTTGGTGTTTTTTTTTTTTTTTTGGTCAGGGAGACTGCAAAGTTATTGATTGTTCTTAAGAAGCAGGTTGTTTCTGGGACTTGTTTTCTTCCTGGAATCCTTGCCCTTGACTCTGAGACTGTTCTCCAGAACTTGTCTGCAGGGAATTCTTTGCTGGGAGCCCAGCAGAGCCCATTTAGAGGGGATTGTGACAGGGTGAGCCTCATTAGGATTGCCATCTGTCTGGATCCTCCTACAACTTCTCCCTACTGCTCCGGTAGTCTCTGTGTTATTGACAAATACTTATTCGATAATCATCAAAAGACTTTGAAATCATTAACAGTAGTTGTCTCCAGGAACTACCACTGAAAATGGGGTGAGGAAGAGCTTTATACCAGGATTTTTATTATTTATTTATTTTTGCAGTATGGGGGATTGGACCCAGGCAGGGGTGCCTTACTACTGAGCTAAATCCTCAGCCCACCCCCCCCCCTTTTTTTTTTTTGCAGTGCCGGGGTATTGAACCCAGGGCCTTCTGCTTGTGAGGCAAGCACTCTTCCAACTGAGCTATATCCCCAGCCCCACTCAGCCCTTTTTAAAAAAAAAAAAAAAAATTTAAATTTTGAAATCGGGCCTCACTAAGTTGCTGAGGCTGACCTCAAACTTGGAATCCTCTTGCATCAGCCTCCCAAGTTACTGGGATTATAGGCAGGTGACACCACACCCAGCTATTGACTAATATGTTGTAGGATGTAGCAGCATCCCTGCCCTTTCCCACTAGCATCTCCTCCTTACTTTGACCACCAAAACTGTTTCCAGGGCAGGGAGTGCAGCTGAGTGTAGTGCATGAAATTAGCATGAACAAAACTCAGGACTTGATCCACAGTACTAAAAAACAAAAGAGAAAGTTTCCACCCAAGCTCCCAAATGTCCCCTAAGGGGCAGAGGCCCCCTAGTTGAGAACCATTGCTGTATACCCTTTCTATAGCTTTAGATTCTGTTTGATTTTTTTAATCACATGCACACACCGTTTCTATAATTCAACATTTAACAGAAGTCTCGGACAGTGGAGGAAATGTGAAGCTATTGTGAGGAAGTAGAGAATACACAGTAAAGGACAGGGAAGCAAGTTAGCAAAGTGGGAAGAAATCTGGATATTTGTGAACAAAAACGTAGAGATATAGTGAGTAAAGAGACAAGGATCAGGAACAGGAGCATGAAAACCCACATTCTTCTGTCACTGAGGCCCCAGTACTATAGAGTTCCAAGATCCAAAACATACTGCAGGGGTCCCATCAGCATAACCATTAGGCCTCCTAATTGCCTCAGGTGTCCTCTCAATAAACACTTCTAGTACCCAACCATAGGCAGGCTGCCACTGTGGGGGCCAGTACCCTGTTCACTTCTTAGCCCTACACTTTAAGAGGAACTCTGATCCAGCAAAACAACAGAAGGAACTGATAGGCTGAAAATATAGCTTGAAAAAAACTATAGAAAGAACGTTAAAAAGCTCTTCTTGGGAAGAAAAAAATATACATCCATAAGAACTGGCTACCAATTCCTTCAGGGTTGCCATATGCAGGAGGGAGAAGACTGTTGTATGACTGTAGATCAGGACAAAAGTTAGAAGGAGACAGATTTTATTCCAAAGAAAAGGTTTTATCAATAAGAAAAGATTGGAAATGAATGCTTGATCAGTAGTGAGGTCCCCATCTCTGCAAGTGTTCATAGCACAGTTCCTGCAGTAGGTGTAAGTTTGGACCAGATCTTTCATCCTCCTTCTAGCTATATAATTCTGGAAATTGATAAGGCAATAAACCAAATTAACCCCCATGTTAAGCAGAAATATCTCAGGGTCAAATGACATGATAGTGCATTTTAGTTCAGAGAAGTGTGGCTCATGGAAGAATTGAGCAATGAGTGAAGATAACAGTGGTTCAGCACCTTCATGTGCCACACTGGTCTGCTGATACTTTCCTACAGAATTACTCAGAACCTGTGGCTTCAAGAGATAAGAAAAGTTAACTTTGACTTAAGGGAGTTTATTAGCTTTCATAACTGAAAAGTTCAGAAGGCAGATCTAGTTCTGGGCATGGCTGGAACCATGATTTCAGATTAAATCAGATTAATCTCTCTTGACCACCTAAGTCTGTTTTCCCTCCTGTTTGGAATTTACAACCATCTTGACAGACTGCAAAGCAAGGCCAAAGATGGAGGAGCCTTGGCTAAATGACTCCAAGTCCACTTCCCACATATAAGTAATTCCTTAAGTTTTGTCATTGAATCTTTTTTCTCAAAAACCATTCTTTTTTGGGTCTTAAGTTTCTTCCTATTCTCTAAGCTGAGATCTCAAGGAGAGAGGGAAAGTTGGGCCCCCAGAAGTCCTAGTGACTTCGCCTAAGTGTCTACCCCTGGGAATTTACTTGGGACGGGGAACCCTTGGCTGGGATCATACACCAGTAAGGCAATGGAGCTTACTAAAGAAAACACCTGGAGCTATGCAAAGGGAAAGAAATGTCGGGTATTTGGTGAGACAAGCTGACCAGCTAGAGAAGTGAGTATATATTCTTAGTTTCAGAGATCAGTTAGGAAGCTATCAAGGTCCTGGTGTTCATCCTTCAGGAGTTAGGCCAGAGTACTAACTTTGGTAATGAAGACAAGGTAAAAAAGTAAGAAAAACTGAAGGGCTATGGAGGAGAAAGAAGGCAAAGGAAGTTCTAACTATACCATCCATGAAAAATCAAATTGTTTTAAAGAAACTCAATTTAAGGGCGACTGTTTGGGGACAGTCATGTCACCCGCCTTCTCATAGAGCGAGTCCGCTAAGTTCGCGAACGTGGGCGGTGGCTGCAGAGCTCAAGCTGGGCGTAGTCCCGAGCCGGACTCCGGGGAGGCCTAAACTGTAGGACTACAACTCCCAGGATGCCGCGGGGCCGGACAGCATCACGCCTGCGCAGAGGTGGCGGCGATGCAGTGTCTAGCCTCTTGGGGGTGCTGGTGTTTAATTCTGGTGCCGAGGGTTCAGGCGGGGAGAGTGGGTCTCGGGGCCGAGGTCTGCGATCTGGGTTAGGAGAGGTGGAGCCCTCAGTCCTGCTTGCCGGCTTGTACCAGATCCCCGCCTCTTCAAGGTTAGCTCTGACGTCCTCCTGGCGGGACACTCTGAGCCATCTTCAGAAACAACATAGCAGCTCTCCGAACCCCACATCCCGCTGCCGGTGGCTCCCCACATCCGGTGTCCGCCCCCAAACCACCTTCCCTCCTACACAGCCCCAGCTGCCTGTCCTTACCGCGACTTGGGCGTCTCCTGGGGAGGCCCAGATTGTGGTCCTCTGGGGTCCAGGGACCCAGGGGCATTCTAGGGAGGGTGTCACCTTCTCATTGTGACCATCCGGCCAGTCCAGAATCAAGGTCAGGGTCCCCTGCTCTGTGGTTTTCTTTGGGATTCATACTTAAGTGGGAAGGAGAGAAGCTTGGAAGTGAAAACCTTAGCTTCCCCTTTCTTCTGCCCTCAAACCTCAGGTCTGTCCAGCTGAACTTAACGTCTACAGAAGCCCTAAAAGGAGATGGCCTACAGCTCAGAAAACGTGATTTTTTAACCCCTAAGCCTGAAGTGGTTGGAGATTTTGCCACAGTGAGGGATGGATCATAGATGGGCTGCAGAAAAGGTGGAAGGGGCCGCTACTGGCCTGCGGAAAACTAAAGAGTGCACAAGAGAGGGAGGGAGGGAGGGAGGGAGAGAGAGAGAGAGAGAGAGAGAGAGAGAGAGAGAGAGAGGGGGGGGGGGGGGGAGGAGAGAGAGAGAGAGAGAGAGAGAGAGAGAGAGAGTTGTTACCAGGGCAACGAAACTGACTAGCCAGACCCATTTGCAGCTGGGCTGCATTACTGTGATAGGGATTGAGAGTGGGGTTTGTTTCAAGTTCTAACCCGAAGGATGGAGGGTGTGATAAGTGGTGGCTCCCCAACCCCTACTGGGGATTGAACGAGGACCTTGCACATGCTGGGCAAGTGTTCTACCACTGAGCTACATACCCAGCAGCCCTTTCTAAAAGAAAAAAAAATTCTTTTTTTTTTTTTTAAATTGTGAGCCAGGATCTTGCTAAGTTGTCCAGGCTGACTTCAAACTTGAGATTCTCTTGCCTCAGCTTCCCCAGTAGCTGGGACCATAGACATGTGTCATCACTCCCACCCTAAGCATATCTAGTCCATCACCCATTGCTACTGCCACCATTTTCTCTCAGAGTTTATTACATTTTCCTAATACCCAGCCTGGTTCCAGTGCTGCAGACCTTCAGATCCACACAGAAGCCAGGAGAGTTAGTGTTCCCAGTATCTGTGTTCGTCCCTTGCTTTAAACCTTCAGTGACTCCCCTCCACCTCACCTCCAGGATGAAATCCAAACTTCCTGGTGTGGCTTACAGGCCCCGTGTGATTGGCTTCCGAACCCCCCCAGCATTGTATTGCCATTTCCCCTTTTATATCCCCTCCATCCCTGGTGGATGAATTTCCATCAGCTCCTCCAAAGAAGCTCTTTGCCTTGTGGTTCCCTCTGCTGGACTATGTTCTGTTTTTCTGTTCTGATTTACACTATGTATCATGTTCCTGTTTATTGTCACTTCGACCATGAACTCCTCCAGAGGATCCTATTTTTCTTTTATTTTAATAATAATTGAGCACTCTCTTCTCAATGCTTTACATATGGTAATTCATATAAGCCACACAACAACCTTTTAAAAATAGACATTAATATCCTCTCTATCTTATAGAGTCAAAAACTGAATTCAGTCTGGGCATGGCAATGCACACCTGTAATTCCTGCTACTCAGGAGGTTGAGGCAGGAGGATCACAAATTTGAGGCTAACCTGAGCAACTTAGGAAGATCTTGTCTCAATATACAATTTTTAAAAAGAAAAGGGCTGGGGTAAGGCATGATGACACGTGTAATCCCAAGCACTCAAGAGGCTGAGGCAGGAGGATCAAAAGTTCTAGGCCAACCTAAGCAGTTCGGTAAGGCCCTATAAGTAAATTAGCAAGACCCTGCCTGAAAATAAAAAATAAAATGGACTTGAGCCTAGCATGCATGAGGCTCTGGGTTTGATCCCCAGCACCACAAAAAGAAAGGAAGAGAGACAGAGACAGGCACCCAGGTTCAGTTGCTCAAGAACAAACATCTGGTAGATGGCAGGGGTAGAATCTGACCTCAGATGGTCAGGCTCCCAAGTCCGCAGTTCTAATGTCAATGCTAACCTGCATGCTATATAGTGCAGGAAGCTAGCATTTAGAATAAAGCAGAGGATGGGTGGAGAGGGAGGGCAGATTAGATAGGGATTAAAATGAGAGTGATGACAAGCAAAGCTTTTATCAGGACTGTAAGTGACAACCGAGAAAGTGAAGTAGAATAGGAGTGAACTGTTGCCATAGTGATGAAGAGAAGGCCAGGAGAAGTGTACAAGAGGGGTATAGACATACTCTCGAGGGATGCGAGGACTGAGGGCTGAACTGATGGAGGAGCTAGGTCCGCAGATTGTAAGCAGGGGATAGCACCGTTACAGAGGTCATGGGAGAGTAGCTTGGGCTGGTGAGCTTGCTGTCCCAGAGGCAATGGGATACCTTGAGTGCAAATCCTGGGAATGTTCTTGCAGCAGCAAGAGTAGCTGAGGACCTGAGTCCAGCCCTCTATCCCTAGCCCCACCTCTGCAGTCTCTCTTGGTCCCTCTTCTGCAGCTAGGAATCCCCAGAAATGATCTGTGTGGGTGGCAATGCTCACACCCCCACCCTGTGGGGCCTTTTGTTTGTAGCCTTCTAGGTAAAAACCTAAATACTTTTTGAGAATTTTATTTCAAAATATGACAGTAGCATGCAGACGATATTGTCCCGTCAGAATTCTCAGGTTAGTAGCCAGGTTTGGGTCCCTCAGGTCATAGGTCTTAGAACACTTCCAGCCTATGAACTCCCAAAGATGATTCCTACCCACATCCTCTCAGGTTCTTAGGCCTGCCCCTGTACCCACTTCCTGTGCCTGAGGAGACACTGAGGTACAGGGTAGGCTGTGAGGGAGGGGAGTGGGGAGGATCTGGTTGCACTCCGGAAGGAGGAAGAGGTGACAACCTGGGAGTTTGAGGGCTGAGAACAGATAGAAAAGAGAAGTGGGGAGGGGGCCCGTGTCTTTGTTTCCTCTATCCTCAGGAAGCCTTGGGCCTACCATACCCCAATATGCCTCCCTCGAAGCTCAGATAGGAAATTCCGGGTAGGTCACCACCTGTGACTGGGTGGTAGCTGGAAGTCCTTGGGTGTGGTTGGAAAGCAGGTGTGCTCCTGACAGGGCAGCAGGAGCCCCTGTGACAAGGAGGTGGCAGTGTACCGGACCCTCCTCAGCTGGGTGCAGGCTGGCTGTTGGCATAGGCCTGATCTGGGAAGGAAGCCCGGGCTCTGCGTGTCTGAGCGCACACTGAGGCATAGAGCTCTGGCTCGGGGCTGGCAGCCTGGGGCTTTGACTCGGAGTCCAGCATCACCTCTGAGTACTTGATGGGGGTCGCGGAACTGGCCATCCGGCCCTGAGGAGGCCGCAGCTGCAGGCTGGTGTAGCACATCACCTCCTCTGCAGCCTGGAAATGAAGGCTGTCAGAAGTTCACTGGACCCTTGGAAAAGACCCCCACATCCTTCCTTCCTTTCTTCTTCAGCACCATCTAACTTACCCTGGCAGGGCCTCCAGGGGATGAATCCTGCTGGTCTGGTCCTGGCTCTTGAGACAATCGTCCTGGGACAGGGAACAGGACTCTGGTCAGCTTCTTGTTCCTCCTTCTGCGTACCCCTATCCCGCCCACTAGGACCTGGCCACTGTGCCTTTCCCTCCTCCGCAGCACCCTACCTGTCTGTAGATAGTGCAGGTTTCCATACAGGGGGACCTCTTCCACAGACCCTCCAGAGCTGCAACACAGAGTTTGGGGAATGAGTGGGGACTTCCTGGTAAGAGGGAACTCTAAGTTAACCCATCCCTTTTGTCCTCCACTCACCGTCCCTGCCCCGGCTGACTCCTGCTTCGGTCACTGGTCCATTGGGACAACAGTGCAGCCAGTGAGATGAGAAGCATCAGCGTCACCACTCCTAAGAGGGCCCATAGTCCCCAGGCCTTTGTTATGGAAGGGATTCCTGTGGATATGACAGGGTTGAGGTGGTAGGGTGTTTCTGCCCAGCCATCTCTAGCCATCACCAGCAGGTGGGACATGGAGCCACATGACCCCTCCCCCAGCAACCCCTGCCCCGCCCAGCTCACCCCATGCTAGTAGATCCGTGCAGTTGTCACCTCTGCTCATGACTGCTGATGTGAGAGTCGGGTCCATAAGCACACTGCCCTGAGCTGGTCAGCCCAACTCATAGCTTGACAGCTGCCACAACCCCCCTTACTCCCATCCCTCTCTGGGCCTGGCCCCCACGGCTCAACATCCCCAGTACTGATGGTGGCAAAGTTGCCGGTTGGTTTCCGGGAAGGAAGGGGGAGGGGAGGGATGATCTAAAGAACAAAGACCCCGCCCTATGCCTGCACCTGCACCACTCCGCAGTTCCTTAGTCTCCTTCACCCAAGAGAGATGCAAGCCCAAGTGTTCTGTGCCATGTGCAGGTGAGCCCATAAAGACCCAGGGGCAGAAGTGGCATGAGACATGACCAAAAAGGACAGGAATACCCCTTCTGCCACATGATGTCCACCTGTTCTGTCTGGCCCTTGACTCTGGTGGATGAGAATGTATTCCTTAATGAGCATGTTGTCAAGTGTATGACCTTGGGCTGCCTGCAGTCTCACACAGTCTAAGGTTGACAGAGAAAACGTTTGCATGAGGCTCTGGGTTCCATCCCTAGCAACCTGAAAAAAAAAAGTATACATAATTATTTTCATTGTTATTACTACTATTATAGTAGGGGGTGAATAAGGAAGATAGATTCACCCCAATCTTTTTTTTTTTTTTTTTTTTTGGTATTGGGGATTGAACCCAGGGTACTTCACCTATTTATTTTTATTTTGAGATAAGATGCCCAGGCAGGCCTCAACCTTAGCGATCCTCCTGCCTCAACTTCCCCAGGTGCTGGGATTATAGGAGTATGCCACCAGGCTCAACCCGCTTGACCCATTTCATCCAAACTGTTCCTAAGAACTTTCACTTCATTTAATTGCATTAAAGGAATTTCTCTACCAGGACTATCCTGGCAAACTGATCCCAGTCTTTGCACTTCTTCATTAGAGGGAGTGGAGTGCCAATGCTGAATATATATTTAAATTTAGACTTAAACTACAGTGGCCTGCCAAGGATAGGGATAAATGGAGAAGTCCTACCCTTTTGTTGCAGACAATAAGGGAGTGTCTTGTCTGTGTAGACCTTAAAAATAAATAAAATAAAATAAAATAAAATTCAGCTCTTTTTGTTATCACCATGTATCAACAATTCTAAAAAATGTCAGTGACAAAATGCTCTTCCCTAAAAAATCTTTGTAAATCTTAGTTATAAATTATGTGGGCATTAATGAGTTTTAATGTTATATAAGCTCCAAATTAGCATATTTTTGTTGCTTCAAATTAGCATTTTTTAAAAAATTTATTATTATTATTATTTTGGTACTGGGGAATTGAACTCAGGGGCACTTTAGCAACTGAGCCACATTCCCAGCCCTTTTTTGTATTTTATTTAGAGACAAGGTCTCACTGGGTACTTAGTCCCTTGTCTTTGCTGAGGTTGGCTTTGAACTGGTGCGCCTACTGCCTCAGCCTCCCAAGGAGCAGGCTGAGCAGGCTGTACACCACCTTGCCCACCCAAATTAGCATTTTTTTGTTTTTGGGGTTTTTTTCTTGGCAGTGCTGGGGATTGAACCCAGGGCCTTGTGCTTGAGAGGCAAGCACTCTACAAATTGAGCTATCTCCCCAGCCCCCAAATTAACATTTTTAAAAAACATTGTAATATACATGGAAGTTAAACCAGAGAACTTCTTTTTTTTTTTTTTTTTTTTTTTTTGTACTGGGGATTGAATCCAAGGACAATTTACCACCGAGATAAATCCCCAGCACTTTTTAATTTTTATTTTGAGACAGAGTGTCACTAAATTGCCTAGGGTCTCGCTAATTTGCTGAGACTGGCCTTGAAGTGGTAATCATCCTGCCTCAGGCTCCCGAGTCACTGGGATTACAGGCATGTGCTACCACAACCAGAAATCCAGAGAACTTTCAGTTATGCAATAAGCCCTTGACACGAGCAGACTTGTCTATGTGTGTTTAAATCTAGAATTAGTTCTTGACAGTTTGGAATTGTTCAAATTTGCTTTGGGTGCAATGTCTGTCTCCAGCCCCAAAGATAGCCACATATTTCTGTGTTTAACCAGTAGATTTAAAATAAACAATGAGCTGGACTCAGTGGCACATGCCTGTAGTCCCAGCTACTCAGAAGGGTTAGGCAGGAGGATCACTTCAGCCAGGAGTTTGAGGCAGCCTGGACAACATGGTCAACACACCATCTCAAAATAAATATACCGATTTTAAAGTAAATAAACATGGAGAGGTCGATGGGTAATTTATCATACTTGAGGCCCTGGATTCAATCCCCAGGACCAATAAATAAATAAATAAATAAATAAATAAATAAATAAATAACAACAAACAAAATAAACAATTACAGCACAGTAATTTTAAAATCAAAGAAACTGAACTTGAGTTTTTCTAATTCCATTATTCTAGGTGACCCGTTGGAGTTTTTATTTATACAGCATTTAAATTTTCTAGAATTTGTTGTGAAATGGGACTTTTGTGAATCTTTGCTAAATTTATTCTTATGTTTAAGATTTCTCCTATTTGTATATCTGTGCTTCACATGCTTCAAGTTGATTAATAGTCTTTAATCAACTTAAGTGAAAGTCAACAAATCTGGTTATATTTCTATTGAATACAAATAAGTAAAGATTACTTTTAACAAATTTGCCAAAGTTAAGAATCAAAAAAAGAAATCATGATACTATTCATCATTCAGACAAATGGATACGTGGGTATAAACTGGGAGTGGTGGTGCATGCCTGCAGTCCCAGCAATGTGGGAGGTTGATCGAAAGTTCAAGGTCAGCCTCAGCAACCTGGTGAGACCCTGTCTCAAAATAAAAATTTAAAAAGGGCTGGATATGTGGCTTGGAGGCTAAGCACCCTGGGTTCAATCCTCAGAATAAAAAAAAAAAAAAATTATGAACGCATTTCTATTTCTTTTCTGTAATGTTTACTTGATTTAAAATTGTTAATTATCTATTTTATACTGATATAATTATATCTGTGGAGTTTAATAATTAAAAAATTCACTATCTGAGTTTCTTTTCTGGCCCTTATTTCATTTCATGATTATTACTGAAAGCAATTTTGTCATATAGAGAAATAAAAAAATTTTTTTTTGGTATTGGATATTGAACTTGGGGCCTTGCACATGCTTAGCAAGTGCTCTATCACTGAACTACATTTGTAGCCCTAGAGAACAATTTTAAAAAATGATTCATATGAACTGGGTGTGGTGACACTCCCTGTATTCCCAGTAGCTCAGGAAGCTGAGGCAGGCAAGTTCAAAGCCTGCCTCAGCAATTTAGTGAGGCCCCAAGGAATTTAGTGAGATCCTGTCTCAAAATAAAAAATAAAAAGGGCTGGGGATGTGGCTCAGTGATTAAGTGCCCCTGGGTTAAATCCCCAGTACAAAACAAAAACAAAAACAGAGATCCAGTTGAAGCTAGGCGTGATGGCACATGCCTGTTATTCTAGGGATCTGGGAGGCTGAGGCAACCTGGGAAGCTTAATGAGACCCTGTTTCAGAAATAAAAAAGAACTAGGGATGTAGCTATGTCATAAAGCATCCTGGTTTAGTTCCTAGAACAAAAAAATGTTTTTCATTTGAGTATAAAATATATTAAGTATACCACTGACTCCTTATCAAAATTGATAATTTCCAATTTTTAAAAAAAATTTAAAATTCCACTTTTAAAATCCTGATTGCTCAATTCTTTTGAAAGAATCCAAAGATCCAGCAACAGTGGACCTGAGTTCCCTAAAGGCAGCAATTGTCTGGCAGCCATTTATCTCATCATAACTGGTCTCAACCTGCTATTTAGATCAACTGGGACAATGTTCTTAGATTCAAGGTTTGGACTTCCTTGCTCTCCTACCCAGCCTGCCTCCAGGTAGTCAGTTAGACTCTGATGATTCCCCTGGGTGCAGGTCTCTCCCTGCCCTGTCCTCCTCACTCCCTTCAGGAAAACCAAGAAGATAAACCCATATTTTATTAATTTATTTGACATACATATACCTATTGCCGTGACATGCCAAGCTCTGGAGATAGAACTGGGAGTGGAACATGTTTCTTTCCTTAGAGAGCTTTTGGTCTAGTTGGGAAGATGGCCTTGTGTATCCCAGACAATTAAAAGAACGTGGAAGGGCTGGGGCTGTAGCTCGGTGGAAGAGCGCTTGCCTCGCCTGTGTGAGGCACTGGGTTTGCTCCTCACCACCACGTAAAAATAAATAAGTAAAATAAAGGTATTGTGTCTATCTACAACTAATAAATAAATAAATAAAAAAAGAACGTGGAAGATTAAGAGGAACACCATTCTGCCTGGAGAAGTGGAAGGCAGGAGTGGTGAGTGGTGGTGAAGGGGATGGTATGGAGATAGGCAGTAGAGGGTCGGAGTCTCTACTCTGCCTCTTAACCCATTCATGGTTGACTTAAATTTCCTGAATCAGTTTCTTCACCTCCCACTCCTGTTGTACTGGGGATTGAACCCTGGGGTGTTCTACCACTGACTTAACATCCCACCCCTTCTTAATTTTTTTTTTTTTTTTTTTTTAATTTTGAGACAAGGTCTCAACAAAACTGCTGAGGCCTCCAACACGTGATCTTCCTGCTTCAGGCTCCCGAGTTGCTGAGATTACAGGCATGTGCCCATACGCCCAGCTTCTTTATTCTTTAAAAGGGCCTAATTATATTTTTGAGGGGTGGTTGTGAACATTCATCAATTTTATTGAATGATTCATTGAGTGCCTGTTAGTGCCAGGTGCTGTGCTAGGCTTCGAGATAAAATAGGAAAACACAGACAAGGCTCCTGCTCTAGTGGTATTGAAGAAAGTAAAACTCCCGCACCAGGCTGGGGAGAGAGCTCAGTCGGTAGAGCGCTTGCCTTGCAAGCATCAAGGCCCTGAGTTCATATCCCCTGCGCCAAAAAATATAATAAAAGAATAGAAAATAAAACTGTTGCATCGAGGAATAGAGTAGAACTTTTTAAGTGTCCTGAATGAAGGAAGGAACACACTTGAACTGAGAACTGAAGGGTATGTAGAAGTCAACAGTGTGGCAAGGAAATGCGTGGAAATGACCGGGAGTCATATCATTTCAGCTGCCTGGCCTATAGTAGCTGCCAAGGTTTAAAATCACTAATAGCTAGGCACGGTCCTAAACTCTTTACTTAGATTTTCCTATTTAATCATCATAACAACCCTTGAGGTGCATGTATATTACTCTCTCCATTCCTTAGAGTGGAAACCGAGGCACAGGGAGAATATATTAAGTAACTTGGCCAAAGTCTCCTGATCTTAAGGAGTCGGGATTCTAGTCCAGGCAGACTTCATATTCTGCTGTGTAGCATGGTACAGAACAATTTATGCCTATTAATGAATGGCCTCTCTCCATCTGGTAGAGACAGAATGGGAGGTTCTCAGGATGAGGCAACTGCAAAACGTGGCACAGAGAAGTGCTACATAAACTAGTAGTCCATATTTTGGGAAAGAGCCCCCCCCCCCAAGAATTTGTTAAATGTTAGTAAAAAGCAGCCGAGCTGAGAATGAGCCCCGTGTGGTTGGTGCGCGAAAACACGCACTGCCTGCGTTACTAGGAGAGATGACGGATGACGCCCACGCCACACGCCGCTCAGCTCCCCCATCGCGAACGACGGGCTTGCTTCTTGGCGGGTTAACCAGTGACAGGCCGGGAAGGTCTACGTGCGGGAGCACGTGGCACTCTCTGCCGGTGGTCCGGGGACTTTCCCCTAGGCGGAAAGGTAAGGAACTAGTCCCTCGTTTGTAGCCTAGGAAACAGGCCTTCAGCACGAACTGCAACCTTGCTTATGGCCTGTGGCACTTTATAGGTCTGTCAGGGACTTAATCTTTTGATTAGGGTGAAGAAGTTGGAAGTGTGGAATATAAAAACAAGCATTTTTAGGCATGTTTTAGGCATGTTTTAAAAGACTTTAGGTTTATGGGAACATTCAGACTAATAGAATACCTAAATAGGTGGAAAATGAACTAATTTAAGAAAGTCATGAGTTGGTCTTATGCAAATATCCCATGGTCACGCCCCACGCGAGTGGGCGTGTCCTCACGGAGATCCGGAGCGGGATCCGCTCGGGTCGCGTGCGCGCCTGCGCACTTGGGCGGGAGGGCAACGCCGAACGTCTGGGCACCACCCTAGCCCTCCTACGGTGGGCCAGCAATGGCCGGCGCAGCCTGGTCCTCAGGTGTGCTGGGGCTGCTGCTTGTGTGTGCGCTGCTCGGGGTTCTCGGAGAGCGCCCCAGCCCCGACCTCGGGACACACCCAGGTACCAGCGAGGGCGGCTGGGAGGAGGCTGGGACTGCATGGGAGGAGCCTCTGCTCTGCTGACGGGTCTCTGCCCTCTCTCCGCAGGACACCGCGCCCAGGTCAGCCTTGGGGCCACCGAACCCCGTAGGCGATCGCCGCCCAAAGACCAGCGCGAGCGGGCCGGCGCAGGCGCGCTGCCTTTGGGGGCTCTGTACACTGCGGCTGTCGTGGCTTTTGTGCTGTATAAGTGTTTGCAGGTGCGGGACGGCGGTGGGTGGGGCTTTCTGGGTCCTGAATTTCCCGTGGGGGCGCTATGGTATCAAGAACAGAACTCCGCTTCCCTTCTGTGTATAAAAATGAAGTCAGTAGTTTCTTGGCTTTCCCACATTATAGGGTTTGAGCATCCAGAGAGATAGTGGATATGAAGGGTTCCTGGTAAATTGTAAATAAAGACACACTTTTTTCTCCCACAATCCAATGAAGAGCGATCACTTAGTAACTAGTGGAGCTGGGATTTGAACCCAGCTGCTGTGTATACTACGAAAGTGCGCTTCCTGGTGAGGATCCAACCTTGGCAGCAGTTGATTGCTGCAGCCCCAGTGTGTCCAGAGTTCAAGATATCAAGCAGTCTCAGGTTCCCCTTGGGAAAGAGGCCCTGAAATATGAGCTGACAGTACATTTTGGTGGACTGAAACTGTTGAAATGGAAAGTAGTACCACCCAGGTCTGTCTCTTTAGTCCTGATCCTATCACTTAACTTGCATTAGGAAACAGAGGGTTGAATCAGATTGAAGATTATATGAAACTAGAAGAGACAGCAAGTACTCATCCCAAGTGTACTTAACAGGCAAGGATGAGGGTCTGAATTTAATGATAAAATTTAACAAAGACAGATTAGTAAGTTCTATTCTTGGGTCCAAGTGCAGTGAGGAGGAAACAACTTAGAACCAGCACTTGTGAAAGAGACAGGCATTACAGTTGATTATTGAGTTCATTGTGTGATGTGGCAACCCAGTATGCTGAACCAAGTTATTGTGCTTCATCTGCACTACATGCTCAGTAGAGCAACTAGAGATAAACATGTGAGTGGAGCATTGATAGAGAAGATTTAAGATCTTAAACCAGAAAGATGGAAAGGAGGCAGGGGGTGACCATTGTCTTCAAATTCTTAGGGGCTATCATGTTGAAAAGACATTGTTTGGAAGGCTTTAATCAGCATTATGGAAAAGATACACAAATGGCAATTTCTGACTTTTTGTATGAACTGATAACCAAAGCATTACCAAACTGGAGAGGATTGCTCATTCCTGGAGATAGTTCGGCAGATTGAGCACATGTGGGACATATATTAATGTGTTGTTTCATGTCCAGGGTAAGCACCTGGACTAGAAATGAGCTTTAAGGTTAAAAACCCAATAGCTGGGGCTGGAGTTGTAGCTCAGTGGTGGAGCACTTGCCTAGCATGTGTGAGGTACTGGGTTCGATCCTCAGTACCCCATACAAATAAACGTATTGTTTTCATCTAAAAACAATAAACCAATAGCTTTCTCTACTGCAATTTCTCCTCTCCTTACTAGCTTTGGAGACTTAGATGCTGGAGCAGAACTTCGTTGCTATAGTACTGCCCCTTTCCTCTTCTGCCACAGGGCAAAGATGAAGCTGCAGTTTTCCAAGAGGAGAAAGGCAAGAAGGAATCATTGCAGTCAGGTGGGTTAAGCAGAAGTCTTGGTGGTGGGGGGGGGGGGGCAGCAGAATGGTTACTTAACTTTGCTCCCCTTTTCTTCTTCACTCTCAGAGAGGCATCTGGCCCAGTTAACACAACAGCTAGCCCAGACAGAGCAGCACCTGAACAATCTAATGGCCCAGCTGGACCCCCTTTTTGAACGGTGAGAATTTATAGCACGTGGGAGGAATGGGGACAGACTGGGCAGCCCCTGAGTGAATATTTCTGCAGTGTGACTACTCTGGTTGGAGTCCAGCGGGAGCTTCTGAACATGAAGCTGCAGACCATCCACCAGCTTCTACAAGACTGCACATCAGATAAAGGTGTGGAGGTCCCAGAGCCAGGTAAAGGGTTGAGAGTTGAGTCTGGTGACAGGGAGACAGTCTCTGAAACTGGAACATGCTGATCTTTCCCTTCGCAGAGGACTTAAGAACAGAGGAAGACGAAGAGGCTGGTGACAGTCAGGACTGGGAGCAGCCCATAAACTGGAGCAGAGAAACTTCCTGGGAAGTAGAGCAGGGGCTAAGGAGAAGATGCAGTAAGACTGTGACAAAGGACCCCAGATATAGCTTCAGCCAAGGACGACAGCTGAAGGTTTAGTAAAATAAAGTCCATTCTTTAGTTAAATACAGTGTGCTCCTGTGCATTTTTTCCCCTCCCAGTTGGTCATATACCCATACTAGGTGCCTAAGGACAAGTGGGCCTCCTTGAAAAGCTTCCCTTATTAGGACAAAAGACACTGCCTTCCAGAGTGAGAGCAGAGAAGATAGAGGGAGCTCCAGTTCTTTTCCTTGTATTCCTGAGGCTACTAGCGTGCCAAACTTCAGGGTCCAAAAAAAGTCCCTTTTCTCATACCTGAGACAGAAGGGTCTTTCCAAAAACATTTATTAAAATGTTTATTTATAAAATAAATTATAGAAAACTACACACAACATAAAAACAGTCACCCTTACAAAGCTGCAAACCCATAGAGGGCATGAGTTTACCAGTCCCAAATCCCCTCATCTGTGTTCGAGGGTCTAGTTCAGCTGAGGTTCAGTTGGTTTCCTGATTTTTCTTTTCTTTTCTTTTCTTTTGGTACTGGGGATTGAACTCAGGGGGCACTCAACCACTGAGCCACATCTCCAGCCCTATTTTGTATTTTATTTAGTGACAGTCTCACTGAGTTGTTTAGTACCTCCCTGTTGCTGAGTCTGGCTTTGAACTTTTGATCCTCCTGCCTCAGCCTCCCAAGCCTCATGGGCCACCATACCCGGCTAGGTTTCCTGATTTTTTTCCTGCAGTACTGGGGGTTAAACCCAGGGGTGCTCTACCACAGAGCTACATCCCAATCCTTTTAATTTTTTGAGACAGGGCCTTTTGCTAATGCTGGACTTGAATTTGTGATCCTCTCGAGTTGCCGGGATTACAAGCATGTGCCACCACATCCCCAGTCTGGTTTCGTGATTCTTAAGAGCTGGTCAGGTAGCTTGGCAAATAGAAAATGATCCCTGTCAAGCCAAGAAGGGTTCTTCTGTACTTTGTTTAGTGCTGAAGAGGATTCCTTCGTACTTCTGGCTATGACTTATCCCTGAAGTATTCTGAGTTTTGGAATTTGTAAGATTCCTCTAGTTCTTCTGGCCGCTGTGGAGAGAAGATAGTTCAGGCACTAATATGAGCACTTTACTTAGACACAGTCACCTGCAGGGTTGGGGAGGTCCCAGAAGATGTAGGAATGAGGTGAGTAGGATCAGACCTGTGATCCTGCTTATTCCAGTTCTGGGTCTATCACAGCACTCTTTTTAATGAAGATACAACTTACCTGATAGCCAAAGTCAGACTGTGGTACCAGCGTGACAGCTCCTCCTGGTCTGTGGACATAAGCAGTAGCTTCTCATGGGGGAAGGACAACTAGAGAGAGACCACCTCTTAGTGCATGGCTCAGAAAGGTCCAGGCTAATGCCCTTGCTGTTTCCATGGACGTGATTTAGGGATGAGAACTATGAAGCTCAAGCCCCAGGTATTTCTCATATCCTCTCATTACTATGAAAAGGGACCCAGCCAAGGAGACAAACAGATCCATTAGCTTTTGAGATTACAAGCATGAGCCACCATGTCCCCAACCTGGTTCCCACTATTACTTACACTGAGCAGTCCACCACAAGGACCTCCTGAGTGGCCAAAGACCCTGCAGAGTTGACACTGGGCCATAGGGTAGAGGGCTCTGCAGGTAAAAGTGCCACTCTGCAGCAGGTGCAATGGGGGTCGAGGCTTGGCCATGAGGAGCACATCAGAGAAGAGGAAGAACATGCGAGGCCGAGGTTCCCCACTGGGAGGCACTACCAACAGCCACCCCTGGCGTAGGAACCAGCGTCCTGGAGGATGGGGAAGCAGTTATTTTAGTGCAGCTCCAGGATCCATGGGCATAGGACGAACAGGAGGAAATAGGTGGGGTTTGTGGGGGCATGTGCTGGTTCTATAGAAGAAGAAAGGTAAGTAAGCAAGGGGCATTTAAGGATTGAGAGGAAAGTACACTATCTACCTGAAGTTAGCCCCTTTGCCTGGCGTCCACTGAGCAGAGCCTGGACACGCTGGAGGTGCTGCTCATTCTTCTGTTTCTGACCAATGGCGTGAACTCTCTGGGCAGTCTCACTTATCAGCCGGGCAGCCCCTAGAATAACATCTTCAACCTCAATGCCAACATATTTTTGACTTTGGGTGAAAGACCGGCAATTCTGGAGGGGACCTGGGTTAGATTCTAATTTCCTGAAGAAAAGGCAGGGCAGTAAGGACACTATATATATTGATGGAAGCTAGGGACATACAGACATTGTTGGAAATCAGAACCAGAAGGGGATACAGGAGCCAGCCTCCTGCCTGAGCTGGAGAGGAGCAAGAACTTACGTGTGAGCTGTTGGTGATCAGGACTGTTGGGACCTGTATTTTCAGCCAAAGCAACAATGAGATTCTCATACCTGGAATTAACAGTGGGAAGTCTACAAGGGGAAGCGGAGCCAGGCAAAATTCCCTTTGCCTCTGCTTGACACACAGATCAGCCCCTATGTACTCTTCAGTTACAAGGCCAGGAAAGATCTGCTCTGGCTACTGTATCCCTTCTTTCATCTGGGACTTGGTACCTGGGCTCACACCATTTGGCCCACTTCAATTCCAAGTTGAAAAGTCAAAGATGGACCATAGTCTGGAAGCCCAGTTGGGGATATGAAAGTTAATCAAGCCAAGGATACTGCAGACAACCTATGAACCCTTAACCCATTCCCTGGGACAGAAATTCGAGTGTAGGCTGGCCACTCATCTCAACAAACTTCTCCAGATAACTTGCATTGGGCCCTAATGCAGGTCCACTCATTTTGTAGAGTTCCAGTCTCAGGTCTGAGACTGCACACTGTGGGTACTCTTAGAAAAACTTCTTAGAAGAAATCTGGCCCAGGGGAGAGCCAGTAGGTTAGGATAGACCCCATGACATCCCACAAAACTGAGGCCAGCAGTTATACAGTCTCAAAGAGAGACTTGGTTGGAGTCAAGGGGAGTTCACTCACTGCTGCAGCCGTTGCAGAGGCAGAGGGAGCAGGTCTTGGAGCTTAAGTCCAGCAAACTCGCGGCGACCTTCCTGAAGGCGCACAAACCTCCGGAAACGTTTGTTTTTCTTCAGCTGTTCCTAGAGTGAGGGGGAAAGAGCTGGCAGTGAGGGAAGCCACTCCTTATATTGCATTCATCTGTGTACAAACCTCTGCCTTCAGTTAAGTTGCGTGCTGAGAGAAACTTGGTCTCCCTAGAGGGAACTCGGCACAGGCTGGGCACCCAAAGGTCTATAAATGCAGGGACTGTGTGAGTAAGTCTGAAGAGAATATGTGAGGGACAAGCTTGACACTAGGAAGAGGGGATAGATTTGAGGTCATCTCCAGGTTACCTGTAGGGTGGTCCGGGACCTCTCTGCATTGGCTGCAAATTGGGTGTAGAGCTCCAGGTGGTGGCAGAAGTCTTCCAGCCCCTGTCCCCATTGTCCTTCTTCCAGATAGGGAAGCAGCATTCTGTGGGCAAGGGCAGCAAAGTAAAAGGGGTAGCCCAAGAACTACTCAAGCACTTCCTCATTTAATTCTCATAACTCTGCCCCGGAGGTACTGCTATTACCCCATTTTACAGATGGAGAGACTGGCAGGTTAAGGCGGCATTGGGCCAAGGCCACAGGTGAGAAAACTGGCAGACCGGACTCGCTCTGACTCAGAGCCCGGTGCCAGAAGCCAAGGCCCTCCCTCTTCTCGCGCCCCTTCCACTCACTGGCTGGCGCCGTAGATGAGCTCCCAGGACCCAAATAGGGCCTGGCGCTCCGGTGGTCGCAGAGTCCCCTTGGCTTTCAGGATCCCCAAGAAGTACTGTGGAAGGAGCGAATACAGGTGTCCGGAGGAATAGGCCAACGCAAGGTGCAGCCAGATAGAAGTTTGCCTGACCCCCTATATGCAGAATCCAAGGCCCACCATACTCGGGGTCATCACCTCGCAGTCCTTCCCATACCCTAGGCTCCCACCCCGCACCGGGAGGCTGCTCCAGACCCGCACCGTGGCCACCAGCCCTAGTTGTTCCTGGTAACGCCGCTCGGTCTCTAGCAGCTCCCGGGCGGTGCAGGCGCGTTTCCGCTCCCATCGAGCACGCTGCGCTCGCACCGGGCACCGCCAGCTGGGGTCTGGGCTCTCCATTCCAGGCGGAGGGTTTGACGCTTCCGGGCCGCAGCCCGCCGGAGATTCAAATTCCAACCGTTCCCAGGGCGGGGCAGCGGGTGGGATGGGGGAGGAGCGCGCAGGACGGAGCATGCGCAATGGTCGTCCGTTCGCGGCGGGTCTCCTTTTCCTGGGCTCGCCCCACCGCAAGGGCGACCCTGTAGGTGCGCAGCATGGGCTGGGCAGGCCAGATGCGGCGGGTGTGTGGTGCAGGCAGGTCACTCAAAGGTGCAGCCGTTGGCACAGACTCAATGTCTTGTGTAGAACTGGGAATGGGGGCCATCATTGCCAATGCTTTCAACACCTTTCTGGGCCCTGGACAAGCAAAAGTTTACAAGTTTTAAGTTATTGTTTTCTTCATTTCTTACTGATCCCAATCCTGACAGCTTACTAGCTTCTGGTGAGCAAATTGTCAATTCCGTGGTAGTTCCAATTTGCTGTAATTTTGACCAAAGGCAAAGGCTTTGAGTTGATGAGTCTTCGTTGCCTTATCAAAAATAAAATGTACTTGACTGGATGTGGTGACTCATTCCTGCAATCCCAGCCGCTCTGGAGGCTTAGGCAGGAGGGTCATAAGTTCAAGGCCAGCCTCAGCAATTGAGGGAGACCCTAAGCAACCTAAGGAGACCCTGTCTCAACATAAAAAATAAAAAGGGCTAGCTCGAGATGTATCTCAGTGATAAAGGGCTCCTGGGTTCAATTCCCAATACCAAAAATAAGTGAATGAATAAATAAATAAAATGTACTTGGATTGGAGATGTGGCTCAGTGTTAAAGGGCTTGACTAGCATGCATAAGGCCCTGGGTTTGATCCCCAGCACCACAAAAAATAAAGTGTACCAGCAGGGCATAAGGCCCGAAGGCTGAGGGAGGAGGATCTTGTGAGTTTCCTGGGTGATTTCCCAAGACACTGTCTCAAAATAAAATTTATTTTTAAAAGGGCTGGGATGTAGCTCAACTGTAGCATTGTCTTGCATGTGGAAGGCTCTGGGTTTAAGTTGGTACAAAAATAATAATAATGGTAATAATATTAGTAATAAATGTATCCAATCTTACTAATTCAGACCTTTTTAAAAAATGGAAGTAGCTCTGTGGTCATTTTGTTAGTATGTATCAGATCTTTTTTTGTTGTTGTTGTTGTTTTGGGTGTGTGTTGGGGGTACAGGGTATTGAACCCTGGGACACTTTACCACGGGGCTACTTCCCAGACCTTTATTTTTGATTTTGAGACAGGGTCTTGCTAAGTTGCTCAGGGCCTTGAACTTGTGATCTTTCTGCCTCAGTCTCCAGAGTGTATCAGAAATTTTTAAATTTTAGACTAGTGGTTCCTAAATGCATCCTAAAGGACTATGTGGACAAATACATCCTGTGCCAGGATGTCTGGCACAATGTTGTTTGTAACAGCAGAAAACTGAAAACCACCTAAATGTCCAGTGGTAAAGAATTGGTTAGAAAAATTATGGTACAGCCAGGTGTAGTGGCTTATACCTGTAATCCCAGCTATTTAGGAGACCAGGCTCAGCAATTTAGTGAGGCTAGGGTTGTAGCTCGGTGGTGGAGTGCTTGCCTAGCACATGCGAGGCACTGGGTTCGCTCCTCAGCACCACATATAAATAAATAAAAGTATTGTGTCCATCTCCAACAAAAAATATTTTTAAAAAAACTACTGATAGGAGAAAACACTCATTATAAGTATATTGTCAAGAGGCTACAAAACTGTGTAACATATAAAAGGAAGACTAAATGATGAAAAGCTAATTGTTTTTTATCTCTGTGTGATCAGACTGAAGATAATTCTGACAAATATGTATTACATACCTAACCTGTTCCAGGCAGTGAATCATTGAGGTTAAAGCAATGAGTGGGATAAATAGTGCTATTTAAAAAATTCCCTCTTCACCTTCCCCAAGTATTCAGCTTTAAGCATGCTTTGTTTTATAATTAGAAAATACATTTTGTAGTAGGAAACAAAATGTAAGAGAAAAACTATCATTTTGGATTCTCAGGAATCTGGGCGCCAAGCCAAGAACCAGGGGATTGTCAGGGTTCTAAGCTCCCCTCCAGCTCTGACATTCTAAGAATTCTAAGAATGGAAAAATGCCAGGCTTAGACCAGGAAAGAACAACTTGAAGGTCTTGGAAGGAGAAAAGTAAGAGTTTGGATCAGATGGCATCTTATGCTCAGGTCCCAAGGAAACTGGTGACAATATATGGGGGAAGACTGGTTACAGTCTCGAATGACTGACAGATAGTTCACACTAAAAGCTTAAGTATGGAAAAAGCCAGAGAATGCCATAGTAATCACTACCACTGTGACCCCAGGTGATGAGAATAGAACACAATGTGTGGGGTGCAGTTGGTGACAGGTATGTTTGAGGATGCTGCCATTGTGACTGTGCTTAAGGTAGGGAACAGAACCTACTGTGACCTCAGGTGAGGGAATCATTGGACTCTGGAGGAAGAAGAGGGAAAAGTTAAGACAAACTGAGGACATCCTGTGCATCCACTTTAGTTCCACTACACTGATGGTAGGTTAAACAGTGGCCCCCATAAAGACATGTCCAGGTCCATGCCCTTAACCTACAAATGTGACCTTCTTTGGAAAAAGGGTCTTTGTAGATATGATTAAGGATCTTGAGATGAGATCATCTTGAATTTTCTCAGTGGGCCCTAAATCCAACAAGTGTCTTTAAATAGACACCCTGTGGGGCATACCTATAATTTCAGTGCCTCGGGAGGCTGAAGCAGGAGGATTCCAAGTTAGAGGCCAGCCTCAGCAACTAACCAAGGACCTAAGCAAATTAGTGAGACCTGTCTCACTATAAAAGGGCTGGGGATGTGGCTCAGTAATAAAGTGCCTCTGGGTTCAATCCCCAGTACCAAAAAAAATAAAGTCACCCTGTAGAAAGTCAGATCACAGAAGGCGGCCACATGAAGGCAGATCCTGGAGTATGCTGTGTCCCAACCCGGGGAGACTCAGGACACAAGAATTCCAGGAGTTCAAACCTGTTTCAGTGTTTGGCAGACTCCCATATTGTATTATTGGCAGCCTCAAGCCAAGGACTCAGCAGAATCTAGAAGAGGCAAAGAAAGATTCTTACTTGGAGCCTTGTTAGGGAGCCTGGCTCTGCCAACACCTTAATTTCAGACTTCTGGCCTCCAGAAGTATGAAAATATAAAATTTCTATTGTTTCAGGATACCTAGCTTTTGGTAATTTTGTGTTTTTGTTTGTTTTGCTTTTCTCAGACCTGAGGACTGAACCCAGGGGTGCTCTATCACTGAGTTACATCCTCAGTTTTTATGTTTTATTTTGAGCTAGGGTCTTGTTAAATTGTTGAGGCTGGCCTTGAACTTGCGATCCTCCTGCCTCAGCTTCCCAAGTAGCTGGGGTTACAGATGTGCAACACTATACCCAGCAAGTTTGTGGTAATTTGTCACTACTAATACCAGTGGTCCAACGGGCCAGAACTGCAGGTCAGCCTCAAAGCTCCAGGAAGACTTGGACCTGTCTTTGTTCCCAATCATGGTTGGAGAAAAGGGATCTTTTCTCCTTCTACCCTGCGAGCAAATATCTCCCTCCTCTGTAACCCTGGGCTAATGAGAAACATGTTTAAGTAACATGTTCCTCAGTGTTTGACAACACAGACCCCAGTGACCGAAGACTTGGCCTTAAACAACTGCAGCAACTCCTGCACCAGGTGGGGACTAACCCAGTTGGTTAGTCCTGAGTATGCTGTGTCCCCACCTGGGGAGATTCAGGATATAAGAATTCCAGGAGCTCAAACCTGTTTTAGTGTTTGGCAGACTCCCAGCTGTGAAGGCGTGATCCAGGATCAGAGTCCACATCTCCACCCAGGCCGGAGGAACAGTAACACAGATAGAAAACTAAGGGAGAGATGGACCCATAAGGAAGAGTATTTGGAAAGTTGGTGAGCTGTAGCAGAAAGAGTGTTCAGCACCTATAGGCAGATATGTGATCTGAAATACTCAGAGAAAGCCCCAGAGGTAGCAGGGCGGTGGGGCAGGGGGATACACAGAGATATGGGAACATAGCTAATGCTGCAGAGAAGATCCTGACTAAATAAGAAAAAGACTCATGCTCGGAATATTCAGGAAAAAAAAAAAAAAAAAAAAAGTGAGACTGGTATCGGAGAAAGATGTCTAGTTGTTCAGTCTCCATACTCCAGTTATCATGACACTTCTATCATCTCTGCTCCCATGACCCCTCCCACCTCAACAAAATTAGTTACCACTTTCTGTCTTGCACAGGCCTATCCAATTCAGATATTGCCATTTACATTCCAGGTTTAGGTACCCACACAAGGTGCTGACAACATAGCTCACGATCCAGATTGCACACTGGATCAGAATGCTATAGAATCGGAATATGGCTCAGAATTTGGCTTCAGAAAGGCAACCTAGAATTTTTGGCTGACTACCTCCTAAGATGACCACTTGGAGAAGAGCTGTTATTTAACCATACAAGTTTTAGATACAATGAGAGTCACTTAGTCAAGGCAGATAATTTTGAGTGCCATAAAAAATGTGAGGTCATGCTCCTGGGACAGTGGTGATTTAACATACAAAGGTTATTGACGATGAGCTCTCTGAGGGGAGGAAAGACATCTCTCTCATTTTGATATTTTTCAAGCACCTGGCAAGGTGATTTACTTAATGGTTACTGAATAAAAGATTGACTCAATCAAATACTGGACCCTGCCCTTATGGTACCTAAGGTTATTAGAGCAGATAAAATGTCATAAATCACCCTAATATGAGTTAGATGGTGGGCAAGGTTATTATTGAGGGCAGGTTATTATTAAAGGCAGTGAGATCTCTTCTGGACTGGTAGTGGGAGGTTGGTGAAGGCTTCCTGGAGGAGTTGGCCTGTGAGTTGTCTTGAATAGAAAAGATTTAGATGAAGGACATAGGAAAACAGTTCAATACCATAGTGGATGCACAAGCACAAGTGTGTCAGAATTGAAGCACTCAAGTGGGGTTCTGAGGCTCCTCTGTGCTAGGCATTACCCCTTTAGATGAGGGATCATAAGGACAAGAGTGTTCTCAGGGAGGAGATGGGATAGTAGGGTACCCTGGATCAAGGGGCTGTAGCCATATGCTAACATAATTAGAAATGTTTTGATATACCTATAAAACCACACTGGTTCATGTCTGTTGAATGGCCCCAGACATGGACATAAAATGACTTGTCAGAGCCTTAGAGGCCTTTCTAGAATGTGAGCTACAGAACAGTCCAGGCTGTTCTCTATTCCATGCTGCACCCCTAGGCTGTGAGCAATACCAGGAGGACTGGAGGAGGCACAATAAATGCTCATTAAATGGGCAGATTAGGAGACCATTCTTGGTGTCCTTTTACTCTTCTCCCTCATCCTCTTGCACCTGGTTTCCACCTCCAATCTTTGGCCAGATTTGCCCTCAACATGACCTAATTTATCACTCTTGCTCAAAATATTTTATGTCTACCCTTTTCTCAGACTACCAGTCTCCCCATTAAAAAAAAAAAAAAAAATCAATATCACTGCTACTTCTTCCTCGTCAAGACCCTAACCAAATTTTGCCTTATTACCTTCTGAGGCAGAATAAATCTCTCTCCCCTAAATATATTATGACAGTACTTGTCCTCATTCATTGGACTGTGAGCTTCTCAGAGAGGAGATTCTCTTATTCATTTCCAGATCTCTGGTCCATAGCCCAGTGCCTAACATATGGTAGGTGTTAAATAGCAAATGCAAGAGTGAATGGCACTGAGCTGGGGATGGAGCTCAGTGGTGGAGTGCTTGCCTGGTACAGAGAACCCCCCTGGGTTTGATCTCCAGCACAGTGAAAAACAAAAACAAAAAAATTCTCAATGAATGGCCTTAAAGGCAGTGAGAACCAGATAAACAAAAGTGGTGAACAGTTTGGAGCAAATAAATAAACTAGGCATAAGTGGCACATGCCTGTAATCCTAGCGATTTGGGTGACCGAGGCAGGAGGATTGCAAGTTAGAGCCAGCCTCAGCAACCTATCGAGGCCCTAAACAACTCAGAGAAAAAAAAAAAAAAAAAAAAAAAAGGGCTGGGCATGCGGCTCAGTGGTTAAGTGCCCCTTGAGTTCAATCCCTGGCACCAAGAAAAAAAAAAAAAAAGAATAGTTTGAGTTGGATATGGTGGTACATGTCTATAATCCCAGTGAGTTAAAAGGCTAAGGGAGGAGAATCACAAGTTCAAGGCCAGACTGGGCAATTTAGCAATACCCTGGCTCAAAATAAAATATAAAAAGGACTGAGGATGTAGCTCTCAGTGGTAAAGCAACCCTGATTTCAATTCCCAATACAAAAAAAAAAAATAAAATCTGAGGCTAGGGGTTTAGCTCAGTGGTAGTGCACTTGCCTACCCTTGCATGAGGCCTTGGGTTCTGTCCCCAACACTGTACACACACAGGAAAAAGAAAGGGGAAAAAAGGAGTTTATGAAAATGAATAGTCTAATTTGGAGTATAAGGACAGGGGGAGGAGATAAGATGGAAAGATCTCTTAGGAAAGGTTTTGAAGGGAATTGCAAGTGAGAAGGAGAAAATGGGCATACTTTGGTAGGCAGTGAGAAACCAATGAAGGTTTCTGAGCAGGTGGGTAAATAGATGAAAACTAGATAAATTTAGTTTCAAACCCACCAGAATTCCTTTCATACACTTAGTTTTTCATTCATGCTCAAAGGTGCCTTCTATCTACCCTTCTACCCATTCACCTACTTACCGTCAGAATCCCATGCAGCTTGCCCTGCCCCCTAATCTGCTCCCTGGCTGGGCCTGGGGTGGGCACATGGGCTGCTTTCCCTCCTAGCCTTGTGATACAGGGGCCCCCGCTTCCCTGTCTTTTCCCTTCCTTTCTCGGGGCTGGGAAGCAGGCCAGGGTTAGCTGAGGCTGCTGCTGGCAAGCAGCTGACTGGTGCCAGGGAGAGCCTGTGTAGTGCCAGGTGGTGCCTTAGGTTCCAAGCTGGGCCTATGACCCCGATAACCTTCTGCTTGTGAACACACCTGCCCCTCACTCCACCCCTATCCAGGCTTTGGTATCGGGGAGGGGGCACAGGGCCAGACAGACCCACGGGACTTTGGCTCCATCTCTACAAAAGGGCACTCTGTGAGTCAGCCTGCTCCCCTCAAGGCTTGCTCCTCCCCCACCCAGCTCCTGTTTCAGATGCACGTACAGCCCGTACACACCACACCGTGTCCTGGGACACCCCAGTCAGCCGCATGGCTTCCCTGTGCCCCAGCCCCTGGCTCCCTCTGTTGATCCCAGCCCCTAGTGTGCAACTGCTGCTGTTACTGCTACTCCTGATGCCTGCCCATCCCCAGAACCTGTCCTGGATGCAGGGGGATCCTTTTATGGGAGGAGGTTCATCTGGGGAAGACAATCCACTGGGTCAGGAGGATCTGCACAGTGAAGAGGATTCACCTGGAGAGGCAGATCCACCTGGGGAGGAGGATTCACCTGAAGTTACTTCTAAACCAGGAGAGGATGACTTTCTGAAGTTAGAGGATCTACCAACTGTTGAAGCTCCTGAGGAGAGTCAAGGTCACCAGAATAAAGCTCCCAGGGAACAAAAAGGTAAGCGGTCATCGGCCTCCAAGTTTAGGCTCAGTAAGTTCATGCTGCCCCTCCCCACTCCTGGCAGTGATCATTCAGAGAAGGAGCCTGCTCTCTACCAGAAACCCTTCCAGGGGGCTCCCACACCATTAGATCCCTCTCTCTTTCAGCGCTAGAAGGGGACAGATGGGGAAAGGAAAAAAAGTGGAGAACTGCTGGAAGAGATGGGAAAGAAGGGGGAGGCTGGAGAAGGAGAATGAGATCAGGACGGTCCAGAGATAGAAAAATAGGTGGCGAGGAAGAGAAAAAATGTGCAGAAAAGAGGAAAAATTGTGGGGAGAGGGTGGGTACCAGAGGAAGAGATCATTTCATCTTTAATCTGCAACGAAAAAACTGAGACTAGGAAGAAGGAATCAAAAACAGGAGAGGAACCTGGTATCTTGACTTCCAAGCCAGAAACTTAGGGAAAAGAGCCGAAGACTAGAAAGGGCAGTGGAATGAATATGGAAAAGGGATGAAAGGAAAGATGGTTACTGATTTGGGCCTGGGATCTGAGGCACCCACCTACTATACAGATTCTAAACTAGTGGATGCAAACTGGTAGCTCCCGGGCCAATGGGGTCATTATCTGCCCTCCCGGCTCCAGTGTTATGTTTGGTTGCAGTTCACTGCGTTTTGCACGTGGACCGCTTCAGGCATTTGTTACCTGCCGTGCCCCTTAAGACATCTGAATTTATGAGGCTCTTTCGCGAGGTGGGGGACCCATTTCTCCCAACCACTGGGAAGGGACGGGCTCTAAGGCTGGCTCATGCATCCTTCTCATTTACTCAGGGCATGGCCACAGTCATTGGCGCTACGGAGGTGAGACACCCACTCCCTGCAGAGACCCAATCTGGGAACCCAGTTCTGCTGATCTGCCTCTCAACCATCCCCAATACGGGTTTCTGGGCGTCCCACTCTCCGAAGGCTCCTGTCCCCGCCCACATCCCTGATTTCTATTTCCCGCTCCGAGGCCTCCTGACTCCACCCGCTTCACGTTTTCACCCAGGTTCCTTAAAAGTTCCTGATCTAGTCATCAGACTTCTTCACCATACTCTCTATTCCCAGGCAACCCGCCCTGGCCCCAGGTGTCCCCAGCCTGTGCAGGCCGCTTTCAGTCCCCTATAGATATCCGCCCGGAACTCACCGCGTTCAGTCGCGCCCTGCGACCCCCACAACTCCAGGGCTTTGCGCTACCGCCACGTCCGGAACTGCGCCTGCGCAACAATGGCCATACCGGTGAGGGGGTCTCGGGGCGGAGCCTCAGGGAAGCAGCCGGGACTGTCTGGGGATGGGATGCAGAAGATTAGGGTGCGGTGCTCGGGGGTTAGGCTGGCCCTCACCCCCGAGCAAGCGAGGCAGGTCGGGCTCACCTGCCGCTCCTCCTGCAGTGCAGCTGACTCTGCCTCCCGGGCTAGAAATGGCCCTGGGTCCCGGGCGGGAGTACAGAGCCCTGCAGTTGCATCTGCACTGGGGGACTTCAGATCGCCCGGGCTCAGAGCACTCTGTTGATGGCCACCATTTCCCTGCCGAGGTGAGCGGCCGAGTAGGGGCAAAGGGGCATGGCCGGAGATTTGACCCCACTTTGACCCTGGTGTCTTCTCCAGATCCACGTGGTTCACCTCAGCACTGCTTTTTCGGGAGTTGATGAGGCCTTGGGGCGCCCGGGAGGCCTGGCGGTATTGGCTGCCTTCCTGCAGGTACCAGACCTGTGCAACCCCCATTCCCTGCCTCCCCGGTGTTCAGTGTATCTTGCCCTCAGAGATCCCATCCCCAAACTCTCAGTCTGGCCTCTAGCCATCATCCTCATTCACTCATTAGTTCATTCAACACCCAGTGTGAACCAGGCACTGGATCTTAAAAGGATTCAAAAGCTGAGGGTCCTTGCCTCTAAGGAACCTACAACTCGTGGGAACAGACATGATAGTCATATGCGAAGGACACAGTAAAAATGATGATCATAGAGGAGGTAAAATCTGAAGCTTTTGATACGGGATGGGAGGGGGAATATTCCAACCAGACAGAACAGTATGTGCAAAGACAACGTGGCCCATTTGGGGAATGGCAGATGCAACAATTAGACATTGGGAGGAGTAATTTCTCTATTACTCTTGTGACCTGTCATTTTCCTTCCTAAAATGCAGCATTCAGTGACCTCTTTGGACCTGTAATGATCAAGGATACATATGATTAGAGGAGGACACTAAAAGGAAGGGATGAAAGACCTGCTAGGGTCACTCACTAATGTCAAACTCACAGCACAAAGTCCAGAGCAGTGCCTCAGAAATAGCACATCAGGAACAGGTTCCAAAAGTCAAACACATGAGTTATTAAAGTGAATGCGAAGTAGCACAAATACAAGGTGTATTATGGTTTTCTGTGGGAGAACTATGCAGTGTATGTGGAGGTAGCAATAAGTGAGAGTATACAAATTAGCAGGGCCCAGATCACTGAGGGCCTCATATCTTAGTGAAGTGGCTCTCTTCCTCCTCCTGTTTGCTATTGAAACCCAGTTCACCAAGCTCATTAGTTTGCAAAGCAAGAGTAATAAACTCACTCAGAGAGAGTAATAAGATTTCCTCTCAGAGGTGAGGAATCGGGAGGATTATGGGAAACCCACCCCATGTTCAGGCCTCCAGGCAAGGCCCTAGATTATAGGCATCAGTCTGTTTTGCATTGTTACCCTTAGGAGGGCCCAGAAGAAAACAACGCCTATGAGCAGTTGCTGTCACATTTGGAAGAAATTGCTGAGGAAGGTCAGTTTGTTGGTCTGGCCACTACCTTCTATACCCTCATGCTTAAAGACTTGGCCTTGGGAGCTGGGCATGGTGACACACACTTGTAATCCCAGCTACTCAGAAGACTGAGGCAAGAGAATTCCAAGTTTGAGGCCAGGACAATTTAGTGACACTTCATTTCAAAAAAGAAAAAAAGACATAGCTGTGCAACACCTGCACCTGTAATACCAATGACTTCAGAGTCTGAAGCAGGAGGATGGCAAGTTCAAGGGCTGACTCAGCAATTTAGCAAGACTCCTGTCTCAAAATAAAAAGGGTGTGGATGTAGCTCAGTGGTAGAGTGCCCATGACTTCAATCCCAAGTACCATTTAAAAAAAGCTTTTGGGAACTTCAGATCTGAGGATGGAAATTGGAGGGAATTGGGTGTGAGCTAGCTTTGATCTGGATAATAACTGTGAAGTTGACCACAGGCAAGCTCTTGCTCATAGGCTTGATGATTCCAAATCAAAAACCAAACTGAGAACAAAATTAGACGCCCCCCCCACAAACATAAAAGGAACAAAAAATAGTGTTTTGAAATTCCTGGGTTGAGTGTGGAAAGATACACTTTTTCTGAAAACTGTGTTTCTCATTCATTCATAATCATCAAGTATTTGAAGTTTATAGATAGTTGTTGGAAATCTTTCTGGGTTGCAGTGGGTCATTTTAAACCTCACTTATTCCACTGGACCTTTAGATTTTTTGCTAAATGGAAAGAACTGTGCCTTTGTTTTGTTTTTGTGGCACTTGGGATTGAACCCAGGGGCACTCTACCACTGAGTTACCTCCCTAACCCCCACCTTTTCTTAAAAATTTTTTTAGTTGTAGATGGACCCAATACCTTTATGTTATTATTTTTTAAATTTATTTTTATGTGGTGCTGAGGATCAAACCCAGTGCCTCACACATGCCAGGCAACTTGAGCCACATCCCCAGCCCATTATTGTTTATTTTGGTACAGGATCTTGCTATGTTGCTGAATTTGCCATCCTCCTGTCTCAGCCTCCTCAGTAGTTGGGGTTATAGGTGTGTATCATTGCATCCAGCTGCCTTTGGAGTTTTGTGTCTGTTTTCTTTTTAGTTGTTGATGGACCTTCATTTTATTCATTTATTTATATGTGGCACTGAGAATCGAACCCATTGCCTCATATATGCTAAGCAAGTGCTCTACCACTGAGCCATAACCCCAGTCCTGTGTCTGTCTTTGATAGTTATGAATATTACATTTATTACAAGTTATTCAACTTTTTTTTTTTTTTTTTTTTTTTTTTTTTTGGTAATACCAGGGTTTGAACACCAGGTCCTGCAAGGCAAGGTCCATGCTAGGCAAGCACTCTACCACTTATTTCCCCAGTCCCATTTTTCCTTTTTAATTCACTCGTTTTAAATTGGTGGTCCAGCATGAATGATGGTATGCAGAGTGAGTGAAGGCTTGGAACGCTTCTCACTCTGTGAGGCCTCCTTGGATTGCTCCAAAGCCCTTTACTTCCTTTGAGTTGTCCTATGTGGAGTATGGGAAGGGACACACACAGTGAAGAAGTACTCTCGGGAGTTAAGTTGGCTTTGGGAGGTGAAACTATCTCTACCTCAGAGCTTTAAAGGGAAGTAGTCTAAGGTGAGACACCAACAAATCCTCTCCACAGACTCAGAGGTCTGGGTCCCAGGACTGGATGTAACTGCTCTGCTGCCCTCTGACCTCAGCCTCTATTTCCGATATGAAGGCTCTCTGACCACACCCCCTTGTGCCCAGGGGGTCATCTGGACTGTGTTCAATCAGACAGTGAGGCTGAGTGCTAAGCAGGTAAGATTTGGGCATGGTGTTGGCACCTTTTGTTTCCTCCTTCTTCTTTTCTCTATTTTTGCAGTGTTGGGGGATTGAATTGGGGTCTGCATAAGCTAGGCAAGCTCCTCCACTACTGGGCTACACCCCATCTCTCTTTTATTTCCTTTATGCCTTGAGTCTACCTGTACTATCTGTTGACCTTCCCAGCTCCACACCCTCTCCAGTTCCCTGTGGGGATCTCAGGACTCTCGGCTACAGCTGAACTTCCGAGCCACGCAGCCTTTGAATGGACGAATGATTGAGGCCTCCTTCCCTGTTGGAGTGGATAGTCACCCTGAGCCAGGTGCAGCTTTGTCTGGTGTCTTATATTGCTTTACCACCCCAGCCATAGGTCCCTCCTTCTCCCATGTCTTCATTTGTATCAGAGTCTGTCACTGGTAGTTATAGTTCCTAGCTCTAATGTCTCCTTTTTTCTTCAGTGCACATGAATTCCTGCCTTGCTGCTGGTGAGTTTATGTCCCTCTTACTCTTGATGCTGGAGGACACCCCTTAGCATCATTCAGCTCCAGGGACTAGTCACGGCCGCCTGTGCTTCCTCTCCTTTTCGCTGAACAGGCCTCATCCCTAATATGACTGAGCCAGATTGTGGTGGAGAATTCCCCCACTGACGCCATGACTTAGTTGATGAGACTAAAGCTCCCCAAATGTTCTAGCATCCCCTCTCCCAAACAATATTTACCTAGCCATTAGGAAGAAAACCTTCTAGTGCATCCACCCATCCCTGGAATGGCTTCTTCCAAAGACAAGCCCTGGCTGGGGCTGATGGTGGGGCATCCAGAGTTAGGCCTGAAGGAAACCAATGGACCCAAGCACCCCCTCTTGAGGTGGTCCTCCTCTCCCTCTCAGGTGACATCCTGGCTCTGGTTTTTGGCCTCCTCTTTGCTCTCACCAGCATTGCCTTCCTTGTGCAGATGGGGAGACATCACAGGTATTTCCTGACCTTCTCCCTCAGTACAGCCCTCCCACCCACTGCGTAGTCTAGAATTTCAAATCGCATACAAATTAACTCCTCCAGGACCGGTTTTCTGATTCAGGTTCCTTGTTGTATAGACACAGAAGTGGGACCAAAGAAGGTATTAGCTACAGCCCAGCAGAGATGGCGGAAACTGGAGCCTAGAGGCCTGGAACTTGGAAAATGTGCAGACAAACCAGCCAAAGGATTCTGGGGGGAGCTGGAAACTTGTCGTATTTTGCCCTCTGGACGATTCCTTTTTAACTTCCAAAGAATTTGTTTCTTCTTCTTTAACCCCTTAAGCCACTGAAACGGGATCTTGTAGTAGGGAAGCAAGATTGGACTCAACTTCCAGATTTTTTAAAAAAAATAAATATTCCTAACAAAATGTGTAAGTCACCTTTTTCCCTCAAATCAGAAAAATGGTGTATTAATTTCCCATTGCTGCTCTAACAAATTTTCACAATCTTGGTGGTAATACAGATTTACTCTTATAGTTCTAGAGCCCAGAAATCCAAAATGAATTTTAGGTGCTAAAGTCCAGGGGTCAGTCCAGCTGGTTCATTCTCAGGGTAGAATGTTTCCTGGCCTTTTTCAGATTCTGGAAGCTCCGTGCATTCCTTGGCTTGTGGCCCCTTCCTCACGTCATTCTAACCTCTGCTTCCATTGTCACCTCTCCTGCTGCCTCTGACCTTCCTGCCTCCCTCTTGGAAGGACCCTTGTGATCACACTGGGCTTACCCAGGTTACTAGAATAATCTCATCCCAAATCTTTTGCTTAGTCAGTCCCTTTTCCTACATAAGTTAACATTTCACTGGATAAGAATGTGGGCATCTTTGAGGGAGGGGCATCATTCTATTAGCCAGAAGGGAGATGACTGATATTGCTAGGATGGGTGTGTGTGTCAGTGTTGGGAGGTAGGGTAGGCTATGAGCTGCTAGGCTTAAAATTACATTGAGGCTTTGAGGCCTTTGCCCTGTTGGCCGAGAATCTGTCCTTCTTGCAGTTTTGCCTTCAGAATGTATCATTTGGCTCAGCTGCTCATTAAAAATAGGTGGTGCTGTGGATGACAGCTCCTTTGCCCTGCAGAGAGTAAGGGCCAGGATATTCCTCCAGCCCAGCTGGGCTCCTCTGCTTCACATAGCCTGTTCAAACCTCTCAGTGAGCCCAGCACTCCTGTCCCACAGCTCTGAATGAAAAGGAAATCCCATCACAGAGCAAGGACTCAGGACATGCCCATTCAGAAATCCTTCTGACTCCATTGGGCAACCAAAGAAAGGCTTAAAGGGCCCAGGGATGCTGGTAAATCAGTTTTATTGGGTTGGGGTGGCAACTATACCCTGGCTGGGGGCAGGGCCAGCCCTCACAGGTTGTTGATTTCCGCAGGGTCCTGGTCCAGGGTCTGGTGAATCTCCACATTCTCCTCCTTGGCACTGGCCAAGGTCTCTGTGAGGGGAGGAAGCCAATGAGGAGAGGGAAGGGAGACAAAAAGGAACATGGAGGTAGGGGGACAGGGGAAGGAGACACAGACATGGGGTAGGTTAGGAGACAGTAAGACAAACTACAGGGACCTAAGGGCCCCTGCAGGGGCAATTGATGGATTTAGCAGGGCAGACACAGATGCCTCACTTAAGGCCTGTGTGGTCATGCAGGTAGAAATAGGGAGTCTGTGTCATAAAGTAATTTACCCTCCTTTTTAGATTTAGGAAAGGTTGGAAACCAAAGGAAAGTCAAAGGCTGAGCCAGGAAAGGGAAGACCAGACAGACAGACAGACAGAATTGAGGTGGAAGACAGACCTGCAGCTGCAGTGAAAGGCCCTGCTGCTGATATCCAATACTTTTTCGAACTTCATTCCATGTATTTCATGACCTTCTTGCCCCTCCCCTGTAGCTCACCACCCCATTTCCTTTCCAGTCATTCTGTTAGATCCCGGAATCCCAGTTAAGTGCTCTGAAGTCAGTGACAGGCATGAGAGGGGGCCATGGTGCTTAATGGGGTCACACATGCCCACATGCAATAACGAGAGTCAGAGACAGATTGAGAGTGCTGTGCGGAGGGGTTTTGGTGTGGTCACAGCATTTTGTAGGATTCGTGCAGAAGGTGAGGGTCACAAGATTGGGTGTGTCGATAAAAGCCAGGGTCTCAGGAGTGAACGAGTGGCCTGTGGCAGTGAAGAAGTGCTCTCTGGAGGGCAGGAAAACAGCATGGAGACCAAGTTCAGAGTTTATTAGGCAGGCAGAGAGGGCTGGAGGGCAGCAGGTGGAGGGCGTTGTGCAGAGATAGAAGGATGAAGCCAGTGCTAGAGTGGGCAGCAGGGTAATAGGGGCTCCCTAGGCTGCTCCCAGTGTGGCTGTGCAATATGCCAATTTTTGTTCCTCCTGTCTGCCCCTCCCCAGAGAGAAAGTGGAAAGGGGAGAGAAGGGGGCTGAGGTGGTCACAATGATGTGGGCTCAGAGGGAGGTGATGTCATTGAGCGCGTTGTCCAGCTCCTCGCTGATGGCCTTGTACTTCATCTTCTGTGCATAGACTTCATCTAAGATGTCCAGGGGAGAGGGGCCAGATGGGAGTGTGGGAAAAGGGAATGGAGGGGAAGAAGAAAGGAAGGAGAGGACGATGGGGAGAAAATGAATCAGAGAAAGGAAGACAGAGTAAGAGAAAGCGACCAGAGAACAAGCTGTATGGTTGGGGGCTCCCTCCTTCCCTTTTCTACCCTGTCTCTCTTTGGCCCTTTTCTGTGCCCCAGTTTGATTCTTCCCCTGAGCATCTGCTCTCTCCAAGAACCCTTGGCACAGTGCTGTGGACAGGCAGGCATGCTTGCTGAAGTGGGAGAGGGGAGGGTGCTTGAATCAGAGGGCTAAAGTCCTAAAGTTGGAGATAAAATTAGCACCTGCCTGAGAAGGAGAGAAGCAAGGGACTGGGAATTTGTGAAACTTAAAGGGTTATCAGAATAAAAAAGGAAAGGTGACCTTGGGTACAGCAGCACTGTTGATAATAGAAATAACCAAATATCTAGATGTTTGTTTTCACCAAATGTAGTGTCTCCATTAATGTTGTCAGACAAACTCAAACACTAAATTAAATAACTCTCTATTCAATCAAGAAGCCTCTGTGATCAGGGTTCTATTATGTTGTGCTTGGAGATGGCTTTGTTAAATCAGTATTATGCAAAGTATGTTCTGCAGACTCAGCAGCACTGTTATTACCAAACAGCTTGCGAGAAATACAAGTTCATCACCTCTAAGTTGGCAATCAATCACTTTGGAATAGAGTGCAGGTAACTTTGATTTGTTCTTTTGTTTTTGTTTTGACTGAACTCAGGGCACTTAACTACTGGGCCACATCTCCAGCCCTTTTATATTTTATTTTGAGGCAGGGTCTCAATTAGTTGCTTAGAGCCTTGCTAAGGCTGGTTTTGAACTTGTGATCTTCCTGCCTCAGCCTCCTGAGCTGCTGGGATTACAGGTGTGAGCCACCATGTATGGCTCAATGGAGGATTTTACATGCTGAGCCCCCAGAAATCTGTGTTGTGATTCTTCTGCATGCTCAAGTCTGAGAAGTACGGGAGCGGATGCACTGTGGCTTGCTACAGCTCCTTGAATTGTGGGCATAGCCCTCCAGAATTTGTGGAGTCTTGGGTAAGTCCAACCCTAGTTTATGAGCGGGAATTATAACCCAATGAGGAGATAATGGACAGGCCTACAGTGACAGGTGTGGAGGAGTATCTTTTACCTTCCAGGTCATCAATGGTTTTCTCCAACTTTGCCACAGACCTTTCAGCAAATTCTGCTCGGGTCTCAGCCTGGAAATAAAGGTGAGACGGGTGGCATGGCAAAAGTTAAGTCTTCTCAGGGAGCCTCAGCACCAAAGTCAATTTTCCCTCCCACCCCTAGTTCCAGATTCCCTGTCACAGGCAGCCTCTGGCAGGGACAAGGATGGCTTGAGGGGAGGCTGGGAGCTAGGAGAGAGCTCTTACCTCCTTTAGCTTCTCCTCCAGCAGTTTGATCTCCTCTTCATATTTGTCCTCTTTGGTGGAATACTTTGAGGGACATACACAAGCTATCAGTAAATTGCCTTCTCAAGTCTTTCATTTCTCCACTGAGGCCCTCAGGTTTCTCTGACTTTGCCTCCATTGAGTATCCCTCCCTCCCTGCCTGGGCTGTCACCTCCCCCACTGCAAGGCCCAATCTTCTCTGCCCCTCTGCCCCCTCTCTACCTTGTCCGCTTGGGCCTCCAGGGATTTCAAGTTGTTGGTAACAATTTTCAGCTCTTCCTCTAGGTCCCCACATTTACTGCAGGGGTGTGCGGCAGGGTAGGGTGTGAGGGCACAGTGAGGCGAGACAGTGGGGATACACAGTGGGGGAAGGGCGGAGGAGAGAAAAGAAGAGGCGAGTGGTGAGAGTGACAGCAGGCAGAGTCTGGAAGCCCAGGCCCTTCCCAACCCTTGGCAGGTGAGAGAGAGCAGCCTGAAATGTTGAGATGGGAAGGGGAAGGTGAGCCGTGAGAAGGTGGCATTGCCCAGAAAGGTCCAGAGAGGTCACTACCTCCTCCTCTGAGGCCATCAGGGACTTGAGGGCTTGGTCCATAGTTCGAAGTTCCTCCTCCAGCTGCCTGGCTCGGCTGGGGGCAGCAGGCAGGGGTCAGAGGACAGGCCCTGTCCCTATGGCCCCAGGCCTGGGAAACTGCCTGCCCACCTGTGCAGGGTGTCCCATAGCTACTGGCTCAGGCCCCATTCCCCTGGTCACCCCGGGTATCCTTACCTCTCGGCCACCTCAGCTCTCTCTTCTGAGCGTTCCAGCTCTCCTTCCAGGATCACCAGCTTCCTGGCCACCTGAGAGAAGCGGGAGAGAGCAGATTAGTGGTTACTGACCTGGGGTGTGAGGCGTGGGAATGGGAAGGAATTGGGGTGGGGCTGTCACCTCCTCATATTTGCGGTCTGAGTCCTCAGCAATATGCTTGGCCTCCTTCAGCTGCATCTCCTGCAGCTCCATCTTCTCCTCATCCTTCATGGCCCGGTTTCAATACCTTCATTCCTCTGAGAGTCAGGGAGAGAGGCAAGTGTGAGATCAGCACCAGCAGAAACAGGCTCCCTCCCCTGTCCCTGAACCTCCCCAAGGACCCCTGTCCACCTCTCGCTCTCATCAGCGGCCTTCTCAGCCTCCTCCAGCTTTTGCAGGGCTGTAGCCAGGCGCTCCTGTGCCCGGTCCAGCTCCTCTTCTACCAGCTGGATACGGCGGTTCAGGGAGGCCACATCTGCCTCAGCCTGTGGGCCAGAGGTCAGAGGTCAAAAAGCTTTGTCTGCTTGGATGAGAGTCAGCCTCCAGAGGATGGTAAGACTCCTCTTAGAAAGAACCTAGGCTTCCTGGCTTCTAGACTTTCAACCTGTTTTTTCCACTAACCAACTATCTTCTGTTCAAATACTGTGCTCCAGCAAAAAACATTGACAAGCTACACTCCCCTGCTGTGGGGCCCTCTTCTGGCACTGTACATGGTGAGACTCTGATGGCTGGTCCCTGTTCTTCTCGAAAGCACTTTAAGTGCTGAGACTGGTCTGAGGCAGCCCTGATTCCTCCACAGCAGAGCACAGGGCGGGTGGGTGGGTACAGGAAAGTAAGGGGGAAGAATAGGCCAACCAGATTTCACCATTGCTAAAAACAGCCAATCACAGACTTGAACTCAATGATGTCACCAGCTGCCAGGTGGACTACCAACAAGGGACCTAAGAGGCAAGGTAGGCCACATCCATGGCTATAGCCAGGAACCTCCTGCCAAGTCCCCTGGTCTTACAATATAGAAACAAAACCTTTGAGATTTGTGGAAGGTCTATAAAAACAAAAACTGAGGATATCCTGAGAAGAAGAAGACAGAGCAAAGGCTCCCATAAAGGAAAAAGAACAGCAGTGTGATTTGGTATTAAGAGCACTGGCTATGAGTCAGGCTGCTGTCTCTGAGCCACGGAGGCCACTAAATACTTGTGTGACCTTGGGCAACTTATTTAGCTTCTCTAAGCCTCAGTTTCTTCCTTCATAAATTGGTGTAACAATCAGTTCCTCCTTCATCTGGGAGGCTCACAAAACTAGCTTAATCGAGATGTCCAGAGTAGAGGCTGGGAATCTTTTTTTTTAATTATTTTTTTAATGCTCCCAACAAATTCTGATGATAAGCCAAGTTTGAGAAATAATGAAACAATGTACAGAAAAAACTTGAGTACATTGTCTGCACAGAGCACACTCCATAAAAGTGTCTCTCCCTCAAAGTCACAGGTACCCCATAGAGTTTTAAGACTGGAAAGAATGAAGGACCAGTCTAAGGGAAAGAGTGGGTGGAGGGGAGGAGTCGAATGGCAGCACTGGGAGCAGAGGGTGTAGAAGGCAGGACCTGGTGGCACTGCAGGACAAGAGAAACACAGTACCATATATAGAAAGTGGATTATAGCTTATCCTCCAGGTGCTGAAGGCACCTGGAGCTTGGCCACCTAGAGTGACAAGAGCCCATCGTAGGCTCAGGGCCTGATGACTCAGTGTGGAAAGATTCTGGGGACATCACTGGTATTGGGAAGAATGACTCTGGGGGATATTGGGGGTTACTCTAGAGAGATGAGACCCTGTATAAGGAAAACTCTCTTCATAGTGGTGGGATGACAAATGACTGCCAAGTTTGGGAAGTACTGGGGTCCTCATCACAGGACTGACATTTGCCATTTCCTGCTGCTCAAGCTCCTCAGAGCTATGGATGCTGACTGTTCTCTAACCAAAGAACAGGCACTAGTCTCTCCACTAAACAAATGGGAAAAGAGAAGGGAGAAACCGAGGCACTACATAAGTTAATTATTGTGTTCAAGGTCACACAATAAATTTGGTCAGTGTTTCCTACCTACTTTTGGCACTGCTGCCCTGCTTCCACTTTGTCCCTGTCCCCACCCCCTCCACCCCTACCTCTTCCAGCCCCCACCTAGCTCCTTGGGTTTCCAGTCCGGCCTCCAGCTGCACTGGGCCTTGGTTATTATAGAGTGTCAGATGCCCAGGGTCATCTTTGCTAGCAGCTGCAGGTCAGTTCCCTCCCATGTGCCAGGGCTGGTGAAAAATCAAAACTGGAGGCTGGAGGTCAGAGAAGCCCAACCATGGGGGTTGGGGAGCATGGAGAATGGTCAAAGAAACAGGAATGTCATCTCTGATGTTCAGACCATACTTTATGCTAACCATCCCCACACCCTAACTACAGGCTTATCTTCAATTTAAAACAATTCTTGGCAGAAGGCAGATGAGGAAATTGATACACAGATTTGTGAGAACCACATTTAAAGTCGTATGCTATTCTTCTACCATAAGGTGGGATTGGGAATGCTAAGAAGTAGATAAGTCTGGTTGAGGTTGGAGGGTGGGCAGAGAAATCTCAGGGTAAGCAAGACGTGCCAAGGTGGCTGCTTTGGTATTTGTGGCCCTGTCCTTCTGCCCATTAGCCTGGCATGATCTGGAGGCTGACAGCTTAATGAGGGTAAATGAGGAGCCTGTTAGAACCTGAGCTGGAGCCCCAGGGCACAGCAGAGCTGCTGGAGCCAGAGGTCAAGGCCAGGGAATTTCTAATGGTCCCTTAGGGGTGTAACTCAAGCCAGGGCCCCATCTTTGGATCCCTCTCCCTCTTCCTACCCACTAGCACCTCACACTTACACCCCACCCCCCAAATATAGCTGCAGTCTCCTCGACATTTTCAGGAGGAATATTAATTGAGGTAGACAGTAAATTCTCACCCCCCGCACCCCCACGATGACTCACTACTGGATCACTGTACTTTCCAAAAGCTGGAACCCAAATGGAATTACAAGACTAAGTCCTGGAGGGAAGTGGTAGGTGGTTTTGATTTACCCACTGTCTTGTATTATGTGTGTAAGCCTGCCCTAGCTGGGGTTACAGAGAGGAAACCATTTCTATGCTAATGCTGGGAAGATCTAGGTCCCCTTTGCTCCTTATCTCCATGCTTGGGACCCCCACCCCAGTGCATTAATGCCTCCCAAATCCTCCAAGTCCACACTCACATCGGTGGCCTTCTTCTCAGCCTGCTCCAGTTTCTCCTGGGCATCCTTCACTGATTCAGAATACTTTTCCACCTCATCCTCTGTCCCCTTCAGCTTCTTCTGGAGGGCCTGCTGCTCCTCCTCCAGCTAGGGGAGAAAGAAAGTCAGCTAGGCCCCGGTGAGGGCCTAGGAAGAAGGAAGGGTGTATGTGGGGGCTACTAAAAGATATTTGGAAGCTGTTGGGGAGGAAAAGGGATAACAGAGGAGAGACAGTCCAGTCCAGAGTGTTGGGGGAAGCTGGTGAGGGTAGAGAATAAATGTCAAGTCCCAAGGGGTAGGACCCATCACTGCTATGCAAGGACAGGAGTGGAAACTGGGGGACTAGGGCTCCCTAGGCTGTGATGGGTGAAATGGAGTGTGGCTCCTGCTAGGCCCCTGAGGGTCCTGTGAGGCCCTGGAGGTTACCGGGTGGGAAAAAGCCTTGGAGAGCAGGCCCACGGTTGGGCAAGGACCCACCTGACTCTTAGTGGAGGGGAGGGGAAGAGAGGTTGCACTGGGCGCAGGGTCCCCCCACCTGCTTGCAGCGGTCTTCAGCTTGCTTTTTGTCGGCTTCAGCCTGCTCGGCGCGGTCGATGGCATTCTCCTTGTCCAGTTTCAGCATCTGCATCTTCTTCTTGATGGCATCCATGGTTGCGGTGTAGTGTGGGCCGGCCGGCGGGCAGCGAAGACAGAGCGGACTGGGCTGGCTGAGAGGGCTCGGCGAACGGGTGCCGAATAAGAAGGACCGCGAGGGACTGGGATGTCCCAACTGCGCGGGCGCCTAAAAGGCGGGGAGGGACCAGGCGGAGCCGGGGGCCAAGACCCTCCCCCACCGCGGCCCAAACCTTGTAGGGGCAGAAGCACGGCCAGGCCGGGGGGCGCAGCCGCCCCCTGCTCGCACTCCCTCGGGCCCGCCCCTTGGGATCCCGCCTCTGTTCCCATTCCCTCCACCCCAGCCAGCCGTCGGAAGAGAAAGTAGCCTGCGGGGGTCTGTAAAAACCCTGGCACTGCGGAGGGGAGGGGACCCTTGGGCTGGGGGCTCCGCGTTTCCTCTGAGTGACAGCCCGACCCAGTGGCAGCTGCGGCTGGGGCCCCTGGGGCTATTTCGGGGCGTGAGCTCACGGCAGCTGCCCGGGCGCAAGGACCTGAGTGTCCCCCCACCCCCCTCAGCTGCGGCAGCCGCTGCCCTTAATTTAGAAGTTTCCTGTAAATCCCCCCGGATTAAATGTCTCTAGGGAGGCGGAGCTCCTCCGCGCCTCGCGTGCCTCAGTTTACCCCGAGTCCCAGACCGCAGGACGTGGTGGTGGTAGCGGAGTCTCACCGCGGGCTTGGTGAAACTGAGGCAGGAGGAGAACCCAGGGCCCCGGTCGCACTGTGGAATGCGGCCGGCTTGCCGTCCCCAGGGGCGGGCCTGACCTCCCTTTCCCTAGAGTCCCCTTCCAACCCAGCCCCACGAGCCAGGGCCCCTCCTCTGAAAGCGCCGGGCGGCTGGGGACCCGGCTCCTCGCCTGCCCGCCCCGCCCCCCACGTGCCCCGCATATTTTCCACGCCGCTGCGGCCAGGCTGGACGGGGCGCCTTCCCCGCCCCGACTCCCATCCGCTAGAAGTCCCTCCCCGCCCCCTCGGGCTCCGGCTGTCCCCACCCCCTCTGTGCCTCGAGCCCTCCCTTCTCCCCTTCCCCCAGCGGACTCCGCTGTCTTCCCCAATGGTCAACTTTACGCCGAAATTTCTTTTCTGCCCTTTTTTGGGATGTTTCCCTATGGGGAGGCGGGGCCAGGCGGGGCTGGGAAGGCTGGGGGCGAGGGGAAGAATCGCGGAGCTGCCTGATTTAGGGAGCAAGGGGGGTGAGATGCCCTGTCTCATCCAGGCCTCAAGAAACCGCTCCTGGAGCTGGGTCCTCGGGTCGGGAAGTCTGGGGCGCTTGGCGCAAGGCGTTTGTTTGGGGTTTTCCTTTGGGTGGGGTGGGAGAGGAAGTGGAAAGACACCCCGGAGGAGAGGGATGGGGAGGAGAGACGGAGACGGGAGAAGGGAGGAAGGAGCCAGGAGAGAGCTGGGAGGGAGCGCGTTGCCGCACGCCCCAGGGGTTGTGGAGCTGGAGGCTTAGGTTTTGCTGGCCACTTGGTGGCGGTGGGAACTCTGGGTAGAGGGCTGGGCCTTGGGGTGGGGGCGCTGAAAAGCATTCAGGTCTGCTTGGCTGCTTGCTTAGAACAAGAACAGACCTGGCCTGACCAACCAAAGTTCACTCCCATCCATCGCCGTGTGTTCCCCAAACTCTGTGAAAGACATCCAGCTAGTAGGCTCTGCTGGACCCTGGGTGTTACCAGGCGCACGTTCCTATCTTCACTTCTCACATCCGCTTACTCCTGGGATTCTACTTTCTCCAAATTCCTTCCTCCTCAAAGTGGCCTTGGGACTTATTTTGCACAACTCCTGTTACCTCCTGCTTGAGTCAGTCTGTTTTGGGCTTGTTCCTGGTTCCCCAAACTCAACGATTCAACTACCCCCTTTCGTATCCCGAGCACTGTGGGATTGTGGAAATAACAAAGGAAACCACATCTGAGCCTCCCAACATTCAACTACCCCTTGACATTGCTCTAAAGATCTTCTTATTTATTTATTTTTGGGTAGTGGTGATTGAACCCAGGGACGCCTTACCACTGAGCTACACCCCCAACCCTTTTTTATTTTGAGACAGGATCTCACAAAATTGATTAGAGCCTCGTTAAATTTGCTGAAGCTGGCCTGGGACTTGGGATCCTCCTGCCTCACCCTTAGGACTTGCTGGTATTACAGGCATGTGCCACAGGCTCAGAACTATCAAAGACTTTTAATAAGTTAATGCAATAGGATCCCAGATCTTCCAAAGCTCCTCCCTAACCCCACCCAACCAGATTTAAAAAAATCCACATTTCTTAATATGGTATAGAAGGTCCTTTGTTTAGGGCCCTGCCTATCTCCCTATCCTTACCTCCTTTCGTTCTACGTTGGCACCAATACTCAGACTTGTACTCCAGGCTGATTCATATTGAGCAGTGTACAGAAGCTGGAAATAGGAACTTCTTTAAAGCTTCTACATTTTGTGCATTCTCTTTCCTCTCCCTAAAATGCCCTTCCCCTCTGTTGATTCTTGGTGTCCTTTAAGACTCATATCAAGTGTCACCTTTTCTGGGAAGCCTTCCCTCCTCACCCCCTCCACCTAATAGGTGCTTGTTCTTGGTGCAGGCTCCTGTGATTCTCATTTCATGTTATAACTTATTTATGTTTGTCCCCTTCATTTGCGAGCCCTCCACATAGGTAGTGTTGTTTTCAATTTTGAATCCTGAGTGCCTAGCATAGCACCAGGCTTAGTGTGGCACTTAAGTTTTTACATACCAGGTTCTAGATACACTAATATGGTGTGTACCTACTGTACTAGTATGATGTGGATGTAGAGGAACTTAGGGTCTAGTACCACAGCTCTCAAACTTTTGATCTTAGTATCCCTTACACTCTTAAAAATGATCAAAGACCCCAAACAGCTTTTGCTGAGGCAGGTTTTATCTATCAGTACTTTGCATATTAAAATGGAAACTGAAAACATTGAAAAAATATTTATTAATTCATTAAAAATAATAAAGATGGCCAGGCCGGATGACATATTGGGCCATACCTATAGTCCCAGTAACTCAGGAGACTGAAGCCAGGAGAATTGCAAATTTGAGACTAACCTTGGTAACTTAGTGAGACCCTAAGAAACTTATCAAGACCCTGTCTCAAAAAAGAAAATTAAATAATTAAAAAGAAAAAATTAAAAAAAATTAAAAAATTAAAAAGAAAAGAAAGGCAAAGAAGGCCATTTCATACTGCTTAAGGGAATCATACATCAACAGATATAACAATTGTAAATATTTATGCTCCAAACAATGGCGCATCTACGTACATCAAACAAACCTTCTCAATTTCAAGAATCAAATAGACCACAACACAATAGTACTGGGTAACTTTAATATGCCTCTGTCACCACTGGATAGATCCTCCAAACAAAAACTAAATAAACTATAGAAGTAAAAAGATACAAATGATAATTTAGACTTGAGACATATATAGAATATTTCATTCATCAATGACTGAATACACTTTCTTCTCAGCACATGGATCCTTCTCTAACATAGACCATGTTATGTTAACTATCACATATATTGGCATACAATTGTAATATTACCTTAATACATTTTTAGCATCTATAGGGTTCTTTTGATAGCTCCCTTTCCATTAATAATTTTTGTGTTCTTTGCTTTTTTTATTAGACTTGTTTGATTTTTATCAAATTTTAGCTATATTATTTCTTCTCTTTTTCATGTATTTCTGTTCCTACTCTTATTTTTTCCTTTCTAGTACATAACTTGAACATTATTTTGATTGTTATTCTAGCTTCTTTCTGATACAAGTACTTTAAGTCATAAATGTTCATCTGAGTATTATTTCATTCCAGAGATCCTAATATTTTAAGATTATTAGTTATTTCAAAGCACTTTTGATTTGCTTTTCTTATGCTTTCTTTCTTGACCTCTGAGATACTTATAAGTATGCCGTTTAATTTTGAAATAGTTGACATGTAGGGGTGGGGTCCTATATATCTTAAGGTGATTGATTTCTAGTGTAATAAGTCATGCAGGAAACAGTCTGCATATTTCAAAATTAAAAAGTAATGGAAATGCTTTTATATTGATGTATTGGTTACATATGTCAAAACAGATCAAATTGCATACTTCAAATATGTACATTTTATTGCAAAAGAAAAAAAAAAAAGGAAGAAAGGGACTGTGATATATGTAGCTCAGTGGTAAAAGTGCCTCTGGCTTCAATCCCCAATACCAAAAATGGATGAATAATAAAATAAAAATGGATCCATTGCACATTAGCCATGTTTTAAATTAAATGTTTTAAATGAAAAATAATTCTCAAATTCAAGTATGGCAATTATACAATTTTTGTAAATCTCTTTAATATCTGGTTTAATTGAGGATAACTATAGTCTCAAAATCTGCTTCAGCATTCAATCTATTGTGATATGTAGGTTTGTTTGAAGTACTAGATGTGAACAAATTCAGTCTCAAATACGCAGTTGGAAAAAATGCATACTTTTAGAGCTTTTCCAGATAATTCTTTGATGGGTATTCTTTGATGATACAACCCCAAAACTTGGACAAATGATAATTTTTTAAGGGTTAGTAGCAATGTGGACCTGTGGACCCTGAAACCACATCAGTGCCCTTTCAGTGCCCACCTCCTTTTCAACACTGGAGGTTGAACCCAGAGTCTTGCACATGCTAGGCAAGCACTGTACCACTAAGCTCCATCCCCAGCCCTTTAAAAATGTGTATTATTTATTTATTTTTATAGTAATGAGGATTTTTATTGTACTGGGACACACTAACTTTGAGCTATATCCCGGCCCTTTTATTTTTTGTTTTGAGATAGGGTCTCTAAAGTTGCAAGGCTCGTTTCAAACTTGGGATTCTCCTGCCTCAACTTCCTGAGTAACTGGAATCACAGGTGTGTACCACCACTGCACCAGGCCAAATCAGTAATTTCTATTATTTCACCAAGTATGTATGTATGCATATGTGTGTGTGTATTTATATTATTGTTATTTATTATTCTTGGTACTAAGAATTAAACCCAGGGTCACTTTACCACTGAACTATATATATCCCCAGTCCTTTATTTTTAATTTTGAGACAGGGTCTCACTAAGTTGCCAAATCTAGCCTTGAATCCTCCTGCCCTCAGCCTCCAAGTTATTGGAATTTACAGGCATGAACCACCACACCTGGCTTCATCAAGGAATCAAGGATATTCTTAAGTGAAGCTGGCTTTCTTTCTTTCGTCCTCCTCCCTTCCTTCCTTCCTTCCTTCCTCTCCTCCCCCCTCCCCTCCCCTCCCCTCATCCTCTCCTCTCCTCTCCTTCTCCTTTCCTTTCTTTTCACCAGGGATTAAACCCAGGTGTGCAAACACTGAGACACATCTCCAGACCTTTTTATATTTTATTTAGGCAACAGGGCCTCACTAAATTGCTGAGGCTGTCTCTGAACTCAAGATCCTCCTACCTCAGCCTGGGATTAGAGGTATGTGCCACCTGCGCCCAGTCTATTTCTGAAATTGCTAATGCATGGTGGTGAAAAATAGAACTATATTAGTACAGTTTTGGGCTGCTGCCTTGATTTGTGCTAAGACAGTTTTATCCATCAATGTTTTTTACACTGGTCAGTGCAAATGTTGACACTGTGAAAAGAAAATTAATATATTATTATTATGAATAATTAATATATTATTATTATGAATATAATTTTGACTTCTGGACCCTAAAAGGGTCTTAGGGATCCCCAGTGGTCTGAGGGCCACATTTGAAGACATGATGGTCTAATGGATATTAGAGCCTCTCCCCAGAAGGCTGCCAAGCAATCACCAGTCAGAGGAACGTGACTGGTCACAGTTCCTGAGGACGTGACAGGGAAGTAGCAGCAGGAGTAAGCAGTTGCCCTGGGTTCATAGCTGCAGTTCAGAATTTTGGATTGTCAACTTGCCAGGGAGGTTGTAGAAGGGATTTGATCTCCAAGGTCCTCAACTCACGATGCTATGACATTGAATCTGGAGTTCTGGGACCACAGCAGTATGTACTGGAATTGCCAGTCTGTGCGTCAGAGAAGTGATAATGCATCTCAGTTTTCCAGTGCTTAGCACGGGCATGGCTTAGTAAATATTGAATGAATGAATCAAAGTTGACAGGAGTGTTGTAGGAAGTTGGACTGCCCTGGGAGGACAAAGTATTTGCATCCGCTTTAAATTATTCTAATATGGGGGAGCTGAGGTGTTAGGTGCCTATCATAACAGATGGGCAGTGTTTGTGTTCTACTTTGAGGGAGAAATATTGTGGAAATAATATGCCAGGCAGTGGGATTGGCTAAAAAATCATGCACGACAACAGTAGCTAACTAAGAGGACTGCCAGAGGGTCCACGAAGTGTGGGCCAGGGGTGTGAATGTATGTAACAAGGAAGTGGAAGCACACATCACTCACCCTCCTTGACCTGTCTTCTCATGGAACCTTCAGATTAGGCAGGCAGGAGCAGGGTAACCAGCACCTAGCTGGCCACTAGGGGTGCTCCTGCCCCTCCCACTAGAAAGTCTCTCACCTGGGCCAACCTCTGCCCTTTCTTTTAGTCATGATCCTACACTGGAGTCATTCCATCCTTCTTAATAGTAGTACCACCCTAGACAGCCTCAGGTTGGACTTTGTTTGCTAACTGCTTTAACCTATTCTGTAACCACAGTTCTTTTAGGCTCAGACACATATTTTATAGGCTTATTTTTTAGCAAAGATGTTTTGAAAATTCAAATTTGGTCAGGGACTAGATCTGTTCACATACTCTTTAAGTAGTTATGAAGAACAAAGTATCCTGGTAGCCACAAAAGAGCAGTGGCAGCTGTTATCCCAGTGACAGAGGACAACACTTGGTGAAGCTTAGGCACTGGACAGTGAAATGGAAACAACAGGAATGTGACCTCAGGCACAGCTTCCTAACTAGATGACTTTAGGATGTGAGTGCAAAGAGGGAGGAAAGGGTCTGAGCGGGCAGATGCTCTGGTCTCTCCCACTCCACTTAGCCAGATCAATGCTGGGTGACAGAGAACTCAAGTCCCTTGCTCTTCCCTGATGACCAGGAAGGAACGTTGTATATCCTTAAGAAGACAAGGCAGGATTTGTAGGTAGAATCTTATTGGCGCATGACCTGTTTGGGGCTAACAACCCTGTAGCCCCATAGGGTGGCTGGGGTTGGGGACAGACAGTATCAAAAAGGATGAGTCGAGCTGATGAGGCTGTGGGACTGGCTGGAAGCTGCTGGCAGGGTGGAGCGGGCTGGGGCCCTGGCAGGTTCAGACTGAGGTTACAGCAGCGTTAATAATACTCTTGGAGCGTTAATACTCTGGGAAGGGGCAGGCACTTAGGGGCCCTAGGGCATGAAGGCACTTGGAGTTGGGGTTGGGGCAGGGGATGTGCAGTGGGACTGGGCATGGCCAGGCCCGGGATTTGGCAGGCACTTTGGGGAGAGCAGGGGTTCGGAAGGTTGGGCCCTGATAGCCCAGGAGGCTTTGGTAGTGGCAGGCACAGTCTCTGGGCTGGGATTGCATAAATAGAAGCGGCATCCCTAGTGCTCATCTCGGAGCTCTGAAGGTAGGAACTTGTACTGCTGCTGCCGGATCTGGGCCAGCTTCTTCCGTGCCTCCTCCAGCTCTCTTTCCTTCCGGAGCATCTCTTCCTGTGCTGCAATGATCTGAGGGACAGAAGGCCAAGACTCAGTGTAGCCAGTATGTTCACTGAGGCAGAGCATGGGTGGGGCAGTGTCCCTCAGAGTGGCTCACCTGGGCAATGCCCCCAACCATCTTCTCCTTCACCACCACCGTCTCATTCTCCTGGTCTTCAAAGGCTGCGGCCTTCTGGGCTGGCCTTCACCAGGTTATCTGAAGCTCGCTTCACTGCGTTGCCCGCAGCCTGAGCACAGAGAAAGCAGCTCGAGTTAGATCTCAGGTAGGAGCCCAGCTGACAGTCCCTAATTTCCTCCTAGAAATGTATGTCTCAGGGGTGAGAGCTGAATGCAGCATAGCCCAAGGGACAATGGGATGGTCAGGATTCCTCACCTGAAGCCGCTTCATGCCTCAGAGTCCTGGTCAGCCTTGACCTTGCAGGCCACGAGGAGTTGGGCTGTGGAGGCTGCTACCTGCTTGGCGGAGGAGATGAGCTTTCTCCTGGCTGCGTGGCCTTGGACAGCTGCATTGGCTGCCTCGCACAGATTGTTGGTGGCTGCTGCCACCATCCGGGCCTAAAGCAGGGAGAGTTAAATGAAAATAGGCCTCCTGCCTTGGTTCATCCCTCCTCCAGCCTTTTAAGCCTCCAAACTTGAGACCCAGCACATGCTGTACACTCACAGCAGAAATGAGGCCCTGGGACCACTGCCCGTCATCCAGTGCATTGGCTGGAATGGCGCCCACCTGTGAAGGAAGAAGGAGAGCCCATTTAGACCTGTGCTTTCCTTATGTCAAGCCTCCCAGGTAAGGATGTGGGTGTGAACACAACTGTTGCCCTGCTGCTGCTGCTGCTGTTGTTGTTATTATTATTATTATTATTTGTGGTACCAGCAATTTAACCAAGGGGGCTTCTACTAAGCCACACCTCCCAGTCCTTTTTTTAAAATATATTTTTTAGTTGTCAAGGACCTTCATTTTATTTTATTTTTAAATATTTTTTTGATGTTGATGGACCTTTATTTTATTCATTTATTTACATGCGGTGCTGAGAATCGAACCCAGTGCCTCACACATGCCAGGCAAGCACTCCACCACTGAGCCACCACCCCAGCCCAGACCTTTATTTTTTATTTATATGTGGTGCTGAGGATCAAACCCAGTGCCTCACACATGCTAGGTAAGTGCTCTTCCACTGAGTCACAACCCCAGCCCCTCCCAGTCCTTTTCATATTTTATTGTCAGACAGGGTCTCCTTAAGTTTTCCAGGTCTTGAAATTACGATCCTCTCACCTCATCTTTCCAAGTAGCCTGGATTATAGATGTGCACCACTGCACCTGGCTTCTGGGTATTAATATTTAAGTATTTACCTTTCCTTGGGCGACCAGTTCCCTCTGGGCAGCTGATGCGGCCTTTACCAGTGCACTGGTGGCTGCTGCAATGGACTTGGCAGCTTCTAATATCTGTTCCTCAAAGTTCAAGGACTCATCTGCTTCCTATAACAGAGACACAGGTTGTAGGAAAGATGCAAATTCAAGGGGACCAAAGATGGGGACCTTCTGCTATTGTGAGGAGAAGCACTGACCTTGGGTTTGGCTCGCGGCTTCAGCTGTTCTAGCTTTTTGGCTGCAGCCTCAATGGCAGCTGCAGCTCCCAAGAGTTCATTTTCAGCAATGACTGTGGGGTCCTCAGGGTCTACCCACTCTGTTCCTGATGGGATGAAGGGGAAAGGAGTAGGCTAAAGCAGAGCAGTGTTTCTAGGTGGTCAGAAACACTGGGAAACTTGGTTAGTACCACAGGCCCTGGCATTTGTGGGGACTATGGGAAGATGTTAGCTCAGAGCTATCTCACCAGGAAGCACCAGGTTTTCCCTTCCCGCCTACCCCTGGTCACTTCTCACCCTTCATGGCCTCAGCAGCCTGTATGAGCTCAGTGACTGAACCAGCCACCCGTTTTGAGTGTCCTGTCAATTGCTGCTTCAGTTCTGGGTTTGGCTTCTGCAGGGTCTGAGGGGGTAGGGAACAAAAAGTATAGATCTTAGGTTCCACTCTGACCTATGAAACAGGGAAGCCCATGCCCCTGCCCCCCATCCCTATAGCACTCCACAGCACAGCCCTCAGACACCATGCTGCCTATCCAAGTATACTCCGTGCATCATGCTGCACACATGGTGAGGGGCAGGGCTTTGCCACTCCCGGCTGACAAGGAGCAAGGAGAATGATGAATAAAAAGACAGATGATGAAGGTGGGAAGAGACAAGAAAAGAGGAAGAAGAGGAAGTAAGAGGGAGAAACAAAATGAGAACGATGGGGCTCAAGAGAAGGGGAGATTTGGAAACAAGAATGGATTTGGGAAATACATGGTAGGTATGGAGGGAAACTGAGGGAAAAAATGAGTGAGCCGGGTTTGAGCCTTTTGGGAAGAGGACTCTATTTGGGGAGGCTGGGATGATAAGCAAGTCCTCCTTACCAGTAGTAACATGGTCCAGCAATTCCAGGTAGCCATTGGCACATTCCCTGCCATAGTGCAGGGCTCGAAGCCGTACATCAGGGGCTACTTCTGGGTGGTAAGCTGCTTCCTGTCCCCAGAGTAATATGTTAGCTTCAAGATTCCAAAGAGCTCCAGGCCTCCCAAGTCCTTGCAGTTTCAGGGCCCTCATATTCTGCCCCAAGACTACTTCACTACCAGTATTCCTACCTTGCAAGCCCGAAGCATATCTGCAATAGCACGACGGCTCAGATTGGCTGTGGCAATGACATCTTCCTGGCGACAAGAATTGCCAGCAGCCACAGCTTTGGCTGTTGCCATGGTAATACCCTTGGTCATTCGGATAAATCTTCTGGGGTAGAAGCTGGCAGTGGCTCTGGGGACAGAAAACCTGTTGGGCAGAACAAGAAGAAAGATTTTACAGTGACTGAGATCATAAGACAATGGCGTATTCTATACTCATGTGATTTGGCTCATCTCTGGTTTGTTCAACAAACATTCCCTGAGTATTATTGTAGGGTAAGTCCTTGTGGAGGTTTGTACATAGCTAATAGAATTGAAGGCAGCTGATTGATGTTTCTGACTGAAGTAATTGGGGAGAGTTTGTTTGAATGAAAATAGAAGCTTCTGGCTTGGGATGTAGCTCATTGGAAAAGCACATGCTTAGCATGTATAAGGCCCTGGGTGTAACTCCTAGCACTGGAAAAAACAAAAAAAAAAGAAAGAAAGAAAGAATAAAAAAAAAAAGCCAGAGCAAAGCAAGTGGAAAAGCCTACAGCTGGCAAGAGCCTGGCAAGCTCCTAGAACTGAGAATCCAGTGGGATAGGGGCACAGGAAGCAAAAAGAGTGGGATGGCATTATAGAAGTTGGCAGAGGCCACCAGTAGTGGGCTTTAAGCAGTGAAGTAACAATCTTATTTATTTTGTTTGTGCTCAGGATTGAACCCAGGATTCTCAAGCATGCTAAGGAAGCACTCTGCCACTAATCCTAATTTAAAAAGCTCTACCACCAGCCCTAATTAAAAAATTTAAAAGATAATTTGGGTTGCTACAGAAAGATAGATAAGAGGGGACAAATGCTGAGATGTAGAGATCAGACAGACTACTGCATGAATTCAGCTAAGGAATGTTGACGGTTTAGACAAGGTGGCAGTAGTGAGAGAGATGGGGAAAAGACAAAGTGAGATCTATCTGGAGGGAGCACTAACAAGGCTTGCTGATGAACTTACATAAGGAGAAAGAGAGAGAGAGAGAGAGAGAGAGAGAGAGAGAGAGAGAGAGATGTTAGAGATGTTAAAGCTAGGTTTCTAGCTTTAGAAAATGAGTTATTCAAAGTTTCCATTTTACTGGGATGGAGAAGACTATGAAAGGACTGGGTTTGGAAGGCAGAAAGTTAAGAGTTTCAATTTGGATATCTCCAAATAGCAGTGAAAACAGAGCATCAGAAAGATGAGGAGAGAGGAAAGTGGTAGAGGCGGAAAGCAGGGAGGCCAGGTAGAAAACTGGTATAAAGGCAAAGTGAAGGAGAGCAAATGAAAGTCTGAACAAGAGAGCAGATAATGGAGCTAGAGAGAAGAAATGAAAAGAGAATGAAAGCCATGCTGGCGCACCCCTGTAATCCCAGTAATTCAGGAGGCTGAGACAGGAGGATTACGAGTTCAAAGCCAGCTTCAGCAACAGCGAGGTGCTAAGCAACCTGGTGAGACCCTACCTGTAAATAAAATACAAAATAGGGCTGGGGATGTGGCTCAGTGATTGAGTGACCCAGAGTTCAATCCATGGTCTACCCCCGAATTAAAAGGGCTAGGGATTTATTTAACCCAGTGATAAAGCATCCCTGAATTCCATCCTCAGTACTGCAAGGGAGTAGGAGAGGAGGAAGAAAGCTAGAAAGAAGAAGGGATTGGAGAAGGGGAGTGGAAAGGGTTTTGCAATGGCCTAGATGTGGTGAAAAAGTTAGAGGTCAAGGATGTCTGAGAATTCTTCATGACTTTGGGTTATGATCACTGTTTACAGAAGTGGCCTTGAGGCAGAAATGGATGGAGGCACTGCCTCTAGGTGGTGATGTCAAACAGGTAGTTGAGATAAACAAAGAACCGGAAGATAGCTTCTTAGAGAATGAGAATGAAATTGATTAAGCTCACCCAAGAATGAAGAGAGAAAGAAGTCTATCTGTACAATTCTGGAGAGGCCTCTGCATTAAACAGGTTGAAGGTGATCCAATGATAGCTACTGAAAAGATGTTTAAGGAGCAAGAGAAAAGCCAGTATCAAGAAAGTCAAAAGCAAAGAGAGTTTCAAAGAGAGGTTCATTAACAGAGTTAAATGCTATGGAAATGTTTGAAGAGGATGAAGGCTAAAAAGAGGTCACTGAATGTGGCAACTAAGAGGCCATGGGAGACTGGAGAAAATGGGAAGATGATGGTGAAAGCAGATAGCTGTCAAATGCTAAGGAGTCAATAGGGGAGGAAGGGAGAGACACACAGGAAGTTTGGTGGTAAGAGAAGAATCTAACTATTTGTGAATGTGTGTAAGGAACATGTTTATACTCTATCATGTTCCCTCTCTCTGACCCTAGTTTGTGACACCCAGGCTTGGGCTCACCGCCAGTTCCTGCCGTATGTGTTCTGTGGTGGCCTCCAGGGCCCGGGTGCCTTTGGTGGCCTCGTCTTCCACAGCTTTCACTGTCTTGAGTAATGATGTCACATTCGTCACCATCACCTAAGAGCATCAGAAAAGAGGGGGAAGGGATCACTTTAAGTAACAGGAGGAAGTGCACTAATCACCCCCTTCCTGACACTGCTCCTCATTTCCTCCAACCTTGGCAGAATTCTTAAGCTGCCACACTGCAGGGTCATCCCCAACTTTGCCAGCTGCAGCCTTTGTTGCACTGATGAGGTCTCCCAGGGCCTTGGCTACGTCCTTCACTGCATTGATCAGAACCACCTGTGTAGAAGAGAAGCGGCTCTGGTCTATGGGAGAAGGAAGGGGAACAGGAAGTACTTCTAGCCAGAATTAGGGATATCAGGTGTATAAATACCTGGGTCTCAGGGTCCTCGGCTCCCAGGCTGGCTGCACCAAGCTTGACCACATCAGCGAGGCGGGTGATGGTGGCAACAGAGGACTGGGCAGCCTGTGCCAACTTCTCCTGGCTCCCTGCTGCATTCTGCACCAGGACCTTGGTGTCCTCCACCAGCACCTTTGCAGTCTTCAGAATGCCCTCCCTGAGGAAGGGTCCACCCCAGTCAGCTCTGCTCAGATCTTTGCCCACTTCAGCTGACCCACAGTTCTCAGTCTAGATTTTCCCCATACAAGCTAAGGATATCCTGCCTCTTTTGGCCCTATGTCCCTATCTGTGTGGTTCCTTCAGGCCAGTTCCCTCCTCACCGGTGGTCAGCAAAAGTTTCGGCACCCTCGCGGTTGAGTGTGCCAGCAGTAGCAAACATGATGGTGGTGTCGAGGTCAGCGATGATACCGGACACAGCACTGGCTGCTGTGATGCAGGCCTGGGTGCCACGATTCCCAGCCTGGAGTGCAGCAAGGACGTGGGAGACCTGGGGTAGGGAAAGTCACATGGGCCATAGAAGAAACAAAAGGGCTGGGAAGGTCAGAGGAGTGTGGAAAAGATCCCAGGTTGGAGAGCCAGTCCTACAGCCCATGGTCACCTTTTCAGACACTCTCCGGGCGCACTCTATGAGTTCTTTCTTGGTGTAGGCATCACTGGGGCTGCACTGCAGGGCACCTGCCTTGGTGACCAGAGCAGCACAGCCATGGCCCAGCTCCTGTACTCGGTGCTTGATGTGGGCACCTATCTGTGAGCAGAGTGAAAGGTGGATTTTACAGGGGGCACTCAGAGCACCTCCACAGTCCTTAGAAGAGTAACAGGATGTAGAGAAAACATGAATCACTGACAAATGGAGTTGAGGAGAAAAGATGCCAGCTCACTCTTCTGGTTTCATGTCCTTTAAGCAGGAGGTCACCTCATACAACAATAACATGTAGGCACCAACTGGTGCGGATTGTGTTAAGTATAGTGGGGAGGAGGAGAAAAGCACTTTGTACTTGAGTGGTTGGACTCAATTGGATCGCGGATTACAATTTGGCGTGTATGGGACTGTGGTGGGTTTTGGGTTGGGATTAGGTGTATCCTGCTAAGATCCAATTACTTGCTTTCTTGGAAAGCCAGGAGCTTAGGGAAGGATGAGCTTCATGAATTTACAACAAGGAAGAACTAAGAAGGGAATAGTGGCAGTATGACTTATAGCAGAGATGCAGAGTTGGCAGAGGCAAGAGGGGTAGGACTGAGAAGTCCTTAGAACTTGAGCTATCTCCCTTATCCTTGTGACTAAAGGCTTTGATCCTCTGTCCCCACGAAGAGTACTGATCACTCTTTAGTAGAGTGGCCCTGAGGGCATGTTCCCTTTTCTGTCAGATGAGATGGAGTCAGGGTGGGACAGCCTAAAGGCTCACATGATGGGAACAAAGGGCATGCCCCTAGGATTTCCTGTGAAGGGGGTCAAGGAAGGTCAGAGTTGCCTCTATGTTTACCTCTTCATTTTCAGCAGCCACAGCTGCAGGCTTGGCCTGCAAGGCCAGTCGGCCATAGTCACTGGTTAGCTGGTTGGCAAGAGGGCCTAGCTCCTCAGGGCTGGTGTTTGACTTGGTTACCTAGTGATAACAGAAGAAGTGATGTTCTATCCCAACTCAGTTCTCCAAGGGCAGTTCACTTATAATCTCCCAAACTCACCATCTCCTGAACAGTGACAGCAATGGCCTTGGCTGTCCGCACCATAGTTGTCTGGTAATCCACGAAGGAACCTTCTGGTTCACCCATTGGTCCTTCATCTAGCTGAGTGGTGGGCATGGGACAAGGGGGAAGACCATCAGGGTCTCTTTCACTACTCAAGGCCCCAGACCAGGATAGCCTCTATATCCACAGGGACCAGGAGTCTAACCTGGTTGATGGCCTGGGTGATGGAGTCCACCATGCCGCCAACAACCCCTGCAGCACTGGCTGCCTCATTCAGGGTGGTTGTTAGGTCCTCTACAGCCTCTGTCATCATCTGCACAGCTTCCTCCAAGGCTTCCTGGGTGTGAGCTGCTTGCTGTGGGGGACAGTAAGTTAGTGGAATGGAGCCCTGCCATTCCTGCTCCTCTGACTCTCCTTTCCCCTCACTACCTTAGGGTTACCACCAGCCTCCTTTGCAGTGTACAGCAACTGCAGAGCAGACTCTGCCAATGTTTTAGTCTGGTCCAGAAGTGCCATCTGCTGCGGGTGGCTCAGGGTCTTGGAGGCAGCACCCACTGCAGCCAGGGTGAGCGGCTCAAAGTATTGAGCCATCTGCGACACCTGAGGCGAGGGGTTGGGATAGGGTCAGGTACTCTTTCTCTCACCCTCCCCACCAAGACTCCTCACAGATCTTCCAAAGTACCTTGTGTCCCAGTTGGGAGGCTTCAGCCCTGGCTGCACTGGCCAGCGGCTCGATGAGATGGGAGATCTCCTGTACTGCAGTGAGCATCTGGGTATGCAAGGCCTGGGAAACAAGTGGTATCAGCTCTGATTGTTACCTCTTATAGGACCCTCTGGTGCACAGAACCTGACTCTTCTTTTTTTTTTTGGAACTAGGGATTGAACACAGAGATGCTTAACCATTGAGCCACATCCCTAGCCCTTTTTAAAAATTTTTATTTTGATACAGGATCTCACTAAGTTGCTTAGGGCCTGGATAAGTTGCTGAGGCTGGCCTTGAACTTGTGATCCTCCTGCCCATCCTCCTGAATTGCTGGGATTACAGGTGTGCACCACCATGCCTGGCTTCCAACATTTTTTTGTGGTGCTGGAGACTGAACCCAGGGTCTTGGGCACAATAAGCATGTACTCATGTACTCTACCACTGAGCCACACCCCTGGCCCCACTCCTCCTTCCATACAGAACTTCCTAATCCTGCTAGGCATGTTTTAGCTCTCTGATGTCTCTGTGAAGCCCATTCTGATTCCCCACCTTCCTTGAGTCTGATATCTCCCTTTTCAGTTGCAAACTTTCCCCTCACCTCTTGAGAGATTCCCTCACGGGGAGCAAGTTGCTGGCTGACTGCAGCAAGGGAAGCCTGGTCTAGGTCCCGTAGACAGCTGTTCAGAGCTGCAATGGCCGTTTCACATTCCAGCTGCCCTGGGGCCTTGTCCCTGTAGATGCATCACAGGTTCCATACCAAGAACATCCCTTTAAACAGGTCTAGCCCATCTCCTCCATGAATCCCCCAAATTTGGAAAAACAGGTGTCACTCAACACTATTCCATCTAACTGCACCAAGTGCCCACCCCCTCCATTCTGCCATGTTTGTCCCCCAGCCAAACCAGTTCACCTCTCAGTACCTCATGCTTGTAATAAGCTTCTTGATGGAGTCTGAGACAGTTCGGGAGTGGCCAGCCAGCACTGACCAGCGTGGGGGGTCCCGGGGATTGACTGCGAGGGCCCGGGCTGTCTGGATTAGTCCTCCAGCACTCTCCAACATGGTCTTGGCAGAGATCACAATGGGCTCCATGGCAGCCCGGCCCTAGGGAGAGGGGAGCAGGGATGTTAGATTCACAGTACCCCAGAAGATGAGGTGACATTGTTAGGTCAGTCAGTTCTCTCTCCACATTGCCTCACCTCAGGGCTGATCTGGGCAGGGATGCTGGAGAACTCAGGGTTTGATGCAAAGGCACTCAGATTGTCCACAGCCTCCAGCAGAGGGGCTGTTGCTGCCCTGCACTGGGCACGGTTCTCTTCTGTGAAGGCCCCATCTAGTGCCTGGAAGTGACAGGGAGGTCCTGAGGATTCAGCTCATAGACACAGGTGAAGCCCATGCTTCCCTCCAGGACTTAAAGGATTAGGAGAGGCTGGCAATGGCCAGTCTGGGTAGGAAAGGGCTTGTTCTTAGTCAGGGGATCTGGCAGAAGGCCTCAGAGAATGAGTAGGGAACTGATGGGGAGAGGACAGGGCAGGTCAGGGAGATGATGCAATTCAATCATTGGAAACCTTGATGGTCTTGACAAGATTGGCTGTGCTATTGGCCACCTCCTTGGCTGATTGTACAAACTGGCGTTTGGCAGTAGGATTGGCTGTACGGGCAGAAGCTAGGCGGCAGCTGTTACATAGAGCTGATGTGTGTTTGGCCACAATGGTGGCTGCAGAGAGCACCTGAGGAGACAGAGACATGGAAAATTCATGACAAGGGCAGGAGGGAAGTGCACATACCCAAGGAGGAGCCATTTTAGGGTTGCAGGATGGAAAACAACACTCTTGGATGTCTAAATAGGAAAAAGAGAGTCACTAGAAAAGTCAAGATTTGGAAACAGAGATGCCTAAAAATGAACTGAGTGAGCGGGGAGAAGGAGATAAAAGAAACACTAATGGAGAAAAATAAAAATACGGCAAGTGGGAGAATAATCTCAACCATCAATAAGGAAGTTGTGAATTTAGCACTAACTAGAAGAATGATGAAAAATATGGCAGGAGAAGATAGTTACCCAAGGAGAAGTTGTGTGTGGAAGGTTAGAGATGGGCGCCCCCACTGCTCCCCACATGTGCTTCATCTCCCTTTTCCCCTTGAAGTCCAGTCTGCTCTTTCCCAGATTTGCCCATGGTACCTGTTCCCTTATGTTACCTGGGCCTGGGTACAGCCAGGCTCCCCCAAACTCTGACAGGCCATCTGAATTGCTTGGTTTGCCCGGGCAAACTGTGTGGGTTCCACCAGTCCTTGTTGTCCAGCTTGGCTGTTGGGGTCAGAGACACCAACCAGATATGCTGCCTAAGAAGAGAAAAGGGGGGTGAGGGTGAGGAATAAATAAAGATTGCAGATCAGAAATGAACAGCGATAGTAGGGACATAAGGAAGAGGAGTAAGTTAGAGCTAACAGGTTTTATTTTTCTGAGTTCTATATAAGTGAGGTATAATAACAAATTGTAGTTATACTGTAAAAAAGAAAAAAACTCCTGAGTTTTGTTAAATATTTTCAAAAATTTCAGAAAATAAAAAAGTTATAAAAAAGAAGCCAACAACAAAAAACACATAAAAATGATTTTAATGAATGACTATTTAGGTGTGTGTGTGTGTGTGTGTGTGTGTGTGTGTGTGTGTGTGTGTGTGTGTGTGTGTGTGTTGGGTCCTAGGATAAAAAGTATAGCTTATGGTGAGTAATGTATAGCTTATGGTTTCTCTCTCTCTCACACACACACACAGAGGTAAAGTCTCTTTAAAAGACACATAACTATGAAGGTTATTAAGTTAATTAACACTGATGGCATCTCCAAGCTTCAGAGATTTGAAAAACAGGAAGGGAGGGGTATATACTAGTTGTAAAAAAAATTTATGATAATCTCATGTTTGATTCATACCTCCATCAACACATGGTAGTTTTGCTTATTCCTTGTTATGCTTTTTCAGAAATAAGTGAAGAAACAAAAACAAAAAGATTTTCAAGAGCTAAGATACATAGAGCTGGGTACCCAATATAATAGGGCAATGGGAGGTGGGGGGATTTGGGGGAGTATCTGGTGGGCTTTCAGGGAGAAACAAGTCTGAGAAGAACCCTAAAGCTAGTTTGTTTTAAGGGCCAATACACTAAAGCAAAACATTCTCCAAACTAATAGGTAGTTTTTATACTTGATAATGTAGAAAAAGAGATAAGTGGTAACTCAAGTCACTGGAAATTTTGTTTCTGATACTATGTTCATAAAAAGAAGGCTCCACCTGGGCAGGGAGTGTGGCTCAGTGGTAGAGCACTTGCCTAGCATTCCTGTGACCCTGGCACACACACACACACACACACACACACACACTCACTCACTCACTAATAATAAATAAAACAAAACAAAGGGACCTCACAGATGGGCAATGTAATCATAACTAAAGCCCCAGGGTTCAAGGGTTACAATAATCAGAACTGGTGATGTTCAACAACTGCTGTCAAGTATCACCCCTTCAGGAAGGGGAAACCCAGATTTCAAAAGTTGGCTTTATAGACACAAACTTCTTGATTTATGTACATGTGAGGGGAGGTGGGGCAGGGAAGGTAGGAGTTGTTCCCAGAACAAGGAAATAACCTGTGCAGCTGCTTCAGTGAAGCCACAGAGGGCCTTGGAAGCTGTGGCAATGGCCTCCCCAAACTCTGGCAGGTTCCCATTCTTGGCATTTTGGGAGATGCCAGTCATGGCCTCACCCAGCACCTGAGAAACAGAGAGTATCAGGAGGGTCAGATGGTGCTTTCTGTGGACTAGGGCAGCATCTGGTTGGTATCATCCTCCTTAATCTCTTTCCTCCTGGGCTCTTAGCTGCATTTACCTTTGAGTTCTCCATGACACTGTCCAGGCAGCCAAAGTAGGACATATCATTGATGGGTTGGACTGGATTCTCCAGAAGTTCTCGGACCGTCTGTGTAGGTGGAGGGAGATGTGAGATCCAAGACATCTCCCTCAGCCCCAAACACAGAACACCCTCCTCAGCCTTAATCTGAGCCAAGTGCCCACCTCCAATTCCCGCAGGGCATTATCACACTCTTTTTGTCCGGGTGCCTGCTGGGTGCACATGGTGATGAGCTGGTTGATGCTATCAGTCACTGCCCTTGGGGGACAGAAAGTTGAGTAAATAGGTGAATGGGTGACTAGGCGATCATTCCTGAGTCCCAGGGACACGAGAAGTCTCTGACTATTTCTCCCTTTTTCCTTACTGCTCCTAAGCTGGGGACCTCACATGAAACACATGAAATGCCCTCTCCCCAGTTTCTCTCACATGCCCCAAGGTTGGGCTTCCCAGCTCCAACTTACCTGGCAGCTGTAGCCAGCTGACTCTTGAGGTTGGGGGCAGCAGGGTCTGTGGACAGGGCCTTGGCAGCCAGAAGAAGTTTACTTGAAGACATGGAGATGCCTTTCAAGTTGGATACGACCTGGGCTCGGTCCTCCTGGCTCTGTTAAAGGTGAAAAGGTCATGTGTTCTTCTATCCTACCTTATTTGTCTCTAAAAAAAATCTTTTACAGACACTTGGGCACTTCTAGAGAATTGGGTGGGGAGGGAGCCAGGAGCATATCTGGATTCTGTGGTCACCCGAGTGCCTCCTATCTGGCCCCCAAAAGAGACCATGTAACCAGACCCTCTGCTTTCATACCGGGGCCTGTCCTGCCATTTCCACGCCAGCTTCCAGGAAGGTACTGAAGTCCTGTCCAAATCGACCTGAAGCTCGAGCCAGGTCCTGAGGGGTCCCCCGGGAGGCCTGCACCAGTTCTGTGGCTGCCTGATTCAGCCCAGCAGCAGCTTCATTCAACCGGCTCTGAGCTTCTTGAAATGTTCCAGTGCTGGGAGGAAGCTGCAGGGTTAGAGAAGAATGGAGTGATGTGTGGGAAAGAAGGACTGGGAGAGTAGGCACAAAACCTGGGGGGAAAAAGGAGGAGAGATATGGGCAGTCAGAATAAAAAATGTCTTGCAGTAATACAGGAAGGCTTGGAGTACTGTGACTCCTCTGTTCCCCTACATATCCTCCTACCGAGTCACTCAGGAGTCGCTTGCTGGCATCTCCAACTGCTCTCAGGGCATTATCCACATCTCGCTGGCCGGGCAGGCAGCTGACACAGCGGTTTAGTGCCTGCGTCACTGCTTTAGCTACCTGAAGTGGAAAGGAGATAAGGTTGCCAAAGTGGGAACAATTTAGGAGCTTTCTTCCTCCCCACTCCTGGGACACAGGAGTTAACAAGTGCTCCTGACTCCCAAAGTGGAAAAGGAAAGGGGTGCTCTAGCCGAACAGGCTGGCAACAGGATATCAAGTGATAGTCATCAGGGCTGAGGGTATAGCTCAGTTGGTAGGGTGCTTGCCTTGCAAGCACAAGGCCCTGGGTTCAAATCCCCAGGACCACGCAAGAAAAAAAAAAAAAAAAAGTGAAAGTGATCAAACTTTCCTAAACTCAATATTTAGCTAGGCTCATGCCTTAGTCCACCAAGACACTTCTTCCAAGATTAGAAGAAAGAAGCGTAGAATCCAGAAAGAAGCTTTCATGGGCAGATCCAAGATGGCCCTCTGTCAGTGTGCATAAGGTTCTGATGGGTTGGCCTTATTAAAGGGCCCAGCGTGGGCTGGGGATAGCTCAGTTGGTAGAGTGCTTGCCTGGCAAGTACAAGGCCCTGGGTTCAATCCCCAGCACCCTAGAAAAAAAAGGGGGGGCCCAGGGGGAGAGGGAGGGAGTGGCCCTTCCTAATACCTGACCTGGGCAAGCCGCTGCTGGCTTTCAGGATCCCCTGGGTGGCCAGCTGCCTTTTTTGCTTCCTCAATGAGGCTGCTAGCCTTGTCCAGTACATCACTGGCTGTGTCAAGCACAATGGCTTGCACTGCAGGATCTGATGTCAGAGCAGCTACACCCCTAGCAGCCTGGGCCAGTGACCGCAGCCCACCTGCCACATCCCGAGCAGCAATACCTGGGGAAACAGGAGAGGAGGGAAGTGAAAAGGTGCCTTCAATGGCAGGCTCTAATCCCAGTGGTTTCCTCTGTTGGCCCCATCCCTCATTAGCTCCCATTTCCCCACCTCCCTACCACATGCCCCATTCGCAGCCTTCTGCCTGCATACCTGCATAATTCTCATTGCCCTGGGCGACCTCCCCCAGCAGCTGGGCGATGGCAGAACTCACTGCTTTGGTGCTGTTGCCAAGGTCCTGGGCACATTTCTCCATCTACAGATGAGGGGGAGAAATAGACTCAGGGAAAGGAGGAATGAGGGGAACACACTTGTGAAGGTACCTGGGGACAGCTGGCAGTTTAAATGACAGTTTCGGGCAGCTCTGCAGCACAGTTAGCAAGGAAGACTTCAGGACATGAGTAAGAAGATGTTAAGAATACTCACTGTCAGGGCTGGTTGTGTAACTCAGTGGTAGAGTGCTTGCTTAGCATGCCTATGAGGGCCTGGGTTCCATCCCCAGCACCACAAAAACAAAACAAAACAAAACAAAACAAAACAAAACAAAACAAAACAAAACAAAAAACCAAGAAAGAATACCCACCGTCTCCCCAGGTAAGGGTTTAAGCTTGCCATCTCGAGCTGCTGCCTTCACTTCCTGCAGATCTCTCTCTAGATTCTGTACCACACTTAGTGCAGAATCCATTTCCAAAGGCCCACATGCTTCCTGAGCCTGCAATGATAAGAAGTGGTTTGGGGTGTAGGAAGTATGGGTTTGTCTCACCAACACCTCAGATTATACACTGTCCCTATTAAAGTTGTTTCTATATAGATTCCCCATATCCCAAGACTTTGCCCTCATTTCCCAAAAGCCAGAGGTGGCTCCCATACCTTCTGGGCAGCTGTTCGGAGTTCAGCAAGTGCAGTGCCTAGGTTCTTAGCACACTGACTCAGCTGCATGGCTGAAGCCTGGTCCTGAATCGTGGGCACTGAGGCCTTTGCAGCTGCCACCATCTTCCCACCTGGCTGTTAGGGAACAGATAGGCAGATGGGCTGTGTCATTCTCCCTCTGGGCTTGGTTATAGGGACGAATGATGGTCAGGACATGGTGAGCACTGGGGCTCAGTACTGGGAAAGAGGCAACTAGCAAGCATCTGAATTATGGGAGACGTGGTCCTGGAAAGGTGGGGATGAGCTGGTCTAAGAGGAAGGAGAGGGTGCCTTGCCTGCAGGAAGCTCTGGCTGGCAGCAATGAGGGCTAGCTGGGCGCTGGGGCTGTCAGGTTGAGCTTGGCTTCCTCGGACGCCCTGAACCAGCAGTGGAATCTGCTCTGCCACAGCCTGTAGGTAGAAATGTCATGATTGCCACCCTTCACAGTCTGGAGAAAGTTCCCTTTTTTCCATCTCATGTGCCTCCTGGATACTTACCTTACAGCTCTGCACCAACAGGGGCTGAGGACCCGCAGAGGCCTTGGGGGTGGAGGCTGCATGCTGGGCTGCAGCAATGGTCTGTGTGGCTGAGGCTGCAGCCTGCTTGGCTGCATGCTGTGAGGATAGAGCAGTCAGGACACACCCAGGCATTTCCAAGCCCTGACCACCTGGCTCCTGCTGTGCCCCACAAGGAAACACTGACTCTCTTGCATATTCCTCCAGTTCGGGCCTCCCAAAGTACCCACACTCTTGTTCTTGTTGACTTCCCAGCCTCACCTCTAGGCGTTGCACCAGCTTTTTTTTGATGGCATTCTGTGCAGCTGCATTGGTGGCCATGCGGAGCCCCTCAGCTGCCTCCCGCAGCCGCTGTTGCTGCTCCTCACTGTCAGGGTGGGCGGCTGCCCCCTGAGAAAAGTGGACGGTCATCACCCAGCATCCCTATGGACCCTCAATATGCTCTGCTATGACCCCTCTAGACTTGATCTGAAATTCATCTGTTTTCCTGAGGTCAATTCTAATTATCCACACTGAAGGGTAATGACTGTTGACAGGAACTGCCTTGGGAATGTTACCAGGAAGCTTCAGGGCCACTCCCTCTGGGATGGTGAAACCCTTCTTTAGGTGGAATTGTTCCTTCTTTCCCTTGTTTTCTGCCCCACTCCCTAAGGCACCCAGAATTACTACAGAGTGCAGTGAGCAGGGGTCCCTGGGAAAAGGAGGACTCAGTTTAGAATAGGCACCTCAGGATTCCTAAGCAGGGACATGTCTCTTCCTGCAAACTGAAAAGCCCTAGAGATCAGGGATCTGGAAAACTCTGGAGCTTCCCTCTAATGGTCCTCTGTACCCTTGTGTCTCACTGTCCCGATGCCTTGTCTTTCTCTGTGCCGAGATACCTAGGACCGAAGGCCTAGTGCCTCCATAGGAGAGATCAGGAAGGACAGGAATCCCAGGCAGGTGGTGGCAGCAATTTAGGGAAAAGTAGAAAGAGCAGACCTTGGACTTGAAAGGAGAAAAGGGTGCCTGCTAATCACAATGGTGGGAATCTAGGTTGTAGCCCACCTGCAGCATGGGGACACATTTGCTTCCTAAGTATTCTTTGTTCTCTTGTATTTTCTGCTTTTCCTGGGTCTCCCCATCAGATGAGGTTGACCATCTAGACCTTTCTACTTCCTTTCAGGGTCCAGTCTAGCAGTCTGCCCAGAAGGCTTTTTACCTTGGCAGCCTCCACCATCTTGGCCGTGGCATCAGCCAGGATCTTGGCAGCACTCAGGAGCTTTCGAGAGTTCTCCAGATCACTCTCCCCCTCAGCATCAGCCTTGATGGCATTGACCAGGTCTGAGGTGGCCTGGGCTAGGATGCGGGCCTGTCGCACCATCTCTCCTAAGAGCACAGTATACAATCAGGTTAGGAAGCCAGAAACACTGAGAGGGTAGTGGGTGGAGACAAGGGAGAAGGAAAGCAGAGAAGACAAGGTAGATGGGGGCTTTTAGGGACAGGAAAGAAACTGGCAAAAGTTTTTGAGTGATTTCTTTCAAGTTTTTTCTCTGGGTTTAGGATCTTAGGGAAGAACAGATTTCCCAGTGGGAAATCTCTAGCAGGACAGTCTCTAGTGGGTTATTTTCAGCAAATCTCATCTTGAGAAGATGAGACTTTCTTTGTGAAGAATTTTGGAATTAAGAAGGTAGAGTGGGGAAGACTATCTCCCTGTCTCTTTTTTGCTTTTGTTTGGTACTAGGGATTGAACCCAACCAGCCACTGAGTTACACCCCACCCCTAGTGGTGGTTTTATTTTTTTTGAGACAAAGTCTTGCTAAATTGCAGGTGCAGGACTTGAACTTATAATCCTCCTGCCTCAGCCTCTAGAGATGCTGGGATTACAGGTGTGTGCCATAGTACCTGGCAGGGCTAGCTCTTAATCACACCAGTTTCTACATATTTGGCATATTTGGGTGTGTACTTTGTGATATCCTTATTGTTTTTGTTTTGGTACTGGGAATTGAACCCAGGGTTTCACTAAGTTGCTGAGGGCCTTGCCAAGTTGCTGAGGCTGGCTTTGAACTTGCGATTTCCCTGCCTCAGTCTCCCGAGCCCCTGCGATTACAGGCATGTACCACTGTACCTGGCTATTCCCCTACCTTTGGTATATTCTGTACATACTTGAAGGAAAGCACACCTGGGCTCCTATTTCTGCTTTATAGATGGTGAAGTACAGGTTTCAGAGATTAAACACTGAGCCTGTGGTTGCATGGCTGGGATGGCCATACTGTGCTGAGTCTTTAGGAGTAGAATGGTTGGGTCAGCAAAGGAATGTCCAAAGGCCTGAGGAATCTTATCAGGGTTTTTGTCTTCCTTGGGGTGGGTGTCCTTACCAGCATCACCCATGGAGCTGAAGATGTTCTCAGTGACAGTAAGGATGGTGTCAGTGGCCTGGTCATAACGGCCAGCAGGCCCAGCCCCTGTGGCGTGGGCCTTTACATGCTGCAGCAGCTCATTCAGGGCCTGAGTGACAGCTGTGGCTGCTGCTCCTACCCCTCGCAACAGTTGCCCATCCTCTGTAGCTGCCTGGGAGGCAGACACACAGCCTTCCACAGCTTTGGCCACCAATCGTCCGGCCTCCACCAGCTGCTCTTGACAGACAGGTGAGCTGATTGTAGGTGCTACCACCTATGGGCAAACTGAATGTCAGAGATGTAGGCAAGAGAAAGAAGTCATGAGGTGTTTGTGGTTTTCACAGTCACTGGGGTGGGTAATGAGGCCTCAAAAACCAAAGAAATAAAATGACAGGCTTATGTGTCTGGCAGTACCACCCTAGGTGCCGGCTGCAGTACTCTTTGGGCTTACCTTGGTACAGGCCACCAGTTGGGAGGTAGACAAGGCACACTGTGTGGCTGCAGCAATAACTTGGGTCTGAAGGCCTGAGTCCTCTGTTCGCTGGGCCACACTCTTGGCTTTGAGGACCAGAGCAGCTGCAGCACTTGCCACTGCCTTGGCTAGCTGCATTAGTACATCCTGTGAGAAAACAGCAGTTAGTATGACCTGAGATTGAACTTGGGATCCATAGAAACTTCTCCAAGGCATAAGCTGCTTCATTATTCCCATTGACTCCAATCAGAGGACAGTGTATGCAGAAGCAACCCAAACCTATTCCTAGTCCCTGCCTTGAGCAACCCAGCAGGACAGAAACCCCGCCAAGGAACAAACCTACACCAAAAGAAATACAGCCTACACCAAAGAGAAAAATGAATGAGGCGGATACACTCGAATGGTGATTAGGAGGGAGGGCTGGCACTGGTACAACAGGATGGAGAGAGGAGGGACCTTTTGGGGTCCTTCCTACCTCCAGCTTTCTTTTTTCCTTTCTTCTCAATCTTGGCTTGCAAGTAAGCAGTTGTTCTGGCATCTTGGGAACAAGTCCCTGAACTACTCTGCCTGATCCCAGTTCCCAGCCTTGCCTGGGCCTGGCCTCCTCATCTCCCATCATGTTCTGCTCCCCCAGGAGGCTGGGGGAGAGGTACAGAAGCGAGTGTATGCGGCTCAGAGAGGACCAAGCTGGAAAGGCCCAGGCCAGAGGCTGTTACCGTAGGGGAACTGGGGGGAGATGGAGCCCCGGCCCCTCTGGGTGCACATATCTGCATGGGAAATCCAGGAGAAAAAGTCAGCTGTGGCAACTGGCATGGGGTGGGTAAGGACGATAGCCAGAGAATGCATGGGATGGTGTAACTGGAGATTCAAGATAGTCTCAAGCTAGGGCAAGGGCTGTATAGGGATGATAGGGTTAAGAATATCATGGAGGGCCAAATGTAAATTAGTAGATTGCATTGATTCAGGGGTTCTGAATTCTTACCCCCACCCCACCAAAAAAACTAGAAGTTCCCAGTGTCATCTCTGGAAACAAGCCCAGGTTGGTTTGGAGGGGTCAGTGAACAGAAGCAGGGACTGGGATCTAGATTCAGGATCAAAGGTTACCTCTTAGAAGCAGGGGTTCTAGGGGCCAGGTAAGTCACCAACCTGGAATTGGGGGTCAGTGTCACTTTCCCCAATTTGCTGCAACAGCTCCCCACTGGCCTGGCCCACGTTCCCAGCTGCTTGCAGCAGGTTCTGACGGGGCTGTGGAGAGTGAACACCTGTCAGAAGCTGCCCAATATCTACCCACGTGCCCATGGGTCTCCTAGTCCCCTGGGCCGCACTTCCATCTCGTAACTTGGGCTGCCCCTTCTCCTCGGGCTGGAACCCTGTGTCCACCCCCTGGCCCCTGACCTCAGCACTGGCTGGTTGGGCACTGCGCAGCAGTTCTGACACTGCTCCTGCAAGACCCTTTGCTGCCTGAAGCAGGGGCCGGCCACTGCCGCCTTCATCCTCCAGCAGGGCAGCCAGCAGCTTCACCCCACGGGACATCTCCGTCAGGTTGGAGGAGATTGTGGTGACGGCACAGCCCACTGCAGTATAGTCTGTCTCTGCAGGGTCTCCTGAGGGCAGAAGGAGAAGCATGAGAGACAGGGCTAGGGAAGGAGCATTATCATGCCCAGTTAGTCACACACAAGTCCTGAGAGGGATGTACACACATAGAACATTCCATAATGAGTCAAGGTACAGTCACAAATGGAGTCAGTCACACACATGCTTGTGTACACTTGTTCTCCCCTCCTCCACACATGCACACATAGTGGCATCCAGCCTACCTGCTGTCAAGTTCACCACAGAAGCAGTACCAGCTGTGATGGCATCTACCTGGGAGTGGATCTCATGCTTTGATTCATCCATCTTGTTCTTACGCCAGGCCTTAGAGGCCTGAGAGAGGGAAGAAAAAAAACCTCAGGGATCTCTGTTCTGGTTTGGTTAGCCCCTCTCTATCCCTTGGGAGTTCCAGCTTCAGGGCCACTGGCCTCTCCTCCATTCCATACTCACAGCATCCTGGCCAAGAGGGGGCAGAGTATCAAAATCATCCAGAGTGGCCTGGGCGGCCTGCACAGCCTGCATGCTGGAATTAATAGTTCCGGTGAGGGCTTGCTGCGCTGAAGTCTAAAAGACAAGGGGAGGAGGAGTAACAGAGGCTGGAATAGAAAGTTTAGAAGAAAATGAAGGGAAAAGGGAATTCAAATAGGGACAGAGCCTGGGCATTGCTAACTCCTGGCTAGGCCTGGCAGAAGGTGTGAGAAGGGCCCAGGCAGAAGGGTGGAAGAGGGGGCACACTTACCAAGGGAGGCATGTGTCCTCGGTGCATCTGACCACTGGTAATCTGCTGCTGGGCAGGTGGCATGCTGCCCACCTGGAAGTTCTCAGGACCAGAGGCTCCAGAGCGCATGATGGCAGGCAGGGCCACAGAACCATGCTCCACTTTCCCCACCCGATTATACTGCTGCTGAAGGACTGTTGACCTGGAGACAGGGTGGACCACAGAGCACAGAGGACTCCTCATCTCCCTGCCACCCTACACTGACACCACCTCAGCAGATCCTAGGATCTGGGGGTTTGTCAGGAATCATTACAGCCTACACCTAGTGAAAAAACCATCCTAAGATCCCTGTCCCCCAACAGTCCTTGGAGTCAAACCTTGCCTTCCCTACCCATGGAATAGGATCATTCCTACTTTTTGGGAGACACTGAGTCCTCCAGCATAGTAGACTCCTCGTCTCCCTCCAGCCCAAAGTGGTCCTTGCTTTTTTTCTGTAGGAAGAAAAAGGGAAGAAGAATTGGGGCAGTTAAAGAAGAGGCATCTGGGAAAGGAAGTCTCTTCTTTCCATAATCAGCTGTTTCATAGAACCTGGGTCCCCATTTCTAGAGGACTGCCTTGGGGAAGGAGTTGGGGAGAGGAGTTAAGGTGGGGCAACAGTGCTCACCTTCTTAAGGATGATGTCAATGTAGCCAGCAATGAGCTGTGCAATCTGCTCCCCTTCAGTTGTCTGGACTGAATAGTAGCCATCCTGATAATCCCCAAAGTCCTAGGGTGACAAGGTGGGGACTCAGCAGAAAAGTTAAAATCTAACTAGAATAGAAACTGGAAGCAGGGGAGGCCCAAGGTTGATGAGGGTGCTTTCCCATGCCAACAGCCCTCTAGGAAGAAGCTCACCTTTCCTCAATCTCCTATTTGTTTATTTTCCTCCTTGGAGAGAAATCTTTCTGAGGAGTGACCTTTCTACTATACAGTTTCAAATTCATGTCATTTAGGAAATCACTTGAAATTGAGAAGACATAAACATTTGGTAATAAATGATCATACTTGAAGGTTGGTAACAGTACCCAAAATGGAAAAAGAAAAAATAGCAATTACCATAATTTCTTTTGTTGGGGCACTTTGTCAAGTTGGTATCAGTTTTCAATTTATAACAAAATATATATGTTAAAAAAAAAAGGCAGGGGAGACTGTAAATGGTTGCTGCTAAAAGAGGGGAGGCTTATTTTTCTATTATTTCCAATCCCTTGCACCCCAATAATTCCTATATTCACCTTTCTGGTTACAGTTATGTTCTGTTGATTTTCTTTGCTTTTCCTTTTTAAGTGCTAGGAATGGAACTCTGGGCCCCATGCATGCTAGGCAAGTGCTCCACCACTGAGCTATACCCCAGCCTTCTGTTGACTGGAAAAGTTTTGTCTATCACCTGTTTCATTTCAGTATCACTCATTCTCCAGAGAGCTTCTCCATCTATTCTAACCTCCACGTTCCTGTAATAGTTCTAGTCTTCTTCTTTTCTGGAATTATACTCAGTGCACCTATCCCAAGGAAGGGGGAAAAACCTCTGTAGCTGTCCCTTCTCAGAAAATCCCAAAGCCCTTCTTCTTTGGAAAGGAGTCCCCAGACCCACCAGGGTGAAGCTTTTGGGAGAGGCAGCCCAGCGTTTGATGTTGGTGAGGCTCCACTCCTGGATCACCTCCTTCGTCTTCTCATCCACACGCATCACACACTCTTTAGTGATGCCCAGAAGCCTGGGCACTAACTTGTTCTTCCCTTTCATCTTTTCCTGTAAAGCAGAGGTTGGTGTTGGTATTCCAGGTCAGAGGTTGAATGATAGGCAAATGGTCAGATTAGCTCTAGACCACAGTGGGTACTGAGGTGGCTAGGAGAGCTAAACAAGGGTGTTCATGAGTAGGCCTGGGATGAGGAAAAACACTAGGTAGGGAGGGAAGTAGTGGCGGAGAACTGACAAAAGGTAGGTGTTCCAGGTGAGTTTCACAAGGTCAGAAAAGACAGAGAATGAGACTCTTGGGGAAATGTTGGGAAATGTGATTGAGGGAAGAGTCAGAGACTTTCAGAGAGACAGGAAAGGGCAAGAGTAAAAAAAAAATACTGAGGATAAAGAGAAGGGTCTAGAACCCACCTTGACCAGGAAGAAGGATACACCATAAGTCTTGAGGGAACGGGCTAGCTTCACATAGCGTACCTTGGCCTCAATCTCACTCATCTGCCCACAATTCTTGTGTGCCTTCAAACATGAAATGGAGAAAGATTCAGCAAAAATATGGGATAATCTCATAGCTAAGAAGTCAAGGTGATACATTAACTGTAACAAGAGAATATTATGGGGACACAGAAAGGTTTAGAAGTGTAAGAGATGAGAAATGAAAGGATGGGTTCTGGTCAGGGATATGCAAAAGCAATGATTCCTGGAGTATGGTTAAGGAACTTGCAGACATTTTAGAGTGAAATTTGTAGTTAGGAATTAGAACATCAAAGAGAAGGCCTTTTGGGCTGAGTATTCAAAGAATGAAGATAGTACCTCACACTTAGACAAACATTATTTTTTCACAGTAAATTCAGGCATACTATCCCATTTGATGTTCCCATTAATCATACACAGGGCAGGCACTGTTATCCCACATTAGAGGTAAGGAAAATATTGAACTGAATTCCATGGCAAAAGCAGTGATGGGGCTGAGATCAAAGCCCAAATATTCTGCTTGCTTGGCACAAGAGAAGTAGAATAGTAGCTTGGAGGGTGGAAGCAGGGTGAGTGGAGATGGGAGGGGCAGGGGTCCACTTAGTGAGTAGGATCAAGCAGCAAAGCTCCCAGGTCATCCCAGATACTCTCCCCTACCCCCATTCACCTGGAAGATCTTACGCTCTCCCTTCTGCTTCACATACTCCTTGGGCAGGAAGTCCTTCAGGCTACACCAGAAAAGGGAGGGTCAGCATGTATGGACAGCATTGGGGGACACATGGGCCAACAATTGTGGACCTGGGGTATGAAGAAATGTCTAGGACAGTGCCACCTCTAGGGAAAAGGAGGACTCTGAGGGAAGGAACTGGGTCTGGATTACCTTCTGAAATGGAGATGACTTGGATGAATTCTTTTTTTTTAAATCTGTTTTTAGATGTTGATAGACCTTTATTTTATTCATTTATTTATATGTGGTGCTGAGAATCAAACCCAGTGCCCCACACATGCTAGGAAAACGATCTACCACTAAGCCACAACACAACCCTAACCCCTAGCATGAACTCCTGAATGCATCCTGTGTCTCTGTGGGGAAAGGAACTCAGGCAGCTTAAATTGGAGGCTTAGTCTCTGAAGGAGAGAGGGTCTAAGTACCATTTCAGGAAACCGAGAGGTCAAAGAACCCTCTAGAAGGATGACCATGCCTGAGGAAAATGAGAAAGTCATGATGAATTATGTATTCCTAGAAATACTAGTAGATGAAACTTAAAAGACCTTTTTTTTGGGGGGGGGTACTAGGAATTAAACCCAGGGGTGCTTTACCATTAAGTCACATTCATTCCCCTACCCTAAATCCTTTTATTTTATTTTATTTTTTTGCAGGGGGACAAGGTCTCACTAAACTGCTGAGGCTGATCTCGAACTTGCGAACTTCCTGAGTCACTGGGATTACAGGTGAGTGCCACCATACCTGGCTACTTTAGAAACTTTTTAATCTAAAGTTTCCTACAAGGAAAATGTTACCCTATTTTTCTCTGGTTACTGTGGCAAAAATTTTCAGAGAATCTTAAATAAATAAAGGGATAGATAAGAGTTACATGCTTCTGGGTAAGGGGACAGGGGCAGAGATACTGCACTACAGTCACACTCCAATGGGGCCAATAAGGAAACAAAAGATGATGATCTGTGTGGGTCAAATCCTGGTACCTTGGAATAAGAGATAGGGGGAGAAGGTCTGGATAAAGACAGGCTTGTTGGAATCACAATGGTAGGGAGTCCTGGGCCATGACAGCGTATGGGATATGGGCTACTCACTCAAGGAAGCCAGCTTTGTGCTTCTGTTCATTGTGCGGTCCAAACTGGATCTGGCATTGAAAGCCAGCAAATTCACAGGCTTTGTCAAAAGAGACAGGGTGGGAGCCATTCAGGATATCATCTCGTGCCTGGATAGCACAGGAGAAGGAGCAAATGTTGTTTGTGTGTAGTGATATCCCACAATGTACTCTGCTCTCTCCACCTGCCCTGCAACAGCAAAGTCCTTTTCATACCTGTACATAAAGGAGGTTCAGTTGTACAGGGTCCCGGGAATCCACATTCTGGTCTGAGTAGAAGAACTTCCTCCGCAGCAGCAGTGTCTCATGCTCCTCCACTCCCTGTTCCCTCAGTGTCCGGCCATGGTCCAACCAGTTCACTGGGACATAAAGAGTCCCCTCAGTGTCAAGCCCCCATGGCTCCTCTGCTGTCTGGGTTTTTGTTTATTTCTTCATTTCCTACTTTCCTCACTAAAATCTAAGTTCCATGAGAGTAGGACTTGTTTTTATTACTGATGCATCCCCAGCGTGTAAAACAGTGCCTTTTACAAGCTTATGCAGAATAAATAAGGAATAAATGACTGCCCTTCCTGGTCCTCTCCCAAGGCCCTCTTTTCCCCAGTTTTTGCTTACATTCATCATCTGTGTGCAATTTTTGCTTTAGTTTCTCCATCTTCTTTTCATCTCGCAGCAATGTCTTGTCCTTTCGCAAGGTTCCTGTTCCCTCATCCTTTTTCTCTTCCATCAGCTCTCGAACCAGCGAATATTCATCGTGGTTGGTGATACCTGGGGAAGGGGGACAGTTTAGTAATTTTCTAGGCACTGCCTCTAGATCTTTTGGCAAAGTTGGAGCCTCCGGGCCTGGGCCCTCAGCCCCACCAAGATTCCTTACCAATACGTGCACAGATAGTCATGAGCATGTCAGTGACAGTCTTGGAGTCATCCACCATGATAGTCTTCACAGTTCCATCTAGCATTCGGATCTTCAGAGGTCTCTGCTTCTTCCTGTACTCCATGGTGTCCTATTGGGGCAGGAAAAGGAGGTTGAGTCTACTTTAAGCTAAGGGCATTACTTCTTTTTTTACATGGTTAGAGGGGAGGAAACTAAATTGCCAAAAGGAAAACTATCATGATTCATTCAAAATGATGGGCTGTAATAGAAAGCAATATGGGAAGGGGGCTGGGTAAATAGAAAGCAACATGGGTTGAGCATTTGCATAAGGCCCTGGGTTTGAGCCTTGGAACCATTGGAGAAAAAAAAAGCAATGGGGAGAGATCAGAGATAACAGGTATGGGTGCTGAAAAGAGGAGGTGGGACAGAGACTGCTGATGGAAGAGGATGTTAGTGATCCTTGATGAAGTGATACTCACCCCATTTCGGAGCATGTAGTAATCCAAAGCTTTCCCAGCCTCCAGCCATATACCTTTTTTTGGGTCATCATCTGACAGAAATAGCCCAAAGTCGCTGGCTAAAAGAGAGGATGGATCACATTAGACTAATGAAAACCACACTGTGGTTGGCTACATCAGTGCCCCTTACTATTTCTCCCATGACCTTCAGTCTAAAGAGGAAGAAGGGAACATGGAAGAAAGGAACCATGAGGGGTGAGTAGTCTTAGGGCACGATGATGTCATCCCTCAAGTTCAAGAGCCTGGGAAGGAGAAGTGACAGAGGACTCCTGCCCCAGCCACCTGGGTAGTCAGACTTACGAGGGCCAGCCAGGGCCTCTGGGATACGCTCACGAATGATACGGCAGGCATCGTATACCATGGTAGATGGCTCGAACTGCATCGTCTTCACTACATTCCCAATGCTGATCTTCAGCGAAAGTGCAACCATGGTGGCAGTTTTTGCTCTCCAGCCTGGCTATACCTGTCCTGTAACACTGGGGCATTAGAATACATTCTCATTGGAAAAGAGGCTTACCAGACAGTGGAGTTCTAGACAGATTTTTTAAAAGGGACTCACCAAAACAGAGTAAAAAAAAATTTTTTTTTTTTTTTTTTTAAAGAATGAAAGATTATTTACATCAAAAGGATAATTCTGATCCTTGAAAACATCCAGGGAAGAGGCTGGTCTGCAGGGTACAATAGTGGGTCTGAAATACTGTATCACCTAAGGACATCGTCCTGTCCCACCAGTAGAATTTATGTCTTCCTTCTTTCTTCTAAGTGCCTCTCTTGCCACTTGTCCTGTTCACCTCCTTTTCAAGTCCTACCCCCGACTAGTTTTTCTTTTCCTGGGTCTGTATTTTTCTCTTTGTCTCCCACTGTGTCCTGCTGGCTTTTCCCTGTCTGTGCTTTTCAGAGCTCTGCCCTGACTCATCACGTGACCTTTCTTCTCTGCTTTAGCCTTCTCTGCAAAATGAAGACATTATATGAGATAATTCCCAAGGGTTCTCAAGCCTGCAAACACTCTAGCTAGCCTGGCAGGGAGACCAAGTGCAGGCTGTTCCAGCCATCCAGGCCCACTCACGCCCCAGCTTTCCTCAACTTGAGAGGTTTGGGGGGGCCTTCCCAAGGAGCAGAGCCACTATCTGGTTTCCTTGCCAGTCAAGCTAATATAAAGTTTTTCTAGTCCAAAGGGATCTCAGAAATTATCTAGCCAACTCTTCAATTTTGCAGAAGGGGAAGCAGACCCTGGGAGGAGAGGACAAAGTTTCAAGGCAAGTGAGAGAAAGAAGTCAGTCCTTCTAACTCAGCCCTTGCTCCTTCCAAGTCACCAAATCGATACTCAGACCTTGGTGCAATTCCTATGCCCTCTCCTCTTCAGCAAGTCCTTCTCAAACTCTGCCCTCCACTTCAGCTGCCTCCTCTTATAGATAGTATAATGCAGCTCAGCATTTCTTCCCTCCTGGCACCACCTCAGAAGGCTAGAGGAGCCACTGTGGACAGCAGGTGGCGCATGGGCTCCAAGAGAACAAATCTGCCCAGCATCTGATGATGTGACCCAGCAGGGTATAGGGATTGGGTGTTCTTAACTAAGAGAATGAAGTTCCTGGCAAACTGCTAACTCCAAGTGGGGAAAGCAGGTCTGGGGGAAGGACTGGCAAGCAGAGGTGGGGTGTTAGGATAGAAGGCATTTGAGAATCAGGGAAGTTGGGAAGGGGTGGAGGGTGAAGAGGTCAGGAGAGATAGGTGGAGAGAACTGAGTCTAGGTAGAAACAGGAGGCAGATAATGGGAAAGGTCTGAATCGGTGACTACTAGACCATTTCCGAATCTCAAAAGAATCTCAAAAGAGAAAAACTTTTTTTTTTTTTTTTTTTCTCCAAAACAAGAGAGAACCTTCCCAGGCTCCCCTCTCTCTACCTGCTCTCCTGGGCACCCCTCCCAACAGTAGGACAGACCTGGCCATGGATTGCTTACCACAAACGTAAGGGCTGGAGGGTCAGAGAAGCCAGAAGTTGGAGGAGCTAGGGCAGGACTGAAAGGACCCTTCACCCTAAACTGAAATTGCATTTCTCCCCCCATTTCCTCCGGACATATGGACACCCACTTCTTCCTCAGAGGCCTCTGGTGAGACCCCGATAAGGGAGTTGAGTCATGCCTACCCTAACTCCCAGGCTGGTCCTGAGTGGACATCTACAAAGTTACAGAGGGTAAAGGGAGGGGAGGGCATTAGTCAGTGAATTGGGGGTAGTGGTGGCAAAGAACAAGGCCCTAGAAGTATGAATAGAAGCTAACCGGTTCCTGTCCTGGCCTGAGAACTTTGCTCCCCTTTCCATCATGTTTTATGGAACAGCAACAACACCCCCTTCATGTCCCCCTCCCAGGGAACTCCTCCTCCCTCAATACATTCCTGAGATGCATTCCAAAGGAGTTGGGCAATTGGAGGGGGGGGGTGGGTGGGACAGAGGACAGGAGGTCAAATCCCAGCAAGGAATGGAATGTAAGTGTATTGGGGCTAAGGAATTTTAGGGTACGTGGAGAACATAGAGCAGATACCCACAAACAGAACTACAGAAAGATAAGGATTACAGAGAGGGACAAAGGGAGTGAGAAAGCTGAAGACAGAGTCAGAATGTAAGAGGGTTGGGGGAGTAACACTCAAGCCTGTTACCAAATTTGGTTTCTGAGTCCTCAACCGCTGGGAGGGGGGAAGGGTTTGTGGGTGAGACTGACATATCCGGCCTCGGGTTGCTGGAGGCTCATTTAGGGCTGGACTGGGCAGCTGAGAGGCTAGGACCTAACCTCTTCCAACACAGCCCCTCCACATCTACATGTGCACACTCATTCTCCCCTAATGCACCCCAGGATGTGCACAGAGCTCTTTCCCACAAAGCTACTTACACTGTCTCTATATACATCTTATCTCAACCACACAGCCTCTAAGCCGATCTTCTTGCAGGGACCCCCATCCCACACACATCGTTTCCCCACAAATCACAAGCACACCATGCTACAATGCTCTGACCCCCAACATCTCTCCCTCTATTATGTACACATTCTCCTTCATTAACCCAGCCAGCATTCCTTGAGGGACTATTGTGGGGAAGGTCCTGGGCCAAACTTTCAGTGTAGCTGGGAACCAAGATAAGTAAGACTAGCCTTTGCCTTCAATGGGCTCCCAGTCTTCTAGATAGGTGGGCAAGCTAAATAAAGAATTACAATAATACAATGTGATAAGAGGCAAAAAGTGTGAACTCAGAGGAGAGAGCTAGTTCTAAGGGGAGAAAGCAGGAAGGTTAGGGAATGGGATGAAAAAATGTCCATGAAAGGTATCATTTTTTTTTTTTTTTTTTTTGCGGTACTGGGGATCGAACTCAGGGGCTTGTGCTTGCGAGGCAAGCACTCTACCAGCTGAGCTATCTTCCCGGCCCTGAAAGGTATCATCTGAAGTGAGGATTTAAACATACACACACACACTCACATATACATATATATATAAAATAAGAAATAACAATGATCTAACATTTATTGACTATATGTCCATTGCATTATATACATATAATTTCAGTTATCCTTACAACAACCCTGCAAGGTAGGTGTCATTATTTAAATTTTTTACAGATTTGGAAAATGAGGTTCAAAGGAACTTAAATACTTGTTCAAAGTACTTGTCCAAATACTAAGTTGGTGAAGTTAGGATCCGAACCCAGGTCTCTCTGACTCCAAAGCCCAAGCTCTCTCCATTACGCCAGTCGGAGATGAGTCAAAAGTAGCATTCCAGGCAGAGAGAATAGCGTAAGCAAAGGTGGAGAAGCAGGAAATCGTGGAGGAGCAGTCAGGGAAGTGAGTAGGCAGGCTGGTTGAAGCACAGGGTACCTGCAAGGGAGCAGTGGTGAGGAAGTCAGGGTTAGGATAGAAAGGCAGGAGAGGCCAACAGAGGAGTACAAGAAATTTTACCTACTGGAGGGTGACAGGAGACAAAGAGAGGCTTTGCAGTGGAGAAGGAACATAACCAGAACTGCAATTTAGGAAAACAGCTTCAGAAATTGTTTAGAAAGACACTGTTTAGTACAAGTAAGAAGCAAGGAAACCAGAGTTAGAAAGGTGAAGAGGAAGCTGCCACTCTGGAGAGCTTTTTAAGAGGTAGAACTGATAGTACCTGATGACAGTCTGTTCTGTCAATCTCTTGGACCACAGCCCAAAGTCAGGTTGGGGTCCCTTAGCTTCCTATCATCAGTGGCTAGAGCACTGAATTGACCTTGAACTTAGGTAATGAATTGGGAAGGGGGCAAGGATGAGGCTACAAGGAAAAGAAGATGGGATGTGATTAATAGCCAGGTAAATACACAGATGATCAGTCACTGGATCAGGCGGGGGGGAAAGGGAGGAGTGACTACAAGGATGATGGCTCAGTCAGAGGATTATGGAGTGAGGTCAGAGGCCAAGTAAGGTTATAGGGTTTTTTTTTTTTTTTTTTTTTTTTTTTTTTTGGTGCTGGGGATTGAACCCAGGGCCTTGTGCTTGCAAGGCAAGCACTCTACCAACTGAGCTATCTCCCCAGCCCAGGTTATAGGGTTTTGAGAAGGAATGGTGATACAGTAAGTAATAAGGTAGGGTTGGGAGTGAAGGGATGTTGGCAATGTCTAATTAAAACTGGAGCTGAGGTGGGGGATGGGGCAGCCTAGGGTATAGGCAGCAGCTGAATTAGGATGGGTAGGGAATAGTACTGTGGTCAGTGGCAGGGTCAAGCTGGGAGTGAAATGGGGGTGTGGTCAGTGGCCTGGCTGGGCGTGAGATCAGCAAGACCCAGTTTCCTCTTTGGGTCTCATTTCCTCTTTTCTGTTGGGGAGTGGGGGAAGGGGATCTATAACTGGACCAAGAAATTTAAAGACTCAGAACCAGGGGATGTACATGGCAGGGGCTGGGGGGGTGGATAGGGTATTCAGCAGATGACCAGGTGGAATGCAGGTGTATGCAGATGCAAATGGTGGGAAAGTGCTTTAATATGATGGGAGTGCTCAGAGGGTAAATTAAAGTAGGATGGATTAAGAGGTCTAGTGGGAGGCAGAAGAGAGGATGGGAATGGCTGGAACAACATGGGAGACTCAAAAGCAAAGAAAGAATTCTATAAGGAGGTATGAAGAAAGGGTGTGTAATCAGAGCTAGTGATGAGAGTTGGAGAGGGATGCTTAATACCTAGGGAATGAGAGAAAGGGGAGGCAGTGTGGCTCAACTGGCAATAGCACTTCCTTGTCTGCGTACCCCTCAGTCACCTGTCTCCTCTTCCCTAGGCAGTCCCCCCATCTACCACTAGGCCTTGTAACATCTCCTGGATCCCTGTTTATTTTCTACATCCCTTCCTGTAAACAGCATAGTCAGGATTCCCTGCCCTCCAACTGTGGTGACCACAGTAAGAGCCTTGGGCATAGGGAGTAAAGTAAAAAAGCTGGAATCCCAGATGCCTCTGAGTCTAGCTGAAGCCCAGAACCCTGGTCTGAAATTAGTTTATCATCTCTCTGCGTGAAAGAAGTCCCTGTGACTACACAGGAATAAGGGACCGCTACACACACACACACAAACCATCTACTTACTACAAACTTTTTAAATTTTACCTGCTCAAGGTCAAGGACCCTGGTCTCAACCACAGTCCCAAAGTTGTCTCTAATTCCTAACATTAACTCTGACCCTAATTTGTTTCCTGATTCCCAGTACTGGCTTTGACATTCATCCCTTTCCTAGCAGATACCCACACTGATCTAATTTTTACCTTTAGCACCCACTCTCCTGATTATAACCTTGAATGTTGAGCCCTAAACCTAAAACTCACTTGGAATTTGGTTACTAAATCCCATTTTCAGTTTGTCTTTAATCCCTAAAACGGACTTCTAATCTAATTCCTGTTGTTGACCCTTAACCCGACCCTGCATTCTGACTTACAGTAGCCATTACATAAAACAAAATAATGACCTTAATCTAAACCTCACCTACACAAAACGGACCTGACTCATAGGAATAACTGAAATTTTAGCCTTGCTTTATAACTTTGAAAGTGACCCTTGACTCCTAAAGTCAACCCCAACTAAACCCAAACTCACCCAAAGCTTTCCTACCACATACCCGCTATCAGCTAACACCAAAGCCCATCCCCGCCCTGCGCCTCACTGCCACCCATACCTCACCCTCCCCAAAACCTAGACCAGGAGGGGGGACTGCTCCCAGGAAGGGCCTGCCTCCCGCAAGCCGGCCTACTTAACTCCGAGCCCTAGCTGAGACACACTGGACCTGACCTCTCTCACTGAACCCGAAACACCATACACAGGACAGTCGGGGGCCCCGCCCGTCCGCCCGCCTGCCTCCCGGGCCCGGCCCCGCGGCCCCACCCCAAGGCTCGGGCTCGGCCCGGTCGGCCTACCTGTGCTGCCCGGCTCTGTGCCCCACCCGCCGGCCCGCTAGCCCTCTCGTAGTCCGGGTCGCTGTCGGACTTCGGCCTCGCCCTCCCTTCGACACTCTCCGCCACTTCCGTCCCGGGAACGTCCCCCACCCGCGGGCGGCGCCCTGGGCCCGCGCTCTATGGTTGCGGAAACTGCAGGAAGCTGCTCTGGCCCCAGCTCTCGATGCTCGGGAGCCCGCCGAAGACAGGCAGCCCCTCCCAGGCAGGAAGCAAGGGTGCGGCGCTACCGGAGAAAACACCCGAACTACGCCCGAGTTCCCTTTTAGACTCTAACTCTTCCTTTTTCTAGCCTGGGGCGAAGGCGGGGCCGGATCCCTGGAATCCCCGCCCCCAGGGTGTGAAGAAGCTGCGGGGACGTCCCCATCATTTGCATAGCCCCCGGGACGTGGCGCGGCTCGCAGGCCACTTCCGAGTTGTAGAGAACTCCAAGTCCCAACAGGCCATGGGGCTGGATGCGTCACTTCTGTTGTGTTGGAGGCTGAGAATTGAAGCTCGGAGGCGGCTCCGGCTTGAGAGAGGCGGCTAGCCCCCAGCGGGGCAGCCCAGCGGACCGACCAGCTAGGTGGGGGAGACGGCCGGAGGTCCTGCCTGGAATCCGGGTGGAGCCACGTGGAGGGGTGAACCCTTGGGTTACCTCCTATCTTTTCCGTAGATGTCCCAAATGGAGCTGGCTTTGTCCCCTGGTGACCAGGACCTGCTGGGCTTCCTGCTAGAGGAAAGCGGAGATTTGGGGGCTGCGCCGGACGAAGCCGTGGAGGCTCAGTTGGACTGGGAGCTGCCGCGCTCCGAGGTAGATAGAAGTTCTGAGTGGGGAAGCTCGGGATGGGATGTCTGTGAGGCCGGGAGCCGGAGTGGAGATCAATCAAGGCCTATTAATTTGTTAGGACTCTGTGCAGGTACTGAGCGACTGGGAGGTAGAGGATTTACTGAGCTCCCTGCTGAGTCCTCCACCATCCTTGGACGTTCTTGGCTCCTCCGACTCCAGCCCTGTCCATCACGATCACACCTACTCCCTACCACAGGAATATGTCTCTATCGATCTAGGTGAGTCTGAAATAAGCAGTTTCAGGAGAGAAGAGGGTCATGGGCCTGATAATTCCTACTATCCTTTTTTTGTAGATAGTGGGAGCTGTGGAGAGGAGGCGGCCCAGATGACTCCACTGCATGTGGAAGAGCCGACTGAGCAGGTACTTGATTTTCAAGATGATTATTCCCACATTGCGGGGGGGGGGGGGTGTGTGATCAGGATTCCCTTTTCCTCTCTGATATCCACCTACAATTCTTCTGCCCACTTCCCATAACCTCAGATTTCTAGGCTGATACTGACAGAGGAGGAGAAAAGGCTATTGGAGAAGGAGGGGCTTACTCTGCCTGTGACACTTCCTCTCACTAAGGTAAGGCTTCCATTGGTGAAGCAAAGACGAGGCAAATTCCCAAGCAGGCAAATTCTGTGACAAAGTTATCAAATCTGTTGCTAGTAGGAAACTGGGGCAGGTCCTGATTTTGATGTTCTTTTTAAGAAAAAAATAAATTCAAAATTATCAGTGCAGCATTAGTATAAAGCCTTGGAAAGATCTGTGCAAGTGAAGGGCCCTCACAGATTTACTGACTTTACAGTAATTCACTTCTTGCTCAATGGTGTTTGAATTGAACAAATTGGGACCAAGCAATATAACAAGAATAAGTATAAAATTCCGAGTTTTAAGTTTCAAGCAATGAATGGTAACTTCACAGGCACAGTATTATGATACTGAGGAAATCAATGTTCACTGGCAGAAAGGTTAAGGGGATTTTGATTTGTGAACAGTATGAGTCAGCAGTATGACTTCCCTAGCAGAAAGTACATTGGATTTGAAAACTATCAACAGAGATGTTGCTCCTACAAGGGCAGTGACTATCTTTCTCTCCTTTATACTAGTTGAAGCACATCTTTTTTTTTTTTTTTTTTTTTTTGGTGCTGGGGGGGAGTGAACCCAGGGCCTTGTGCTTTTGAGGCAAGCACTCTATTTCCAGCCCCTGGAGCACATCTTAGTGTTCAGTTTTGAGCCCCTATCTTTGATGCATATTGAGGATGTAGTCCATCCTAAGGTGATTTAAAAATTTTATCCACTTTTTTCCTTTTTAAATTTAGGCAATGTTAAAGTGCCCTAAAATAGCTAAATAGGGTTTGTTCTATTTGGCCCCAGAGAGTCTAGGTAAGTCTGATGGATAGAAATCATAAGAAGCTGGGCATGGTGGTGCACTCCTTTAATCCCAGTGACTTTGGAGGCCGAGGCAGGAAGATCACAATTTTGAGGCCAGCCTCAGCAATTTAGCAAGATCCTATCTCAAAATAAAAAGAACTAGAGATGTATATAGTTCAGTGGTAAAGTGCTCCTGGGTTCTATCCCCAGTACTGCCCTCCCCACACCCCCCAAAAAGAGAAAAATCCTAAGAAAGCAGATGTTGGTTCAGGATAAACAGTTTTAAATAAATAAAATTTGTTAAAAATGGCCTGGCTTATGAAGAGTTTTAACACCTGGTCCTTAGCATTCAGACAGAAGAATGCCTATTGGTCAGTTAGCTGTAGAAAAGATTCCTACACTGGGAAGATTGAACTTGGTTGCCTTCCAATTCTTCGATCCATTATTCCTTTGATATCCCTTATTCCATCTTCTCTCAGATGGAAGAACAAGTTCTGAAACGAGTACGGAGGAAGATTCGAAACAAGAGGTCTGCTCAAGAGAGCCGCAGGAAGAAGAAGGTGTATGTGGGGGGTTTAGAGAACAGGTATGAAAGGGAGAATAGAATAGTTGTAAGTAATGTTAAAGTTTTGAAGGGAGGATACAGGCCATGTTCCATATCCCTTTTTTCTCACAGGGTCTTAAAATACACAGCCCAGAATCTGGAGCTACAGAACAAAGTACAACTTCTAGAGGAACAGAATTTGTAAGCAACCTTCCAGATCATCTCCCCCAAATCCTCCACTTAATGTTGCCTCTTCCCTGCTACCCTGCACTTGATTTCTAATGGGGCAGCTCCCCAAATGCATGGTCTGGTGGTTGGCCTTTACTGTGTCTGTGATTACAAGTTCTGAGTAATGGGGAAGTAAGATAAAGACCTCATGGGCAGTAGTATCTGAGTGCAGTTAGGATTGTGGCAAGGGATGGATGGAGAAAACATTCTAGGCAGAGAGAACCCAATAGTCAGGTTTGGCTGGACCCGTAACACAGGCACTTTGGGCCAGAAGGTGGAGAATACAGAGTGCCTGATGAAGATTATGTATACTGCTGATCAGGCACAGAAGAACTATTCAAAGTATTAGTTTCAGTTAGGGCAGTGTTTTGTTTGTTTTAATAAGGGATTCAGGGTATTTTGTTCATAGAGATAAATCATTTCCAAAAATAGGACAAAAAATGAGACAGGATTCAGGGCACAGAGGGAGGAGGTGGCCATAACAGGTTTTCACTGTGGCTCAGGGTGCCAGCAAAGAGTGCTCACTACAGTCCCTCTTCTCCTAGGTCCCTTCTAGATCAGCTGAGGAAACTCCAGGCCATGGTGATTGAGATATCGAACAAAACCACCAGCAGCAGCACCTGTGTCCTGGTGAGGATGGTGTTGGGAGGAGGGATTCCTCAGGGTTGGACACAGGATACATTTCAGATCGCTTTATCCCCTTTTTTCTGTTAGGTCCTACTATTCTCCTTCTGCCTCCTCCTTGTGCCTGCCATGTACTCCTCGGACACAAGGGGGAGCCTGCCGGCTGAGCACATTGGTAAGAGGATTAAGGCTACCTTTCAGGCTTGGAGGGGCCTAGGCTCCTTCTGTGTTGTTTCCTAACAGGTCTTTGTGTTCTCAGTGTTTCGCCAGCTTCGTGCCCTCCCCATTGAGGACCAGCATCAGCTGGAACTGCCTGCACTGCAGTCAGATGTACCAAAGGACAGCACAAACCAGTTACTGGACAACTCAGAACATATTCTCCAGGCCTCTGGCAACTCTTCCTGCCTGCAGTATCGCATACCCCCGGCTCCTCAGGAAGAGCCTCCTCTGCAGTGGCCACTCCCCAACTTGTTCTCAGAGCCCCTCTGCTCAGGTCCCACTCTTCCCTTGCAGGCAAATCTCACAGAAAACGGGGGATGGCTCCCTACCCACAGCCCATCACCCGTCATCTTGCAGGACAGATACTCAGGTTAAATGTGAGAATATAGGGTGTCTCAGCGAAAGCCCACCTCTGCCCCCGTGTCTGTCCAAAAGGAATGGGAGAGGGTTGACATACACTCCTGTGCCCTGTTAGGATGCCTAAGGGCTCAAACACACCACACTTACTGGCTTTGTGGGTCTTTTATTTGTACCCATGTGTGTCTATTATCCCATGAATGGATCTGGGGAAATCAGCTGACCTCCTCAAACATTTCATGCAGTGAGAGAAGGGATAAGGAAATAAATAAGTGATTCTGATGCCTGGCTCGCCCTCAGCCCCTCTTTACTGGCACAGCTAGGTGGGGGAAAGGGAGAGGCATGATTGTCCTGGTGGCTCAGGGCTGCAGGTTTGGGGGAAGGAACAACAACCAGGCCAGAGGCTGGGCTCCCACAGTTCGGAGGGCTCACTCTGGGCTTAGGTTTGTCAAGGCGTCCTTTGGTCCACATTTAAGCCCTGTTCTTAGTCCTCTGCCCTGTTCAACTATTGGCCTGGGAGCCTTTTTATGTTGCTGCTGTTGCAAGGCCAGCTGCATGGCCCAAATGCTCAGTGGCCGCATGTAGGCCAGTGAGCGGAATACCCGCTGCTGGCAATATGCTTCTGGGGTCTGGAAAGCCAGGCCCAGGCGTTCCCACACAGTACGGTAGCAGCCTTCAGCTGTCTGGAAGCCCTCCCAAATCAGGCCCTGTAGGGAGAGATGGAAGTTATACATATAATTTGGTACCCCCAACATTACCACTTTAGGGGACAGATGGAGACAAGTAAAGTCTCTAGTCTCAGGGACCACCCAGCTATCAGGGGAGATAAACTTAAACCACAGGCGAAAACCTAGAGGCAGGGGGTGGAATGCATGCCGAGGAAAAGAGGGAGGCTTTATGAACAGATGATATGGCATTGGGTTATGCCTTGAAGTCTGTTGGCTTATCAAGTTTTCTAGGCTATAGTACAGATGGTAGAGATGGGGAAGGAAGTACATTACCTCTTGGATCATGGTCGCTGCTAGCCCATAGACCACACCCACCCAGACTTCATCAGACTGCACACTGGATCTATCAGGGACACCATGGGGCTGCATCCCATTCACGGCCCCCATGGCCCCTCCTGCAAAAGCCTGGACGTTGAGCTCAAAGATGGTTTGGAGAGCACGAACCACATGTGGGGTAGGAAATACCTGGAGGGACAAGGGCAAAGGCAGGGACATGGTCTCATACTGGCTTCCCATCTTTGGGGAAAATCCATCTTTCTCTCTTTCTTCCTTTTAGTATCTCTCACCTCAGTGTCTCCTTCTCCTAGGCCACAGGCCCTCAGGAACCATTGTCCAGCACACTGATCAGACATGACACTACGAGATTGAGGCTGAGAGCTGCTATCATAGTTGTAATAACGGCCTGGAGTAGAGGAAGGGTAAAATAAATGTCCTGGGCCCCTGCAGCTGCCTTAAGACTCCTTAGGTTGCCTCAACTCACCATTCCATAGCAGTCTCTCATAGGCTTCTTGTCCTCTGCTGAGGATGGAAGAAAACTTATCCTGGACGTCTTGTGCCCCACATAAAAGAGCCATCTGGACCATCACAGCCACAGCTGCCAGCCACAGCCCTCCACAGTAAGCACTGATCAGGGACAGAGGTTTGGGGGGTCAGACTGGCAACTCAAGTCACTCTCATGTAATCTAACAGTCATTTGTTCTTAAGCCCTCCCCATCCCTTGGTGCCCGATTCCCCAAATCAGGCCAGGCCTCCTGCAAAATCCTACCCACCCCCTGCCCCCAACCTGGGGCCTGTGGTGACCCATCCATCATAAGTCTGGTCTGCATAGCCTCCATTCTCAATGAGTCCATCATGGTCCTTGTCAAACTTCATTTCAGACTCCATCACAGCCTAGAGAAAGATGAAGAAATGGAAGACCTAGGTACTAAGGAAAGACAATAGCTGGGCTCCCCAGATGCTGGTCATGCCTGACACACTGACCACTGCACATGCATCCCTTACTAGACACACAGGCCACATGTCCTTCAAGAAGCCTTGGTCACCCGTCAGGTAATAGTCCCGATAAACCTGTAGCACAAACTTCAGGTTCAGGTCCTTCCAGTCAGCAGTATCATGGATCAAATATGCATTGACCCGGAGCCACGGCTCATCATCTGTGAGAGGGAAGGGGACCTGGTTCATTTGCATTGGTGGACAGAGTGAAGAGTACAAAAAGTTGAAGGAGGGAAGCTGACCTTGGGGTGGAAGGATTTTTACCTGGGTCTCCGATATCATGGGGGATGACGTTCTTCCTTTTCACAGGTGCCATTACCCCACTCATCAGGTATCGTCGCCGTGTCAGGTCCTCCCTGAGAGTTGCCAGAGCTGGAGGAGCAGACACACAAGTGGGTGGGAAAAAGCAGGGAATGGGCAGGCTTGGGATGGGCACAGAGCTATGTACGCCACCCCAGAGGGGAAATGAGCAGGATGCAGATATGTTGGGAGGAAAGGGGAAGAAGAGATAATCTGAAGGACCACAAACGATCAGGGATATGGGGAGTCAAGAGGGAAGAAACATGAAAGTTATCCTCACCCATGTCATACTGTAGACTGAGCTCAAGTTTGGGCCAGAGCATGACGAGGGCAAAGGAGGCATAAAAATGAACATCATATGTATTGTACATGCGATACTCCTGGCCTAGAGGAATGAGGGAAGACACTGTTGCCAGAATTCCTGCTTTCCCTTCATCGTTCCCTTCCCAGATTTGTCTTCCAAAGCTGGAGGAAGGGCATTGTCATCAGTTTATGGTCACCACTGACCCCCTCAATCCACCAATATTCTGGACAGGTAAAAACATCATCTGGCTTTGTGATAGGGCACTAATTAACCCCAGGGGTATGGCCTGCCAAACCGCAGCCAACCAGCAGCCCATACCCTCAAGATAGCCAAATCGACCATAGTCCTGCAGAATGGGGCGGAGCTGAGACATGCTCCCTCCCAGCTCTTCTGGTAGGGAGTTCTCAGGAACTTCCAGCCATACTGTGCCTCCATCAGCCAAGAAGTACAGTTCATTGAACAGTGCAGATTTGTACCAGGCAGGCAAGGATCTGGGAAGTCAGAAGGAGGCAATGGTTTCATGAGTGTGGACCTCCAAGGATAGAAAGGATTCTGGGGTTCAGCATAGTGGAAATACCAAATGAATCCCAGCAAATTTGGTGGGTAGCCAGTGAATCAAAGTCCCATTTGGAGGGCAGTGGCCAGAAAAAAGGTAAGGGAAGGCTCCACTGGCACCTGTCATTTAATACCGGGCTCTGCCAAGCTGAGATCCTGTCTTCCCAGACTGTATATCGGCACAGTGCATAGTGGCTCATGGCAGGTGCTGCATCACCATCTCGGCCAAAGAATCTTGTGTACCGCCTGGGGTAGAAAGAAACAGAAGGGATGAGAACATCTGCTCCAGGTCAGAGCCCCAGAGTCTTGGATCACTAAACCCTTTGGGTCCCTACACCTGTAGTGGACTTGGCCCTTAGCTCCAAACATGATCCTGGGCATGTCCCAAGCCAGTGAAAACTCCAGGCGGCACTGTCCTCGAGGTGGCAGCTTGCTGGAAACACATACAGCCCCAGCGATGCCTTCTCCTTTCTGTGTGGGGGTGCTTTGGCCTGAGAAGCACAAGACAAATCAGTAAAGGCACCCCCTCCAATACCAGGGCTGGGGTCCCTAACATGAGAACAAGGCCTGATCATTATCAGGTCTCCCACCCCTGGTCCTAAGACAGGTATAATCTTTCTTCCCAACACCTCCCAGTCAGACCCGTCCCCATCACCAGCAGGGGAGTCCAGCTGTCCATCCTGAAGTAGGTCCTGCCACACCTGCTGCCCAGTGTTGTCAGGGTCAAAGGCTGTGATGTGGGTTACCGTGGTATCTGCCTGTTAAGGAGCCAAAAACTCTGTGAGGACAAGTTCCATAAGTATGCTGGATTCTGACTAACTGTCCAGCTCCTCTTACATACTCTTGCCTCCAAGTTCCAGAGGCTGAAGGGCTCTGATGAGGGTAGGACTTAGGGGCTGATGAAATGAAGATCATAATGGAGTAGAGGTGGGTCTAGAATCAGGTTAAGGGTAGAGACTAAGGTAAAGGGCAGGCTCTTCCATTACCGTGAGTCGTGCAGCCACAGCCATGGTGTAAGGATTTGGAAGGGTTGGATGATGCAGCAGAAGTCCCTGAACAGTCTCCCCATCTTGCTCCAGACAGAAGGGCTCATTCCACAAACCCCCTGGGGCATCGTCTCCACCCCCTAGTCCATTCCGCATGGAGAACATAATGGACACATCCACAGCTTCATCTCCTTCATTTTCCACATCCCATACAAAGACTCCTACAGGTAGGCTGCTGTCCTAGGGGCAAAAATTGGACTCAGATGGTCTCAGTGTAGCCCCTTCTGGTCTCACTCCCCAGTATTATTCCCAGGCAGGAAGGACCTGTCTCAAATATTCCCAATGTACTCTTGTCTTGCATTTGCATCTCCCCATATTCCCTGGCAGTCTGCCTACCAGAGTACATAGAAGTCAAGGTATGTGATGTTTATGGCTCCAACCCCTCCCTTTCATAGGGCATGGAATTTTCAACAGAGGTGGATCTAGGGGAGGGAGAGCAATGGAGGAAACAGAAGGGAAGCCTCACCTGGTAGTCATGGGGCAAGATGGGTGTGATCTGACGGCAGGTGAGGGTGACATTCTGGCCAGGAAGCTGATAGACAGTCCAGGCTCGGGGATAGAGGGCGTGGTAGAAAGCAAAGTACCCACACAATCCCCAGTTCCAGCTGCGCAGGACACTTGGGCGCTCCAGGGACAGAACTTGCTGGTATACAGTTCGCCCCTCCCGACGCAAGCACACTGTGAACTTGATCAAGAGGGCAGATAGGCTGGAACAGGGCAACCCATAGGCAGCACACACTAGTATTCCTCCCCTTGGAGCAATTCCTTCCCTCCCAGAGCCTGGGTCCTCACAGCTACACCAACAGCCTCAGGTCATGCCCCAGGCCTTCCCCCAAGCTCAGTGAACCACCAAGTCCTGCTGCCTCCCCTACTATCTAGCTCCCAGGTTTTCTCTCCTCTTTCAACTACTATGGTCTCCATGTCCTAATCTAGGCCTACACTGTCTTTATTGCTTCTTATCTGGGTAGCAGAGTGATCTTTCTTACACACAAATCAAGATATGTCAGTCCCTCCTTCTAATGTTTCAGTGACTCCCATGGTGTCAGGCTAAAGTCTAAATTCTTTTCTTCCCCCCTCAGTACTGGGATTGAACTTAGGGGTGCTCTAGCACTAAGCTATATCCCCAGCTCTTTTATTTTTTTAATTTTAAGATAGTGTCTCACTAAGTTGCCCAGGCTGGCCTGCAACTTGGAATTTTCCTGCCTTAGGCTCCCAAGTAGCTGGGATTACAGCTATGCGCCACTGCACCTGGTTGAAGTCTAAATTCTCTTATCTGGCTTTCAAAGCCCTTCTTGATCTGGTCTTTACCTCTTTAAACACCTATATTCTGGTTACATAAAATAATCCCTGTTCCTGAGTATACTGCATTTCCTCCTCCATGCCTCTGCTCATGCTCATTCTCTATCTAGTGAGAACCGCTGACCATTCAAGGATTCGGTCAGATGCCATCTTCTCTTCCTCCAACAGTGAGTTATTCCATGTGTCCCCCTACTCCTCTGTTCTAGTATTTTTGTATTATGCCATAATGTATTTGTTTGCCATTCTATTTCCCTGATTGCCCTATGTATTCTTTTGAGATTAGGGACCCTTTCTAGTTCACTGATGTGGCCCTCTGCTGAGCTGGCAGGTGTGTGAAGAGAATGAGCAAGTCTATAGCATACGAAGTTCCTTTTTCTTGGTATACTATCTGTCCTCTCACCTTGGCACTCATAGTCTCCCATTTCCTCTAAATTCTATTACCCCAACAAAAATTTAAGCTTCCAGGGCTGGGGATATAGCTTGGTGGTATAGTGCTTGCCTATGTGTAAAGCCCTGGGTTCAATCCCCAGCACCTCACACACACACTTTCTCTTTCTCTCTCTCTCTCTCTCTCTCTCTCTCACTCATACACATCTCCTGGAGAGTAGGAGTTATAAGAAATTAATAGCTCTTCTCTTGGTTTAAACTATACCTGATATTTTTACTGTATAGAAAATAATTTTTCATGTTGTTGGAACAGGACATAATGGTTAACACCACAGGCATTTTATCATAGAGCGAACTGGTTCTAAATCCCATCCTTTCCTTTTACCAACCATGTGACTTTGGATGTATTTTTACCAGCCCTCTCTGGCTCTTAGTTTCCCCAACTGTAAAATGAGCATGATAATGGTATTTACTTTGTAGAATTGTCTTTAATATTAAATATATAAGAAGTCCAGCACAATGCCTAGACATATTAAACATGCGATAATTACTTTAAATGTACAGTCATGATTCCAGAAGACATTCCCTTGGGATACCTAAGGGATGAGGCAGAGGGGGATCTTGGGACATTGGGTGGGGCCAGCAAACTTGAATTAAGAAGGACACTCCTCAATGGGACTAAGATCTGTCAGTCATTTCTCCTTTGAAGATGAGCTGAAAGCTGGAGGAATTCCTCAAACAGGGAAGAAGAACTTGGTAGATAACTAAAAAGGGAGGCCATTAGAAACATATGATGAAAGGCAGGCCACATACCTCTGGCAACTTAAGACCCAGAGGCAATGTAGAAGCAGAAGAGGAAAGGAAGTTTCAGAAAAGGAAAGAAGGCTAGGGAGGGGTTTTGGGGGCCCTAGCCAGAGAGACCTGTAATTCACACCTGTGATTCACACAATGAAGTTGACCTTCGGCTGAAGGTTGCACTATGCATCTTTTTTTTCTCCATGACTTTGGAGACTTGGTTTTAATTTTCCTTTCTAGTCCTACCAAATATTCTTTCAGCCAGGTTCAGTGAGCCAGGAATTCTCTGTACTCCTTGTGGCGGGTACTGGCTCAGCTAGTAGAATTGGGATAGCAAGGTAGGTAGGAGGTATTTAAAAGAGAAATGCTAAGGCTGTTTACTTGTTCAAGAAACGTGCTGTGCGTGTCTTACTCCCACTGTACATCCTAGAGAGGACTGGGCACACAAAAAGCATCCTGAAAGTCCTTCTTGGATTGAATCCTATCTACATTTAACTGCCACACCCCCACACTAGCCAAGAGGCCCTTCTTTGCCCAACCTTTTCCTCTACCTCCTGGCTCTTACTTGGTCAGCAATGACTGTCTGGTGCTGGTACATTCCAGGGTTAAGCTGCCAACGACAGAATTGGCCTCTCCAGCCACGGGTGATAGTGCCTCCCCCAATGCCACCCAAGGGACAACCTAAAGAGAGAATCATGATGGTTAGTGGGGTAAGGGGAGAGGAAAACAAGTGCCTTTTGCATTTTCAAGACTACAAACATCACTTCCTCTAAAAACCTCGGGAATGGGAGAGTGCAGTTTGTATCAACTGGAAGCCTCTTTCCCTAACTCTGTAGTAGACCTGAAGGCTAAAATCTTTCTGAGCAGGACAGAAGTGGGGTGAGGCTCACCATAGATCTGTCTCAGGGGTACACAGTTGAACATGTCAATGAAAGGTGTCTTCTTCTCTACCTGGGTCTTCCGGTACCACCACTTCAAGTACCTAAGGAGCAAGAGGTAGTGAGTACAGGGGTGGATGGGCAATTCTTCACCGGCTGTAGTCACTTGTCTCTCTCAACATCCAGCAGGACCTCCCATTAAATGTACCAAGGCATCATCATCCTGGCTTCCAAGCCTTTCCTCGTCTTGCTTACTCTACAGTTCAAGGCCCCTTCATTTTCCCAGTTGCCCCAGCCATTGGTGTAGGGCTGCCTTTGTTTCTCTTCTTTATTCTCTGCAGAAGGGGCTTTCTGATCTTTCCTTTCCTCTCCAATTCTACTACTAACTGACCCTTTCAATACCTCAGACAAAAGGTCATTATACTTCCCTATCCACCCACTCCCTACCTCCCAGGCTGCCAAGATAACTTTCTTCTTTTAAAAATAATTATTTTTCTTTTTGATTATGAAAAGTGAAAATTTGGAGAATACACTAGGGAGAAAGAGAAAAATATCTCACCTAAAGAAAACCAGTATTTACATTTCTAGTCATTTCCTTGCCTTTCTTTTTGAGTTCAGCATTTACACTGTAAGCTTTCAGATTTTGCTCTTTCATAATATCCCAGTAAAGTCTTCTAAAATTCCAAACATTTTCCTGGTCTTTATATCCAGCAGGCAAATGATTGGGGCTATCTCCAATAGATAAATCATTCTATTTTCAAGGCAAAGAAAGCCCCAGCCTGACTTCTATTCTTATTTCTTACAAATTCTTATTCAGAAGCATGCCCTGCCCTGCCAGACTCTTTTCCACTTCCACCCTCCTCTCCAACCCCACGATTTTATACCCGATGTTCAGTGACACCACCTATAACCAAGTAATTAGGTAAGTAAACCCTAAAGTCTGTTTCCTCCATCCATAAAATGGGGATACCTCCTGCCTGAGTTGAGCTATTTCATGGAGTGAATGAAATATCAAATGACATAAAAGATAAGAAAGCCATAAAGTGGAATACCTGTGACAAGTATGCTTATTATTTGCATGTATGCTATCTTAATTCCTAATCAGACACTACCTTGTTATTTCAATGTTCCCCATGTGAGTCTGATAAATTTTTAAGTTTCTTGGGGAAAGGGATAGTGACAGACTAACTGAATGGTACCCTCAGCTCTAAGCACAGGGCAGGGCACATGGTCTGCAGTCCATAAATAGTTGCTTAATTTACAAATGAATGTACAAACAATAGGACACAAGGGTAAAGGAAGACAGACTTGAGCTAGGGGAGGAGAAATGTGATTAAGGGTACGTTGTGGAGGTGGGGAGAACAGCTCACAGGATGAAGGATGAGATGTGGGGAAGCAGAAGGTCTTCTTTGCTAGCTTAGAGGAAACTGGACTTTGACACTAGAGGCCAGAAGGGATTGGTGGAAAGAAGGTGGGTGCAGCTGGGATTAGGACGGCCAGGGCAAAGAAATGCAAGATATGAAGATAAGCAGAACAAAGGACTATTTGGCATAGAACAAGCACTTGATAAATATTTATCGAATGAATGGATTCTGGCTGAAGGGAGAGTCATCAAAATTGAGCTCATGCCAAGCACAGGCCCGAGAACTCCATCTTGCTGTAGCTCCTAATCAGAGTACCTCTAGTTGGGCTCCCTCTTAGGAACATTCTCACTCCCCTAATTTAGCAGCTGGCCTTCTCCATAATTTCTGCCTTAACTCAAGAATTTTCATTCCAATTCTTCCTTGTCTCACTGCTGCTTTCTTCTCAATGAAGACCATTCTCTCATTCTAAAAGCTCCTCCCATGGGGGAGCTAGGGTCCAGGGGACTGAGAACAACTTCAGGCCTCTGTGAGTCAGCTCATAAGGGGCTAGGATGCCCACATCTTTTTTACCTCATGGTCCCCAACACATGCAACCCACTGTACTTGTTTCAGTTCCCTAGAGCCCACTTTGACCCAAAGGATTTTAGGGTCAAAGTTGGACTGGGTCAGTTTCAGAAGTAGCCTGGTGGGATGATTCTTCTCTGGTACAGGCCACTGCAGGCACTAACAAAGAAGCCAGATGTCTAGGCAGCACCAGGTCCTTCCTACTGCCCAGCATTGGGCTTAGGTAAGTGGCCTTCCTACCACAACCCACAACACTGTCTAGGGAAGTGAAGGATCACCTGCTTTAGAAGTTATTAGGACTCAGTTTCCCAATATTTATACCTCCCTCCCCAGCTCTGTGTTTACTGTGTGAGACTGACTCAGGATGACCTCAGAGTGATGCTTTCTGTCCTTACATCCACCTGTTCCTGTTAACAGGTATGGTTCCTCATCATAAGTCTTTGAACTCAGTGGGGACCCAGAGGGTTTCTACAGCCCAGGATAAGCTCTGTGGGTGTCTGTAACCTTGAAGTGGGGAAGAAGCCAGGGCACTCTCTGGAAGACTATTACCAAGACCTCTGGGGACATCCATAGCAGCGCCTCTCTAGTCAGAAGGCATCTTTGAGGGGCTTGGGATGTACTTGAGTGGTAGGGTACTTGTATGCAATCTACCACTGAGTTGTATCCTCAGCCCACTACTCCCCGCACCCCAACTTTTGAGACAGGATTTCAGTATGTTGCTCAAGCTGGCCCTGAACTCCTGGGCTCAAGAAATCCTCCTGCTTCCACCTCTCAAGTAGCTTGGACTACAAGTGCATACCACTGTGCCTAGTTCCTTCTTGTCTTTGCTTTTTATATCAAGAGCTGTATGATATAATAGAGAATAGAATGAGCTTTTCATTCCCTCTCCTTGGGGTTGACAACAGGCATGCTCTCACCTAGTCACTGGAGCTAAACCTTGAGGGAAAAAATCCAGATGAGTGTTGGAACTGTAATACTACACTTAAAGAGGGTACAAAGAATGCTCCAGCTACTTAGAGGAATCTGGGGTTGAAAACTTCCCCCTGCCAAATAAAACACTGTGTCAGTGCCACAGCAACCCTACCATTCTCTCCTACTTTTCCACAGTCTAGCTAATCCCAAAGGAAAGTCTTTAGGAAAGAGGGCGTAAATGAGAGAGAGCCTAAATGGGACAGGCAGACAGCAGGACCAAAAGTTCCTACCTTTTCCTGCTGAAAAGACAAGATACTGGGAGGAAGATGGTTACAAAAAGATGTGACTTGATCTCACCTTCCAAAATCACAGGTCTAAGATATTCTGGGACAGGGGCCACTTGAATGGGACCAGGAGCTCACTTGCATTTCCACCCTTTCCCACTTCTGACGAAGTCTTAAAATGGAACAAAATAAGGCATTCTAGACAATAGGGTCTACTCACCTCAAGCCCATGCCCAAATGTTTTACCAGGTTGCTTAGGGAGATGTTGTCAGCTTGAAAGGGTTTCCTCTTCTCTGCAAACTCGTGCGCCAGGCAGATGCGCCAGCCAAAAGGAGGCACCTGGTAGCCCCTAGCTTTCCCTTCATAGGACGCCATCAGTTGCCCAGAGTCCTCCGGATTGCAGTAGACTGGTTCATTTTGGCGTCGACAGTCCTCAGGGCTCTCGAAGTCTGTAACCTGCACAGCCTCAGTGCTCCCAATTGCTTCAGGGTGATAAAGCTGGGCATCCCCTTTGGCACTGCTGATCTGCTCCGAGGCTGGGACGCCGGTTTCCATGTTCCCTGGATCCTGGGTGCCCACAACCTCGATGGCCCCGGTCCCGAGACCTCTGACACAAAGTAGGTCGCAAGCCAAATCCAGACGCGGGCGCCGGTAGTGGTTAGGTGCCGTCGGGGAGGACAGGGCGCCGGGGAAAGTTGGGGTGAGCTGGTGGCTTGGTAGAAGCGGGGAGCTCTCGTTGCAGCGGTGGCGGCGACAGCAGTAAAGCTGCCTCGGACTTCCCTTCGGTCGTGTCTCTAGGTCCTGGGTGAGAAGGGTCGGGCCTCGCCTTCATTGGGTCGCGGTGATTAGCTCGCGGGGCCGAAGGCCGACTGGGCCCGTGGAGAGGGGCGGAGCCGTGGGACCTGCCCGCAAAGCACCGCCCCGGGACCAGCCCGCACGACCCCGCCCCCGAGGCCGGCCCGGGAGCTCACGGCGGCCTCGGCCCCGCCCCCGGGCCGCGGCACCAGGCCCCCCAGGGTTGAGCGCGGGTCCGGCCCTCGGGGGTCCGGGGCAGCGCCCGCGCCCGCGCCCAGGTGCCAGCCCGTGGGAAGGTGACCCACGGCGCCCGGAGGACCCGAGCTCCTTCCGGTCGGGACAGCCGGGTGCTTCCGGCCGGAAGGGGCTCCCAGATCCGAGCGGGGGAGATCTGAAAGGAAGTCCCGCCTCTGCCGCGCCACCTACGCCGCGGACGCCGCCGCGTACCTGGCCGGGTCCCGCAGGGGCCCGGGGAGGTGAGGGCCTCGGTGTCCTGAGACCCCGGGTTTCGACCGTTCGAGGTGACAGGAGGCGGTGGTCTTGGGCTGGGACAAGGAGCCTTGAGGGAAGTGGGGTGCGAAGGCCAGCCTGTGATGGGGGGCACTAAGCCAGTGCTCAGGGGAGTGAGGGTCTGGGGCCCAGAACGAAGCCTTCCCCCTAGGCTGTACAGCAACTCCGCGACCCTTCTATTCTCCTGCCAGCTCCTCAAATCCTGGCGTTTCCCTCCGGTACCGAGGTGTTACCGCCAATCCTCTGAGGCATGTAAGGAAAAGCTCCATCTCTTGGCTTCTGGGATTCAGTTCCATACATACCCCTAGGTTCTGCTTCAGATACCCCTCCCTCCCTGTCATGGTACTGACCTCGGATCCCCCGTGTTTCCTTCTAGATCTGAATCCAGAGCTGCCATGATTGAAGTGGTAGCTGAGTTGAGCCGGGGTCCTGTATTTCTGGCGGGGGAGGCACTAGAGTGTGTGGTAACCGTCACCAATCCCCTACCCCCTACAGCTACTTCTGCATCCAGGTGAGAATGCTCCTGCCGAAGGTGGTGGCCTTTCTCAGATGAAGCCTGGTAGCTCTGGTGCTGTGCCAGAGCTCAGGTTGTCCAGTAGCTATGCCACCACTTTCTTGCTCATTGTGCTCTCATTGTAGGAAAGGGCTATTTAACAAAAGATTTGAATGACATAGCCCTCCACTCTCCTCCTCCCTTCCCTAGCCCTCCCCATTCCCCTTTGTACCCACAGTACACTTTAGTGTAATGGATTTAGTGATCAGGATTTCCTCATCACCAGGACAGCCTTATAACCTTTTTGTTCTCATCAGACAATGTGGTAGGGAGTTTGGGAAAGTATTTATGAGGTCAGGAACTACCCTCTGATGCTCCTTTTCCTTTTCCCACAGTGAGGCTCTGGCTTGGGCTAGTGCCCAGATCCACTGCCAGTTCCATGCCAGTGAGAGTCGAGTAGCACTGCCTCCCCCTGACTCTAGTCAGCCAGATGTCCAGCCTGACAGCCAGACTGTCTTTCTGCCACACCGAGGTTAGAGATGGAGCGTATGCCTTAGGGGAGAGGGGAGGGTTTGGAGTCATTGTCGCTCAGTATGAAGGTGTCAAGTTGTTCTTGTGTGTTATATTCTGTGTCACACTGGGGATTTAGGGGAAGGTTAGCTAGTGCTTTGGGGGTGTAAGATTCTGTTCCCATATCACAACAGGAAAAGAGTTGGCAGCCTTTCACTGCCTTTCTACTAGCCTTGTCTGATGTTGGACAATGGAGTCATTAAACTGCAGTCTTTCTTAACTTTTATAGGTGAGAGAGGTCAGTGTATTCTTTCTACTCCACCAAAAATTCTATTTTGTGACCTGAGGCTAGACCCTGGAGAGTCCAAATCATGTGAGTGACTGTCCCCAGCCCTGAATTGCCTTCTAAGTCTCCTGGAGGGAGGACTCCTCTGGCTGCCTCTAGCTGCCCTGACTACTGCTTCCCAACCAGACTCCTACAGTGAAGTGCTGCCCATAGAGGGACCACCCTCCTTTCGGGGTCAGTCGGTCAAGTACGTCTACAAACTGACTATTGGCTGCCAGCGTGTCAACTCACCCATCACTTTACTTAGGGTCCCTTTGAGGGTTCTTGTACTGACTGGTAAGTAATGGTGACTGGAGGGAAGGGCTGGAGTAGAGCATTGCCAGAGCAGAAATAATCTAAGAGGGTTTGCAGTGGGGCTGCAGGGAAGCTTTCTAAGAGATAATGCTAGGGAGTTGTGAGGGAGGGAGGGTTCTGGAGACCAGGGCAAGATGTTGACCTCATCCAAGGCTCTCCTTACTTGTAGTTCTCTCAGGTTGGAGTCTAAGCTCAAATCTCTATTTTCATCTGTTCCCTCCCAGCATTACCTGTACACTTTTTCTCTCTCTAGGCCTTAAAGATGTTCGGTTTCCCCAGGATGAGGCTGTAGCCCCATCTAGTCCATTCTTAGAGGAGGATGAAGGTGGCAAGAAGGACTCATGGCTTGCTGAACTGGCTGGGGAGCGCCTCATGGCTGCCACATCCTGCCGTAGCCTCCGTGAGAATCCTTTCAGACTTGTCCCACCCTATTCTTTCCTGCAAACTATTCCTGTGTCAGAGACAGTCTCCTAACCACCACATGCTTTTGTGGATCTACTGATTATCTCACCCGGATTATAAAGATAAGTCCCACTTTTGGCCTCTGGAACCCAGTCCTAGACATCCCCCAGTGTAGACTCTAGGCTTACAGTGTCTCATTCTCCCCAGATCTATACAATATCAGTGACGGTCGAGGGAAAGTTGGGACATTTGGCATCTTCAAATCTGTGTACAGACTTGGCGAGGACGTGGTGGGAACCTTAAACTTAGGGGAAGGCACTGTAGCTTGTTTGCAGGTAAGAAGGGAGAAGACCTTCTGGGGTGCTGGGCCTGAAGGACTATGGTAGAAGAAGGCCCTCCACAGAGAAGGGTAGTATGTAGAAGTGGATAGTGGGGTCACCCTTTGGTAAAAAAAGCTACCCTCTCACCTATAGTCTGCATTTACAAATACCTGCTTGCACGTACCTTTTTTCTTACTCCCAGTTTTCAGTAAGCTTACAGACCGAGGAGCGTGTACAGCCTGAGTACCAGCGACGCCGGGGGACAGGGGGTGCTCCCTCTGTGTCCCATGTGACTCATGCCCGGCACCAGGAGTCCTGCTTACATACCACCAGAACCAGCTTCTCTCTCCCCATCCCTCTCAGCTCTACCCCTGGCTTCTGCACTGCCATTGGTGAGACCCTGACCAATATTGGAGAGGGGAGAAGGGAGAATAAAATGCCATGTTAGGTTGAGTATAATGGGTCTTGATTGCTAACACATATTCCCATATATCCATGTTCATCCTGTGACCCTTAATATTTTCTCAGAGCTTCAACCTCTACCCATTTGTAGATGCACCAACTCCTAAACTTTTTAGCAACTGTGTAGAACTCCTTCCCCACCCCTCCCTACTGGGCTTCTGTGGTGCACTGATCTCTAATTCCTCAGCACTTTTACTTCAAGGTATGTAGTCCTTGACTGTCACACTCTTGGGTTATTAGGTAGTTGACACTGCTCTCTTTAACAAATTTCTTCAAAAAATGTCCTTGATCATAGCTCCCTGTGACTTCTCCTCTTCCTGAATACAGTTTTGTTTTGTATTGTTTCTCATTCACTAACCACATTCTGTTGTTGGCTTTATCTCATGCTGGCTTCTAATGCCCCTACCTCTTATCTTTTTTTTCCCATAGTGTCCCTGAAGTGGCGATTGCATTTTGAATTTGTAACATCCCGAGAACCAGGATTGGTACTCTTGCCCCCTGTGGAACAACCTGAACCTGCCACCTGGACAGGTCCTGAGCAAGTGCCCGTAGACACCTTCAGCTGGGACCTCCCCATCAAGGTGCTACCTACAAGCCCCACCCTGGCCTCATATGCTGCTCCAGGCCCCAGCACCAGCACCATAACCATCTGAAACTGGCCCATCTGCCCACCATGACACTAATTTCTTCAAGATTCCGAGAACTTAGCATGTGGACTCTAGTTGGAATCCACTTTTTCCACCTGGAACCAAAAGGCATAGACAGTGTGAAACAGGCTGGGCTGGGAGTGTAGCCCAGTGGTAGAGCATTTGTCTAGCATGTGTAAGGCCCTGAGTTCAATCCCAGCACTGGGGAAAAAAAAAAAAAAGAGAGAGAGAGAGAGAGACAGACAGACAGAGGCAGACTTTCAGCTGTAGCATTAATTTATTTATTCAGAATAAATTGGCAGCTGCTAGTGGTTTCCCTGGAAGTGGCAACAGCAGTGAGCAGTCTGCAGACAGGTGATCAGTTGAGTTTAGCCGGAGTGAGGAGCAGGAGCCCCAGGAACAGGGGTGTTAGCTGAGCCCCACTCTAGGTCAGGTCCTCCCCCTTTACAGGGCAGCCGAGGGTCAGATTTTTGCACCAGGGAGAAGTGGCAGGTTCCTGCCTCTTGATGTACCTCACACTCAGCGGGGAAGTCGATGGGGTGCTGAGACCTAGGGATGGGGAAAGAGCTCACAGTGAAAGCCCACCTTCATGGTCCCCCGTTCTTTCTCACTGCTGCTGTCTTCCCCTATCCTCCTTTAGTGTTCCCTAGTCCTTCTACCTAAGCTCTCCCTACCATACAAGAACTTTTTGGTTATGTAGCAGGAGTATTTTCTTTCTAGATCCGCTTCCACCTCCCTCGATTTGTGGCTTGAAGCTTTATCTTTCTCATTTTCCTAAGTACCTTCAGGTCTGACCAGTCTCATACTGCTCTTCTATTTATTCTTACCTCGCAGCAATCTAGTCACTGCCTGGCCATCCCTCAGTCATTCACATTAGAGGCATTCCCTTTGGCCATTCTTGGTTACTCACGTGTCACAGCAGCCCACACCGACAGGATGCAGGCAGGTGCAATGGAAACAGTCCTTTCGGAGCCAAGACTCACCCAAGGTGAAATATTTCCCCTCATAGTGACAGGGGGCTAGGGAAAAATGAGAAATGTTAGTAGGCATGGGAGTGGTGGCAGCACTCGGTCTCTTCTGGTCTGAGGTTGGAGAAAGTCCGTGAGCCCCATATTTAATCTTTCTTTTCTGTTTCACAGCTGAAAGGAATCTAAGTATTTTGATTTAGGATCATCTCTACAGCCCTCATCATCACCCCCAAACCTGTTCCTTATTCTTTGCTTTACTCATGTCTCATCCCACTTTACCTTGAGCTTGGAAGTAACACTTGCTGTGGACTCCTGGGTGCTGCAAGAGTAGAGACATCACCAAGCAGATGATCCCCCAGCCTCCCAGGATCCCCTTGGTCTGTCCAGCCCAGAGCAGCCTCAGGGCCATTCTTGCAGCACAGCCCTCTTGGACCCTTCTTGGCCTCTTCTGTTCAGGATACTTGTCCTCTTGGCTTTGCTTTGCTTCGCTCCTTGAGTCTTAGTTTTTCTCTTTTTCCCTGGACTCCTTTCTCACACCATCTCCTTGCCCTCTGCTCTCCAGGCTGGGATGTTTATAAAGTGAGGACCCTGGTCCCCTGCTGAGTAGAGCTGGAAAGGCTGTAACTCTGTTTCCTGAGGTGAGGGCATGAAAACAAGAGGTCCAGCTTTAACAAGCTGTGAGAGCTGATTCATGCCCCAGCACAGCTAGAGGGAGGGAGGTGGCCGTGGAAGGGGCACTGGACTGGGCAGTTCCCCAAGCAAGGAGGTGGGAGGGGTGAGGGCCCCAGGTGGTCCCCAGATCTCCTCCCTGAACTGGAGAGAGGAAACATTCCACCTTCCCCCACCCCACCCTCCACTACCACCACCAGGAGTGTGTGTGCTGGGATCCCTGCCTGAACCGGAGGGAGGCATTTCCTGGGGATGGCTAATCCTGTGCCTTCGCCAAACCAAGGAGCTGCAGCAGGGTGCAACAGCCAGAGGCTCCAGGAGAGCAAACAGGCACCTGGAGTGGAGAGCCTGTTTCCTTCAGGTCTTGGGGCAGGTTTTCTTTGATACATTCAAGAAACAGGGCTGCCCCTTAGAGATGGCAGAGGTGAGGGGTGTTTTCTTTCCCCAGGTATGCCAGAGATGAACTATCCATTTTTTATCACCCTCAAACATAAAGCAGCTGCAAAACTGCCTCATGTCTGGGGATACTTCTGTCCCCCTGTCAAACAAGAGTATCTTCTCTAAGCACCCTAAACTTGAATCACCTGTTTTACAGGGATGCCCCATCTTTCTTCAGGGTGGAATGAGGCTTCAGGAATTTATCCTTTTGCACCTCCTTTGAGTTTCCAGCAGGTTCCAAAGGACTCTGATGGGTGATTGAAAGTACAGGTTGTAGAGACAGGCTACTGGGATTCAGATCCTGACTCCACTTACTAGCTATGTGACTATGGGCAGGTTCCTTCATCTCTCTCTCAGCCTATTTCCTCATCTATAAGTCAGGGATAGTAACACCACATCATAGAGATGTTATGCAGTAGTGTAGGGAATGCTCTTAGCACTGTCTCTGGCACATAGCTACTGTATTGGTACTAAAGCTCACAGACAGAGACATTCTTGTCTCTGAATGACATTGAGCATCTCTGCACAGCTTGAGGGCGTCTGTTGAGGACTGCTCTCATGGCCAACTTCTGTCCCTTTCATACTCATGCTCCACGTCATCCCTACACCTCCTTCTAAAATATGCATCTAGGAATATTTTGATTTTGGTCCTAGTATTGAATTCCAAATGTCTGGCTGAAAAACAATGTTGCTGATAAACCTGCTTTTTCTTCTTCTGAGTACCCTCACATCTACCCTCGGAAGAGGTATCCTTTCCCATTTCTTCCCAGCTAACTTTGGGGCTCCTGCTTTGTTTTATTAGTATTTGATCCATTTCTTCCCATCCCCACTCATGTGGCCGCTCAATTTCACCCTTCTGACCACTTTAATTTTAGCCTTTTGGGTACTAAAGGCCCTGGTCAAACTGATTTCTTTGACTTTTCCACACTTCGAAGGCCCATGTTCCAGCTATTCCCCTCCCACTCATGGGACTGATCACTACCTTTTTTTTTCTTTTTTATCATTTTCCCTTCTAAATCTCCCATTTACTTCAAGACTTACTCTGTCACCTATAGATAGAACTACTTCTGGCAAACTTTTCCAGAGGACCACCCTGTCACCTCTTCATTCAGAAACGACTTTCAGTGTACTTCAAACTCCTAGCAGTCCTCTTCCAAGATACTCTTTCCCCAGGGAAGTGCCAAGCAAAGAAAGGAAAACTCGAAATTGCAGCAGGGTGCCCTGAGGTAGGCTGGTGTGGGGGATACCATGGCCTTGGACAGCTCACTTGGTTGGAGCCCAGGAATTAGAAGCCCTATCTGGCACAAAGGCCCAGAAATCTTGTCAATGGTTAGTATCTTTGCTTCTGTCTTTTTTTTTTTTTTTTTTGGTGGGTGTGGGGCTGTCCAGCCAATATCCAGGAAGCTGAGCCATAGACTACCTTCTTCATCCTAGGGCCAACTGAATAGGGGGTGGATGTGAGTGGGGAGCTAGAGAGCATGGAGGTGGTGGTGGTGACGCTGGAAGATGAAGGGGCCCACTGGTCATTGGTGTGTGAGGTTATGGGGACAGTGAGGGTTAGTTGCCTGGAATGGACATGCAGTCAGTATGTAGGGGCAGGAATGGGGGCTTTTGGAAAGAGCTTGGTGAGCTAGGATTCCTCTCCCAGAAGTTAATGGGGTCATGTACGCATTCCTATTAGTGTGTCCATGTGTAGGGGGTGTCAGTGTTTGGGTCCAGCCCTCTTGAGTCCCAGGGGAGCCGCTGTTTGGAGCATAGTGGTGCGGGGCATGGTGGTTGGCGCGCACTGTCAGCGCAGGGACAAGGAAAACATCCGCCGGAGGCCCAACCGGGCAGCGCTCCAGCGGAGCGGGCAGGTGCGTGCGCTGGGTGAGGAAGTGAGCGCATTCCGGCCCCTTCTCGGCTACCCGCCCTTCAGTGAGTCACTGCCGACCCCCACCAGCCTGGTCCGGATAGGAGCCACCAACTCCTCGACCCGGAGGGAGAGAGAGCAACGGCCTTTGGGGATGGGGCACATGGAGATTCGGGGGCCCCCAAGCCCAGAGAGTTACGGGGGAGGGGTATCTGAAGGGACTGTGTCCTGTTGGTACAAGGGTGAACTGCAAAGCACGCGGAATACCCTGTGACTGAAGGGAGTTTCATGGGATCAGAGCCCCTGGGAGAACTTTATGTGCAGGGAGGTGGCCCCAGAAAGTTCACATAGAGAGAGAGGGATCCTGGGGAAAACCGGGAGTCATGAGGTGGTAGAAAAGGAAGAGGAACCCTGTTGACTGGAGTACCAAGAAGGAAACTCCAGCTTGAGCCTTGGAGAACTGAGAGACTCAGTGCAAGGAAAGATCCTCATTAGATAAGAGGTGGAACTGGCCAGTTCCAGAGATGAGGTCCAGAGACCTGTGTGGACAGGGGAAGATAGGTAACAGTTGTGGTTTGGTCATTGAAGGCTTTCAGTACCCAGATGAAGAAAGCCAGTTGGTCTCCTAGGTAAAACAAAACCATCATTGCTCTGTGTCAGAAAGAGGTGGCTGAAATGCAAAATTATGTGTCTAGCATTACTCTCTGCCATTTAGTTTTTGCCAAAGAAATTGAATACTAATCTCATTTTTATAGCCATTTTGAAATTGCATGAGTACATCTATCAGGATTAAGTAATTTTGTTGAATTTTTAAAATAAAGAATTTTAAATAAAATTGAAAAGTTGAAAACTGATTCAAGGTTTGATTTAAAATCTAAAGTCAGGTTCTTATGATTAGTTATATGGTGTTGGGCCTCACCTTTGTTGCTTTTTGTGGCAGTTTTATCTCAGTGAGTGCACTGAATTCGGTAGTGTCAGTGCCACATTTGTCCCTATCTGTAGCATAGCATGTCTGCTTCCCATCTCTCCTACATTTTATCCTTTTTTTTTTTTTTAAGGTCAGGGCCTTGGACATGGTAGGCAAGTGTTCTACCACTGAGCTACATCCCCAGCCCTTTTAAAATTTTTCTTTTGAGCGGTGGTCTGAATAAATTGCCCAGGCTGGCCTCAAACTTGTGATTTTCCTGCTTCAGACTCCCAAGAAGCTGTGCCCACTTTATCTTTTTATTTTATTTTTTTTAATGCAATACTGGGGATTGAACCCAGGGGTGCTTTACCACTGTGCCATATCCCCAGCCCTCCCCCACCCCTTTTTTGTTTTTTGTTTTATTTTTGAGACAGGGTGTGTCTAAGTTGCTAGCCTGGCCTTGAACTTGTAATCCTCCTCCCTCAGCCTCCTGAATCTCTAGTGTTAGAGGTCTGCATCACTGCATCTACCCAGTTTGTCCATCTATTTTTAACCTTAACCTTTTTTTTTTTTTTTTTTAAATGCCCTGCTTAGCCCTTTAACCTGTCCTTATGTATCCTGAACCAAGTAAAACATTTCTTGGGATGGGGATAGTGAACTCCAATGTACAAAGACAAATAACAATTTTATCATGAACATTAGGATACTTACTATCTTCTGTGGGCAGTTATGTAACAATAAAGTTTATGTGTTTACCTTGTGGCCCATAAAAAGAAAGCTAAAGTTATTTTATTCACTGGTAGTATTTCTCAACGTGCCCCCTCCCTTTGGTACTGAGGATTGGACCCAACCGTACTATACCACTGAGCTATATCCCCAGTCCTTTTTGCTTTTTGAGACAGAATCTTGCTAAGTTGCCCAGGCTAAGTTGAGGCCCCTCTTGCCCCAGCTCCCGTCCCACAAGTCATTTTAAAGATCCTTAATTCTTCATTTGCCTTTGGTCCCAAACAAGAAAATCTGGGTCAGCTAGTGAAAAAAACATTTTTTTTTTTCTTACTTTGGACCCTGTTACTTTCCTCCCATGCTGTTTCAGCCCCAGCCCTGCCTTATTCCCAGTGGCCTTTACCTTCATTCCTTCTATGCTCTGCTGGGCATCTTTAGAGGAAAACTTCACACCAACTTCCTCTACTATAAATTTGCTCCCTCCCCTCATCTCTACACTTCTCTTTGCCAACATACACCACTACTTCTTCCCTGTTTTTTTTTTTTTTTAAAGCCCACAGCCCTTCCTGGCTCTTTTCCATCTTTAACACTCTTGCTGAAATCCTCTCTTTTTTTTCCTTTTTCTTTGAAGAGAACTGAGGTTTTTAAAAGACTAGGCTTTGGCTACTTATTCTGCATGGTCCACTTCTGCCTTCCTTCCTCTTCTATCACCTTTTTTTCTTATTCTATACTTTTGAAACTCCATTATGCTCATTTTCAGCAAAGCCTTAAACTTTTCTTTTGTGATTAAATTTTTTCCTCTGAATGCACTAAAAGCTATATTTTCCCATTAGTGTTTCTATAAAAAAAAATAGTTCTCAAAATCACATCTCTTTCAGTCTCTTCTTCCAATATTTTGCATTCAGAAACATGACAGGTCCATTATTGTAAAGTCCACTGAGTGACAATTTAAGCTTGTGTTGTGCTAGGCATTGTGTAGTGAATTTCATCATCCATGTACCAAATTCCTAAATGCTTACAAACAAAAAATGCTATCACACATGTGCATGAATGTTGCCATACACTCACATGACAGAACCAAAAGCTAATATAAAAAAAATGCACACACATGCACATACGCTTACATTACATTCAAGCCAATTACTTTTGGGGATGGAAGATGAAGATAGGTAAATTTGCAGTTAGCTAGAAACAGACAACCAACCTTTAATATTTTGTATTCAGACTGGAGAAGGGTTAGATGGCATCTTCATAAAGGAAGCTGAGTTTCAGCAGTTGGGAAGGATGACTCGTAAGGCTGTGGTGAATGGCAGGAGGATGAATGGAGGGCAAGAGTTCCAAGAACATAAAGTTGCTATATTCAGACAACCCAGTATTCTGACAGAGAATATAAAAGATTCTCTCATTGTGATACTGATTGCAACTACAGTCAACTTTTTACTAATAATCCATTTTGAAGTTTGCCTATCTATACCACTGGAGTCATTCTTAAATTTTTTTTTCTTTATTTTTTTTCTATGTACAAATTTTTATATTCATGATAGCTCCCACCACCAACCATTAACCCCCAGGTAACCACTATCAATTTTCACCAAATTCCCTATCTACCTATATGCTTTAATGTTTCCTGCCTGCTCCACAATCTACTTGTGGTGGTAGTGGCTTAAAATTCCACTTGTGACTCTTGTTTTCATCTCATTTGTAAATTACTGTTTTCTTAAAATAACAGATTTAAAACTTGATACTTTGAAGGCCTCTAGATTTTTTAAAAAATTTATTTGTTTTACCCAAAGCAGAATTTACAAGTCTACTTATCTCTGATAAGCTCTTTGCCCAGCTGTGTCTATTGAATTGACTGAGTTGCTTCCTCCTAAGGTGGAGGCTGCCTGTGCTAATGTTACCAAGCTTAGTAGAGAGTACTAAAATGAAACATATATTGCTCATCTACTCCTTTTCCCCTCTTGGTTTTTCTCTTTGGAGCAATATGGGAGAAAGCATTTTTCAGTATGGTGGCTCTTTAAAGATTTGAAAAGTGTGGTTTATTTATTTATTTTCTTTTGTTAGCTATTTTGTTTAAACTTTCTCTTTATTTCAACACTGCCCAATGGAACTTTTGGCAAGGATGGAAATGCTCTCTCCCTGAGCTTTCTATTCCATGGCCATTAGCCACATGTGACTCTTAAGCATTTGTAATGTGGCTAGTGAGACTGAAGAATTGAATTTTAAATTTTAGTTTAGCTATTTAATTTAATTTAGATGAGGCCAGTGTTAGTACAGCTCTAACTCTCTGGGAGTTAGTATTTATCACACAGCTCTCTTCTTGGCCACTTCTGAAACCTTACAATACATGGTAAAAATGTGTAACTCTGCTTTTGGATCTGTCTGGAGGCCATTCTCATATTATGCAACTGAGAAACAGCTCAAACTGAATTCCCAAATTCTGGATGAATAATGTCAATTTTTAATGAAGGTTTCTTGGAAGAAGGTAAGTGGTTATAGCTCACATCCCATATCCCAAAAGTAGAACTTAAAAATGTCCTTATTGAATCTCTCTTTTCCTGGAGTCCCATTCCCTAGTGGCTCCCACAGTGGCTACCACATCTCCCATCTCTTCTCCCCTCCCGCTCTTTTCAAAAGTAATCCTTCCTCCTCACTGAGCTTTAGCTGTCCTTTTTCTTTAAGCATCACCATCTGCCCTCTTTCCTTCTGAGGAAAGTTTTTAGGTGTGCTTTTTTTATTTGGGGGGCAGGTATGGGGAATTGAACCCAAAGCCTCCTGCGTATAAGGCAGGCACTCCACCACTGAGCCATACCCCAACCTCAGCTGTGCTCTTGCTTCTCGGCCCTCCCTTCCCTTCCATTCTCTCTGCTGTAAAACCAACAGGCATTTTCTGGACCCACTTTCTTAGGGGTGATTAGGGGAAGAGGATGATGAATACTTATATATATATTTTTTCCCTCTCCTACATAATTCTTGAATTCCTTCTAGTAGTCCTCTCATCTTTGCTGGACATTCTTAAGCATGTTTTGCAGAAGAATTTTTAATGTCATTTTTTTGTTGGGAGGAGGTACTAGGGATTAAGTGCACAGGCACTTAACCACTGAGCAACATCCCTAGCCCTTTAAAGAAATTATATATTTTAAAAATGTGTGTGTGTGTACTTTTTTTTTTTTTTTAAACAGGGTCTCACTAAATTACTCAGGGCCTTACCAAGTTGCTGAGGCTGAGGCTGGCTTTGAACTTGTGATCCTCCTACCTCAGCCTTCTGAGCTGCTTTACAGGTGTGCACCATCATGCCTAGCTAATGTCATTTTGCCATTCTATATTTACAGTTGGATATATCCTAAAGCTACTTTTATAGATAGTTCCTTTGTATATTTTTCTTTGTTTTTGCTCTTAATTTTTCCTTCTATGTTATTTTTAATAGGTTTATCATTTATACCAGTCTTCCAGGCATAAATGTGTCACATTCACTGAGGAAGCAGCATTTGTTTTCTGTTGCTTATCACCCCATGTCTCATCCTCCTTTGATTAACTTTTTGACTCACCATTGTTGTCCATGTTTCTCTATATGGTCTGTTCTCGTCTCTTCCTTTTCCATCTCTTTAATGAAATTCACCTTTTTTTGTGTGTGTGTGGTACTGGGGATTGAAGCCAGGGACACTTTATCACTGAGCTATTATCCCTAACCTTTTTTACTTTTCTATTTTGAGACAGGGTCTTGCTAAGTTGCTGATGCCGCCCTCTAATGTGTGATCCTCTTGCCTCAGTCTCCTGAGTCCCTGGGATTATAGGAATGTGTCACTGTACTGGCAAAATTCATTAATAAAGAAAAAGATCATTTGAGGGGGTCTCAAAAATTTACAAGGGGTCTCACATAAGTCTTTGTATTGTGACCTAAATCTGTATATATAGCATTGATTTCCCTGTGGACTGGAACTGATGGGGCTGTGGGAGTAGAATATCCTCTCATGCACAGTTTGCCAACCTTGGCATTGTTACCATTTGGAGCTGGATAATCCTTTGTTTGGGGGTGGGGTACTGTCCTGTACACTATTCACTAGATGTAACTATCCACTAGATGCCATTGGTATCCTCTCATTTATGACAACCAAAAATGTTTCCAGACCTTGCTTCTTGTTCTGGGTAGGCAATATTTCCTCTAGTCCAGTGTTAGAACTACTGTACTAGAATATTAGCCTTCTGAATTTGATTAGTTAGACTTTTTCTCCCCAGATACCAATTTTGCTTAACCTGGCCTATAAAAGTGTGATCTCTGAACATACTTTATAAGAGATTGCCTCTTAAATTTGCAGATTCCTGAGCTCTTTCTAGATCTAATGAATCAGAAACACTGGAGTTTGAATCCAGAGATGAGATTTTTATATAACAGTCCTCCTGTACCTACTCAGGTAATTCTTTTGCCCTAGGTTTGACCCTCCTGTGGCATAACTGCTGCATTACCCACATTTTTTCCTACAAGTCTTCCTGGTGCTTCAGCTTTGCTTCCGCTCTTGAACTCATGATGCCAATACAAATAGGGAGGCCTCAGGTAACCAGGACAACTGCAGCACAGGAAACCATAGAGGCTCAGCACTCCACAGGCATCATGGACAGTGGCTATGCTGGCTTGCTTTCTCCTTAGGGACTTGGTCAGACTTCTTACTTCCCAGCCTCAGAGTACCCAGACTGGAAGATACCCAGGGCTATACCACAGACCCTGATTTCACAGATCTGGTAGTGGAACATAGAATGGGTAGGGGCTGGGATGTGGCTCAGGACATGGTAGACATCAATCCTTTGGTGATAACAAGACATAAAAGGAATGGTGAGGGAAACTTTTGTTCTAACATTGATATTCCATGTCACCTTTGGTGATAACTGAATGGTGAATTTTGTATGGTAAGAATTACATTTCCCAAAGAGCTGGTTAGATTACAAACTTTGGAGTCAGGATGCTTCCATTTATTTATATTATTGATACCTGTTTCATTGGACCTTGAGTATTGGATATTTTTCATCCCCCTCACTAGATGTTCATAATTTGAGGCCAGAAGATTTAGAAATGTACTTTTTTTTTTTTTTTTTTTTTTTGGTGGTGGTGCTGGGGATCCAACCCAGGGCCTCATGCATGCCAGGCAAGCACTGTACCATTGAGCCACAACCCCAACTCAACAATGCACTTCTTTTTTATTTTTTATTTTTGGTACTGGGGATTGAACCCAGGGACATTTAACCACAGAGCCACATCCTCAGCCTTTTTTATTTTTTATTTCAAGACAGGGTCTCCTTAAGTTGCTTAGGGCCTTGTTAAGTAGCTGAGGCTAGTTTTGAACTTGCAATCTGAACTACTTCAGCCTCTCAAGCTGCTAGGATTATTGGTGTGCCGTCACCATACCCAGCTCAGCAATGCACTTCTAATACACTGCGAACAGGTAATGTTTAGCCAGAAAAGAAGAGTTGCTAAATAATGAATTTGGGTTCAATTTATACTTATAGTCATTTGTTTAAGGAAGATCATCTGGCTTGGTTAAGTCCCATTAAAATCATGAATAAATGGAAATCTAATTACACTTAGATGCTTGAAAATGTTAAATTGTTCACCTCTATGGAGCATTCAAGGTAGACTAGAGTAAGGGGGAGAAAAGGGTAATAAGGCAGAATTGCTAGTGGTAGGACTCTCATGTGGGAGAGGGATTACATTTATCTGGTTTAACTCCAGAGGATGGAATGAGAACTTTAATTCAGATGACAGTGATAGGGGACACACTTTGGTTTGATAAGGAAAAATTTGAAATAATTGAGGACCCCAAATTGGAAAGAGTTAAATTATTAGGGAGTGAATTATTTGTGACCTCTATATATTCTTTATGTAGAGGGTAGATTACCATTTGCACAAGTTTGGATGGGACTTTCACATTAAATAAGGTTTAACCCATAAGGAGAAACAGGCAAATTTAGCCAAAGTCAATTCATCTTTTTTATTATATGATTTTGTGGCAACTATTCAAGTTATTACTATTTTTTTAGGTATCTATGCCAAATTTACCCCCTTGAGTCATTCAACATTAGAGTTGGCATAAAGGTCTTTAGAGATTTTTCAGACTCTGTTCCTTAGCTCTCAGGATATTCATGAATATCTCAGAAGTGGTTGAGAGGAGTGAAGTGAAGATCTCTGGACCCTTTACCTATGCTTCAACCGGAACAATCTTACTTTTATTTGTTTTAGAAATTAAATTTCCTTCGAGAAGGGCGGCTGCTAAAAAAAAAAAAATTGCATTGAGTGCTGATATTCTAAGATCTTCATTTATGCAGGGAAATTGAGATGTGGACTAGGGAAGTATCACACAGCTAATAAAATTCAGAATAAGTTTTCAAATCTAGCTCTTCTAGTTTTTTTTGTTTGTTTGTTTTTTGTTTTTTCTTTCTCATTTTTCTTTTTGTTGGGGCTAGGGATTGAACCCAGGGCATTACCTATGCTAGGCAAAGCAGTGTGCCACTGAGCTACATTCTGAGGCTGGCCTCAAATTTAAAGTCCTCCTGCTTCAGACTCTTGAGTTGCTAGGATTTATAGGCATGAGTTACCACACCCAGCTTTCCCTCCTTATAATTCACTAAAAGTGTTTAGTGTTTTTGTTGGCCCCCACCATGATAGAGAATTGTATTTCTTCAGATTTGATATTTTATATTAGCCACAAGTAGTCTCCTTTCTACTCAATGTATCCTTCTTCTGGCTGGCATTATATGTACTGTTGCCATTTTATTCTTTTTGAAACATCTTCATTGTGAGACTTTCCTGCTGAAGAACCTCTGTTGCCTTTAGGACCTTTTCTGCCTACACTGTTAGCATTCTTTAGGATCTTCCTATTAAGTTGAATGTGAGTCCAAATCCATCCTTGTTTGAGTAATTAATGGGCTGTGTAATAGTGAGATTAACTGAGTCTCTCCCTGCTCCTAGACTTCAACTTTGGAAGAATTTTCATGTGTATAGTTTTTTGTTTTGTTTTGTTTTTTGTTCTGTAACAGGAATCAAACCCAGGGGTGCTTAACCACTGAGCCACATCCCCAGTCGTTTTAAATTTTTTATTTGGAGACAAGTTCTCGCTAACTTGCTTAGTGTATCACTAAATTGCTGAGGCTGACCTTGAACTGTGATCCTCCTGCCTCAGCCTCCCAAGTCACTCAGATTATAGGCATGTGCCATAATACCTGGTTTTTATGTGTATAGTTTTAATCAGGTGTGATGCGAAGATACAAAAAAAAAAAAAAAAAAAAAAAGAGAGATAGAAAATCAGAGCTAACAAAAAGCAGTTTTAGGGCTGGGGCTGGGGTTCAGTGGCAGAGTGCTTGCCTAGCACTTGTGAGGCACTGGGTTCAATCTTTAGCACCACATAAAGATAAATAAATAAAATAAAGGCATTCTCTCCACCTACAACTACAAAAAAAAAAAAAACTTTAAAAAAGCATTTTCATAACAACACATAAAACATAATTCTGTTTTTAAAAAGAAATATGAGATACATAGAAATTGGAAGAAAACAAAACTGATAACAGATATTAATTCTGATGAAAGAGGTTGAGAACAGATGGGGAGTGGGCAGGTGAGGAAGGAGAAATTTGAAATATATATTTCTTCACCAAGATGAAGGAAGCTTCTGGGATAGAAGGGAAACCAAAAGAACCTGTCTTGGAACTGATGGAGAAGGGCTTGGTTGCAGGAAATGCTTGACTGATTTGCCTGGCTCTGCTGCTACTTCTTTGGTTATTGCATTACTGCTAAAGAAGTAAGTAAAATCCCAACAGATAATTTGGTTGGTCACGTGTTATCCATTGCTCTATCAGGATGCACAGAGAAAGAATCGGGGAAGGAGCTCGTTGGTTTACTTTTTTTTTCTTTTTTGCAGTGCTAGGGATTAAACCCAGGGCCTTGTGCTGGCCAGGGAAGCACTCTTTGAACTGAGCTATGTCCCCAGCCCCTCCTTGGTTTCTTGGTTAAAGGAGGAAAACACTTGATTTTGCTCATCCAACAAAGGCTATAAAGAGATGTGGTGAGTTAATTGTTTGAAAGGACATCAGAAAACTCAGGAAGAAGACATGGATGCTGTTCACTGAATCCATACCCTTGATCCTGGGGCTTTTTATTTTTAACCCTTGACTCAACCCAAGGCTTCTGGTGTATTTAACACTGGAGATTGAAAGGCAGTGAGTTAAGGAGTCAGGGGAGAGGAGAAGTGTAAGATGGGATAGAGAGAGCAGTTAGGTCTCACATTAGCTCTAATCCCCTTCCTGTGCTTACACAGAAAGCCTTTTTGGTTCCTGATACTTAAAATTTGTAAGTTGAATTACAAATTAAAAAAAATAAATAAAAGTATCTATCTGGCTATTGTAACAACCAGCACCTCTGATGGTGAAGTCACTCTTTGCTATGCCATACCAAGTGTGGCCAAAGGGGCATCTCTGACCATCTCCAGTGCATGTGTATGGCAGGGTAGTGGGTAGGAATGGTGTCCGGCTGCTGATTCTCTGCCATCTTGGGAAGGTCCAGGCTCCAAGCAGGTTATGTAGGAGTGTTCTGTTTTGCCGACAGCAGGGCTTGTTTATGACACATCAGCCTTCTGATAAAAAAATGGCTCATTTCAATCCTTGTCATAGCTTGGGGCTGATTTTGAAATTTAACTTGAGTTAATCATGAGAGGGTATGCCAATTTGCACTGTAAGTTCTTTGGATTGGAAAGCAAATTCCCTAACCCACTCATGTCCACTAGACAGAGACACCCATTCCTCAGAAATGTTTTAGAAGACTGAAGGAGCAAGGATAATCCTATGCTACCAATGAACTAATTAACCTCTGTTGTGATTTGTTGGCCAGCCACTGTCCATAACAAAAAAAGACTTTTTTCTTTTTTCTTTTGGTACTAGGGATTGAATGCAGAGGTGCTTAACCACTGAGCCACATCCCCAGTATTTTAAAATTTCATTTTATTTATTTTTGAGACAGGTCTCACTAAGTTGCTTAGGGTCTCAATAAATTGCTGAGGCTAACCTCAAACTTGTGATCCTCCTGCCTCAGCTTCCTAAGTTGCTGGTAATACAGCATAAAAACTTTTAAGTAACTCCTTAACTGTCTCAAAATAGTTATGTTTTCCATTTTTTAAAATAAAATTTAGACATAAGAAGGTGAACCCATCTTAAGTATATAATTCAGTGAGTTTTCACAGATGTGAATGCCTGTGTAGTTACCTCCCCAATCAAGGTATAGAACCTTTTATCTTCCCTCATTATTATTTTTTATTTAAAAAACTTTTTTTTTAGTTGTAGCTGAACACAACACCTTATTTTTATGTGGTGCCAAGGATCAAACCCAGTGCCTCACATATACTAGGCAAGTGCTCTACCAGCCCCTATTTTTTTAAATTACTTTTTAATTTTTTGGGGGAAAGGGTCTCACTATGTTGCGCAGGCTGGCCTTGAACTCCTGGGCTTAGAAAAATTCTCCTGCCTCAGCTTCCTGAGTAGCTGGACTATGGTGCATGCTACTATGCCTGGCCCATTACCTTTTGCATTGTTCTCCCGCATCCATTCATCTGATTCCTGTAGGTCTGTTTTTCCTATTGCAGGGCTTCATATAAATGGAAGCACAGAGTGTGTATCCTGTGTTTGACTTCTTTAATTCAGCATACTGTTTTTTTTTTATTTGTTAATGTTTTGTGTATATCAAACACAAAATATTGCAGAACAGTATTTCATTGAATGGATGTCCTCTTATGGTACAATTTGTTTATCCATTCATCTATTTATGGGTATTTGAGTTAATCTCCACTTTTTGGAAGCTGCTATGAAATTTATAGACAAGTTTTTTTTTTATGGAAATATGTTTTTATTTTTCTTGGATAAATACCTGTGAATGAAACCTTAGGTCCTGTGGTAAATGAATATACTTGATAAAGAATGAACTGCCCAAATGTTTTCCAAAGTGGCTGTACAATTTTACACTTACCTATATTGTGTGAGAGTTCCAGTTACTCTACATCCTCATTAACACTTAGTATTTTCAGTTTTTAAAATAATTATTCTAGTAAGTGTGTAGTGGTGTCTCATTGTGCATTTTCCTAATGATTACTGATATTGAACATCTTTTCATGTACTTATCTGTCACCAGTATCTCATATTTGATGGAGTCTACTTAAATCATTTGCCTGTTTTTTTTTTTTTTTAAAGTAGAATGTTTGGTTTCTTGTTATTGAGTATTAAGTGTACTTTATTTTGGATACAACTCGTTGTGAGTATATGAATTAAAAATATTTGCTCCCAGTTGGTGGCTTGCCTTTTTATTTTCTTTATGGTGTATTTTGAAGAGCAGAAGTTTTAAAGTTCTGGTCAAGCCTAATTTCATACTTCCTTCAGCCAATTATTGCATTTAATTAGTTTCTTCCTTCCCCAAACAAGGTATGACAACATTAACTTAAGAATTTTAAACACATATTTTGCTGACTTTTTTCTATTTATGTATTATTTTTATTTGGTTTGCTTCATGGGGCAGGAGGGAAGTTTACTGCCATTGAGGTCATCAACTCTTTCTCAAATCCTTCAAGCAGTCTTTTCCTTGGGGAGTTGTCCCATAAAATTCTAATCATTACTATTATGCAATGTCAAAATACCTTATACATGTAGCATCAGCAGGACACATGCCCACACCCAGTGAAGCAAAGTCATTTCCTATGGAACTTATGTGTGCGTGTGTGAGGTGATAGGTGATGCCATGATTGTGGATGAACTCACCAAGGAAGTAAGTCTGGGAAGAAGAATGCAGAAACCAGAGGACAGGAGCATAGAGGAAAATCCCATAGTTCAGAGGATGAAGAGGCTCTTCTCGGTGAGAGATCGGTTGGACCTTAAGATGGAAGGATGAGTAGGAGTATGGTTTGTTGTAGAAGCTGTGGTAAGAAGGAAGTGACAATCATCAGTGTCAAATGATTGAGGTGTCACTGGAGGAACATGTTGTCACCTGTAAACTAGTAACTTTACTATTTTATGATGTTCTTCCTCATTTAGATCATTTATTAAATTTTTACACTGGACTACTTAAGTCCATGACAAGTATTTATTGAGCTAAATGCAAGCTGAGGAGGGGTTTCTCTCTCTCTCTCTCTCTTTTTTAAACCTAGAGTCTACACATGCCAGGCTAGTGCTCTACCACTGTACATGAAACCTCTATCAATTTTTACTGGTTGCTTTAGTTAATTTTGTGCTCTTGTCACAATGCTCAAGAGTAGGAAATGTATAAAGAATAGATTCATTCAGATATATTTCTTATAGGTCCAGGGGTCTTGCAGGCAAGGGCCTTGCTGCATCATCCCTGTGTGGAAAGTAGGAGGGATAGGGAGAGGAGAAAGAGGGAGAAAGAGAGAGGTCAAACTTATTCTTTAATTAGGAACCCACTCCTGTGATAATAATCTTTTTTGGGGGGTACTGGGGATTGAATAGGGGCACTTGACCACTGAGCCACACTCCCAGCCCTATTTTGCATTTTATTTAGAGACAGGGTCTCACTGAGTTGCTTAGGGCCTCACTAAGTTGCTGAGGCTGGCTTTAACTCCTGATCCTCCTACCTCAGCCTCCCAAACTGCTGGGATTACAGGCATGCGCCCCTGTTCGAGGATATGAGTAATCTTGATCCGTCCAGGAAGGGAGAAGTCCTCAGGACTTAATCACCTCTTAAAGGGCCTACCTCTCAATACTGTTGCACTGAAGATTAAATTTCCAACACATGGACTTTGGGGGACATATTCAAACCATAGCACTGGTATATTTGTTAAATGGAAACTATAGAACTATTTCAGTGATGCTTAAAAGAACTCTTTAGTTATTCTTTCATCCTTATGGCATCTTTAAAAGAAAACCCTCATACATTTTTATTACAAAAGTATAAAATGTATGAAAATGTAAGTATAAAAAGTATAAATATATAATTAATCATTGAAAAGAGAGAGAGAGAGAGAGAGAGAGAGAGAGAGAGAGAGAGAGAGAGAGAGAGTGTGTGTGTGTGTGTGTGTGTGTTTTGGCCCCTGATATTCCCAAGAGATAATCATTCAATATTTTGATTTATGTGTATTTGTAAAAGTGAACTTATTCTATACATTTTTCAACCTTTCTGTTTCAATGATGGATGGTAAAATCTTTGATATAGTCTCTGAAAGAATGTTTTAGTGAGTTTGCTTGGATTTTAATGTATAGGTGTAACCAACTTATATATAGTGTCTGCTGGTGGTGAAATATAAGACAACTTAGTAAATGACAAAACTGGGATATGACCACTTCAGAGTCACATCTATGTTCATCAAAACACAACTTTACCCCAGATTTCTTATTACTTCATTCAAGCAATTTAGAATAATTTCCTGGCTTTTTTTTTTTTTTTGCGGTGCTGGGGATTAAACCCAGGTCCTGTGCTTGCAAGGCAAGCACTCTACCAACTGAGCTATCTCCCAGCCCCCTGGCTTTTTGTTTTTATTTATTTTGGTACTGGGGTGCTTAAACACTGAGCCACATCCCCAGCCTTTTTATTTTTATTTTGAAACAGCTCTCGCTAAGTTGCTAAGGCTGGTTTTGAACTTGCCAGCCTCCTGAGTCACTGGGATCATAGGCGTGTACCACCATGCCCAGCAATTTTTGGCTTTTTAAATAAAATGTATCTTCAAAGAATAATTATTGTCACCAGTAAATGCATATTTCTTAAAATGAAATAACATGGATGTTATATTTTTCACCTATTAAAAAACTTTCAGGAATAATATTACCTAATCTAACAAATGCAGGAAGATAGTGAGAGAGTATAGTCTGGTATAACTTAGAGAGAAATTTGGCAATCAAAAACTCTTAAAGCAATTCTATTAACCCATCAACTTTACTTCAAGAATTTAGCTAAAGAAAACAAGCATAGATTTAGCCTCAAAGATACTCACCCCAGTACTGTTTATAATAATGAAAAATTAGGAGAGATCTAAAAAAGTTTCTTTTTTTCCTTTTGGCACTGTGGATTGAATTCAGGGGCACTCTGCCATCGAGCTTACATCCCCAGCCCTTTTAAAATTTTATTTTGAGACATGGTCTCACTACATTGTCCAGGCTGGTCTCTAGTTTGTATTCTTCATGCCTCAGCCTCCTGAACAATCCAGATTACAGGAATTATTTGGATTTTTACATAGACTGATCTGTTTGACTCATCTTGAAGTTTAAGGGGTTGCCAGTCATGTTCTTGTCTTTATCAGCAGCCCCCTACCCACATTATCCTGAGGACTGGGATCTAGTTCACTTTCAAATAGGAAAGACTCTTTATAATTACCATTTACATGTTTTACAACACGCAAGTTTCTTTCATATTTATTTTCAGTATAAATAGGTCTTACCCCGGGGATCCTGGAAACTGTTTATTTGACTTTAGTCAGCTTAGTTTAAAGCCTAGATTTGAAAAGGAAAACAAAACGGTTGTTTTCCTTCTGAACCACAGTGATAGGTAGACTTCTTGACCTTTTCCTTAGCAGTTGAGTTACTCTCCATACTGACAGATGTTCTCAGCTGTCACTTGGTGGGAGAGTTCCAGTATAACATTACCACTTTTTTCCTTCCCGGTGATCTAGCAGGTGTTTGTGGACAATGACTGAGTACCCTTCTACTCATATGGAGTATATGCAGCCATATAGATAATGCCTGTTGTTTTAGAACCCTCTTCTCATCAAAATACATGTTTTGTTTTATTTTTTAGATTGTCATTGTGACTCTCAAGGGTCTACAATCAGTCGTGTAGTTCATCTTGTCTGGTGTTTGATCCAGATTTGCTTCATGGAAAATCAAACACATTGACTCTATTCTAGGGCCAGACGGTACCCGACCAATCCTAGTTTTTTGTTTTTTGTTTTTTTTTTTTAATTTCTGATAGCAGGGATTGAACTCAGGGATACTATACTCCTGAGCTATATCCCCAGCTCTTTTCCTTATTTTAATTTTAAATGTTGAGACAGAGTCCCCACTAACTTGTTCAGGCTGACCTTAAGCTTGTAAGCCTCCTGCCTCAGCTGCCCTGGTTACAGGTGTGGTGCCACCATGTCTTGTTAAGCTTTTTTTTTTTGGTGGTACTGGGGATTGAACCCAGGGCCTTCTGCATGTGGAGGCAAGCACCTCTACCAACTGAGCTATATTCCCTGCCCTAGCTTTGTTTTTTAATGAAATTATGCATGAAATTATCTTAATCATGTTTTGTGGGTTTTTTTTTTTTTCTCCCACTTTGGTACCAGGGATTGAACCCCGGGCACTTAACAACTGAGCCACATCCCAACCCTTTTTTATATTTTATTTAGAGGCAGGGTCTTGCTGAATTGCTTAAGGCTGTCACTAAATTGCTGAGGCTAGCTTTGAACTCATGATCCTCCTGCTTCAGCCTCCCAAACTGCCAGGATTACAGGTGTGAGCCATCGTGCTCAGTGCTAATTATTTCTTGTAAGCTGTTTTAGTCATAATTCTTTTATTTAGATCTACAAATTTGGATTACACTTTCTGTAATACTTCACTATTATCTTTGGCCCCAAATTGTTGGCCTTCAGAAAAGCCCTTTTAGTTCTGATATTTCCATTCTGATCCTCTGATGTTTTTAATCTTTCTGGTGGCCCATTTTGTCCACTGCACAATATGATAATCAGGTTTGAATTTTGTAAAATAGAGAGTGTTTGTTTGAAAGGCATCAAATCCATCTTCCCCTGTTGCAGGTTTGGAGATATTTATGGGATAAAGAAGCAGAGTGATCTGGGCTGGGACTGGAGATCAGTGGCAGAGCACTTGCCTAGTATGTGTGAGGCACTGGGCTCGATCCTTAGCACAATATAAAAATACATAAATAAAGGCAATCTGTCCATCTACAACTACAAAAGAATTTTCTTTTAAATTAAAAAAAAAAAGCAGAGTGATCTGAGGCAAGGAGAAAGGCAATTGGAGATGAGTTAGTGGTAGGCACATGCATAATCAATCTTCATGGCTCTTCATGGGATACACATTCAGAACTGGTGGCATTAGCTTGATCTAAGGGTGTTTTCAGTCTCCTGACATCAAAAGGTCCCCACCATACACCCATCCAGGCCCAAGTGAAGAGTTGGTTTTAAACAAAATAGTCTATATGCTGGGTGTGTGGTGGCTCATGCCTGTAATCCCAGCAACCCCGGAAGCTGAGGCAGGAGAAATTGAAAGTTCAAAGCCAACCCCGGCAAGTTAGTGAGGAACCTAAGTAACTTAGGAGGACCCTGTCTGAAAATAAAAATAAAAAGGACTGAGGATGTGGCTCAGTAGTTCAGTATTTCTGGGTTCAATCCCCAGTACTGCCACAAAAAAAAGAAGAAAAATGACCATACAGTTTCTGAAAAGTAACCCAGGCAACTGTTACCATCATGAAGCACATGTCAGAGGTGTCATTTACAGCAAAACTAGTGGGAGACTATTAATACATGGTTCAGCTGTGTTCCCTCCAGAATTAGTGATTTGTTAAGTTCAAGTGAAAGCAGGTAACTATAGCAAGTGAAGGTGAGAGGGTTTATTCAGGTTTTCCTTCCGTTTCACTATGAGGGATATCACGTGGGTTTATCTATTTAAGGAAATTCTGTGTTTCCCTTTGAGGTTCCATTGCCTTCCTTTAAGACATTCAAAATAGCAAGCATCCTATTGATGCTATTGAAGGTTATCTTTTATACTTTCTTATTTATGATTAATATTAGTTTAACTTAAAATTTGGTAAAATTAAAGAAAATTATAAATAATGAAAATATTATTTTAATTAAAAATTGAAAGGTAATACTTGCACATATGTTACAAAATTAAAGAAATACAAAATAATAAATGAAAAAAATTCTCCTTTGCATCTTGTCACTCAGATACCTCATTCCCTTTCAGGTAGGCATCAATATTAGCAATTTCCATCCAACATCTACATTTTAAGGCATAATCAATTTCTGGCCCCTTTTCTAACATCCCTCAATTATTAATCATATTTACTCTGTAGTAGTATCATGGCTTAATATTGAAAAATAAATTTAAGATACAAAAGTGTTCAAGCAATCAGAATATTTTTATATTAGAAACATTACATTTTGGACTGGGGTTGTACTCAGTGGTAGAGTGCTTGCCTCGAATGTGTGAAGCACTGGGTTTGATTCTCAGTACCACATATAAATGAATAATAAAGGTCCATCAACAACTAAAAAAAATATTTTAAAGAAAAGAACATCGCATTTAGAAAATTGCATGTGGCATGCACTGCTTCTGGATGTATGCAAGTTCCTAGATGTCTGACCCTCCTGCATTGTTTTGGCCTGCTTCAAATACTTGCCCCCTCTTCCCAGGTATTAACATTGATAAGCTGTCACCTTCCTGTTTGCTTTCTCTTAGCCCAAGGACTTGTTAATTTGGGGTCCTTGGCCTCTTTGAGGATGATCCAGGATCCCTGTATATCTGCCTAAATTAAAACAAAAAACAAAAAACAAAAAAAAACTGCTTTTGCTGGGAGCCATGGTGCCATGCCTATAATCCAAGGGACTCAGGAGGCTGAAGGAGGAGGATCATGTTCAAGGCCAGCCTGGCAACTTAATGAGACCCTGTTTCAAAAGAGAAAATAGGAAGGACTGGGAATATAGCTCAGTGGTTAAATATGTCCCAAGTTCAATTTCCAGTACCAAAAAAAGAAAGCTGTTATTTGATATTCTAACCCTCAATCTGTCTGTCTTCTATGTCTGACAATATCTGGCTCTTTTTTTTTTTTTCACTTAGAAGATGACCTTGCCTCATCATTTAGGAATATAGTTGAAATCCTTATTTCATATAATCCTTCCTTTATTTCAATGTATTGTAGAAGATTTGAGTGAGATTTTTCCTATTGCTCTGAATTTGGGGGCAAAAACTGGGGCCAAGGAAGCACTAAGTACCTATTTTAGAGATGGTCACTAATAAATGGGGTCAGATAACCCTTCTAGGGCTTCAAAAAAGTAGCAGAACTGGCCCTGCTACTTCTAGTCACTGATCCAACCTGTCCCTCATGCCCCACCTCCATTCCCAGCCTATATTAGATATCACTTGAAGGAGTCAGGAGCTTACCAGGTGTGTGTTCCCCTTCTTTCCTTCCCAAACCAAACAAGTGGGTATCAAAGAGAATTTATGTGAAGGAAAGGCTGACTTCTCATTCTCTGGTTAGACTGTTTAGACAGTGGACTTGTTCAAGTCATTTACCTAGCTGAGAAGAAAGGCAATTAGAGGGAGGTGGAAGGGCAGAGTGAGGGAGTCATTTGTATTTTTTCTGCTTGGCTTAGCAAGGAAATGCAAGTTTCTGTGATGAAAGGGATACCGAGGAAAATAGCTGGACTTGAGCCATCTTGCTGGTAACCCATCTAAAATGTTGCTTGCTGGAGAGAAGCTAGGAGGGTTCAAATAGATGACTTGGAGTAGAATTGTCTACTTAGAACATAACTCAATGGAGAGGCCCCACAGGACCTTCTAAAAATTGCACAAAAGTCCCATATTGGAGCTAGCATCTTGACATCTGTGAAACAATAGGTTGGGATGGCCTGTCATCTACAGTAAACAGTGGTTTGCAATTGCCACCATTAAATAGACAGCCATCCCTTTCCTCCCGCTTTCCTCCCAGTTCTCAACCACTGAAGAACTAGAACGCTTCCAGAGAATATTCCAGAGGATTAGAAAGAAGAGAAGCAAAAGAAGGGACCATACTCTCCTCCTGTCTTCAGGTTCCTTAAACTGCCACTCAAGCCTGGAATGGAAGAGGGGAGGAGACTGGCTCTGCATTGGACCTAAAATTGGTGTTTTAAACCAGGTTGGGCTGAATTTGTAGGTAACCAAAGGGTACAGAGTGTTATGGACCTTGTGCATGATGTTGTGAAGAGACGCATAAAAGATGTTTGTCAGGGCAAAAATGCAGTCTGTGATAGAGCTGGGAATGGTTGCACATGATTGTAATCATGGATGCTTGGGAGGCCATGGCAGGAGGATTGCAAGTTCAAGGCCAGCCTTGGTAACTTAGACCCTATCTTAAAATAAAAGGGCTGGGGATGTAGGTGGGAGTGCTTACCTGGTATGCAGGAGGTCCTGAGTTCAATCCCCAGAACTGCAAAAAAAAAAAAAAAAAAAAAAAAAAAAAAAAAAAAAAAAAAAAAGTAAAATTTATATCCAACTGAAATATGTTAAATCTACCTATCACTAAATCCAACCGTGAATCCATCTATCTATCGCTAAATCCATCCCTAAATCTACTTTGCAATCTTTCCCTGCAGTCTCAGAGGAATTATTTTTTTCCTCTAATGTGATTCCCTCCATCTATATTCTTGTTTATCCAAGGAGAAAACATTTCTTTGACATCTTAAATGTATTGCCGAGTTGAAGTATAAAGATGAAACATGATAAAAATCCCTTCTGTCACAAAATGTACAACCTAATAGAGAAGGTAGAAAGTAACTACCTACTTTAAAATCCATTTTTTTTTTTTTTAGTGAAGGATTATGAAAGATGGACTGGGAAGGTCTCAAGGAAGAGTACTTACAAGGTAAGAGAAGATAAGATATTTCAGGATGATGGACAACACATAGGCATGAAATTATGTGGCCCATTTAGGAAACTATAGTTTTGTCAGTTTAGAAGGCATACATGGCTGCAGGTGAAGCTGGAGATCCTGGTGGGCTAGGGTTCTTATTCTCTATTCTATAGGCTAGTGACTTTAGACAGCAGTAAGACTTCCCCTGGAAAGGCATTGTAGAAAATTGTGGGCATTCTTAGTTTTGTGATGAGGGGTGGGGGCTATAGATGCTAGACTCTGCAATGTGAGAAACAATTCCACATAACTAAGAATGTATTTCATGAAAGAAGGAATTTTATCTTCTTAATCTTTGTATCTAGATGCTGACGATACACTTTTAAGTGTCAAAAAAATGTCCTGGAGTCTGTATGATTTAGATATTCCGAGTTCTGCAAGATCTTTGTATGTTCCACTGAACAGTTGTGTAGGGTACATGTAAATAAAACTAGTTTGTTATCCTAACACTGGCCTTTAATCTATTCTTTCTTTATGGAATGTCTTCTGATCTTATTTCTTTCTCTGTATTTTTTTCATCAGTGCATTATAGTTGTGCATAATGGTGGGATTTATTGTTTCATATTCATACATGCATACAATAAAAGTATAACTTGGCCAATATCATTCCCCAGTAAATCCCCCTTTCTTCCTTTCCTCCCTCCCCTGTCCCTGGTTCCTTTCCTCTGCTCTATTGATCTCCCTTAGATTTTCATGATGGATTTTATTTCTTTTAAATTCTGAGATACTCATTCCTTATAATTAGGTGGGAGCATCTGAGTGCTTCCTTAAGCACTTCTTTTCATTTTTTTTTTTTTTTTTTGGTACCGGCGATTGAATCCAGGGGCGCTTACCACTGAGCACATCCCCGGTCTTTTTGATGTTTTATTTTGCCACAGGGTCTCACTAAGTTGCTTAGGACCTGGCTAAGTGGCTGAGGCTGACTTTGAATTTTCGATCCTCCTGCCTCAGCCTCCCGAGTTGTGAACTTTCTTTGTGGTGTCACACCACCATATCCAGCTTCCGTAAGTCTTCTATGCATAGTTGCATAGTCATCCAACCATTTGCATATTGAAATACCCATTATTTTATTATAATCTATTGTGTTTTATTTCTTTTTTATGTTACAGTTAGGATATTTTGTTGATGCTTTGAGATTGTGTGTATATGTATGAATCTATGAAATTCATTTTAGGTTAAAAAGTCTCTATTATAAAATATTTATTAGAAGAAGGAACACTTAATTTTTAAAATTTTTTAAAATTGTAGATGGGCACAACACCTTTATTTTATTTATTTTTATGCAGTACTGAGACTTGAACACAGTGGCTCCCATGTGCTAGGCAAGCACTCTACCACTGAGCTACAACCTTAGCCAGAAGACTTGGTTTTTATAGCATCAAGGGTCACTACATAGCCATTGATTTTATGTTAATTTAAATTTCAGAGCTTAAATATTTTTATTTATGAGCTTCTTAAAATAATAACCCCTAACACAGTTATAAGTTGAAATCTAACATTTATTACCACGAGTGTAAATTTACGCACTGTGAATAGAAGATAGAAAATATTAATTACAAGTTGAAATAAACTGAGAATCATATTTCATGATAATTTGATAAAGCAGACTTTCAACTATTTTTTGAATAAAGCACATCACCTCTGAAATAAGTTACTGAATATTTTTTTTATTCACAGGTTTTATTGAGTGTATCTAAAATTTTTTGGTGGCTTGCAAACTTTCCAGTCACTTTTTTCTGTTTGTTTTAAATGAGGTTATTGAATTTTTGTATAATAAAATTCAATTTTTTAGTGTATTCCAGACTTTTAAAAGAAAATGTGTCACACCACCACCAACAACAGAAGAAGAAAATTACAAACCAATATCCTTGATGAACACAGGTGCAAAAATCCTCAATTCAATACTTGTAAATTGAATTCAATAGCACATTAAAAAAGTTCATACTCCATGACCAAGTTGGTTTTATTCCAGGGGTACAAGGATGGTTCAACAAATTCAAATCAATAAATATAACAGACCACATAAGTAGAACCAATGATAAAATCACATGATCATCTCAATAGGCGCAGAAAAATCTTTCATGAAATCTAACATACTATCATGACAAAAGCCCTGAAGAAAAGAGATATAGAAGGATCTTACCTTGACATAATAAAGGTTATATATGAAACATACATTACCAGAATCATACTAATTGGGGGAACACTTTTTCCTCTCATATCAGGACCAAGACAAGGATGTCCATTCTCATCACTCCTACTCCATGTAGCACTTAAATTTTAGCCAGAACATTAGGTAAGGGAAAAAAATAAAAGGGACACAAATAAGAAAGGAAGAAGTCAATTTATTCCTATTTGTAGATGGTATGATCCATACTTAGAAGACCCTAAATGCTCCACCAGAGGACTTTTAGATCTGATAAACAAATTCAATAAAGTAGCAGGATACAAAATCAACATATGAAAATTAATAGCTTTTTTATACACCAGTAATGAACCTGCTGAGAAATCAGGAAAACAATTTCAATTTACTATAGTTTAAAAAAAGAAAAACAGGAATAAACCTAACTGAGAAAGTGAAAGACCTTTACAAAAAAAACCTAACAAACAAACAAAAAAAAACTACAGAACACTGAAGAAAGAAATTGAAGAATTAGAAGATGGAAAGACCATGCATGATCATGGATTAGCAGAATTAATATTGTTAAAATGGCCCAATTACTGAAAACAATCTTTAGGCTTAGTTCAATACCCATCAAAATACCAATGACATTCTTCATAGAACTAGAAAAAACAACAGAAAATTCATATGGAACAAAAAAAGACCCTAAATAGTCAATACAATCCTGAGCAGAAAGGGCAACGGTGGAGACATCACAAATCAGATTTCAAGATATACTGCAGAGCCATAGTAACAAAACCAATATGGTACTGGCATAAAATGGATGTGTAGACTAGAGAAATAAAATAGATCTATCTATCTATCTATCTATCTATCTATCTATCTATCTATCTATCTATCTATCTATCTATTTTTGCTGTGCTGGGGATTGAACCCAGGGTCCCGTGCCTGCTAGGTAGATGCCCATTATTGAGTCTTACTCTCAACCCCGAATAAAGCTTTTCAAAATAACGAGAAATAAACCCATGCAGCTACAGCCATCTGATTCTTACCAAAGGTGCCAAAAACTTACATTGGAAAAAAGACAGCCTCTTTAACAAACAGTGCTGGAAAAACTGGGTATCCATATGTAGCTGACTGGAATTTGATCTTTCTCTTTCACTTTGTACAAAAATCAGTTCAAAATGGATCAAAGACCTAAGTGTAAAGTCTGAAACTTCGAAACTGCTAGAAGAAAATGTAGGGGAAACATTTCAAGATATAGAGACAAGCAGGGACTTCCTGAATAGGATTCCAACAGCAAATACTGACAAATTGGATTGCAGCAAAGTAAAAAGCTTTTTTAAAAAAAATTTCCTTAATTGTAGATAGATGCAATACCTTTATTTTATTTATTTATTTTTATGTGCTGCTAAGGATCGAACCCAGTGCCTCAGATATGCTAGGCAAGCACTCTTATCACGGAGCTACAACCCTAGCCCCAAGTAAAAAGCTTCTGCACAGCAAAGGAAACAAAAGAGTCAAGACAGAGCCTGCAGAATGAGAGAAACTTTGTCAGCTACTCTTCTGACAGAGGATTAATATTCGGAACATATAAAGAGCTTAAAAAACTTAACACCAAAATCCCAAATAACCCAATCAAGAAATGGGCAGGTGACTCAAACAGACACTTCTCAAAAGAAGTACAAGTGACTGGTAATTATATGAAAAATGTTCAATGACCTTAGCTATCAGGAAAATGCAATCAAAACCATATTGTGATCCAACTTCACTCCAGTTAGAATGCTTATCATCAAAATAAGTGCTGTTGAGGACATGGGAAAAAAGGAACCCTTATATTCTGTTGGTGGGAATGCAAGTTAGTACACACTACGGAAACCAGTATGGAGGTTCCTCAAAAAAACTGAAAATAGAACTATCATGTGATCCAGCTGTACCACTCCTCTGTATATACTTGAAGGAATTAAAGTCAAAATGCTACAGAGATACCTGCATGACATGTTTATTGCATGGTTATTCACAATATTTAAGTTATGGAATCAGTCTAGATCCACATTAACAGATGAATGGATAGAGAAAATGTGGTATGTATGCAAAATAGAATGTTATTCAACTATAAAGAAGAATGAAATCATGTCATTTGCAGGAAAATGAATAGAACTAGAGATCATTATGATAAGCAAAGTAAGTCAGACTCAGACAAGATTATGTTTTCCCTCATATGTGGAATCTAGGGGGAAACAAGAGGATGTGAAATTAGAAGGGAGATTGTTGGAGGGGAAGGAGAGAGGGAAGAAGAGGGGTTAAGGGGATGGAAATGATAAAAGTATGTTATATGTGTGTATGAATAAGCCACAATGAAACCCACTATTCTGCATAATTAATGTATATTTTAAAAAAGTAAATGTGTGGGCTGGGGAGATAGCTCAGTTGGTAGAGTGCTTGCCTGTCAATGCACAAGGCCCTGGGTTCGATCCTCAGCACCGCAAAAAAAAAAAAAAAAAAAAAAAAGTAAATGTGTCACTAATGTATTTTACTTTGGCTGTACTGGTTATAATTACAACATTGGCCAAAACACCCCCATTTCTGTTTTATTTATTTATTTTTATGGGACTGGGAATTATATAACACCCCAATTCTAATGTCAGGCTTTACCCTTCACAGAATATGAATACAATGGGGAAAGGCCAGAAAACACATTAGTTTAAGGCATCTTGGTTAATCTTTAAAATTTTCACTAGGCCAGTTCTTTGGAAGTTCTTACATTCTAGGACAATGAGTCACAGTAAGACGTGGCACAGGTGAAAGACATGGCTTTCTTTTGTAAAATGGGACAAGGACTGATGTCCACACAGGTCATGCTCAGGTAGATCAGTTTTAGGAAATGGTACCTATGAAAGTTGAGGGTCTGGAGCAGATTTCCTTAGGACCATCTCTGTATATGTACCCCTTTGAAAATCTTTCTGGGCTACCCCTGTTTTGATGGCTGCTACCTGAGGTTTCCTGAAGGTGCCTGAGAGGCTCTCTGAGAAGGGGGAAAGAGAAGGGGAATTTCAGGACCACTCCTGCTGCTTCATCTGGAGTTTCTGGGCATTTTTTCTTTTTAGTCTCCTCCTCCTCCTCCTCCTCCTCCTCTTCCTCCTCCTCTTCCTCCTTCTTTTAAATTCTGTTTTACATTTAAACTTTTATTTGAAGGAAGGGCTTTGCTACTAAAAATAAGTCTGAAAAACACAGCTTCCATGGGGAACCATTTAAGGATTTTAAGCAGGAAAGTGACATAATTAGGTTTTTGTTTGAAAAGGTCACTTTGGCATCTGAACACATGGTGGAGGCTGGATAGGAGGGAGGCAAGACTGGAGATCCAAAGACTTGAAACTGTCCAAAGGAAAAATTATCAAAACTGGCAATTCTGGGCTCCATCTCAGAGTGGCAGCATCTACTTTAGATGGAGCAGGAGCTTCTGAGATTGCCAATCCCCACCCAGCCTCTCCATTTGCCTAGCTCCTGAGGGCCTTGACCTTGGCCTCTACCTTTGAGACCCCTGCCTTAGAGTAATTTTTGACTCTTTGCTCTTCATCCTGCAGATCTGATCAGTCACCAAGGCTTGTTTCTTCCTTCAAGTTATCTGAGGTTTGTTTCTCCCTCTATTTACAACCTATCATCCTACATTAGGCACTGACTGTTTTGTGCTTAGATTTCCCCAATAATTCTTACCTGTTCTTCCTGCTTTCAGTTTGCCTGCCAATCCATCCTTCATTGCTGCTGCATAACAACTTTTTGTTTTTCATGATATTATTGCACATGCAGAAATAGTTCTGTTTTGTCAAATTTTTGCTTCAAATTTCTCTCCCTCTCCCCAGTATATGACTTCTCTGGAAAATTCTAAGCAGAACAGAAGGTTAAAATAGTGATGGGTACATTTCCATTCTCAAGAAACTGTAGTTACCATGTTTTCCTTTTTTTTTTTTTTTTAAGGTGAGTTATTCGAAAATTTAGCAGGACTTGGAAGGTGAGGGAACACATTGTTACTTTCCTCTTGACACTTCTTAGGGAAAGATTTTGTGAAGAAAGTGGAATTTTAAGTAGAGTAGAGAAGAGACTATAACAGAGAATATTATGTTAAGATTTTATACTATCAAATGTTCCTCCGGTGGCAAGTAAATACAGGTGTTGGTATTGATGGTGAAGGGTGACGGTGGGGTCACAGTGAAACAGTCTATGTTGGGGAGACAAGCCACTGGAACACTCACAGAGATGTTGGTTCAGCCTGGATGAATAGACAGATGAATGAATGGATGAATAGACAGGCATAATACCATTCACCTGGATCTTGAAGCATCAAGAATATATGGTTTCTCTTCCTGACAATTCCTAAATTCCTCTTGCAGGAGTCATTGCCTCTCTCCGAGGCATTTTCCACTGGAAAACCACTCATCTGGATTGTGTTTTCAACAAAGCTGATTCTAGCCCCTGTTCATCTTTTATAACACACATATAGACAGGTAAGGTGGAAGTTGATTTGAAAATATTTTGAATTTAAAAACTTCTTTACTTTCTTTCTTTTTTGGTGGTGCTGGGGATTGAACCTAGCGTCTTGTGCATGTTAAGCCTACTCTGTACCACTGAGCCTCACCCCCAAAGAAAGAGATGTATGAATTCAGAGAAATTGGCGCCTTACACAATCATAGCAGCTCTCTGAGGATTCAGGAGGATGAACTGGACCCCAGATCCATAATCATCCTGTGTGCTGTGTGGTTCTGGAGGGGAATAGGAAGTGGAGGGAAGTAGTTCAGGAACAGCAATGGTTTGACCTGTTTTCAGGATTCTCTCTCTTCCTCGCTGGGGCTAAAATAAATATAGTAATGTAGACTTAGAATATCTTTCCTTGCCTTCTCTACACTTTACTACTCTTCTCTTTTCACACTGCTGCCTCCTTTTCCTTTATTGAAATGTGTCCCATAAATTCTACCTTTCATGCCTTATTCGATTTTACTTTCCATGGCTGTTCTCTGCCCTCTGTTGGTAGGTTCTCTTGGATCTGTCTAATTTGTTCTCTTGCATCTGTGTGATGAGGGCAACTGCATATAGTCAAAGCCTTTTTCTGCAGGTCTAGCTGATCAAGTGGAAAGAAGATTGGAGGATGTTTTGTTTCACTGGAATCCTGTGGGGATGGGAGGCACAGTCTGGTGCAAAGTAAACCCAAGGACCCAGATTTGGTTTTGCAATCAGGTCAGTTTTAAAACTGTTCACTGCTGTCAGTTTGAGGCATTAGGGACAGTTGTCTTCTACCATGGAGAAGATTAGTATGAGCCTGAATCCCATGGTGGTCCCAGAAGTCTGCTAAGGTCTTGAGGCTCCTTTGGCCCAAGTGTGACTGGGGTTAGGATTTCTTTCTGCTAAGGAACATGGAAACTACAACAACTTCTAACAGCTAGCCAATTTGATGGTCTGCAGTTTGGTTTTGGATCTGAACCATTAATTCAGAAGCATGAATCAGTGTTTGGGCCAGAAGACATTACAGGTGATATCTGAAGATTGTAGGAAACCATAATGACCCTACAGAAAGGATGCTGGCACCCTAGCTGGATGCTGCTTAGGTCAGTAGAGTCTGAGTTTTCCCACACTTTGTATGAGCTGTTCTGTGACTTCCATTTCTTCTGGGCTTGAGCCAGGAGACATTGTCTTTGGGGGCATCGTCATTGTGCCCCAGGGGTTCCAACAGTATGTTCCCCCAAAGGAAAGGGTTGTATCATTCTACTTTCTTTGTATTCACCCCTACAACTTGTGCACTGCCTCCAGTGTTCAATAAATAAATGCAGTATCAAAGAATAAAAAGGCATTGTCCTTAATATCCTTCCCCACACCACTAGGTGTCGCCTTCATCTCAGAGAAACTGCCCCTCCTCAGTTTATACTTCCACCTCCGTCCCTGTCTGCTCAGGAGCTCTTAGCTTCTTGGCACTGTGATTTCTGAAGTGGCTCAAGCAGGAGAGAATCGGTGGCTCTCAATAGGGAGAAGAATGGGCTTATGTGCATTTCCTTTGTGACAGTTTGAGAAAACTCCCCAAGGTCCCATAGCAGTTTCCCCTGCAACCATGATGTCATCTGTCACAATCTGTTCCTCAGGATGGGATCAGCACTCCAGATGTGGGTACTTGTGTGAACTTTCTAGGTTGGAAGCTTGAGGAGGGGAGCGGGAGAAGGAGGGGTACAATGGACTTCTTTGATGGGGTCTGCTGGGCTCAGTCAGTCTATAAGCATCCATCAGGTGCTGCACAGGGAGACAAAAGAAAGAAGAGGCCTCACAGCAGATGGCTGGTGGAAGCTGGCGAGCTATGGCTGACCTCTGAGGACATGTGGAAGGCACAAGAGGGACCATGGAGACAGGAAGAGGGTGAGTGGAGGGTCGAGTCCCTATGAAGAGGCTAATGGGCTTCATAAGGACTCATGAAGAATGGAAGGTGAGCCCCTTGGTGCCTGAGGAGCCTGTCTCCCAGGGAGTCGTCTTGTCTTCCTACTGAAGGAATGACAGGTCCCTAGCAATTAGGAAGGTGGTATGGTTTTCTACACAGGGGACGGGCGAGGATAACTAAGTTTGGGGATTCCTGACTGCTTCTTGCAGATTGCAGCGAGTGAGGGACTCAGGGAGTTAAAGAGAAGGGACCTTAAAAAGAGCAAGGTAAGAGAGGAGGGGTAAGACGGCCATGGGGTCGCCTGTGAGATGGAAAGAGGGCGGCAGGGTGACCAGGGGCTCGGGGGAGGCCCTTAAAGCATGGGGACGCCGGGGAACCTCGCCCGCCGGCGAGGCGCTGGTGCGGAGCCCCCACGCGCTCACTGGGTGGGTTGGAGAACTGGGAGGTCCCTGGGCGCCGGGCAGGGGGCGGGGGGAGACAGCAGGCGCCGGAGGGTGGGGCCGGGCGGGGGCGGGGGAGGGGCGGCGGGGCGGGGGCAGGCGGCCTGCCCGGGGAGTCACACTCGGCCGCCGCCGCCGGCGCAGCGAGCGGAGACGCGCCGGGCCGAGGCGACCTGACCTGGACGAGCGGCGCGCGCGGGGGCCCAGGCGGGGGGCGGGAGGAAGCGCCGGGCAGCGCCGGCCGCCGGGGCCCAGGAGAAGCGGAGCGGAGAGGAGCGGGGACACGGGCGGGGCCGCCGCAGCTCCGGATGGGACCAGCGCCCGGGCCCGTTAGTCCAAGCAGGAGCTTCGGGAGAAGCCTTCACAGGGAGATTTACCCCTGCCTTCCCCTCCCCTCCGGCCCAGGCCTCGCTTCGCTGCCCGCCTGCCCATGTCCCAGTCCTTCCGCGGCGCGGGCGCCCTCCCACCTCAGCCCTTGGTCCTGTTTTTCGCAGCTCCCTGCCCTTCCAGCCCCTTAAACTGTGAGGTTCCCCCAGGCCATTTCTTTGCACCCCCCTCCCCCCGCCCCCACCCCATCCCAGACTCAGATCCCCTTCTCTTTCTTGGCTTTGGATTCGTCAGGCCACTTCACCCCTCACTGTCCCCATCCCGGTCGCAGGCCCCCTTGGTCCCTCTCTCCTCCTGCCACCCTACCCTTAGTCTTCGGTCCTTCCCTTAGGCTGGTAGCCCTCTCCTTCCCTACCCCGAGACTTTCTCCCATCTTCTCTCCGGGTCCCCAGCACTTTCTGTATCCCGGCCGACTTTGCTTGCCCCTGCTTCTCTTCCTGGCCCTCTTTCCCAGGCGCCAGGCTGGGTGGCGCTTGTGCCTGCCCGGTAGGCCAGAGTGGCCCCAGGTTCTGGGGGCGGTGGGGCTGCTGCTTTATCCCCATGGCACTGCCATCACTGCTGCTGCTGGTGGCAGCCCTGGCAGGTGGGGTGCGTCCTCCTGGGGCTCGGAATCTGACGCTGGCGGTGGTGCTGCCAGAACACAACCTGAGCTATGCTTGGGCCTGGCCACGGGTGGGTCCTGCTGTTGCACTAGCTGTGGAGGCGCTGGGCCGGGCACTGCCCGTGGACCTGCGATTTGTCAGCTCCGAACTAGATGGCGCCTGCTCTGAGTACCTGGCACCTCTGCGCGCTGTGGACCTTAAGCTGTACCATGACCCTGACCTTCTGTTGGGCCCTGGTTGTGTGTACCCCGCTGCCTCTGTGGCCCGCTTTGCCTCACACTGGCGCCTTCCCCTGCTGACTGCGGGTGCTGTGGCTTCTGGTTTTGCGGCTAAGAATGAGCATTATCGTACCTTGGTTCGCACTGGCCCCTCTGCTCCCAAACTGGGTGAGTTCGTAGTGACATTACATGGGCACTTCAATTGGACTGCCCGTGCTGCCTTGCTGTATCTGGATGCCCGCACAGATGACCGGCCTCACTACTTCACCATCGAGGGAGTCTTTGAGGCCCTGCAGGGCAGCAACCTCAGTGTGCAGCACCAGGTGTATGCCCGGGAGCCAGGGGGTCCTGAGCATGCCACCCACTTCATCCGGGCCAACGGGCGCAGTGAGTGTGGCCCTGGCTGTTTTAGGGTTAGGGGAGGAGGGTTGCTGTGTTTGTGGAGCTCAGCACTGGGAAGTTGGAGATAGAACTAGGCATCAAGGAGCTATGTGTGGTGGTTGGGATGGAGAAATGATGTGGACAGAGCACATGGGAGAGGGCTGCCGAGTTAGGAGCGGGGGTCCTGGTTGTCAGAGGCAGAGGGATTCGTGGTCATCATAGGCAGATGTAAACAAAGAATAGGAGCACAAAAAAGTGAAGCTTGTCTTGGGAGAACTGTGGGGCTGGGGGATGTTGAGTTTGTGAAAGCAGTGTGGGGACCCTAGAGCAGTGGATGTGGTTGATGACCACTCTGCAATCTGCGCCTGTTTGTGAACAAAGATCTCCATCCCCCAGATTGAGGCACTGGGACCCCTTGGTGGTATACAAATAGAGAGAATTCCTTAAAATGGGTTCAGGGCTCAGTAGATATGGTTGGGAAAGGCAGGTAAATCTCACTTTGAGAAATTCTGAGCAGCCAGCACCTTTAAGCCTACGGAAAGGCAGGGAAGAGTGGGGAGTGAGGAGCAGCAGGCAAGGCTCTGGGGAAAGGTCCCAGCTGAGTGATCACTCCTTTCCTCCAGGGTCTGGAGTCAGGCCCTGACTTCTGCCAGATGGTCCATGTGACCTCAGGGCACTTATGACATGGGCTTCAAGGGGGAGGATGGGGAGCATCTGCCGGGTGGTTGATAGGTAGCAAGAGAGTGCTCTTGCTAAAGAGGGATTCGGAGATGACTCAGAGAGGGAGTCTGTGGGGGACTGAATGCTTTCTCAGGGTGCTCCTCATGTATTTGCTCCCAGTTGTTTATATCTGCGGCCCTCTGGAGATGCTGCATGAGATCCTGCTTCAGGCCCAGAGGGAAAACCTGACCAATGGGGACTATGTCTTCTTTTACCTGGATGTCTTTGGGGAGAGTCTCCGTGCAGGCCCCACACGCTCTACAGGCCGGCCCTGGCAGGACAATCGCACCCAGGAACAGGCCCAGGCCCTCAGACAGGCCTTTCAGGTATCATTTGAGTCCAGTCTGAAGAAGGAGGGGAAGAGGTGCTTTGATGAGGATTTTCTGTTTTTCACAAGACCCCACAAAAACTCCAGAAGCAGGGCATGAGTTCTGAGCTATAGAAATGAAAGGAAAAGGCTTTCAGAGTCTAGTATCAGTCTTTCGTCCTTCCCATTTTTGTGACTCTGGTGTGTCTGCCAAAGATCCCAAAAAACTGAATTTCCTAAGTATCAGTAATAGGCCACACTGTGGGGGAGAAAAGTTCAGGAAAAGATCTGTGCCTTGCCCCCAGAAGACCTTTCACCCTTTCTGGAGAGTCAAGGCATAACTGGTACATTTAGGTAAAGTTCAAGAAAGAGTATGAGTATGTGCTTGGAACAGACAATGAGAGCTTCTGTGGTTCAGAGGAGGAATAGTCATTGTGGGCAAGGTTTAGGGAAGGCTTTTAATAATGGAAGTGAGACTTCCTTGTGACTTCAATGATAGATGCTATGTTCACAGTCAGAGTGGGAAAGGGGACCTAGGCTGCCTGGGCAGAAAGAAAAAGATAGGCATGGGCATGCTTGGGGGATCTGGAAGATACTGGAAGATTCTTCTTGTCAGCAAGAAAGAAGGGATTACTTAAAGCAGAAATAGGAAATAAAGTTGTAAAGGCATAATCAGATTAAGGAACCTTAAGGCAGTAGGACTTGAATTTGGGGTCCTTGACATTTGTTTGTGAAGTTAAATATAGTGACAGAATCAGGTTGAACTAGATGAGAAGACCAGGCAGTGAAACCAGCTGCTAGGTTAGAAAGGCATGAGGTGATTGAACAAGGATGATGATAGTAGGAATGGAAAGAAAGAAACTTAAGAATTTGTAGAGAAGGTTCACATGATAGTTAATTTCTCTCCTCAACTCCAAACTTTCAATGACTCGTTACCTCAGAATAAAATCTTGAATGCTCATCCCTCTGTTTCTATCTCACCTCCCTTGTCCTCAGGCCTAGAACTGTAACCGAGTAGCCCAGCTGTGTTCATTCCCTCACCCCAGATCTCTTCCTTGCAAAACCATACCTGTGAATTCTAATATCTGTAAATCCTTAGACCCATACATCTTTCCCTGGTTCCCTCACCAGTTTTTTTCTCTGAATCATGTATATAAGTGTTTCCTATTTATTTATCCATAACCTTTTTTTTTTCCCAAAAGAATTTGAGGTGGCTTATGGGATGACCTTAAGGTCCTTTTCAACCCTGAGATTCTTTGGTTCTAAGTAGATGTGTTTAAGGGCTGGACCTGGGTGGCCATTCTTCTTCAGTGAGTAAGATTTTATGTGGCTGTGATTATATATTTGGTTGTGACTGACGAGTGTCTGACTGTGAATGACATATCTGTTTGCATGCCTGAGTAGGAGTCTGTGACTGTCACAGTTGAACATGGCAATGATAGATAGGTTTTATTTGTGCTATAATTTTTTTCCTAAAACAGCCTTCTCACCTTTTGTGTCTGGATAATGTTTCCATATTCTTTAAGACTCAGACCAGTTATTTTCCTTTCTAGGAAACAATCTCTGAATCCCAAAGTTTCCTACTTTTGTGCTTAACTCTATCGTAGAACATTTTCTGTGTTTGATTTGTTTGAAGAACAACTCGTTTCACTGGTATAACTGAACATCTATTATGTCCCAGTGACTGTACTGGAATTTGGTAGAGAACATAATAGATATAGTCCCTGCCTTTTTGGAGTTTACATTTAATAGGAGAGGCAGACAAATAAGCAAATATAGGAACATACTGTGATTAGTGTTGCTAGGGGTGGGAAGGATAAGAAAGAAAAAGGAATATAATAGATGGTATGAGAAGAGAACAATGAGGGGATTATGGTTGAGGAAGGTCTATTACCCTCCCAGATGAGCTGTGTTCTTTTTGCAGAAGAAAAACCTTTTTCTTGTATAAGAATTCCTACCAGCCAAGGGTGCCCAGCACTTAGAGCAGGGACCTAGTCAGCTAGCAATCAGTTGTATCAGTCAATTCTCTGCTCTCCCCTCAATTCAGGTCTAATTTAGAGGGAAATAGAGGAGGATTTTGCTACAATAGAAAGAGAAGGGAAATGGGTAGTCAAGAATATGCTGACGGGAAACAGGGTGTAGCTATGTGGGCCTGTAATCCCTGGCCCTTGGGAGGCTGAGGCAGGAGGATCATGAGTTTGAGGCCAGCTCCAGCAACTTAGCAAGACCCTCTCTTAACCAAACCAAATCAAATCAAACCAAAACCCAAGAATATGCTGAGGGGAAATCCAAGGCATGGTCTGGGGTAGGGTGGGTTGAGGGGTGATAAGATTCCCTCTGGCAAAGCTTCTTTCATTATTTCCCAGTGCTGACACAGGTCAGGGGTCAGGGAAGTTGGGTGGCCAGCACCAACCTAGAATGAAAGAACAGAGAGCCCTTCTTCCAGAGACACTGGCCAACTGGTGTCCCAGTCCAGGCTGGCCTGGAAAAGGTGGTAAGTGAGGCAAGGCAGCCTTGGCATGAGTGTCCAAAGCATTTTCAGGATGGGTCACACTTAAGACAAAGGTGCTAGTGCAGACTGGATACAAGCTACTGGGGGAGAGGGCTCTGAGGTTAAGTGTGTTGATATGACTTTTTTCTCCCATTTAGTCATAGCTGTTCGTGGTCAGAGAGCATGTTCATGTTTGTATTCCACGTGTCTGGTATGTAGTGGGTGTTTAATACATGTTTGTTGAATTGAATTAAAGTGTGTGTTGTGGGGTGGGGATGAGACTAGGAATTGGTTTATAAAGGAGTAGAGCTTGGTACTATAAACCAAGGGTGATTGACCAGGAGAGGGAAGAAAAGTAGATGAATAAAACTAAATAAGCAAATGAGTAGGATCTGAGGATCCAGAGGCCCAGGCTGGGCAAATGGGGACAACAGAGTTAGAAACCCAGGTGGAGAATGGTGTGACTGGCATGAGATTAGGTTACAGATGGGGAACACCTGCAGCAAGAATGGAAGCAAGCACTAAACCAACAGCTAAAACAGACCATTTTCTTGGAGACCTTTTCTTGTCTCCTCAGGCTACTGTTGACAGAACCTCCTGCTGTGGCCAGAGCAGGTCGCAGAGTGGGTGGCACAGGCAGAGGCAGGCACCTCTGGCCATGCACATTTCCTAGGTGCGCTCCTGGCTCCCACTCACCACTGAACCCATTTTTGGCCACCTTTGCTTGTTTTTTTCCACCTGGGGTCCACTGTGAAGTGGGACTCATTTACCTACCTTCACCTTCTCTCTAGCCCCTGAGCAAGCACCGAAACTGTTTGGAGTTGTTTTTTTTTAGAAGCTAGTTAGTGACCACAGCAAAACAGTCTAACATAGCCGTTTTCAAAATGTGGTCTTTGGGATCCTGGGGGCCCCTGAAATCCTTTTTGGGGAACCATGAGGTTAAAACTATTTAAAAAATAATGCTAAGATGTTATTTGCCTTTGTCACTCTCAGCCTTCCATGATTATACAGTGGAGTTTTCCGACTTGTGATGATGTCATATTTCGGTCAGTCATGGAAGGTGTGTTTCTGCATTCTTGTGTCTTCAAAATCTATCAGTTTTAACTTCTAATATGGAAAATACTGATAGATGAAACCCATAGAAAGTTCTCTGGGATCATAATTTTTAAAAATATAGAGGCATCCTGAGACCAAAAAGTTTGATTATTGCTAACCTAGCAAACAAACCAACCTAGAGAATTACTAAGTGTCAAAACCTATCATTGCCTTTATTGAAATATAAATTGTGTTAAACCTGGTCTTTTCCATATTTTTTTGTTATTTTTTATACTATTCATCAACAATGTATCCTACCTTTTTATTTTTCCTTTATTCTTGGAACAGGTGTTACTGAATGAACCCCCCCCCCCCTTTTTTTTTTTTTTTTTGGCTTGGGAGTGGAAGAATTTAGAGCATCTAAATTGCTTCAGCAAGAATAATTACATCATGGGCTGGGGAGATAGCTCAACTGATAGAGTGCTTGCCTCACAAACATAAGGTCCTGAGTTCGATTCCCAGTACCGCAAAAAAAAAAAAAAAAAAGAATAATTACATCTTTTTTTCATTCTTCCTTTCTTTTTTTTTTTATTGCTTCCTTTCTTTATGAAAGTAAGCAAGAAACTTGATTTCTGTTTTTGTTTTTCTTTCTGGTTTGGCTTTTATTATTGTTGTTTTTTAAGAATAATTACATCTTGAAGGAAACTCCAATCTATATTATGAATGCATATTAGAAGTTGGCTTCAGTCAGGTGTGGTGGTGCATGCCTGTAATCCCAGTGCTGTGGGAGGCTGAGGCAGGATTGCAAATTTAAGGCCGGCCTCAGCAATTTAGCTAGTCCCCCCAGAACTTCATGAACCATGTCTCAAAAATAAAAACATAAAAAGGGCTGGGGATGTAGCTCAGTGGTAAAGAAAGAAAGAAATTGACTTCATTATTTCCTACTTGAAATGAATTTATGGATTATAGATCATATGTGACATATCTAGTATCTCTGTGGTCCACATGAAGTTTCTACAAGAATGAACGAAACTGAAATGACTAGATTTTAATCTATCATTTCACAAAGCTAGGTTCATAAAATATATTGAAGTCTTCCCCTGAAGTTGTAAGGCCTATTTCCTGTCTGAGCAGAGACGGTGACTCTATGACCTGAGGCTGAGAGATTCAGCAGCTAACGGGGAAATGTGAAGTTTAAGGGAGCCAGGCTTGCACTTTATGGGTTTAAGGGAGCCTGGCAGGTGAGGGACAGACACACCTTGAGTCATATGCCAGTGTGGGCTGAGGCCATGCATATCATTTGCTTATCTGTGCAATGTGTGTGGGCATGTGACTTGTGAGTTTGTCCCTGTGACACATATCTGCTATTTAGTAAGCAGAACAATGCTGCTTATGGTAGCTGTTCCATACATGTGAAATGAATGAACTCGCAACTTTTCACAGGTGGAATTTCTGTCTCAAAGTATTTACCTCAATTGCCATAGGGGCTGAAATCTCTTTAATTCACTGTGTGGGAGCACTGTGTATAAGTGACCCACTGTGAAAATGTCAACATCAAACCAATAACATTAATAGTAATTAACATCTTGGACAGGAGATGTTGATTAGTGTTGTCCTTGATAAATATAGGTACCTGGACAGGGAGGGATTGAGGGCCTCTGTGAGAGCTGTGGTATCCTAGCCTGGGAGGCCTGGTGGTGGTAGGGAGTTCAGGAAGATGATGGGCTGGTTTGGGAATGGAGTTGACTTCATCTGTTACTTCCCAGTCTTACTTTCCCAGTCCTGTCTGCCTTTCATGGATGGGTGCCACTCCCCCAACCATCTGTCACCTCCATAAAGTTTTGTGCCCTTTTAGCCTTCGTACTCTCCCGTGTATATTTCATATCATGTATATTTAATCAAGTTTCTCTACCCTGCTTCCTCTCTTCCCCTCATGCTCATTTTGAATCCTGTTTACTCTTTCCTGTGTGCTGCTGGTACAGACTGTATTGGTGATCACATACCGAGAACCCCCAAATCCTGAGTATCAGGAATTCCAGAATCGTCTGCTGATAAGAGCCCGGGAAGATTTTGGTGTGGAGCTGGCTCCATCCCTGGTGAGTAGATAGATCTCTCTGTCTCCTTGAGTCAGGCCAGACTGGGAGAAAGGGCTCCCTCCCTAACTTGGCATCAAGTCTTGGCCATGGAGCAAGCCCCACTTGGGGACTGTCCACCTCTATCCAAGATATTTCCTTTGCCCTAGGGACCAGTTAGGTAGGGATGGCACTTTAGGAATGAGAGGAGGGAAGAAAGTAAACAAGAAGAGAGAAGAGGTAGAAGGAGCTTCCAGGGATGGGAAAGGCGGCTGGGAAAGGGCCGTTGCAGGACATTTGGAGAGCACTGCCAAGTTGCCATCCCCAGATGAACCTCATTGCTGGCTGCTTCTACGATGGGATCCTGCTCTATGCTGAAGTCCTGAACGAGACAATACAGGAAGGAGGCACCCGGGAAGATGGACTTCGAATTGTGGAGAAGATGCAGGGACGAAGATACCACGGTAATAAAGAGGGGCAGGTGGAGGCCTGAGGGCTGATACCAGACTCAGGAGTGGAGTGAGCAGAAGAAACACTTCAGGCTCAACAGGGAGTCAATAGGGTTTGGAAACTTCGCAGAAATAGATACACTTCAAGAAGAGTGACAGGCAGACTCCGCGGCAGCAGGGTGGAGTTGGGGAACAGGATAGGGGCCTAGGGTAGATCTCAAAGTGAGGGATACTCTTTTTATTCTAGGTGTCACTGGACTGGTTGTTATGGACAAGAACAATGACCGGGAGACTGATTTTGTCCTGTGGGCCATGGGAGACTTGGATTCTGGGGACTTTCAGGTGATGGGGGAGGGGGCAAGGAAGAGAGTACAGGCCTGTAAAATCCAGCTTTCAAGTGTTCCATGGGGGCGGAATTAAAGGTCCTAGGGACAGGGACTTATTTTCTGTGTCAGAGATGCACCCTGGCTGGGAGACAATCAGCAAAATGGCTGGGGTCTGGGGGAGGAGGCTGGCGGGAGCAGGCCTGTGGGCCCAGTGTTCTGCTTCCTCACAGCCTGCAGCCCACTACTCAGGAGCTGAGAAGCAGATTTGGTGGACAGGACGGCCTATTCCCTGGGTGAAGGGGGCCCCCCCCCTGGACAATCCCCCCTGTGCCTTTGACTTGGACGACCCATCCTGTGATAAAAGTGGGTGTGTGCAGGGACTGGGAGCAATTCTTCCTCCTTTACTTTCCATTCTTTACCTCCACCCTTGCTGACTCCCTGCTCTTAACTCTTATTTTTATCTCTATATGTCTTGCCCTCCCTCCTTACCTCTCCCTCAAAAAATCTGTCTACTCCTAGTACCTGTGCTTCTCCCTTCCCCATTCTTGCAGCCTCCCACCCAGTCTTTCTCAGGGTCTCTCTCTCCCCTTCAGCTCCACTTTCTACTCTGGCAATTGTGGCTCTGGGCACAGGAATCACCTTCATCATGTTTGGTGTTTCCAGCTTCCTAATTTTCCGGTGAGTTCTGGGCTTTCCACCAACCTATTCCTTACCTCCCCATTGCCACAGGGCCTCTGGCTGAGGCCAGGGGTCCCTTTAACATGAGTTAGGGGCAGCAGATCTCCTAATCTGGTGATTGTCTCAGACCTAGTGACGTCTTCCTCTCTTGCCTTTCTCTTTAGTTGTCTTCCAGCCTAGGTGTTTGTTCTACTTTTGGTTCTAGCCTGGGTATACTAAGTAGTGATTTTGAGTGAGGTTAAGGTCAAAGGTGACTTTTCTATGGATGTTACTATTTTAAACAAGAACTTGCATCTCCAACTTCTGAGTTTGTGAGTATGTATAGGCATGTGCCAGACTTGTAGAGAATATGTACTTACCTTCCAGTCCTGTCCTGTGTCCCCACTGTAACAACGGTAGCTTTAGAAGCTGCAGGGAACCCTGCAACCCCACTGTTGGCTTGGGGGAGGGGGCAGGATTGGGCTTACCAGTCAACTGAGCGTGCAGTCCTTACAGAAAACTGATGCTGGAGAAGGAGCTGGCTAGCATGCTGTGGCGCATCCGCTGGGAAGAACTGCAGTTTGGCAACTCTGAGCGTTATCATAAAGGTGCGGGCAGTCGCCTCACACTGTCACTGGTGAGTCCTTGTCTCAGTCGTTCCTGCCGCCTCCCTCTGAGTTCCTGTCTTTTCTTACCCTGGACCTTTCCCAGCACATTGGCCTGTAATGATAGCTCCTGCACAACCACCATCATCTAATGTTCCTTTCATCCTTCCGCCTCCATGTTGCCCTTGGCCCCAGCGGGGATCCAGTTACGGCTCGCTCATGACAGCCCATGGGAAATACCAGATCTTTGCCAACACCGGTCACTTCAAGGTGAACAGTCATCTGCTTGTTCTGATCCCTACCATTTCATCCTGTCTCATTCCCATCTGCCACCTCTGCCCCTTAACCTCTTCCCTCCATAGCCCCTCTATGCCCAGCTGGGCTTCTGGATGCTCTCACAGTTCCTCAGTATTTCCTAGGAATACCCAGAAACTCCTTCTGATACTTTCCTTTTCCTTTTCCTCCTTCGCCATCAGGGAAATGTTGTCGCCATCAAACATGTGAATAAGAAGCGCATTGAACTGACGCGGCAGGTTCTGTTTGAACTGAAACACGTACGTAATGGTGTATGGGTTGAGGGTGAAGGATAGAAAGGGAAGAGGAAAGAATGGGGGAGATTACTGAATAATAACATTGCCTAGGAGGGCAAGGGGTTTGCTTATGGTTGATTTTAAGTTGTAGGTATAACTAAGAGAAAGGTCCTCTCTTGTAGTGATAGGTTTCCATATCTGATTTTTAGCTCTTTCAGTTCTCTTCTCCTTTCCATTTTTTCTGCTAGATGAGAGATGTCCAGTTCAACCATCTTACTCGCTTCATTGGAGCATGCATAGACCCTCCCAACATTTGCATTGTCACTGAGTACTGTCCTCGTGGGAGTCTACAGGTGAAGGATAGGTGTAGGAGATAATGGTGTGTTGGGGGGAGCCCCTAGTTACATTGACTTTGTGCCAAATGATAGCCAGTGGGACTGGGACAGACACATGATCTATTCCATGTCACTTACCAGGATATTCTAGAAAATGACAGCATCAACTTGGACTGGATGTTTCGTTATTCACTTATTAATGACCTTGTTAAGGTGAGTCTTCCCCACTCCTTAAGAGTTTATCCTCTCCAAAATACCTCCATCATTCAGTCTTTGCTATGATCTCTCTCCTAGTCCTCTAAAAGTCCTGTTCTCTCCATCTCCCCTTATTCTTGTGGTTTGGTGATAATGGATAAGAATTCTGGGGTTTATATTTGGGGGAATGAGTTTTATAGGCCACAGGGAGTCCTATGCCTGGAGATAATTTTTGTCTTCCTGCCCTAGATACCTCAGATGCTTCTCCAGTATATATATATATTTTTTTTTTTATCTCTAAGAGTCAAAAGATCATATTAAAATCCCTATGCAGGGAAAAGATAAGTGAAATATTCAAATGTATTTATCTCCTGTTTTAACTCTCATCATTTTACTCTCTGAACAATATTTGGCACACCTATTTTTTGTTCAGAACCCTAAATTTTAAAAAGAACATTAACTGGTTAGACTAAGAGAAATCAAGGAAAATTGTCCTAAATCTTTGTTATTCTTCCAATATACTAGGTTTCAGCTATTTTGAAATACCCAGAGGCCAAAGAATTGTGGAGGCATAAAATTGAATCTTGTATGGGTTGGACAGGTATTTAGAAGCAAGTCTCATAGCCAGCAAGCAAGTCTAGTGGATCACCCTGCATTGTACCTAAAGCTGGCTTTGGATTTCTGCGAAAATCTCATCAAGTTGTTTAAAAAAATTTTTTTTGTGTGTGAAAGTTTGCCATCAAATGAGAGAGAAAAATATTAGATAAAATGAATGTAGTGGCTCAGCTAGAGGTGTGACAATAAGTATGAGAAAACATGACTCTTGAGAGAACAATGATTTGATGGAAAAGTGGTTTTGGAAAGTATCCCTTGCAGTTTCCACACAAGTAAATTCACAAATTGGGAGATTCTCGAAGTTTTGCTGATAGCAAAAAGAATAGAAAAAGGAAGAGTTCACAGGCACTAGTTATGAGTTGTTCAAGTCCAGAGGTAAACATTTAGCAGAGGTGTTTTGTGTTAGCATATGGAACCTATATCCTTTGTGTGTGTGTGTGTGTGTGTGTGTGTGTGTGTGTGTGTGTGTGTGTGTTACTGAGGATTGAACACAGGGATGCTCTACCACCTAGCCCTTTTTATCTTTTTATTTTGAGATAAGTTTTCACTAAGTTGCTCAGACTGGCCTCCAATTTCTGATTTTCCTGCTTGTCTCCCGAGTAGCTGGGATTACAGGCATGTACCACAGTGCCCCGCACCTTCTATCCTTTTTATGTCCTACTGGCACTGACTTGGGTGGGCTCCCGGAGTTTCATTTTTGGGAAGCACAGCCCTGCCCTCTTAAGACCTGTCTTTTAGTTTCTTGGAAGCAAAAGCTTGTTCGTCCCTGGGCCTGTGGAGCCAGCAGTCTCAGGCTTCTGCATTGGCTTGACAGCTATCTCTTACATTTTTCCATTTTCCAAGTTTTTCTAATTTACTACTTTCTCCACTTTCTGCTAGTCCAGCATCTCCTCAAGTAGAGCACATTCCTCCTCCACCCTGACCTGCATGTCTACATATAGTTATGTGTTAAAGTTTACAACTGGTTAGTCTTTGGTGCATCTAGCTACTCTGTTCGGTACCCTGTATAGAAACTGTTTAAGGGATGCTTTCCAAAATAAGCTTATTGTTTTTATGGTCCCAAGATCTGTAGGTAGCTAACCTAGTGCCTATCTCATGGAAAGGGGGCAGTCTAAACCAGTTATGATCCAGATACTTGATCTGTATCCTGCAGGGCATGGCTTTTCTCCACAACAGCATTATTTCATCTCATGGAAGTCTCAAGTCCTCCAACTGTGTGGTGGATAGTCGTTTTGTGCTCAAAATCACAGACTATGGCTTGGCCAGCTTCCGATCAACTGCTGAACCTGATGACAGCCACGCCCTCTATGCCAGTGAGGCCTGCCCCACAATGCACTTTTTATACTCCTCCTCTGGCCTTGATCATTTCCATTTAGGGAGGGTCGGAGAGGGAGAAAAATCACAGAAATATAATGAGTGGGTGGGGGTACCCTATTTGGGGGACCTAGCTAATCTGTTTCCTCTTTTCAGAGAAGCTGTGGACTGCCCCAGAACTGCTCAGTGGGAACTCCTTGCCAACCACAGGCATGCAAAAGGCTGATGTCTATAGCTTTGGGATCATCCTGCAGGAGATAGCACTTCGCAGTGGCCCGTTCTACTTGGAGGGCCTGGACCTCAGCCCCAAAGGTGAGAGTTGATCCACTACCCATAGCCTTTTCTTCCTGGAGGGCTCAGTTCTTCATCCAAACCTTTTATTACCCTTAGAGATTGTCCAGAAGGTACGAAATAGTCAGCGGCCATATTTCCGGCCAAGCATTGACAGAACCCAATTGAATGAAGAGCTAGTTTTGCTGATGGAGAGATGTTGGGCCCAGGACTCAGCTGAGCGGCCAGACTTTGGACAGATCAAGGGTTTCATTCGCCGCTTTAACAAGTGAGACAACACTAAAGGGCAGGGACTCCATAGGGATGGAAGCCTCATCAGTCTCAGTAGATGAGGTGGGGCTGGTGGGTTGGATAGAAAGTCCAGGGAGTCTTGAGAATCTTGCAGCAGATGCCATATCCTGGCCTCCCTGCAGGGAAGGTGGCACCAGTATTTTGGACAACCTCTTGCTGCGCATGGAACAATATGCCAATAATCTGGAGAAGCTGGTGGAGGAACGCACACAGGCCTACCTAGAGGAAAAACGCAAGGCCGAAGCCCTGCTCTACCAAATTCTGCCCCAGTGAGATCTTTGTCTCTCTCCCCAAAATTTCCTTTTGGATTCATTTGTTGAGTTCTGCTCTGTTGGTCTCCTGAAAGCCTACTTCCCAAGCCTCCGAACCCTACTTTGCTCATCTTGCCACAGGGAGCTCTCCTGGCTGTAGGCTAAATGCTTTCATTCTGTCTCCAAGTGCTCTTTCTGTCATCTCATCCCTCCTCCTTAGGACACTGTTCTACCTTGCCTCTGATTCAGCAGGTGTATGTAAAATAATCCCAAATTGAAACACTGTATTCCCACCACTTGTGCACCTTACTATGTGCTAGACAATGTCTTCTCAACCACTTTCCTTTTCCTCCACCAACCCCACCTTTTCCATTACAACTTAGCTCTGCTGCAGCCACATACTGCTTTCCTCTTTCCCCCTCCTACCATCTTTTTTGGAATTTGGCTCATTGCACCCTTGTTTTCTAGTTCAGTGGCAGAGCAGTTAAAACGGGGAGAGACTGTACAGGCTGAGGCCTTTGACAGTGTTACCATCTACTTCAGTGACATCGTGGGCTTCACAGCATTGTCAGCTGAGAGCACCCCCATGCAGGTGAGAGCCAGATGTCAGAGGTAGTTCATGGGATAGAGGCCTGGGAGCTTCACTAGTAGGGAAGACTGGTTCTTTCTAGAGTTCCCTTATCTTGTTGAGAGTTTGTAGCTCAAGAATTCTTAGAAAGTTGAGCACAAATTTCAGGCCCTCTGCTTTCCTATCTTCTGTTAGGTGGTGACACTTTTTAAATTTTATTTTCATTTAGGTAGTGACACTTCTTAATGATCTGTACACCTGCTTTGATGCCATAATTGACAACTTTGATGTCTACAAGGTGAGAATTGGGGCTGCCTTCCTGCTGAGACCGCTTTAAGATCCAGGCTCCTGGAACCTCCCCACATATATTACCCACTCCATGGTCAGTTTTTACTCTAGGGTCTCTAGCATCCTAGTGCTGAAGTGCATGCTGTACATGGATGTGGTTCCAGAATTCTAATTGTACAGTCAGGTCTAATAACTTGTGAACTCTTAAGCTTCTTCATTCAGAACCATCACAGATTTTAGTCCCTATCTCCCTGAGTGTATAAATAGAGCCTACCCATCTTCTCTTTTCTCCTCCAGACATGGAACAGTCCCTACAGGATGTGGGTACAGATTGATTTAGTGGGGTGAGGGGCAAGATATGAATAATGTTGTAAGGCTTTTTGTTGAAGTCATTGACTTGGCAGCCAGTTGGCTTTATTGTCCTTGGGAATAAAAATGAACTGGATTGAAATACTGGCTTTGTAGATAGCTGTGTGGTCTTGGGTAAGTAATAGTATCTCCCTGATCCTTCATGGTTTTAAGATGGGAATAATAACTGGGTATAGCAGCGCATACCTGTAATTCTGAGTGGTTGAGGCAGGAAGATCACAAGTTTGAGGCCAGCCTGGGCAACTTAGTGAGACCTTGTCTGAAAATAAAGAAAAAAAAGGAGGACTGGGATACAGCTCAGTGGTAGAGGATCATGGGTCCTGGGTTCAGTCTCCAGTGTCAAGACCAAAAAAAAAAAAAAAAAAAGGAATGAGATTGAGAGATGGTATGGTATGGGAAGTGTCTAGTACTGTGTGGTGCATGGCAGACAACGTACATCCATTTTTGCTCCTTCCCTTTGGGCTTACTCTGTTGTCTCTGTTGTTTCTGTAACAAAGAACTCCCATCAATCCTTCACAGATTCATCAATTGTTTCTATTTTCATCTGTTTTATTGAAAAATCTATTTGTATAATTACTTTCTAAACCAAGAGTGTAAGTTTCGGATATAGCACCCATTTATCCCTAGATACTTAGTGTGTATATCCTAAAAATTTCACTATGCGTTTCCTAAAAACAAGGACATTCTCTTGCATAACTTTGTACAATTACCAAAGTCAAGTGCCTGCTGTCTGGCCCACGTCATTGGGCTTTACCTTCTTGCCAGCTTTGTGTTCTTCAGATTAGCCTGTTTTCTTGCTTCTCATTTCCTGACAACAGGGCCTATCTGTACATGTCTTATTGTGGATAGGGTGTCCAGTCATTCAGCAAATGTTTATTGAGTATTTGCCAGGTCCTGATTGGGGTGGGGGGTAGGATTTAAAGATTCCCTTGACTTCCCCTTCTTCCCAGATTCTCAGGACCACAGTGATTATTTTCTAGTTGATATTTTGGCCTCCCAGGTGGTCAGGATGATGCTGATAGTGTCTAGCTTGTCTACAGGTACTCTTGCTCATTCCCACTGATACAGAGTGAGATGATGTTTTAATCCCCTTCTAAATCAGGTGGAGACGATTGGGGATGCCTACATGGTGGTATCTGGCCTTCCAGGCCGAAATGGTCAACGCCATGCACCAGAAATTGCCCGGATGGCCCTAGCATTACTAGATGCAGTTTCTTCCTTCCGCATCCGCCACCGACCCCATGACCAGCTGAGGCTACGCATAGGGGTCCATACTGGTAAGACTGACTCTCGCCCCAGCCCTAGGTGCCATGTTTCCCAGGCTCTCCCCAACCCATTTCTTTTCATAGGGCCAGTCTGTGCTGGGGTTGTTGGCCTGAAGATGCCCCGCTATTGTCTTTTTGGAGACACAGTGAATACTGCTTCCCGAATGGAGTCTAATGGTCAAGGTGAGACATTAGCCTTCAACCCCAGCCTCAGCCTCACTCTGTCTCACTCTCTTTTTCTTTTCAGAGTTCCTCCAAATCTCTCAATATGAGAGATCACAGTTCCTTAGTGGCCCATCCTTGGGCACATTTTAGTTCTAGTGAATGTGTGTGTTAGGAGGACTGGGAGCCTCTTGAGGGGTGGTTGGTTGGGTAAAGTGCTCTCCAGCACTGTCAATTCTTCTATTGCCATTTCTTTGACTTTTCTTTCTACCATGCACCATGCTACTTTAGCCCTGAAGATCCATGTTTCCTCTACCACCAAGGATGCCCTGGATGAGCTCGGATGTTTCCAGCTAGAGCTTCGGGGGGATGTGGAGATGAAGGTGACGGCAGGCCATGGGGAGGGGGCCATGGAAAGGGAGAACGAAAGTGATTATGTGGCTCATAGGTGAAGAGAGGGAGATCAAGGGACTAACAGAAGAATCTGAACTATGTTCACTCCCCCTGCTTCCAGGGAAAAGGAAAGATGCGAACTTATTGGCTCCTAGGAGAGCGGAAAGGACCTCCTGGACTGCTGTAAACCCTACTTCTTCTGCTGCTGGCACGTGGATAAGCAGTGGCCACCATCTCTCCATATACCAAAAACAGACGGTGTCACACAAGATGTAAAATGTGCACAAAAACCCCACCTTATATGGAAGTCAGAGCCCTCTGCAGCTCAGCCTTGTACATATGTCTGTCCTTCTCTGGTTTGGTCCCCTTCTTCCCTACCTCCTGTAAATATCTGTATCTAAACCAGAATATTTTGGTCAAATATAAAATAACAAGTAGTAGTCATGGTGTCATAGTCTTGGGTAGGGGCAAAGGAAGGGTTATGAGGTATGCACACAGTGACTCACAGAATCACTGAATTAGCAGTCTCAGGATAAAGGAGAATGTTTTATGTAAAGCCCCTTCAATGAGTACAGAGGGAATTAACTTCATTCTGCCCACCTCTCTGGTATAAGCAGAAACAGATTCCAAATTCCATATCCAACTTCTCCCCTCAACTTTTAGACAGGAGTTATTCTGTCCCCTGGATGCCCCTGCCCTTCTCCTTGACAGGCAAGGGAAGATATTTCCCCCAATTGATGGGGGTAATTCTCAAGTTCATAGGGCAAAGGCTGCCCCAGGGACAAGGGCACTGGTGTTGAGAAGCTGCAGTTCTTCCGGAATGGTGTGTCCAGCGTCCTGATGTTACTGACACCCTGGAGCAATGCCAAGATGAGGACAGATCCCTCTCCCCTCAAAGCCAGAAGAGACAGCCTCTGCCCTGCCTTCTCTCCTCCACTCCCCACCACACCTAGTCACCCTCACCCACCGGTAACTGTGGCGCCCTCTGAAGCCAGAAGGTTTCAGGCTGTTCTTGACGATAGTCATGAGGCTGCGAGGGAAAGATACTGAATAATTCCTGGCCTCTCTCAACTTCTGGACCAGGTGCTTTCCCACCACTTGTCAGAGACCCGCTGTGCAAGTGGGGTAGGATGGGTTCTTACCTTCGTTGGGGCAGGAGGCCCTACTTGTACCAGCTGCATTCGGTAGTCATGGTGTGTCACTGACTCCGCCTCAAAGGGCTTCCTTATGGGTTCCAGATCTGCCTGTACCTCTTTACTGTACAGCCCTGGGGGAAGTCAAGGCCATTCTCCCCAGTTTTTCTCCTCCCCCTCCTTCCTTCCCTCCCCCAGTTTCTCACCAGATCTGGTGGTGCAGGAGCATCTCCACCACAGCTTCACGCTTCCCTGTGGGAGGGTGAAGTTGGGAGTCTGATTAAAAAGCAGGCCCAGGAAATATGAAAAAAAAAATTGAGAAAAGGAATGGGAATCTGGGTTTTGCCCTTATATCCATCAAACAATCCACAGTCCCACCACAAAGTCCTTCCTCTTTTTTTCTCTGCCTGATACATTCATTCTGGCTCTCATGCTTCACACCTCGAAGAGGCTGAGAAAGGTTTCTTGGGGACCGGTATGAATCCTTCTGGGTAGTGCTGGAGGGCATGGGTGAATGTGGTTGCACGGTCAGCAGTCCCTGGTGTCCATGTCGGAAGAAGAAACTCTCAGAGATATCCTGCCAGTTTGGAACTTGATCCAGGTGGTTTGTAGCTCTCTGTGGGCCCCAAGTTGAGTGACTGTAATATCCCTTCTGTTATCTACCCTCATCACAAACTATTGGCTCCCCTAAAAACTGGGGTCAACCTTCAAAAAAATGGAGGTCAAAACTTAATACCTCTTCCTCCCAGTTGTAGAGGAGACACTGGCCTCGTGGCAATGTTTCATAGAGAAATTTAGGCTTCCCTTCACCTTCTAGGGTTTTCCGTAGCCCTCGGGTACCAGGTTCTGAGACTTGCAAAAATTCCCAAGGTGGTTGTTTCTGAGGCTCCCAGTGGTAGTACTGATTCCAGGAGGTATAATTAGGAAAGAGATCTGGCCTAAGGTTTCTGAACCTTTGAGGAGGGCTGGACCTGAGCTGAGGGCCAGGGCTAGATCCTGGACCAGCACCAGAGGCAGGACCAGAGCCTTGGTCAGAGTCACGACCAGTGCCAGAGTTGGGGATAGTGGCAGGGACAGGACCAATGCCAGAGCAGGGGATAGTAGCAGGGCCAGGACCAGTGCCAGCGCGGGGGATAGTGGCAGGGCCAGGACCAGTGCGGAAGCCAGAGATAGGACTTCCAGGACCAGTGACAGAGCTAGGGACTGAACCCTGGTCAGGAACAGAGCTGGAGCCAGGGAAAGAACCATAGCCACTGAAGCCAGGAACAAAGACAGGGCTAGAGCTGGAACCAGTTACAGGGTCAGAGCTGAAGCCAGGAGGAGGGACAGCGCTAGAGGTGAGGTCAGTTGTAGTACAGGGATCCTGAACAATAGAGGAAACATAGAGAGGTTCAAAGCCAAGACTTTCATGGCCTATTTGCTGGGGTTCAGCATAGACTGTCCCCAAAAGATTGTCAGAGGAGGGATCCGCGAACCCAGAGTAGGGCGCTGGGGTCTTTGTAAATAATGCAGTTGCTCTGGCTGTGGAGGCGGTTGCGGCAGCTGCTGCAGCTGCATCAGCTGCCATGGTTGCGGCTGCCATGGCTGACCCACCACCTCCATCCGAAGAAAGAAACGGTTCCGAAGTAGTCCCTAGTTCTTCGGTGCAGGGCTGTACATCTAAAGATCTGAAAGAAAACAAAAGCGTTAAGGTTGTCAAAAGCGCAGCAGAAGTCCGCTGATCTTCCTTGTCCCCTTACGCCTGCAGCCAGAGCTGTGGCTCTCACCGCGACCGCGATCCCTCTGTAGACTCGTTGGGCTCCATCTTCAGGCTTCAGCTACAGGGTTGCCATAGAGACAGCAACAAATTCCAAGAGACTGCGCAGAACTAGAGCGGGGCGGATGTGGAGGGAAGAGGAGGGAGCAAGTCCTCTGCGGGGCGGAAGTCTTAAACCCGGTGTGCTCTTCGCTTTCTGGTCGCAACTCCATGCCACCTCAGACGCAGTTTTAAGGTTCCGTTGGCCTGAGACTCGCCTTCCATGCCCAAGCATGATTCTTTGCGGCCAAGGTGATTCTTTTTGGGGATATGCTGGAAACTGGCACAGGACGGTGGCATCAGACAAACGCCTGGTTGATGTGTTTGAAGAGGACCTACAGTAGCTTCCTCTTAGTTTGTTTAGTTCAATCTCAAAAGTGAGGAGTGAGGAATGATGAGGCTTTAAAATTGTTTTTAAGGATGAAAATATATAAAACAGCTAAAGAGCAAAACGGCAAACATATGGAGCAACATACAGCTAACGGCTTGTGCGTGTGTGTGCTACTATTTCTCCAGTATTAGGCCCTTACATTAACCACCTTCCTCCCAATTCCCTTTTTGAACCTGTTTTGTCCTCTGAATGAAGTCCAGGATGCACCTAGGTATCAGTCTCTTTCTACTCATTTGGGCTCATTCCTACTGCTACTTTTCTAAAGTTTGACCAAGGGCAGACTACTAGTCATGAGGCAGATCTATGGGCAGGTGCTCCTTTTGACCACACAGTGGCCTCCTCAGTGTCTCTCACTTTTATTGTTGTCAAGGGAGCTCATAGCTGAATCACTTTTCCCCCTTTATGGTATAAATCCTTTATATTTAAGACAGGCATGCAAAACTGAGGGAGAATAGGTTTATTAGCATCACAGTTTCCCTTTTGCCATCCAAACATCCAGATCCAAGTTTCTTGGGTCAGTTGGCAGGTTCAACCTGGAGGCCACTGGAGTTGCCGTCCTCCAAGTACGTGAATGTGAAGGTGATATACAGACTGTGCTCCCAGCTTTCCATCATTGATCACTGAAATGAGCTTGAGGTTAGAGGTTCAGGATCATGGAAGAGGTCAAAGAATGAAAATCATATCGAGGAGTAGGACTTCACAGATGAGGGATGCAAGGGCCAAGTCACTCACCAAGTCGATATCCATCTCCCAGGCCTTCAGCCTTTGCTGTCTTCTTGGCTACAAGGAGAAGGTGTCCTAGAAGCTATAGGGAGATGGGAGGGACATAGTTGTTTTCATTCATAGAAGGCAAAACTTCTAATTTATACCAGGGCTCTTCCCCAACAACTCCTGGCCTTATTCTTCCCACCTGTTGGTCTTCTTCTTCAGCCTGGCTAATACGAGGAATGGGCTTCTTAGGAATGACCAGAAAATGCACAGGAGCCTGAGGGGCCACATCACGGAACACCAGACACTGAGAGCAATGACAGGCCAGAGACCATCACATTACTTCATCAGGCTAACTGTATCTATGAAATTCCTAAGAGATTTGGGCCCTAAGGGGACTCCACCTGCTGGTCCTCATATAGAATGTCAGCGGGAAGGCTTCTGTCCAGGATCCGGGAGAAGATGGTCGGAGCTGCTCCTCCAGGAGCTGCCTGCTGGGCCTTGGCCACTTCACTCCCGTCTGTCACACCTGCAGCTCCCCGGACCTGCAGGTGGGTCAGACACACCCAAGGGAGGCAGCTGGCAAAAGCTCTTCCAGTACTCAGTTGGGGCTGGCAGAGGTGTGCTCTGATAGTTATTAACCCATTACATGCTGCCATCCCACATGTAGGTGTATATATATATATATATATGAATGAGACACCAGGACATGATGGGTTAACTTCTTCCAAGAACCTATTACTGGATTCCCACCCAAGGGAAAAGTTCCTGCATCAACAAAAGATAGGCCAGATGGTGCTCATCCTGTTTAGATAACTGTATTATGCAGGATTCAGGAGTGCAATTGATTCCTGCTAATGTGTCTATAAAATCAACATGTGCAGGGAAAAGGATCCAGAATGGGAGTCTGAAGAATTAGGTCTCAATTCCTATTCTACCACTGAATTACCTCACAAATTTTTCTGTAGTTTCATACATAAAGGGGTGGTTTGATTATTTCTTAAGCGTTTGAAGCTCTGTTTACTCTCACCTTGTTAGTATGTGTTCACTTATTTCCATTACTTGTTTTTTGATCTTCAAGTCTTGTTACCTGTTTTGTTTAGGTTTTATTGCATAGGACCTGTTTGATGCCAGGTGTCTTCTTTGGGTGTAATGTCTGACCTCTTATTGTGGATTTTAACTCTACTGTTTTGCATCAGTGAAATTACATAAGAATTCAGCCGGTAATCCCAACAGCTCGGGAAGCTGAGGCAAGAGGATCACAAGTTCAAAGCCAGCCTCAGCAATTTAGTGAGGCCCTAAGCAACTCAGTGAGACCCTGTCTCTAAATAAAATACAAAAAAGGGTTGGGAATGTGGCTCAGTGATTGAGTGTCCCTGGATGGTTCCTTCCCCACTTTAAAAAAAAAATTCAGCTAAATGAACTCAGCCCTCCCCCAGTTATCCGGGAGTTGTAGATATACCCGTTTCCCATGGACTCCGGAGGATGAAGAAGATGCGTCATAAAGGGAGAGAAAAGAACTGGATGAATTAGACTCTTGACCCGAGTTGCTTCAGAAAAGTGGGGCAGATCAAAGGTTAACACCAGTGATCACTAGAAGGTCCGAGGGGGCAGGCAGAGGACTGGCTCTGAGAGAGAGACCTCACTTTCCGCAGGGGGCACTGAGCGGGTGCGGGACCAGCTGGGCTTCAGGCAACCGAGAGCAGCAGCTGCTGCACTGACCCTGTCCTGACCTCTGCGCCAGGGCCTGTGCTGGGAGGCGGTGATCGCTAGTTCGCTTCACACGCAGCCATCAAGTCCGACCTCACCGCACAATCCTAGAGTGTGGTCCTCGGAAGGGGCAGCGGCTCTGCAAGGCTGCTGGGTTGCTTGCGCCTTCGGGAGGTGGGAGACAAGCGGCCCAGAGGGTCAGAGCCTGCGGAAGCCCCTCCTTGCCCCCGCGGCCACTTCTCACCTGCGCCCCCCGGAGTCCAGAGACCGCCAAGGCTCTCCTCGCCGCGCGCACGCCGGCGGCTAGTACCACAGCCGCAGCCATTCTCCCGGAGCTGCGGGAACAACTCAGTCCTGCACCCAACTCCGCGGCCTACTGGAGTTGGGCAGTCGCGGAGTGGGAGAGCTAGGTCATTGGCCCCTTCCACGGCAGGGGGCGGACCCTGCCTCCCCCATTGGATCTCGGTTCCAGCCGCTATTCAAGCCATTGGCTCCGCCGCCACTTTAGAGGCGGAATCTTTTCATCCCATTGGCTGCATCTTCCAACGCAGGGCCAATTTCCCACTCCATTGGCTTCGTCTTTTAGCGCAGAAGTTCCTTCTTTGTCGTTATCGCTAACCAGTCTCACTATGAGATAAATTTGCAAGGATTAAGAGACCTGGAGGTGCAATTTTTGACCTAGTTGGCTCTGATTTACAGCCTTAGCTCGGTTTAGGCTAAGGCCCCCGAGTGGGTGGGGCTTTCACGTTCTTGGCTAGTCCTTCTCAGTTCTGGCCCTTCCTGGGGGGCTGGAGGAAGAGGGCGGGGCTCTGTCACCTGCCGCACGAAGGTCTAAACATATTTTAGATCCTTTCACTGCTTTGGCCTTGTGGCGGGCGGGGTTCTGAGGAGTTCAGCACACGTGGTTCCAGGAATCACCTGGGCGGGGCTAAAGGTGAACAGGAACCGGGGTCTTTTTAATTGGTGGGGTTAATTTCCAGCGTTTTCTTTCCAAAGGCGGTTTCAGTCTCTTGAGCATTTTAAAGATATTTTTTCGCGGTACTGGGGATTGCACCCAGAGCCTCAGGCACGCTGGACTGGCGTTCTGTCACTGCGGTACGTCCTCAGCCCTCCCTCCCCTTTGGGGTTTAATTATTATTTTTAAAATTTGAGATAAGGTCTTGCTAAATTGCCCAGGCTGTCCTGAAACTTGGAATACTTCCACGTAGGGATTACAGGCTTGGGTCACCGTGCAGGCACCATTTCGGTTATTTTAAAGAGCAATTCCTCCCTAATTTGTGTTCTCATTAATACATTCACACCATAGATTGTTTTTCGGCAGTTTTTTTTTTTTTTTTTTTTTTAATTTGTTCTTTTTAGATATACATGACAGTAGAATGTATTTTGGCATATTAGGTTTTTTTGTTTGTTTGTTTTTGTTTTTTGTTTTTTTTTAAATCGGACGAGGATGGGAACGTCCTTCCTTTATTGCACCAAAAAGCAAAGAAATATATATGTATTCAATGTTCTTTCCTAATCAGAAAGTTGTATGATTTGGTTCGCTCTGCTGGAGTTTATATTTTGATATAAGAAACAATGTGGGCTGAGGTTGTAGTTCAGTGGTAGAGCACCTGCCTAGCACATGTGAGACACTTGGTTGGATCCTCAGCACCACATAAAAATAAAGGTACTGTGTCCATCTACAACTAAGAAAAATATTTTAAAAACCCACAGTGTCACAAAAATACTCAAGACACCTGGTCAATTTAGTCTGAAGTTTAACACTAAGTCACCACTGTTTCTTCTTCTTCTTCTTCTTTTTTTTTTTTAAAGCACATGGCCTGACACAGGTGCTTAATAATTGTTAATAAAATTTAGTGTTTCATTTTCTTTTATAATATATATGGCATATTTATTATTCGCCTATCAATTTTTCATATTATTACATAGGCTATATAAATATACCAGGGTAATGGCTGCATACTATTTCCTTGAATGAGTTTATCAGCACTCTGTAGCTGACTATTAAATGAATTAGTTTTAGACGAATGGTTATGGAGCATATAGCCAGAATTGGAAAACACTCTCCCCTTTTGCTTTCTATTTTAAATTGTGGTACTGGGGCCTTATGCCTGCTACACAAAGGCTCAATCACTGAACTACATCGCCAACCCTCTTTTCTATAACTTTGTTATTGTTGAAAATCCTTTGATTTTCTCAGTCTTTCTCAGGGCAGACATTTGATCCTGTGATTTTCCCCAGGGGTCCTAGTAGTCTGGACTGTATCCTTCCCTTGTAAGGACAGCTGACCTCCCTAAATTTGAGGAAATGTAGAATGGCCTCTTCTCTATATCCCAGAGGCTTCCTTTCTCTGTGCCTCTGGAACACTTGAAGACCTTAAAACTGCTCAGGAGAAGGGCAAGAGATAAGTGGAGTTGGGATCTAGAAGAGGAAAGAAATTAGCCTGGAGGGACAGTGAATACAAAGCATGGAGAAACTGGCTATTTCTTGGGTTCTCACAGAGAACAGCAGCACTGGTTAATCCTGTTTTACAGATCTAGAAACCAAGGCCCAAAGACGAAAGTTCTTCCTTAGAGGCACAGAGCCCATCAGTGTCAGCCTGTCCTACTCCCAGAAGAATCACCTATGAACTTCCTTGTTACTGTTTTTTGATCCCTGGTTCACAGTCTTCTCTATTCCAAGGTCTTGTCATCACCTGCAGCTGTTCTCATCTGAAAGCTGCAACGCTCTGCAGGCTCTGATCACTGTCCTTTACTTAATTCAGTCCATGCCACTACGACTGCTACTGGACCTCATTAGAGACTTCTATTCCGTTTCAACTCATAAATTGATTCCTGATACCACTCTTTCCCTGTTTGTATCGTCTACATACTCCATATCTTCATGCCTACTTCTGTTGCCTCATTTTCCTGATAATCCTCCCTGATACCTTCCCATCTCCAACCAGTAATCTATAAACATTTTGCTTCTCTAGGTTTTTTACTTCCAATGGTACCTGAATCCTAAACTACACATTGATCAGGATTTTCTCCAATTCCCCAACATTAGCCTTCCCAAACTTTCACCTTTCCCTTCTTGTCTCCTAGTATCCACTCTTATCCTACTTCACAGGGGATAAGAGAAGCCATCAGAGGGAACTTCTGCAAGATCATTTTCCCTGAAGCTCAGTGAAGGCTCCAAACTTTCTTCCCTCCTCTTGGTCTCAGAGCAAATCTCTTCGCCTTTGCCTTGATCTCATCCCCTTCCTCTGTCTTTGGGATCCTGTCTCAACAGGCATCTCTCTTTCTTTTGCATCTTTTAGGGACATTTTGTCTACTGGTTACCTCCCTTTTTCCCTCCTAAAAAAACTGCTTCCTTGACTCCATATCTCCTTCTGGATATTGTCTGAAAATTTTCCTGCATTTTTTACCCCAGCTTCTTTAAAAGTCTCTTTCAAACTCATAGCTGTTTGGTTTCTCTCTCTACTGCACCAATATGACACTGTACTCTCTGAAGTCCCTAAAGACCTTGTAAAATCCAATGGGCACTTTTCAGTCTTTTTCTTACAGAAGCCCTAGTTACATCTTAAATCATTGCCCACTTTATCCTTCTTGAAACTCCCTCTTCTCCTTGGCTTGTGATATCATGGCCAGAAACTTGAATGTGGGCGTGATGGGGGCAGATGGCTGGATCCAGCCTTTGTCCTGCTTGGTGCTGTCTCTTGCTCCCAAACAGTGCTAACTCTAATGGCTTATGGTTGGCTCTTGGCTCTACTGCCCCATATAGAACCATGTCAGATTCTAGAGGCTTCCATTTTATTGCTGAGCTAGGCCAGGCTCAGAAGGGCCTATGCCATTTGTTGACAGTGTATGATCCTGGAGGAGGGAAGAGTAGAGGTTTAAAGGGTCAGGTATGGCGGTCAGATGGGGGACCACGCTGGGTTCTACGTGGGCCAGAGAGTACAAGGGGACTAGGGTGGGGACTGCGATGACCAGAGAGCCCCTGCATCTGGAGGGCCTCGAAGTCAGAGCTGTTCAGGTTGTCTTCTTGAAGGACAGGCATCTCTGCAAATGGCACATATTCTGCTCCTGGGGGTGGAAACCAGTGCAGGTATGGGATGTGGTGGGTGAAAGAATACAGTAGCCCTAGAGGAGACAGTTCAGGGTGGGAATACCTTTCTGCCTGGCCTTCTGACTACGGATTCTGGGCTGGCCCCCTGTCCCAAGTTGCTCCCTTACCATGAGGTCTCCCTCCTCGTCGTCGTGTCTCCTGGGTTTCAAAGAAAGTCTCGTGTTCCTCCCAGCGCCGGTCACAGGCGGCACAGAGGAAATTAGATTCAAAATTGTTGCAGCTACAGCCTGAGACAAAAGGACAGCCGAGGAGAATATAGAGAATGGAGGCATCCCCACAGCTGACCCACATTCTCATCTCTTCTTTACCCACCAAACACCCAAGTGTCTACTCTATCAACTCCCCATTCTCCCCAAACTAATTGCATCCTTTAACTGATTCTTCCCACCCAGTATTCCCATGCACTAGAAGTTACCACGATGCTTGCAGGGATGAGTCCCAGTGGTGGCATGCTCTTCATGGCTATGTTTGCAGCGACATCGAGCTCTCCAGGCCTTAGGATCAAAGGTGGCCCGTCTCTTGAGCCAGAACTCACCCACTTCTTCTGGGCGTGATGGGATGAAGCAGAACATAAGGCAGCGGCACTGACTCATAGTGCAGGGTACAGTTATGTCTATGGGAACAGGATGGGTGGTAGGGTTGGATCAGCCCCTGACTGAGCCTGGCTTGCCCATGCCAAACCCCATACCAACACACACACACACACACACACACACACACATTTACTTTTCACATATCCCAAGACATGATGACAGAGGACAGTTGTCTCTCCATACCTGATAAAGGCTAGTCACTTCTCCCCTACCTGAGATAATGTGGTGCTCTTTCAGCAAATGTCCACAAAAACACTTGGACTCATCCCCAATCCGGAAGCAGTCCCATAGGTAATGGGGGCAGCGCCATCCAATGTAGAGACCTGTAGATGGTAAATAATAGGGAAGGGGTTGAATAATAGGGAAAAGTGAGAAAGAAAAAAAAAATCCAAAGCTCCTGCAGATATTCTGACCTATTCCCTGGGGTCAGGGTGGAGCTTCACCTCTACTCTGAGGTGTGTTTATCTCCATCTGGGAATCCACACCTCTACCCCTTTGACTTTTTTCTTCAAGGTTTTCTGGTCATCCCCTGTCTTCTATTCCCTTCCCATTCCAGGATCCACTCTGTCTCTATGAGCCTGTCAGAGATTACTGAAGAGAGTCTTCAGTTTCTGAGCAGGAAGATCATAGGTAAAATTTTGTTTGAAGGTGAACATGAATCTCACTGAGTTCTTTGTGACTGTGGGGTTCCTCATCTCTTCCCCTCTCCTCATTAGAATCCAACTTTGTCTTGTTTCTTTGAAGTGTCTAAGGTGAGGAAGAGGAAAAATGGCCAGGTATATAGTAGGTGATAGGGATTGGGTCCTAAGGAGAATGGTTAGTGATTGGCCCTAAAGAAAAGGAGAAGGTTAGGTAGACTTGGTGCCAGGAGATAGGAGGAGGGCTTCCCCTATCTTCTCCAGATTGGCTCCTTCATATGTCCCTTCCATGTTCCTAGTGTTAAGGGACTAACACCATCTTTGAGCCTGAGAAGGGCTGCCTATGGCTCTCCAAGGACCAGGAGAAAAGGGCAGGCCAGAAGTTATGTTTGGTGAATACCAAATATATGTTATGAGGAGGCATGGAAAGGAAAGTGAGGCTAATAAATATCCCTGAGTGCAGGTACCAGCAGAAAGCCACAGCTTTTGAGATCCTGGTTTCAGCAGTGGGATCTTAAGCTTTCTGGCTTCATGGCCAGTCTCACCATGTGGCAAGATTGGTGCCATGTCAACTTAGTAAAACCAGAGCGTACCTCCCACTCAGATTTTCTTATCCTCTGTGAGTGTGGAGTATCCCAACTTCTAACCAAAAATTCTGCCTGAGTTCCCATGGAGTTGGACCTGAAGCTATAGGACTGATTCCCACTTGAAGTTTCAACTGAAATGTCACCTCTTGCCCCTGACTTCCCTTGTCTATCTGGGACCCTCCTCTGGCCTTCTACACCTTCTTGTGCTGTTGCTATTATGATGCATTGTAATGGACTGTTCACTTATATTCCCATTAGTCTGTGAGCTCCTCAAGGGTAATTACTATCTTTTCATCCAGATCTCTATTCCTAGCACAGGGCCTGGCACAAAATGGGTGATTAGAGAACACAGACTGCCTGAATGACTGAGCATTCCAGGAATAAACCATAAGGAAAAAGAATTGGCATTGTTTTCTGACCCTGGCCAGGTTTCCTAGTCTTACCCATAGCTTCTCCGGACCTAAAACCTGTTCAGGTATGTCTTTTGGCTTGGCTACTTCTGTCTTGAGGCTGACAGCTTATAGTGCCAGTGCCCTATCACACCAGGGAAGCTTCGTTGAGAGTTTAGGGTACAGGCAGTGTCACAATGGACGTGGGTGGGAACCAGGATTCCATTAGAGGAATACTGAACCCTGTCTGGAGCAGCAGGACACAGTGGATAAGGTGATGTGCAGAATTGAACAAGCGTCTGTGCCTATGGATCAAGGCTTGGCCTGAAGGTTGCAGGTACTAAATTCAAGCACTGGTATAAGAATAAGTGCCAAGACCTCCGATGAAGAGTTTGAATCAGGAGTCTGGCAACTAAACCTCAGATTCTATCCTATGATTCTCTTCAGTGCTCTCATAGTGGGAAAGTTGGCATCTGCTGTGAATTCCACTCTGCACAGATTCTAAATCCCCTTCCTGTTAGGACTGGCAGAGGGAAAAGATTATCTGAAACTTCATTCTGACTATATAACCAGTCCATTTCCATGATTGCACAACCGCATTTGCATAATAACCTCTCTTCATGCCCAAAATATCTCACATAACATACAGCTGTCTTTACATGAAGGATGTTGCCAGCCTAGACCTCTCTCCTGAACTTCAGACCCATATAGCCAGCTATCTACTAGATTCTTACCAGCATGTTCCATAAACACTTCAAATGTGTTATACCATTTTCCCTCCAAACCAAGATCTCATTCTTTGTCCTCTGTTCATCCAATCCATATTTATCTGGCATCTACTCTGTTTTAGGAATGCAGTTAATGGCACCATCAACCAGTCAGCTTCTTTAGCCAAACAAACAAACAAAACAAAACTATCATTCCAGGAATTTTCTACTCTTTTACTTATTTTACATATCCAACAATCCAAATGGTCAGTTTGACACTTCTCTCCACCTGCACCCATCTACTTCTTACCTGGATTATTACCAATGCCTCACAATGCCATCCTCTGTATCCAATTTTGTCTTTCTCCAGTCTATTCTATTGCCAGAGTGATCTTTCAAAAACATCAATATGTTCATGTTATTATCTTATTTAAAATCTTCTCAGTTGCTCTCAGGATAAAATTCCAACTCTTTAGCTGGCCTCAGAAATGCCTGCACAATTCTTACTTTCCAGAGCTGAGCAGGGTTACTCCCCACAACATTGCTATTTACCAGGTATAATGTACTGCTGCAGTTTCATAAGCTGCCTTGTCATGTCTCACCTTACTCTAGTCTTGAGTTGGCTACCTATACTTATCATCTTACAGATATCAACTGAAAAGTCTTTCCTTCTAAGACTTTCCTTCCTTTACTACCCAAGATTGGGTGCCCCTCTTCTCTGCTCCTGCAGCATTCTTGGTATATAGCAATTATTAAATGAAATTATAATTGTCCTCTACATATTGGTGTAGCTCATTAGAGTGCAAATTAATGTTTTGGACTCTAATGAGGAATTTTGTCTTTGAAACTTTTCCAGTCCCACCACCTCCACAATTAGGCAAAATGCCTGGCACACAGTTGGTGCACAGATGTTGAAATATATTTTTTAAAAAGCTTACATTTGACATTTTTCAACATATCACATGTACTATCATGGAGTTATGACTCTCCTGGGACTCATTAGGAGGCGGCCCCAAATTTCTTTGATCAGGATTGAATACACTTTCTGTTTAAACAGGAAAATGAAGACACTCAATTCAAAGAAGAAGAAATAGGAAGAAGGGAGTAGATAAGAGGGTCCAAGAAGGGAAATGAACAAATCCTGCATTTGCAAGAAACAAGCAAGAGTAACAGAAGATGTTAAAATAAACAGAAAAAAAAAAAAAAACACCAATCAACCAAAAAAAAAAAAAAAAAAAAAAAAAAAAACCACAACTGTCTCAATGCCTAAAATAAACTGAGAAACAAATGAGATCATTGTGACTTTCCTGGCTAGAGGTAGAGTAGGGAGGGATCCTGCATGGGAATGGGGAAAGTAAATTACACAGAGAAGGGATAAGGATATGGAATTACCTGGTTATCTTTGTATCTTAGGCCTTATTTCCATCTAAGGAAGTATGAAATACCAACATAAATGTAGTGACATCTGTTAAATTTATTCTAGAAATCTCAGAATCTTCTCAGTAGGTCAGCGTAGGACTCTTACTGAAGTCAATAATCCCTATAGATATGAAGTTCAATAATACAGGTAGATATACTTACCCATAGGGTGACATATGTTTACATAGCTTGTCTGCACACCCAGAGATACAGCGTGCTGCTAATAGCACAGTTGGGAATACTAATTCTGGATGGAGACAGACTTGATAGGGCTAGAGGACATAGTTCTTCTCTTTGGTGGGCAGACTCAAAGCTTTTGGTACACAGGTGGTCATGGATTTGGCATGCAGGGATACAGTTTTTTTTTTTTTAACTGGGGATTGAACTCAGGGGTGGTTAACCACTGAACCACATCCCCAACCCTTTTTATGTTTTATTTTGAGACAGGGTCTCGCAAGATTGTTCACAGCCTCACTAAATTGAGTCTGGGTTTGAACCTGTGATCCTCCCGCCTTAGCCTCCCGAGCTGCTGGGATTACAGGTGTTAAACCACCACACTCAGTGGGATGACAGCTTTTAATGGAGTTCCATCAAAGGGGCCAAGGGTTTTTGCCACATCAGAACAGAAGTCTCCTGGAAACTGACCAGGGTCCTGGACTATCTCTGCCTTAGGATCTGTCTGGTATAGGCTACCTGGATCTGGTCCCTAGATCTAGGGCTGGCCTCTGGCCCTTCTGTTTTTAATAATCATATTAAAATTATTATGGGCTATCTGTGCCTACCTGGACTTTGTATGAATATTCTCACATTTTGTTAGATCCTTACTGCTGTTTCTTAGACTACCCACTTGCTCCCCCCTTCCAGATTCCAGGCAGGTGGCATGGCTGTTTCTATAAGGGGCAGCTATCTGTTGAATGGGCAGATTTCCAGATCCTGTTAGACTGGAAGATATCCATGGGCCTCTTACAGGTCTTTGAAAGGCCACCTTGGCTCACCTGTCTGGATGGCATTCAGGGTTGTATCCTTCTCCCATTGGAAAAGATGATTCAACTGAGCACCAAACTTCTCCCTGTGCATTGCCTTAGCCATTTTCACCAACTCTGCCTGATTAGCAGGGACCACTGGGCTGCCTGTGTAACCTGGGAAGGGAGGGGATAAGTAACCAAGGGGAAGGGAGAATTTCTTAAAACTAAGAGGAAGGGCCATGTCTGAGAGGAACTCAGTCCCCTTCTTCTGGGGCAGGTCAAGGGCAGTGGACAGTGATGAGAACAGGGGAAAGGGGAGGAGCAATTACGGCTAATTCCTTTCTTCTTCTTCTTGCCCAGCCGGTGTTCAGGATGGGCTGTCTGAGCAGTAGTGTCACTGGTATCCTTTCCTTCCTTGTTCTCTCCTGACTCTTCTTTCTGCTTGGTAGATGTATCTATGTGGTCCTGGGCTGAAGGGCCTGGAAGGGAGTGCTTTGGAAGGAACTGAAATTCAAGGTCCTGGGAGGACATCCTTGTCCATGAGACCTCACTGGAAGAAGACTCAGAGAGGTCATCGCTCAATGTATCAGAGGAAGACACAGAGATCTCACTTACTGGTGAGGACTGAAAAGTAATATGCTTCTCTGCTATTTCAGAGGTAGGGGCTTCCAAAGGGATCACAGAGGTTGACTCTTCTAAAGAGGTTACATAGATAGAAGACTCCAAAGGATTTTCAGAGGCGTGGGGCTCTAAAGGGGTCTCTAAAGGGGGTTCAGAGACAGAAGGCTCTAAAATGTTTTCAGAAGCCTGGCTCTCTAAAGGGGCCTGGGAGATAGAAGGCTCCAAGGTAGCTTCAGAGACAGGGGGCTCCTGAATATCTTCAGTAGCAGGATCCTTGGAAGAGGGGTGTTCCTTTGCATCCATGGTGGTATGAGGCTCTTCTGTGACCTTGTCTGCTTCCATCTAGTGGTAGAATAAGGTACAGGCTTCATTAGATTGAGATTGGAGGGTCTACAAGTCAGGGCAGAGAGCACAGTGTTCATGGGGTTGGTGGGGTATGGTATTAGGATAAGATTCTCTGTGCACCTGAGACATGAGAGGAACATGAGAAGAGTTCTGAGTCTCAGGGTGTGATGCCAGGAGGCTCACTCATGTGCCCAGACATAATGTGGCATGCCATTATGGGAGTTTAAGGAGCTGGAACTTAAAAGATTGAAAGGCGGAAGTAGTCAGTACTATCAATAGATGGTAGCAGAGGACCATGCCCCAGGAGGGAGCTGAACATAGCTATTTCACCACTCCAAGAGCATGGTCCTGGACATATCTTAGGCCCCTGGTAATTGGGATTTGGCATTCCAGAGATTGGGAATACCAAGCCAAAGTTGGGGTTGGCTCCCAAGAGTGCAGAGAATGTCATATGCCTAAGGCAGGGAGGGCCCTGTTTATAGTCTGATTTTGTTTAGGGAACACATACTCATTGTCTTGATGATGTCATTCATATTCAAGGATTCAATGACTTCGAGCTGTATGCTGCTGACTTCTAAGTCCATATTTCCAGTGCAGACCCTCTTTAAACCCTTGTATTTCACAGTCATACCCAATTGCCCATAGGACATTTCTAAATGGATGTCCCAGAGACATCAGATTTAACTCTGAAAATTATCCTAGTGTCCTTTTCGCTAAGCCCCCATCTTCAAATAGGCAATAAGAACTGCATTTCCTATTTTCTAAGTAGTCCTGAAATACATTCTCTCCTCTTCTATTCCTCCAATTTTGTTCAAGTTCTCATTATATTCTGCCTGGATTGTGTAATAACTTTGCCTCTGTACTGCCACCCCCCAGCATATTAATCCATTCACCCATTCTTTCATCCATTTATGTAACTTACACTTTTGCAAAGAGCCTGATCTTATACTTTTACTCAAGCACTATGCTAAACCCTGGACTCAGCTGAATTGGGAGAGAAAAGGTCAACTAACAAGGACAACGAATAGTTGATATTGTGCTGGGGTAAGTGTAGGATGCTGTGGGGAGCCTAATTCCTCCTGGAAGTATGCTCCAAATAGGCAGTCCTGACCCAATCAAGATCTTTTCAAAATGTGAACCCAACACTAGCCTTCCTTTGCTTAAGAGCATTCAGTGACTCAGTTTGAAATTGGATTAAGTCCAAATTTCTTTGCTCTGATATTCAAGGTCTGTTATTATTTGTAACACTACTTGAGAATTTCTGTCTTTACTTTCTCTGCTCCCTACTTTTTGTCATGCTCCAGAGACACTAAATACATCACTTCTTAAAGTCATTAGAAGCTGGGTGTGGTGGCGCATGCCTGTAATCCCAGCAGCTGAGGCAGGAGGATGGTGATTTCAAAGCCAGCCTCCCAATTTAGAGAGACACTAAGTAACTCTGTGAAACCCTGTCTCTAAATAATATACAAAAAGGGGCTGGGTATGTTGCTCAGTGGTTAAGCACCCTTGGGTTCAATCCCCACGCCAAAAATACAAAAACAAAACAAAACAACAACACAAAACACAACTCATCAGAACCTTTCCAAAGGAAGTTTGGGACCAGAAGTAGGGACAGAAGTAGGATGATAAGCGGGAAGATGATCAAAGTCACTTAGAGGGAAAAGTGACCCGAGGGTTAGAACTAAAGGATGGGAGGAAAGGAAAGGGAACCAGAAGGGGAGGCAGGAGTTGAGGGATGGGAAGGATGAAAAGTAGAAGGAGGCAGGACAGGTGTTAGTAGGGGAACAGGTTGAAGGTTTGGATGGGAAGAACCATTGGAGAAACTACATACCTTTGGGCTTTGGCTTGGTTGTTGTCCTTAGATCAGGAAATTGCAGTAGATTTAAGGGGAAAGTGTCGGTCCCGAGAGGGGATAGTCTTGGTTAGGGATGAGCCTGGCTGCAGGAGCTGAGAAGTGAAAGGCCTTGCTTTAAAGTCTACTATGTGGGGAGACTTGGACATCTGCAGACCTTCGAAAATGGGCTCTTGCCTGACCTGGGGAAGGGCGATAAGGGAGAGGAGCAAGAGGGGTCCAGGGTCAACGAGGGAGAGGATTGACTGAAACCTATAGAACCCGGGCCGGGAGAGGCGGTATCGGTCACCAGGGCAACCGGAACGCCCAGTATGCTACCTAGCAACAGCAGTTTAAATATCTTTGTAGTGGGTGCGGTTTCCTGAGGGAGCTCCGTGGGACCTGGTAAGGGGTTTTCAGCGAGTCTCTGGGTAGGATGTGTTGATATTGTGGGTACATCCGTGGGAAGTCTGTGTTTGTGAGGGTCCCTCTAGGGTTCCTGTGAGATATCTGTGAGGTGTTCAGTGGGGGCTGTGAGGGTCTGAGGGGTCAACCGACTCTTGTGGGAGCGAGAAGGGCAGGGTCTCAGGTAGATTGGGCTGGGCGGAGTCTGTTCTCGAAACCCAGCAGGACTAAGTTAGAGACCAGTAGAATTGGGCAGGGGGCGGGCTTTCCCGAGAGGGACCAATCGGACTAGGACGTGGGCGGAGCGTCATACGACGTCAGGCCAAGGCCGCCGCCGCGGGGCCTGGTAATCGCCGGTTCAGCGCAGCCCGGAGTCGCCCAGGCCTGAACTCCTACCCAGGTCCCAGACCCCGGCCCCGGGCCCGCGAGGACACCGGAGGCCACCCCTAGGGGGTGGGGAGCGGAGCCGCGGGTCAGCTCTGCGAGCGCCCCGCGTTGGCCTTCCCGCCCCGCCCCCGCCCCGGGCCATGGCCCAGCCCTTGTCCCGGCCCCTCATCCTATCCCAATCCCAGCCTTGGCCTCCGGTCCCGCCCTCTCCCCGTTTCCCAAATCTGTCCCAGCCCGGGCCTGGGTCCCAGCGAAGGCCAAAGTCCGGGTCCCAGTCCAGGGTCCCGCTCCAGTCCCAGTCCTTGCCCCTGGCCTGGCTCCCATCCCCGCCTCGGCTCTTATTCCACTCCCTGTCACAAATTCCAGCCCAACCTCTGCCCCCACCCCATTCCCAGCGTTCGCTTAAGTCCCTCGCCCAACCTCGGCCCTTGCTCCGGTCCCCATCACAGTCCCATCTTCCATCACACCTCCTGTCCTTATTCAAGCCCCAGTGCTCAGCCCAGCCCAATCCATTACCTCAGCCTTTGCCCTCATCTCTGTGTTTACCCAAGTCTCTCCCGCTGGTCCCCCGCCCCTCTCATACTCTGCCCCTCTCCCAGCCCCGACTCAGGTCTGGGCTCCAGCCGCCGCCAGCCCTATTGCTGCTGTTGCTGTTCTCTGTCCTTGGTCCAGGGGCTGGTGAGTGCAGAAGCAGGAAAAATTGAGGCAAGGATGGGGTTCCAGCAGGGATGGGTGGGCTGGGAGATTCAGGAGAGGTAGGACCTGGGGAACTAGATCACTGGGGAAGAAGTGGGGAGAAATTGGGAAGAGAGAGGTTCACACAACAGAGGAATTGGCAGTGGCAAGAGTGGTCCTGGGTTTGAGACTCAGCTAGTGGCTAAAAGTCCGTAGGACAGAGACTTCAAGGTTTTCTCTGCCGGTATCCATCTTGACCCCACTTGATTCTGCCTTTCCCAGGGAAGTCTTGAGTGCTTTGCTCCTCTTTCTCTCAAAGTTTGATAGGTGAAGACATAGATCCATACCAGATGCCTCTAGTCCACTCTGAGAATATATGGCCTAAACCTTTGGGATATTGGATATGCATTCAGTGTTGAGTATTGAAGACAACATGTAACAGATGAACATAGACTAGTTGCCAGTATAATGAGCTTTCTTCTTGTGAGTCTTTTTCCAAATAAGCTTGATTTGCCTAGGAATAATTCCTGATATTTTTAGAGCGTGATTGAAACCCAGAGGCCATTTTACATACGGGGAAACTGAGGCTTAGTGAAGGAGCAGTTTGTTCAAGATCATATCATTTATAAATGGCAGTGCTGGGGCTAGAAAAAGGTTTCCTAAATCTTGTCCTTACTAGTGGTTCCCCACTCCCACCCCATTGCAATATATACTGAACAGGAAGCCAGACCAAGTAAGGAAAGGTTCAAAGCATAACCTTTCTTCTCCCCAGTCTGCCCACAAAGGGGCTTTATCCATGAACTGTTTCTTATTTACCGACTGTCAACCTGGAGCCACCATCTAGCCCAGGAAGTAACTTTGCTATTAAGAGGTCCATCTTCTTAGTGGGTAGAATGAGGGGGGAAGAAGGTGTCCTGGCCTAGGGGATTTACCATATCAATGACCCCATTATGAAATGACTAATCTTCATGGCCTCAGCTCCTAGCTACCTCTGCTGGTTGGCACTCTAGATGATATGGAGATGTGCCTGGTGGAGTCTTTGGCAGTAATAGCTAACAACAGCTGGGGATAGGGATGGGTTTCATTGAGCTCCGTGGGTCTAGTTTAGTGTACAGGCCTGAGAAAATCAATGCAACCAAAGGTCACAGACCCTGCACAGATGCCTGGGCACATACATGCTGTGTGTTAACTGAGGCATCTGTGAGAATGTTGGTATGTGTAGTGTGTGTACATGTTTGTGCATTGATGAGTATAGTCACATGTTTTTGTGGGGTACATGTAATCCATGTATCCTCTGAATGCCTGTGTTTTTGTGTGAGGGTGAGGGGACTTGTCCATGCACAAACCTCTTCAGCTCTCCCTGCTTCTTGTACAGTATGATCACTGAAGTGTTACCGTCAGAAGTAGGTGGTTCCTAGGTTGAAGGCAGTGTTCACAAGATAGAGAAGTAATCCACTGGTCTCTAGCCTGTCTCCTGAAAGGAAGGAACCATTGAGGGGGATGGGGTTCAGTGTTGATTGCTGTGATTGGCAAGTTGGGCACTTGGCAGAGGCAGCAACCAGTCAGATTTTCAGTTTTGGTGAGGGAATCCATACTGGTTAGCTATTAAAAATGTCCTAATAGCTTCCATCCCTACCACCAGGGTTTTTTTGTTCATGAGCCCTTTGAACAAGCACTGAGCTGGCTAGGGGAGGAGGGTGACTGTGAGCCACAGAGTGTACAGACCTGAAAGTTGTAGATAAAATTTTGATTGCCCAGAAACAGGTTCACTGCTTTGGGGAGAATTATAATGAAGCTGGAGAAAAATGCCACATAGGTCCAACAGCAGGTAAGCCTTCCCTTAGTGCTGTTATTAGCTAGTGCCTTGGCAACTGTGGCCTGGCACTCAGGGGTGCTCTATGACCTAGTGGTGGTGATGGATTTTGTTTGAAGAGAGTCTGGTGGTGTCATAGGATCATCATAGTACAGGACTACACAAATGCTTGTTGTTGACTTCAATCTCATTTTAGGAGTGAAAGTTACTTCCTGGGTCTCCTAGTCCTATCTCTGATTTTTGGGTTGTTCCTTGGGTTTAACTGAGTGTGGTTGATAACCTGGGCATGCCTTATCATTTTGAGATATGATCTTTTGGGCGTGTATGGTGGCACATGTCTGTAGTTTTAGTGACTTGGGAGGCTGGGACAGGAGGATTGCAAGTTTGAGGTCAGCCTCAGCAACTTAGAGGGATCCTGTCTCAAAATGTCCCAAAAGGGCTGGGAATGTAGCTCAGTGGTAGAGTACCCTGGGTTCAATTTCCAGCACATATGTTTATTTATGTATATAAGCATATAATATAAATATAAAAAAGAAATTCCATTTTGTTGTACCTAGAGCTGTCAGGAGCAGGGTCAGCCTTGATGTGTGTGTGTGTGCATGTATGTGTGTATACACATGCATGTGCACATATGTGCATGCGTGTAGGGGTTGGTATTGGTGAATCCCCCTAGCTTCATCATAAAAGTACTGATACTAGGACAAGATCATCTGAGCTTGGCTAGTGCCTTGCTTATGCTTCCTCTTGGGGTGAATGGAGCTGTGAACCCTTTCTCAAGCATGTGTCCCAGAACTTCTTCAAGATTCCTCCCAGAATTTTCAGCTGTTGCTCACTCTTTTCACTACCAGCCTATTCTGTGACTTCCGTAGCCCCTAGTCACTTTGGGGATGGCTTACTAGTTCCCCAGTTCTTCAGGCCATGCTAAGGTCCTTTGAATCCCAGGACTCTTCGTGCTCGCCTATCCATGTTTGCTAAAAGTCATTAGCTGCTGTTTACACTAGCTCTCTGAGGGACTGACCACATGTCTCCTAACAGTAGCAAAGGCTGGTGAGATGACCCCTCCCTGCTACCAGTTTTGAGCAGGAGCAGCCCTTCCCTAAACCCAGCAGAGGGTGCTCCAGAGCTCTTATTTTTTGTAACAACAGTATCCAGACTGTTCAGCTCTGGGCCTTCTGCCTCTCAGTTGTCACAGCGAGGGCTCCTAGAAAACCTGCCTTCCCCATCAGTTGGTCTCATTATCTTTTATACCTCTTGAACTATCTCCATTACTGCCTTAGTGCTGTTCTGTGAGTCTCTCTGGGTTCCTGGGCAGTGCTCAGCTTGCAATGTGGCAGACCTTTGCTAGCAGTTGAGACTGATCATATACTTGGAATTGGAAAGAGTAGTCCTTGGGTGTAACCAAGGCCTTTGAGGATGAGCACAGACCAATTTAGAGCAATTACCTCCACCTATATAGGTAAGCTCTCTGGAGTGTCTATGACTCTTAAAGTTGCCTCAATTTAGTGGGGCCAACCTTTACCCATGTACCTTCCTTCAGTAGCCACCATTTTCTAGATTTCTCTTTCTTTGTTACTTCAAACACTTCATTTTGGGAGTTTGTGTCTCTCATTTTAGAGAGGGAGACCATCAGACTAGGTAAGCCCTGAAGGTATTTCCTGCTTGCCTAAAAACTCCATTCCCGAGTCTCCACATCTCTAATCCCTGTTCTGTTCTGAAAATGCTTGACTTCCCCACCTTCTCACCTGTCATTAAGACATGCTCATGGGCTTTTATGGGGCTGGTCTAAAGTCTCCAGAGCAGTCAGAGTCCCTAGAACTTTACTCTGGAATACCTTGCCTATCTTTTAGCACCCTCTTTTTCTTTCTTTCTTTCTTTCTTTTTTTTTTTTTTTGGTGGTGGTCAGGGAGTACCAGGGATTGAACTCAGGGACACTTGACCACTGAGCCACATCCCCAGCCTTATTTTGTATTTTATTTAGAGACAAGGTCTCACTGAGTTTCTAGGTGCCTTGCTGTTGCTGAGGCTGGCTTTGAACTCACAATCCTCTTGCCTCAGCCTCCTAAGCTTCTGGGATTACAGGTGTGCACCACTGTGTCTGGTTAGAACCCTCTTTTTCTATCCAGATATACTGCTGGGTTACCTTCACCACCACGGCAGTCCTAGTCCCCATGTTTTGGCCTAGATGGTGCTGACACCACTTTCTTGCTCACCTTGGCTCTGCTCCTGGCAACTATGATCAGGTATCTCAGCATTTCAGCTAGAGATGACCACTTCCTCCCCACCTCCTAGCCTGATCTGCTCTGAATATTCCCAAGTGGTTTGAGATTCCACTGGGTCACCAAATGACTGCCTCACAGGGCCTCCCTCAGGGTAAACACCCCTGACTGCTTATTCTGACCCTAGAGGATCTGATGACTCTCTTTTCCTGGGCACTCTGCTGGTGGTCTGCCAGCTCCTGTTCTTGCCTCTGCCACCCAAGCAGGCCCCCTTGTAGCCTCACCACACCTTCCCCTCCCTTCTCCTGCTCTGAGCTAGTATACAGACGGCTCTTGTGAAGATTCTGAGGGATTTTACTCCTCTTAACCACCAGGGAACAGAAAGGGGCAGAAAATAAACAAGGAAGTTACACAGTTCTATGCTGACTCCCAAGCCCCACAGGTGGAGTTCTAGCCTGCTTAGTGGCTTAAGAGCCCATGCCAACACACACACACACACACACACACACACACGCACACGCACACGCACACGCACACGCACGCACGCACATACACACATACACGCACTCCTTCCATACTTCTGTTTTGTTAGGTTTGGAAAGAAGAGAACAATGGCTCCTAAGTAAGGGGGCAGCTGTAAGGTTATATATAGGGGCCTGGCTTTTTTTTTTTTTTTTGGAAGTCTTTTTTTAAAAATATTTTTTAGTTGTTGATGGACCTTTATGTATTTATTTATGTGTGGTGCTGAGGATCGAACCCAGTGCCTCACACATGCTAGGCAAGCACTCTACCACTGAGCCACAACCCCAACCTGGGCCTGGTTTTTAATCCTCAGTTTGGCCTAGGTTTGAGCCTTAGTTTCCTTATCTGTAAAATAAGATATTTTTTCTCTTTCCTTTTTTTTTTTTTTTTTTTCTTTCTTAACAAGGTTCCTATAAGGATTATACCAAATTCTTACTAGAGTAGTGTGAGACCTAGTTCCTGGCTTAGAGCAGAGCACTTGTTGAGTTGGTATTATGGTGAAGGAGAGTGACATGCCTCTTGCCTAATGGAAATGCCCTCTGTCCTATCCTGCTCCTTTCTCTTTCTTTTACTTCCCAGGAGGCCTTTTCCTGACTGATTACTCCACCTGCTCACCTCGCAAGCTGAGTCCTTTCCGCTCCTTTGCCAGCACTGAGCTCTTCCACTTCCACGTTCCTGAAGACACATTCCTGGCTGTTTGGAACCTCATCATATTCAAGGAGCAGGGGGGAACCTTTGGAGATCACTGCCCAGATCAAAGTGTGACTGTGTAAGTATCTGAGTTGCCCCCACTTCCCCGCTTCTAAATCTTTATGAGTATATAAAAGGATCTCCTGACCCTGACCTTGACCTTTATCCATTTGGAGTGTGACTGAGGGCCATGAACTCTGTCATCTGAACACTTCCTGACTACTGTATGATAGTGTAAGCAACTGAGCAGACTCTTTTCTCCTAATAGCCTGAACCCCTGACCTGGAACCTCTTTATTGTATGTGTCAGTATAGGGTATCCACTTGTTTTTCTGATAATGAGTGACAGTTCTCCTTTCTTTCCCCCATTTCCTGTCCCCTCTCCCATTGCCTGCTTTCCTTCTCTCCTAATTCTTGTCCCCCAGGTATTTCCGGTCCGGGGCACCTCCTGTCATTAATCCCCTGCACACACACTTCCCAGGGGACACAGCTGTGCCTGGGGTTTTCTCACTGACCCTCAGCTGGACACTGCCCAACCGCACCTCAGGCATCTTTAACGTCAGCAGCCCCTTACCTGGGGACTGGTTCTTGGCTGCCCACCTTCCCCAGGCCCATGGCCACATCTCTGTCAAGGTAGGTTTATATTGCTCAGGGTAGGAGGGATCAGATCTGCCTCTCCATCTCTGCTGAATTCCCTGCACGGGCTCCTGTCACACTAACCTTAGTCAAGATGGGCAGTAGCACAAGTGTGGTTGGGCTGGGGCATGGCTACAGGCCAGCAGGTCAGTTGGTGAGATAGTCTGTAGGACAAAACTTGGGAGCCTTAGGGAGACATAGTGGTTCTAGGAAAGCTGAAGGGAAACTCCATAGTCTGGAATCAGAGGTGGTGGCACTGGGGTGTAGTGTCCCTTCCTTTTGGAAGGTACGAGGGTTAATCAGGGTGACCAGAAGCCAACCAGGGACTGGTCAAATCTGCTGCACAAACTCAGCACTTGATGTTATTTACAATCTGGTTAGTAAGAGCCCTGAAGTCTCTCTTAGGTCACAGCCCAATCTCTAGAACAAGTGGGAGTACGTTGCTCATCCATCATAGTTTTAGACAGCTCTCCTCACCCTATGGAAACCATAAGAGAAGCCCTCTTCTGTTAAAAGGAGGCTTTGGGTAACTGATGTCCATTCTGACTGTTGCCTCCCTTTCATTTAAATATCAGCACTGATTTTACAAAGCAGAGATTATTAAAGTCTGAAGGGCAGGTTCAAAGATCAGGATGTTTCTCTGGTTGGGAGAAGAAGGAAATGTCACAATGTTTTCCTGCCACACTCATGAGTTAGGCTGGGCTTCCTCCAGTAGTAAGGAGAGCTGCGTTTCCTGCTCCTATTTGTTGGAGGAGAGAAAGGGCATGATGAACTGGCTATTGTCAGAGTGGGATGGCCATATGTATAGGGCTGTTATTAAGTGTAAAGAACAGAGCTGGAACAGAGCAAAGATTTAAAGATAGGACATTATCAAACAAGAAAGCTGATTGGATTTGGTCATTGATAATTGAGAGGGGCAGAAATTCCCACCCAGGTCAAGATTTGACTTGGATATATCTCTCCAGGATAAGTTTCTTGAGGAAAAAGACAGTGATTGTGTGTCAGATTACCTCTCCACCTCCTGCTGGAGTCCAGCATTAAGAGCACGTGCTAATAATGCCTTTGAATGAGCTGCGAATTGCACAGGGACAAGTATACTGATTCTGCTGTTGGCAGAGTCATAGAACTAGGGCTGAGGTAGCCTCTGGAAGCCTCAGTAATAGGTCTGTTTTTCCTGAGAGTGATGTAGAAGAGAGCCTGGGAGCTCTCTGGATGAGTTCATGCTGGAAGCTCACCTGGAAAATGCTCTGGGCTCTAGGTAGCCTTGTTTTCTTAGAACTAGGGAGGAATTCTTCATGGGTCTTTGGCCAAATCTCAAAGAGCCTCTCCTGATTCCAACTCTAATCCTTGACTTGCTTTTCGAGAACAGACGGAGAATCTTCTATCCCTTCTAGTTATCCATAATCTTTCTAAGTGAGCAGGAGAAACCTGGGGCTTAGGCCTTGACTGGGTAGCTGAGGCCTCATTAGAGGTAGACAGGGTTGCTTATTGCTGCCAGATTGGGAAATTGGGGAATCAGAGATAGTAGTACAGAGAAAGGCTGCTCTGAACCTAAAGCATGATTCAAAGTGTCCAGATTAAAGGGATTTGGGTGATAAGAAAAGAACCAGGTCTGCCATGCTCATTTACTTCTATTTAACCCAGCTAGTAGAGCTCCCAGGGCTGTAGTATGAGTCAGGGGAAAGGGCACAGCTCTGTCTTGCCCATGAAGTGACATAAGGTGTAGACACCATGACAATGTAGCTTTTTAGCCAGTCCTGCTCTAGAGGTTGGTTGTGTGTGATCCTTCTAAGAATTTGATTGCTACCTGGAATCTTATATGGGTCTCTCAGAATCCTTAAGTTCTCCATACCCTGGCCAATTTTCCAGACTTAAACCTGTGGATTTATGCCCAGAACATTCCTCCATCTTCTCCACTTGTGTCCTCCTTGTATCATGGTTGTTCTGACTTCCTGTGAGGCTTGTCAAACACAGGAAGTTATGTGGGATCAGAAATAGCCTTAGGTGAGAGCTAAAGAGTTCCAACAATGAAAAGACAGTGTTGTTTCTAGGGTATTCCTCAACTCTGGGGATAAGCTCAGATCTCCTTTATCCTTTAGTCCTTTTGCACCTGCTTGTGCTAGACTTGGAGTTGGATGCTAGGAACACTGGGGTAAAGGAGATGTATATTGGAGAGATACAGGAATGTTTTAAGAGGACAAAGGAGAAATGGCTAATTCAGTTTGGTAGTATGATGGAGGTGGTATCTGGCAAGTGTTAGGAAGTAAGTCCTGAGGATGAGGAGGCGAGGAAGGTATTCCAGGTAGTAGGGAGTGGAGTAGTTCACTGTGGGCTGGGTATTGGGGTGGGTGAAGGAGGTAGAGGGGTAAATGGAAGCCATATCTTGAAGGGCTTAGAAGTTTGAACTGTACCCTGAGAGTGTCAAGGAGTCTGGAAAGGTTGTAAGAGAGCAGTGACTTATCTGGTATAGGCTGCTCTCCTGAGCTCCAGTTGCATACTCTGTTAGTCCTGTATATGCATTATTTACTCTACATTACTAGCACCCAGCACAGAGTCTAATCCATGGTGGGGCCTTGGAAAATTTTTTGCCCTTCTGCCACCTTCTAAACTCATAGTTTCCCAAACTGACTTCATTTCTTCTCCTTCCCTTGTTCCCTTCTTCCTATCAACCACTTCTGTCTTGCCCTATTGTCCTCCATCTCCTTGCCTTTCCTGACTTGGAGTATGTGTTCATTCTACAGTGCTTAGTTGCCAGCCTGCTCTGAGAGGTTGGCCTTTGGCACCCAAATGGCTCACAAGGATGCTTCATAAGGAGAAAGTTCTCTCAAATGGAGGGGCACAGTTTCTCCTCAAAACCTTCTTCTAGGTCTAAAATTTGAAAGTAAATAAAAGGTAAAATAAAGAAAACAACCAAAAAGAAAACAAAGAAGCAGATTTTTTAGAGGAAAAGAACCTGTTCACCACTAACTAGGACTGAGCATGACTCTAATATCTCACCTAAAGTGGTTCAAGTTTGCTGATAGTACCCTTGTCATTTTCCTCCTCTTTCTAAGTTATTGTATTTATATTTCAAATAGGTAATATATGCACCTGGTGCAACATTCAAAATGGTACAAAAGGCGTTCAGTGAAAAGTAAGTCTCCCTTTTTCTCCTCCCAGTTCCCAATTTCTCTCCCCAGAGTTAACTTGTAACTAGTTATTAACTAGTTTCATATATTATTCTTTCCTTCTTGAAGCACTTTATCCTCTTGACCTTTGTGACTTTATAGCACTGTCCTGGTTCTCCTCTTGCCCACCCCCCACTCCTCCCTTTCCTGGCTGCTTCTCTGCTTGGTCTGTATGTGCTGTAGTGACCTGATGATTGGTCCTAAACAACTGCTTTTTATTTTTTCATTCTTTTGCTTGGTGTTTCCAGCACAATTGTTTTAAATATAATCTATGAGTTAATACCTTATAAGAGTAGGCAGCCAGTCCTAATTTCCTTGAATCTCAAAATCAATATCAAACTGCTTATTTGACATCTGCAATTGGATGTCTAAGAGATGTTTCAAGCTTAGTGTGTACAAATCAAAGCAAAGTTAAAGGTAAAAATCTCTTTTATTCCCATTTTACTTCCCCTAGTCTAAGCCTCCTCTTTCTCTAGCTATCTTTTTAGTAAACACTGTCATCCACTAATTAGTCAAGCCCCCAATTTAGGTCTCAACCTTGATTCCTATTTTCCCCAACAACCAATCCACAAAGAAAGAGTCTTGTCAACCTCTGAAGTGTTCCATTTCCATTTTTCTCCATTTCCATTCTTAGTCTACCTTCTCTTAGCTTTCTCCTCGGTCACCATGGTAAATTCCTAAATGATTTCCCAGCTTCCGCTTCTGCCTCCTGCAGTCTCTCTGGCCATCATTTACTTCTCTGTTGATTGGTGCTGACAACTGTGGGCAAGGGAGCTGGGCCAGGTAATCGGCTAGTTCCACAGAGAAGGCCAAGTTTCTTTGGGTATCTTCCATCTTTTAAAGAAACACAGCTCACCCATAAAGGACATTCTAGAATCCATCTACCTTATCTTCCACATTAGGATCTTTCAGATTGTTTTCCATCTACTTCTAACTCAGGGCTCTCTGATTTTTTGAGCTTCTTTGCTTTGGACCTGGTCCTTCCATAGCTGCTGATGTTGGCTTGGTCTATTGATTTAATTTGAATTCTCTTACATGGTTTCTGCCTTGGCAGTTCTTGAGGACCTGACTTCTGGGCCCTTTCTCTGCCCTGTACCTTCTGTAGTCTCTATTCCATGTTGAGGGAAGGGGCTGGATGTACATGTTGTACAGTCGAAGGAAGGAACCCATTTTAATTAGAGAGGTCATGTCATTTGATCCTTTACTGAAGCCAACAGCAAATAGCAAACAAACTATGTAGCAGTGTTTCTTTCCCTGGACTGTTAAGCAAGGAAATGGGCTACCTTCTGAGCATGAGCCCCACCCTCGAGACTCACTGCAAGATTATTATGGTGGTTCCCAACTTAGGAGGGGTCACTGAAATGCCTTGTTGGGAGTATTTCTGATCCTTAGGGTTTGGCACCATAGATGATGAACATCTGCTTTGTATATCAGAGATAGAAGTTTCTGAGCAACGAGGTTGGTTCAGTGGCTCTCTGAAGGAACCGAACCCTCTTTTGACACTCATACTTCAACTTGATGGTTATTTTTTCCAGCACCTGTGTGTGCCAGATTCCATGCTAGGCACTGGGAATGCCATGATGAAAAGACACAGAAAAATTCCAGGAAGAGGATAGTGAGATCTTCTGACTGACATTTATCAAGGTCTCCTTCCAGCCTCATGGAGCTTGGCAGGGAGTCAGTTTATTGATTGGCTTATTCCATGGCATGAAACTCAGTGGGATGTCAGGGCCTGGCAATTTTACTTCAGAACAAGATTTGGAGGTATGTCCTGGTCAGAATAACCACTTAAGTGAGTCATGGTCTCTACTTTCTTAGGCCTGCAGAAGGCCATTTGTCCAGAAGATTATAGGAAACAAATTAGGAGACCCCTCTGTCCCTTAAAAGTTAGGTTTTTAGGGATTATATAGCTGAAAATGCTGGAGAAGAAGAACCTTAACAAATGGGAGTGTGCTTACTGAAGAGTGATGGGACTCAGTAGGTTGGGGTGTTATCAGTGCAGTAGAGAAGAAGGGGATAGGGAGTTTGTCTAGGACAGGAGAAGCTGGGGGAGATGTGGTTGTTGTCCTCTAGTGTCAGAAGAAATAGGCCAAGGGAACAGGTGTAAGTATGGGTCTCCAGGGCAGAGAGGTGGGAAGGGGAGTCAAAGATGACTGGTTTTGACTTTATAAAGATTAGAGCTGCCCTGAGCCAGGATGCTTCACTATTGATTCATTTATTAAACAGACAATTATTGTGAATTGTGTATACTACATTTGGCCTTAGGTCTGAAGGAACTAAAATAACGAAAGAAAAGGTTCTTTTTTCAAGTTGCTAAGAGTCTGGAGGTTGCCTGGGAGGTGATGAGTGGTCCTCACTGGAAGTGATGAAGCAGAGACTAGACAAGGGAGGGGGCAAGCTGGGACATAAAGGTAATGAAAAATTCAGATTGGTGTTGGTGTTGGTGGGAGTAGGACAGGAAGCCTTGAATGAGCCCCCCTCCGCGATGCACCCCTGTTGCCAAGAGAGCCAGTGTTCTGGTGGGGCAATGGTGTGGTTTGAAATCACAGTGTCATGGGACTGCTGCATTGGGAGAAGTGGCAAGCAGGGCCTGATTATTGGGTGGGTTTGGGCTTGAGTCCTCAAACCTTTCAGTGCTGAGGATCACAGCAGACCTTGAAGACCTAGGTAGGACAGAGGAAATCAGAAATGACTGCTCAGGCAAGAAGGACCCAGAGCTTAGAAAGACCATAGTCAGAGCCCTGGGAGCAGGTGACTAGGGGAGGGGAGCTAGGCAGGGAGGGTTCTCTCCAACCTATGTAGCAGATTCTATTAGATTCAGTTTACTAGCACCCCTGCTGTCTCTCCTGCTCCCACCACCCTTGCTTTTGTCTCAGGGTCTCCAGGATGAGTGTCAGTACCTCCTTCAGCCGCAGCTGATTGTCCGGCGTTTGCTGGATGTAGCTGTACTGGTTCCTGGCCGACCCTCAGAGCAAACTCTGTCTCCCCACAATCGCTCAGCCCTGTATAAGTAAGTCAGATATTCCCCATCCTGACCTCTTTTCTTTTCCTTGTTGGGTCTTAAACAGATGGCAGGGTTGTTTTGGTTTCTCAGCCACCTGCCTGTTCCTGTTCTCCCTCTGGCCAAACTGGATGGCTGGGTGACCCAGAACCCCCAGGGTGGTTTGGATTCCTGCCTCCTCTCTCCTAGCACAGAGGGCAAGACCTGAAAAGGCCACCTGTTCTCCTGTGTCCCCTACCCACTCCCTGCTCCCTTCTTCCTCATGTTTCCCTCCTTCTGGTGTCCCTCTCACCTCTCTGTCCTTTCTTGCCCCCAACCTCTCCTCTGCCCAGGGTCTTTGTGCCCAGCTTCACTTACAGGGTTTCAGCGCAGCTGGTGTGTGTGGGGGGCCGAGGGGTGTCTGCCTGCCCTCTGACACTGCGCCTACGTCCCAAGGCCCCACCCTTGCACAACTCAAGCTCCGTGGCCTGTGGAGGTGCCTCAGTATGCCAGCTGGAGCTGGCACTGCCCCCGTGGGGGCACTGGGTCTACGTGCGTGTGGAGACACCATCCCGGGGCCCTGGCAGGACCATCCGCTTCCAGCTATGTGTGCGGCTTCAAGGTCAGAACCCTCACGTCTGCCCCAGCCACCCAGCCTGAACAAACATCCATGACTGGGAAGTGACTTGGATGACTGCATTCAGTGACCCTCTGCCATATCCCTACAATCTCCCCTACCCCACCCAGGCTTCTTCACATTTCCTGAAGTCCCTACAACTTGGGCCTCCAAGTCATTAATGGCATTCAGATCATTGTCTTGCACCTGACTTGGGACTACTAAAGACTCTTTATTTTTCTTGATTTAAACCCTCTTTCAATTTCCTGGAGTAGGCAGGGACTACTAGGACTTCTGGGATACTATCATTGCCAAAGTCCATGCAATTCAGTGAATCAACCTGTCATACTTAGTTACCTGTTTCAATAGTGTTTCACTGCCCTTGAGGAGGGACCAATGACCTCGATTCCCTCCAACATGATGTCGCTGTGTCCACTGGGAAATCCCTGGACCCTGTCCTGTAACCTGGATGCCTCCACACTCCCAAGGGATAACACATTCTAGTTCTTACCCCTCATATCTGTTGATAGTTCTCATCTGGCTCAGTTCTGGTTTGTGTTGTGGCTGTAGGGCTATAAAGGTCCCAGCTCTTGTTTCTTCTGCTTTACAGAGTGCCCACAGCCCAGCCTGTCCCGTGCCCTGGTCCCTGGAGCTGCTATGAACATGCCCCAATCACTGGGAAACCAACCACTTCCTCCAGAGCCACCATCCCTGGGGACTCCTGCGGAGGGCCCTGGGGCCACATCTCCACCTGAGCACTGCTGGCCAGTGCGCCCAACTCTGCGCAATGAGCTGGACACCTTCTCTGTCCATTTCTACATCTTCTTTGGACCCAGTGTGGCTCTTCCACCTCAGCGCCCAGCTGTGTTTGCACTGAGGCTGTTGCCAGTTCTGGACAGTGGAGGCGTCCTCAGTTTGGAGCTCCAACTCAATGCGGTACTTTGTGTAGAAGGGGGTGGTTATCCTGTGGAGGAGTTGAAGGGGAAGGTGTCAGTGATGTGAGGGGCCTTGCTTCCTCAAAAAAGCCAGTCCAAACTGCTTCCACCTAAGTTATAGGATGGGTCACTTCCACCTATCCATTGAGACCATGCTCCCATATTAAGGGAACATGTCTCAGACCAGTTCTGGTCAGAAAGCATACTTTGAGTATTCACTGTGCCAAGAAGAGGCTGGGTCAGCCAGGGCAACTCAGAGTGGTGAGTGTTTCCACTTTTGTAGGCCGACTGCCTACGCAAAGGCCTCTCCCAATGGTAATTGTTCACTTTTTCTTGCATATTTTCTGTAAAGAGGGCTCCGCATTTCTTGTGGCCAGGGAGTCCTTTTTTAGCTCCATTTGGAGATGGTATTTCTGACATTCCATCAAAATCTGCCTGCAAGAACTTTTTTACTTACTGATCTTTATTTTGCCCAGAAGTCATAGTCAGTTAATCTATCTCTGTCCTTTTAAAAAAATTAATAGATGTGCCAAGTGTGGTGGCACATGCCTGTAATCCCAGCAGCTCGGGAGGTTGAGGCAGGAGGATCCTGAGTTCAAAGCCAGCCTCAGCAAAAGTGAGGCGCTAAGCAACTTAGTGAGACCCTGTGTCTAAATAAAATAGGGCTGGGGATGTGGCTCAGTGGTTCAATCCCTGATACCAAAAAAAAAAAATAAATAAAAAAAAAATAAAAAAATCAAATCAAATCAAATCAATAGACTACTTTTTAGAGCAGTTTTAGTTTATAGAGTAAGCAGAAAGTATTGCGTTCTATGCCCCTCTCTCCCTGCACAGTGTTCCCTATTACTAACAACTGATCTTGGTGAGGTGCATTCATTATTTCCCTGTTGTATTTGAACAGCCCTCCAATGTTTCCCCTCGATTTCCAAAACTTGAAACAACCTAGGGGTCTTGGTCCTCTGGTGTTCAGACCTCTCTCCATCTGCCCACTTCTCCTCTGGTCATACTTCTACTGGTCATCTAGTCTCTGAAATAAATGATCTGAGGTGGTCTGACCAGGGCGGCAGGCAGACGTTGCTTTTGTGAAGCCTGAGGTCGTGACTTCCATGTGTTGCTGCATTACACTGTGGGATCATCTGGGGCTTACGGTGAACTAAAATTTTTAGATCTTTTTCCTTTACTTCCTTTTTATTTTCTTCAGAACCCTTGTATACTTTTATTTTCTTATTCTAAAAGCACAGGATCACATAAAAACTTTGGACAATAGGGGAAGACATTTTGTTTAATTTTTTGGTAGATATCCACCTTACCCTTCTCTTCATTAGCTGCTTTGTCAAGTTCTAATCAAGGGGCATATACATTTTGGTGTCTTGAGCCTGTGAACTGCTGCCGATTCCCATTTTGTACTTCTCAAGTGAATTTTTTAACCCAAGTAGAAGAATTTATGACCATTCTTGAGGCACTGCCTAGTATTGATTTGGGCTGTGGGCCTTTTCTGCTTTGTATAGTTCATAGACTTGTCAAGCAAGCCTTCTGTACCTCTGAGTTATTATTGTCAGCATTGAATAAGACTGCAATGAGGGCAGAGTCCTGTGTTTGACCATTATAGGCTATCTTCAGCTTGACTTTGATCTAGTAACTTGTGTATTGTTCCATGGCTAGGGATCCTTTTAACTCTACTATGCTCCAACTCTGAGGGTAGGGACCACTTCCCATCAGCCAATCTGAGGTCTGCTGTATGGCTTGAATGTGGCTTTTTATGGGACATGTCCCAGAATTTTTTTGGTAGTCCTGTTCATCTGGACAGAGTTGGTTCTTCAATCTGAAGAAATTCCTATTTTCTTTATTTTTTTTACTCTTATTGGCCCATGATAGAGGCTAGTTTATTTGATGTTTGTTAAGCACAACCATAGCTACATTTCTGTACAACCATTATGAATTATAATTTATAGTTAATTTTTATAGGAGAGGGATTCATGGTGACATATTTTCACATGCACACCATTTGGTCAACTTATTCCCCCAGTATTTTCTCTCACTCTCTCTCTCTTTTTTTTTTTTTTTTTTTTTTCAATGCTGGGGATTGAACCCAGGGCCTTGTGCTTGCAAGGCAGGCACTCTACCAACTGAGCTATATCCCCAGCCCCTACCCCAATCTTTCTTGATCAAAGTGAGTTTATGGCATCCTATTGCTTTTTTTTTTTTTTTTAATTTTTATTTTGGGACAGGGTCTTGCTAAGTTGCTAAGGCTGGCCTTGAACACATGATCCAACTGCCTCAACCTCCTGAATAGCTGGGATTACATGGGGGTGCCACTTGCCTGTTACTTTTTTTCTTGTGGATAATCCCTTATGTTACTCCTGTGGTTATCTGATCTCATTTCCAGTTTAATCTCTCAAGCATTATATTACCACCATTCAGGACTTGGGATCATTTCACCTAAGGAGGCGTGAGATTTTTCTCATACCTCCTGCCTTCAGGCCCAGGCCAAAATGACTGAGAACCTTAAGTTACCTTCATTTGCAACAGTTTCTATATCTGGCAGCAGTTGTCTTATCCCCCTTGTAAACTAGATAGGCTTGAAAAAGAGGCAGTGTTCTCTTTTGAATGGAAGATTCAGAATGGGGCCTTGGCCTCTCAGCTTCGAGAGGTTGTTGCTGTGGAGGATCTAGTCTTTGGGTTCTCAGGATGGAACTGAGTGAGCACGTGTGGCATGCAGAGTGCCTGGAGGAATGGACTGCCCAGTGAGGGCTGGAGGGGTGGCTGGTGGAGGAGTCTGGTGGGAGGTGGTGGACCCTTCTGAAGAGTCTGACAGCCTCATCTCAATACCTGTCCCTCCAGAGCTCTGTGCGCCAAGAAAATGTGACAGTGTTTGGATGCCTGACTCACGAGGTGCCCTTGAGCCTGGGGGATGCTGCAGTGACCTGTTCCAAAGGTGGGATGAGGAGTAGGGAAGGAGAGGAGGCTGATGTCTGGGCTTGGTGGGAGACGGTGTGGAGGAAGGACAGGGTCTCTGGGCAGGGGTAAAGGTGGGTAGAAAGTTCCTGGGTCCTGACCCAGGCTGATTGCTCCTCTCTATTTCTCATGGCCCCTCCCTTCTTCCTTCTCCTTTCCCTCTTCAGAGTCCCTGGCCGGCTTCCTCCTCTCAGTCAGTGCCACCTCCAGAGTAGCCAGGCTACGTATCCCATTTCCACAGACAGGGACCTGGTTCTTGTCTCTCCGCTCCTTGTGTGGCGTGGGGCCTCGGTGAGCAGTGCAACGTGGAGTGGGGTGGGGTGGGGGAAAATCAGGGCTTCAGGTAACAGCCATTGTGTGTATAGGTTTGTGCAGTGTCACAACGCAACTGCTGAAGTGCGGCTGCGCACTTTCTTGTCCCCGTGTGTGGATGACTGTGGACCCTATGGCCAGTGCAAGCTGCTGCGCACGCATAACTATCTATATGCAGCCTGCGAGTGCAAGGCTGGTGAGCAAGCTGGCAAGGGAGTGGGCATGCCGGCCTTCCTGACCCTGGGGGGTACCCTGGAAGGGGGAAATGCTGAGCCCTGGCATGGGAGTGGGACTCTATAGGGGCCTGCAGAAGTATCTGCTGAACCAGTGGATACCTCCTGTCCTCTACCCTGTGCCCTTTCCACCCACAGGATGGCGGGGCTGGGGCTGTACCGACAGTGCTGATGCACTCACCTATGGATTCCAGCTGCTGTCCACGCTCCTACTCTGCCTGAGCAACCTCATGTTTTTGCCACCTGTGGTCCTAGCCATTCGGAGTCGGTATGTGCTGGAAGCTGCCGTCTATGCCTTCACCATGTTCTTCTCAACGGTATGTGGTGTATCTTTCTCTTCACCATGTCCTTGTCCACAGTGGTGCATGTTAATCATGTTCTCCACATGCTGGGGATGCCTATTCCTTCAGTATGGCTTCTGCAGCAGTCTCTCAACCTCCCATGGCGTGCACAGAAAGTGAAAATTTTGGTAAAGACCTTGGGGTAAATGAACAAAGCTGTTTGCAACTGAATATAACAGTGGTGGGACTCTGGCTGCCCCATACTCTGTCCACCTGGAGGGCTGAGGACACCTTTACTCATTGCACTGGCCAGGAGACTGTCCCACACTACAGAACTGTGTCTACACCTTCCCTGTGATCTCCTCTGGGTGGGGACAGGAAATCTACACTTTGACCCACATCTCTGCATAGAGTCTTCACCATCACATTCTTCCTTGGTGAGAGCACTAGCTCCTTTGTGCTCATGTTCTCCATCATCCTGGGGAATTTCTGTATCTTTAGCATGTTCATTTGTTGGATATGAAGGTGTGTCCCCCACATTGTCACCATGACTTTGACTTCTCAAGGGAACTTTTGGAAGGCAGAGGAGCTCTCCCTATTGGACAATGGGTAGAAAAGCCTGGCTCTCAGATAGTTGGTCCTGAAGCATCATGGGACATGGTGATGTGAACTAAAATCTTAGCTCAACAGAGTACAGTTTGATGTAGATTGTAGAATTTTGTTGTTGTTTCAAGATGGGGTCTCTCTCCACTACCCAGGCTGGTCTGGAACCCCTGAGCTCAAGTAATCCTCCCACCTCAGCCTTTTGAGTCTTGGGGTGTTACAGGTGTATGCCACCATACCTGGCAAGATTTGTAGTGTGAAGCCCCTCCATTCTCAATAAGGAGATCTCCACAGTTCTTTCCCTGAGTTTTCCCACTCCTCCTTGACCATAAAGGTTCATATCACAAACAAAATTTTCAGATATTCTCAGGAAAGATAGAGAAGTGAATCTACTAATGTGATTTTTTCCCCCAAGTAGGCATTCTGCCCTACCAAGATCCTGCACCCAAGGATCTTGTCATCTCATCTGTTCTTGGCAACTTATGACATCGAGTGCCTGCCCATGAGTACTGCAGAAATCTTAGAGGGGTTCAGACTATCCACATGTCTTGGCAACAAAGATACCACAAAAACCACTGGTGCCTCCCTGGTGTCCAGCAATACTAGATCAAACATGTGTCTACATTACAAAATCTTCCTTGTCATCTGGGAGAAAGTAGAGGACCAGTGTGCTGAAACTGAGGGTCACACCTCCTCACCCCCCCCATGCTGGTCCTCACATAAGGAAGCATGGACTACTCCAAGCTGCACAGACAGACCTTGACCCTAAGCTGCAAGAGAAGAACATAATCCAGTTTTGCTTGGCTGGGCCCCTTTCCAGGCCTGCTCTGATGGAGCCTCACTCTATTTTTATATTAGACACTGTCTCCCTTTTTTATGCCAGATGCTCTCCATACTGTTGCTCACCAAATCCTGTAGCAGCAACTGTTCCACCAGCCCACTCTTGGCTACATGCAAGTGGAATGTGATTTACAACTAGTATGAGTTTTTCAGTGTGTCAGGAACCTGGATCATGTGGGGAGAGCATATTCACTCCCCTGGCTTTGGCACAAGCATCCTGGGCATTGGCTCCAGAGTGTTCTAGGCTGGCTAACCTCTCCTTTTCTGGATACAATGGCATATTGATTTGGAGGAGCCTCAAGTGCCTGGCAGCTCCAAGAGAGCTCCCACTTTCTCAAATCAGGCAAGAAGCAAGAGAGTAAGGTTTCTGGCTTTTGGTGTTGGCTGGAGTCCTGCTGTGACTCCTGTTTTTGTGTTACATTGGCCAAAATTAGAGCTTCTGGTCATCCAGTTTCCAGGGCAGTTTCCCTGGTTTTTCTCCTTTCTCATTCTTTATGTAGTGTAGAGTTGTTTCATTCTGCAGCATGACTATTGCAGTTGAGAGTACCAGGACAGTAGATGACAGTCAGGTGCCCTGTCTTAAAATCTAGGACACTGTACTCCTGGGATTGGTACATGGGTTACTATCCAGGGCATAGGCGCAGAGAGCAGGTTTTATAATTCAAGAGTTCACAGATATAAAATATGCGGGAATAAACAGGCCACAAACTTCAGTTGATTTTGTATGTAGCCAAATGGTTTAGATAATGATAACAGCAGAATGACAGCTACTGAATATGTGCTGTGTTGGACGCTGCTTATTTAATCCTCACAGTAGAACTATATATTAGATAGGGCCTTTCTTTTATTTATTTATTTATTTATTTATTTATTTATTTGGTGCTGGGGATTAGAACCCAGGGCCTGTGCTTGTGAGGCAAGCACTCGACCAACTGAGCTATATCCCCAGCTTTTTATTACTTTTTAATTTTAATTTTTTACAGATGAAGGAAAGTTATATACTTTGTCTAAGAGAGAAGGTGAATGGTAGAGCTTAGATTCTCATTCACCCTGACTCCATGTCCCTTACTCTATCTTGTTCCCCTCACATGTAGAGCAGTGAAATTTTTCATAAATTTATAATCTGACTTCAGTTGTTCTGATGTCCTGACATATGTAGAAAACATATGACCTTAGATAAGTAGTTCTCTCCACATTCTTGTGATAGTTTTTTTTTCTTTTAATTTTTTTTTTCAGTGCTGGGGATTGAACCCAGTACTACATACTTGCTAGGTGAGTACTATATCGCTGCACCACATCCCCAGCCAATTCTTAAATGATATAACGAAACCAAATATACAAACTTCAGGAAGAAGATACCCAACATTGCATTTGTGCAATGCTAACCCATACAGTCCAAGCCACAGATCCTTCATGGTGCTCTTTTTAATCAGATCCCAAAAGGCCTAGTTAGAGCCCACGTCCAAGACTGTGCAACGTTCCTTGCTGATTGCTGACATCCTGGCAGCAAGCCTACCCTCTCATTACCTCTTCTGTTCCTCAACCTGTCATGTGTAATTCTCAGTGGCCCTTAGTAAAATCCCAAAAATGTTACCAAGAGAAAATGGATTTAGGAAACAAAAAATAAGAGAGTGACAGTTAGGTTATAGTATATCCTGAGTGTAAGTATCCCAGTGTTTGTATGATATGTATGATACCTGGATACCCTATTTTGGAGCATCAGATGAACTATATTATAGAAATGTCAAATTGTACAGAAAAAAGAATTTAGGATCATTTTCCCAAATTACCTGAGACAGAACATTATGTTAAGTGAAATAAGTTTGACTCAGAAAATCAAGGGTTGTATATTTGCTCTGATATGTGGACACTAGAGAGAACAAAGGGAAAAAAGCGGGGTCACAGGGCTGGGGATATAGCTCAGTTGGTAGAGTGTTTGCCTTGCACAAGGCCCTGGGTTCAATCCCCAGGAACACACACACACACACACACACACACACACACACACACACACACACACAAAAGGGGGGGGTAGGTGCAGCACGAATCTCTTGAAAATAGGTGGGAAACTAGAGAAAAAGGGAGAGGGGTGTGAAAGGGAAGACACTGGGGAATTAGATATACCGAATTATGTTATGTGCATGTGTGAATATGTCACAGTGAATTCCATTATAATGTATAATTGTACCAATTATGAAATAAAAACGTGCAAATTTTTTCATAGATAGTATCCAAAGCTGAGGAAGTCATCAATTTGGATTAGAATTATATTAATAGAATCCAGTTTGTAAGGGAATTTTTAAAAATTCCTGTTTTTCTGTGTCGTTTCTACCCTTTCATTTTATTGCTGTTGACAAAAAAAAACAAATTAAAAAATAAACCCTCACATTTCAATGGAACAGTTCCTTCACATGGCAATTTAATTTAACTCTATCCCTGTGGATTTTCCACAAACTTAAACAATCCCTATGACTTTTTAGTGTAGTTGGAGAATAACCAGTTACAGAATATCAATGAGATGATTTCCCTAAAACGTCTCTACTCCAAAGACAATATCTGCACTCTCCCCACTCTTTTTTTCAGTGCAGAGAAATTTCTAGAGAAAGCTCTTAATGTGTCTTCACTATTTGGTAATTCCACTTTGTCTTTTTTTCCTACTATATGTATCTTCTCTTATTTTGATCAAATGATTCATTACAAGTTTCTCTTCCAGATACTTTGGGACATTCTTTTCTATATACTTAAAAGTCAGGTATATGGAGCAAATGCTTAGTAAAGCCTGAAATGTAAAAAAAAAAAAGTTTGGGGGAAAAAAACAAACAAACACCAAACTCCAAAATGTGAAACAGTTTGGGTAATTTGGTGGGCTGTAGTGCTTGCAATCTAGTCTTAAAAGCAGAGAATAACCAATATTTTATAGCCAAAATAGAAAAAGACCAAAATGTTGATTTATTTAGGAATAAAATTAATCAATAATTAATCAGCATGTATAAGAGAAAGAAAGATTTGAAAAGTAAACAAATCTTAGGCATAGTCAAACATTAATTTTCCACAGCATGGGAGAGGTGGATGCTCTCCCTTTCCCATATTGTTCCCTGTGGTGTGAAGTGCTGTGTTGTTCTCCATGGCCTCAGTGACTGCCTTTCTGCCTACTGTGCTCCCCCTTTTGCTTACTGTGCTCCCCTTGGCCCTGGGTGGGAGGGGATGAAGGAGGCCAGTGTGTGCAAGCCTTGAATGAAGCCTGTTTCATAATCTGACCTGTCAGGAGAAATTGGGACATTTAAGGAACTTTAGGGGTCTACGCTTTCCAAGAGGCCAGAGCTACACTCAAAGCTTGGGCCAGGGATGGCAATTAGAGGGGGAAGGGATTGATCTCATTTTGAGAGATGTGTGCTCCCCCACTCCTGTCCTGGCACTCTCCACAGCACATTCCGGAAGTGGAAAGATTTGGAAAGCAAGGACCAAGGTCAAAACTGCCGGATTCTTATAGCTTATGAAGCAGATCTGGCCTCCTTACCACATTCTTCTCAGAAGTGGGGAGCTGGGCATTTCCTAGTTCTCACCTGTGGCCTCTAACTGCTGCTTCTCTGACAGCATCACACCACCCCTGTGGCCTCTTTCTCTAGTTTTATAGACCTAGATCTTGGCCCTAAGTTCCTTTAACACCTGTCATTTCTTTCTCCAGTTCTATCATGCCTGTGACCAGCCAGGCATTGTGGTTTTCTGCATCATGGACTACGATGTGCTGCAGTTCTGTGATTTCCTGGGCTCTCTAATGTCTGTGTGGGTCACTGTCATTGCCATGGCTCGGTTACAGCCTGTGGTAAAGCAGGTCAGTTTGGATTGGGCCCTGGGGGCAACCATAGCCAAAATCTACTTGAAACCCACTCCCACCTTCTCCCTGGGGGCTTTTCCAAGTGCCTCTGACCATCCTGGCCCAGCCCCTAGAGTGCTATTACCTGGCACTAGCCCAGCCCTGGAGTCCTCTTTCCTTAGGTGCTGTATTTATTGGGGGCTATGCTGCTGTCCATGGCTCTGCAGCTTGACCGACATGGACTCTGGAACCTACTTGGACCCAGTCTCTTCGCTCTGGGAATCTTGGCCACAGCCTGGGTAAGGCCTGGGAGGGCTGTGTGTGTTGGGAGGCAAGGGAGGAAGACTTGGATGCAAGGCCCTGGCTATCTGCTCCCAGTTTAAGGTGGGCTTGAACTCTTGTCATCACCTGCTGCTAATTGTGCTAATAGTGCTAATAGTCTTGGCAGGTGACTTTAGGTCATAGCTAGGGCTCATGGGAAGCCTGAGAGTGACTGACTTTGGCTCAGGTTCCAGGACCTTGCATTTCTGAGCCCCACTTCTCTGCCTCCCCCAGACAGTACGCAGTGTCCGCCGCAGGCACTGCTACCCACCCACGTGGCGCCGCTGGCTTTTCTACTTGTGCCCAGGCAGCCTTATTGCAGGCAGTGCTGTCCTTCTCTATGCTTTTGTGGAGACCCGGGACAACTACTTCTACATTCATAGCATTTGGCATATGCTCATCGCTGGCAGCGTGGGTTTCTTACTGCCTCCTCGTGCCAAGACTGACCGCCGGGTCCCATCTGGAGCCCGGGCCAGAGGCTGTGGATACCAACTGTGCATCAATGAGCAAGAGGAACTGGGCCTTGTGGGCTCAGGAGGGACCACCGTCAGCAGCATCTGTGCCAGCTGAGAGGGGCTTTGGGCCAGGCCCCTGGGATATGAACCCTTCCTAGGGTTCTTCCTGGGGGTGTGGAGCCCTCTTGGAGACAAGAGACAAGTGGTATTTCTTGAGGACATGGAACGTTTCTCAAGGACATTAGACTCTTTCAGGGACCTGGAACCCTTCCCAGGACATGGGGAACTTCCTGAGGGCTTGGAGTTCTGCAACCATGGAATTCTTCTTAAGGACTGGAGCTATGCAGAGCAAAGAGCCCCCTCAGGACCAAGGAGTTCCTCCTAGGGGCATGGAGCCTCTAGGTTATGGAGCCCTCCTATAGACATAAAAATTTACTTCTTAGGGAGACACCATTCTATTAGGAATGTGGCATTATTCCAGAGGTAATGGAGTCCATCTTGGAGAAACTGAATCTTAAGATTTTCCCAAGACTCAGTAACTCTGGCCTCAGCCGTCTTTTCCAGAAGCAGCATCTGTGCTGTGCTGTGCTGGGTAGGGAGGATTGTAGGACAGATAGAGCTGGAACCGGGGTTGGGTGGTTGGCATCCTGAGTTGATGCAGGTGGTATCTGGAGTGTCTGCAATGAAGTATGTGCTGATTCTGTGCTGCCTTTTTCCCCCTGGGTGAAGAGAAGAAGAAGGGCCCTAAGGAAATAGAAGTGGCAATGGGAGCCCAGCCTAAAGGAACTGCTGGGAGATACTGTCTGAGGCTTCTGCCCTATCACATACACTCCTGCATCCCCCTCATCTGGTCCCTGTGTTTATTCCTAAGCAGTTCCTGGTGCCTACTTCTCAATTCCTGTGGGACCTATTCTGCATAGCTGAGAGGGGTGTGTGTATATGTCATCACATGAGTGTGCATGTACTTGTGTATGCTGAGATGCTTGAATTAGTGAAACAGACCTCCTTCATGATAAGCCCACACCCAGAGGAAGGAAGTGGAGGTACTAGGAAATTAAATAACAGGTACAAAATTCAGATGTACGAGAAATATCACAAGAGTGTCACTTCAATTTTGAGCCTCCATTTTTTTTCTGAGTGCCAGAAATAATCTTTGGCCAATTGGGATTTCTTCTCATCAGGGTCATAGCTGAGTTCTGAGGGTCTTACAAAATGCCATGATACTGATGTTGAAGGAGCATTCTCTCTGGCCTCCAGAGTCCATAATTCACCCATTCCCTGAGATTTCCATCATCCCATTTGGTTCCCAGTTAGCATTCCAGGGAGGCCATCTGGATGAGGGAGATATCTTGTTCCCATCTATGTAATCCTTCTGGTTTGAAGTTCTGTGCCACATGCAAAAAGACCCGCAAGATTGTCTAAGGCCTTGGCTATGTGGACACCAGGAAGTCATTTCTACTGTGTGGTCCTGTTCTGAGTTTTACTTGAAAAACAAGGCATGAATTGCTACATTTTTTAAATCCTACAGACCTTCCTAGGGGTTTGGCTCAGGGCCCCTCCCTTTTGGTACCTTTTTATGGTATTACTTCATTCTGTTTTTCCCTCTCTTCCTTTCTCCATTTGTTAATCTGAAGGGAACGGGGGAAGCCTTATTGTTATTTGTCATGTTTTTCCCCAAATCTTTTATCTGTGCCTTAAGTCTTTTCTGTTCCCTTTAGGGACTATGCTTTTATTCTCAAATGCCAGGAAAATTTTCCTTTATTTTCTCTTCCTGCACTCACATCTCTTCCTTGGGACAACTAGTTGAGAATGATGTGGCCAAATGAGTTGTAAGAGTGAGGATGTGTGACTTTGGTGTCTGTTTCTGTATCAGAAATTTTGTTCTTTCAACACTCAACATGGATAGACATGTTACTAGGATGCTTGAGCACAAATAACTGGGATTCAGGACAGACTTAGTGGAGTCCAGAAGACACTGAAACAGGCAATAGAGCTAGGACACACCTCACTCTGCTAGGATGGGTTGGAAGGGGCTTCTGGAAATGAGGAACATGAATGAGGATTAAATGATTTTCCATAGAGCCAAGGTGTCGGGAGAAATGTTCTCTGAGGTCACCAGGTCCATGTTATATCCATGAGGTTTCTATCATTCCATCTGGTTCCCTTTCAGTAAAAGGCTTAGAGCATAGCATAGTCCCTAGACTAGAGTTTTAGTCAGGTTTTTTGCTGCTGTGACTAAAGCACCTGACCAGAACAACTGTAGAGGAATGGTTTATTTGAGGGCTCACAGTTTCAGAGGGTTCAATCCATAGATAGCAAGCTCCATTCTTCAGGGCTCAAGGTGAGGCAGAACATCATGGCAGAGGTAAGTGGTAGAGGGAAGTGTTTCACATCATGATCAGGAAGCAGAGAGAGACTCCACTGCCAGATACAAATATATACTCCAAAGCCACACCCAGTTCCCACCTCCTCCAGCCACAACCCACCACTTCAGTTACCACTCAGTTAATCTCTGGCAGGGAATTAATTCACTGATTGGGTTAAGACTCTCACAACCCAATCATTTCTCCTCTGAACCTTCTTGCATTGTCTCATATGTGAGCTTTGGGGGGATACTTTACATCCAAATCATAGCAACTAGTGTGTGACGTGTCCAATATATGCTAGTCAAAGGCCATGGAGTGTTTGGATGTGAGAGTGACACAAACAGGAAGGACAGATAATTCACTTAGGAAACTGAAAAGTGCAACATGTCTAGGCTGTGTGCGTGTGTCTGCATGTGTGTATGGGTGCACGTGTAGTAGGGTGCTAGAGAAAAGGGGCCAAAAATGTGGTTGGACAGGTAAGTGGGTTCTGGTCTTTGCTCAAAATGAAATGAGGAGCCATTGGAGGAACTTAAGCAGAAGCGTTACATGACCAGATTAGTATTGATGACTGGTGTAGGGGACAGGTTTTGGGGAGAGTTTGGAAGAAAGAGGGTGACAGTGCAGTTATACAACTGTTGCACTATTTGAGAAAAATAGTAAAAGCTTATTTCTGTGGCATCAGTGGAAAGGAGGGGACCACTTCAAGAGCTCTTAGGAGGTAGATGGTATAGACTTAATAACTGAATGTGTAGGTGGTGAGGTATGAGAGAAAGTCTAGGATAACCACCATGTTTCTTACTTTCCACTGAGATGGTCTTAACCATTTGAGGTTGAAGATGATTTCAATTTCAGACTTTTTGAGTTTGAGGTGCCCATAGATTAATTGGTGGAGGGGGCCAGCAATAAGACAGAGCTGGGTGTAGCCCTCAAACCAGGCCTAGAGCTCTGTCTGTCTCCTGGATCATCTTGCTGGGAACAGCCCAAGAACGAGACCAACCCTGCATTCCTTAAGGATAGGGCTGTGGTCAGCAGTACTGCTGCTCACTTCACATATCTGTACACAGCCACACTTTTGATTCCTGACCACTGGCAATTGCCTGTAGCATATTCAGTACCACAGATCTCAGTCCCCAGTGGTGAGAAACTGAGTGACCATTTAGTTCAGAAAAATGCCCTTGAGAAAGCCCTGAGAGAGCTACAGAAATAGGTAAGACCAGTTGGCTTGCAGCCCTGAAGGAGCTCAAATGGTGATGATATTCCACAAGAGAGAATCAGGATGAGGTACCAAGGGAAAGGTGCCATAGGATGTGAAGAGGACAATCTCAAAGTGCATCAGAGAAGAATGCATGAAAGAGATGGTGTCTGGCTGGTTTTGAAAACCCATCCACACTGTGACTGAGAACAGCATGAGCAAAGACCTGGAGGTGGGGGAAGTACAGAGGATGTAGTGAGGGGCCAGCCTGTGTGAAGGGGGCAGTGGAAAGTCAGGCCAACAAAAAGTAGATGGGGCCAGATTCTGGGGAACATTGAAGATTCAGCAGAAGAATTTGGACTTAATGCTGTGGTGATGGGAAGCCATGAAAAGTCCTTGATCACAAGAGATTTGACCTCAATGGCAAAACCACTATGAGGAGTGTAAGGAATTTCTTTTATATGGACAGAGTCATGGGAGAAGCTGGAGAAACTTGTGAAAGCTGGTACTTCTGTGTTTTGTGTTGGGATGAAGCTGCTCCAGGACTCTGAGTTGGCAGTCAGGAAGGAAGCTGAGTGTCAAAATGTGGGAGGAAGGTCTGGGTCTCAGTGCCTTCAAGTACAATGACACTGTGACCTGAGGAGAAGCTGGCACCTTTTGCCATGGAGCTTCACCTGGCCAGACTAAGGAAAGCTGAAAGAGGATACATGGCCACAATTAGGAGAGTCAGTGAATTGGCAACTCAATGCCACCAGGGCCTAGAGCTGTTCCCCTTTGCCTTCCACCCTATCTGCATTTCTCTTATGGGCAAACTTATCAGACCCATAAGGGAAGGAACTCCTGGGAAGCACAGTTCCAGTCTAGTTTGGATGATCCAGTACAGAGCTACCACAAGTGAGCTAAGCTGGGCTTTCTTGGGATGATTGACCAGGCAGCAGCCTATGAAGGAAATACCATGAGGGCAAAGGAAGCCAAATCTCTCCTAGCACCTGTGTGGACTCTGCAGAGTGGCGTGTGGTCATTGGGTATTCACAAACCTGTCAGTCCCCTTGTCCTTTCACACACATCCTAGATGTGCTTCTCCTGCCCCTGGATGTTAGATGTGGCCATGAGCCTGGTGTAATTCAAAGGAGTGTGAGTGGAAGAAGCATGTGTGGGAGCTGCCAGGTCAGTTTAGGCTGTGTTACCCTCTCTTCTCCTTTTTTGTGGAGCCCAGCCATGTTCCAGATTGTAACCACTTTGTCATCATGGGTCCCGGGGTGGGGGAGAGGGGTGGAAACAAGGATGTAGGGCAGAACCCCTGACAAGCACTTATGGACCTGGGACTTACGCAAGATTTATCTATTGGATTTAAGCCATCAAAATAGGAGGCCATCACCCACAAGATAGGCTAGCCCATGTTGACTGACAGAGAAGGAGGGCAGCAGTAAATGTGGGACAATTTCCTGGTGAGCACACCTCCCCCAAGCAGAGCTGTGACAGCAGCTTTCACCTCCCCATTTCTCAGGCTGTAAATGATGGGATTCAGTGAGGGTGTCACAGCCCCGTAGAATAATGTGATCATCTTATCCACATTGGGGTCCTTTGCCTTAGGTTTGAGGTACATGAAGGATATGGTCCCATAGAAAACCACCACCACTGTGAGGTGTGCAGAGCAGGTGGAGAAGCCCTTGTGCCGGCTTGCAGCAGAGGGAACCCTAAAGATGGCTGCCAGGATGAAAATGTAGGAGAGGCAGATGAGCAGGAGTGGGGTCAGTGCCAGGATAGCTGTAGCCACCATCAGTGCCAGGGCATTAAGGGAGATGTCTCCACAGGCGAGTTTCAGCACTGCTAAGATCTCACAGAAGAAGTGGTTGATGACATTATGTCCACAGAAGGGGAGGCGCCAGAGCAGGATGGACTGTAGCAGTGAGTTGGCAAAGCCTGTCCCCCAGCTCAGCGCTGCCATCTGCAAGCACATCTGCCCAGTCATGAGCTCTGTGTACCTGAGGGGTTGGCAGATAGCCACAAAGCGGTCATAGGCCATCACAGCCAGGAGCAGGCACTCTGTAGTGTTCAGAGCCAGGGTCAAGTACATCTGCAGGGCACAGGCCGGGAAGGAGATGGTACTTCTGGTTTGCAGGAAGTTGCTGAGCATGAGAGGCATGAAGGAGGAGGTGCCACAGATGTCTATGAGGGAGAGGGTGCTGAGGAAGAAGTACATGGGGCTGTGCAGGCGGGGGTCCAGCATGATCAGCACCATGAGGAGGGAGTTCCCCAGCAGAGTCATGCAGTAGATGCCCAGGCAAAGACAAACAGGACCATCTCCAGGCCACGGTGCTCATGGAGCCCCAGCAGGACATAGCCCTCCACAGCTGTGTGGTTGGTCTCCTCCATCTCATCCTCTTTCCTTTTTCATCTGGACCACTCAGCTTCTCAAGAAAGCTCTCGCTGTTGTGGGGGCCAAGGGAGTTGGATGTGTGACTTGCAGTGGGTCAGCCTCTTGCTGGAACCGAGCTTCACCATCTGCACAAGGAGGGAGTTGGACTTCAGGCCTACCGTGGCTCTCCCAGCTTTGCTCTTGTATGGACCCTAAGGGGAATGTGGCACATCCTGGCCTCCCAGGCTCTTGGCTGTTCATCCCTGGGGCTTTCAGAGGAGACAGAGGAATAGGAAATATGTGTGACTTGTTTTCTTTTTAAAACAAAAGAGTCTCTGCCATTCAAAGGAAGCATCTTTTCTCGGGTATGACTTCCTATGAGTAAATTATGCCCACAGTATTTCAGATTCTTTCATTCACTGATTCACTCATAGCCTGTGATAGGTATTGTTTTAGTCGCTGGGTCTACATCAGTAAGAAAAAAAGGGAGCAAAAGTTTCCAGAGTTGTCTCTGTTGTTCCCTCACTTCCTTGACTGAGGTGAGAGGAGCCCTGGGAAGCAGGTGCGTGATGACTGGTCTTGCCTGGTGTCCCTCCAGGCCCTGAGGAGGGAATGTTTTGGCTCCACGGGATGTGTAAATCTGATTTCTGGTCATCACTGCTTAAGGAATCACAAACCATTCATTGATTTTTTTTTAAACGGACACACATGAGCATGTGTACCCCAATAGAGCTGCTGATGGCAGGATTTAGCTCTGTTCACGAGAGCCTAGTGACTCATTTGTGGGCCTCCAAATTGCTATTTAGGATAAGTGAGATTGTCAGGGATGCCTGGCAAGCAGGGACACCAGGAGCTAATCTGGCCTTGAGTGACCAGTTGTTGAGTAGCTTTAGAAAGGCAGGAGAAGAGGCTGTGGTTTGCTCCCAGGCAGCCTCCACTGCTGTGCTGAGCTGGTCTCAAGGCCTTCTCTTAAAGGGACAGTGTTAAAATTCAGAGGAGGAAGCCCACATGTCCCCAAAGCACACTAGTGTCCTTAGGATGGGAAAGCTGTCTTATGGGTCAGGTGGCCCCTTGTGTAAAGGAGAAATAGGAGGAGAGCATGACCTTAGATCAGTAAGTAGATATCATGCCCATTTTGTCCTTTGACACTTGATTTGCCTATGAAGCCAAGGTGTGAGGACAGAGACAGTGCCCTTATCATTCATTCTGGGCTGGAAAATTTCCCCATTTTTCCTGCTTAATTGTATCCACCATTTGGATGAGGCCCTCGCCCCTATGCACCCTCTCTTTTTCTAGCTCTACATCTTTGCTCAAGATTGAGGCATGTCCTTCCTCTCTGCCACTATGGACATTCCTGCTAAACTTTAGAGACCAGTTATATGTCTGTATTTTTTTTTTTTTTTAAATCTCATCCCTTTCCCTTTCCTGCTCCCTTCTCTGTTCCCTCACTGGTCAGCCATGCTCCCAAGTTTATTGTGTGGGAGCACCTGTCCCTGCACCTGTTCACTCTACTAAACCTTCAAGGCAGGCTCTGTCCCCTCCCCTGTAGCACTGCATGCAGCAAGTGGTAAGGGCAGGCACTCAGCACATGTCAAATGCATGATTCAAAACCCCAGGTGTGCCTTCTAGCTTCAGTGCAAAGGTGTTTGTACCGAAATGTTCAAGTCACTTGGCTGAAACTGAGTTTGCCCCTTGAAAATCAGAGATCCTGTGCAGCACAGGAGATGCACACGTACATGCTTGTAAACTTCCCAGGGTGATTCGGTGACATGTTGTTTGGACTCTAGATGGAAGGCTGCATTCTCACACACAGTCCCTACTCCGTCTGTAACTTCCCAGACAAGGGTTCCAGGGACTTCTGTGACATCCTCTCCCCATGCAAAGCCCATGAAGCTTTTCCTTTCTCTATCCTGAATGAAGGTGCTTGTTATGAACAGTTTTGGATCATACAAGACAGTTGCTATTTCTGGGTCAGTAACTCCTCTCAGTTGTCCCTGTGAACATTCAAAGACAGAGTTCCTTGGACTGAGGTTAGCACAAAGATAATGGAATGCCCCAATGTGCTGGGTCATTCACTTCCTACTTGACTATTAGTCACTGGGCAATTATGAGAGCTGGTGCCCATGCCTGGTGCTGAGAATACAGCAGAAACCGTCATAGCATCTGCCCTCTGGAGTTTACACTTACTTATTCACTCTGTGTGTCCCAGGGACACATCCTTTCCCTCCCTGGCTTTAGACCTCGGAGATTGTCTAAACCCGGTGAGTCTGGGGTGTGAAGGCAATTGTCAAAGCTGAAATCTGGGAAGAAGCCCTGGGAGGGCTCAGTCTCTGCTCCGCGTGTGCTCACGACATGGCCTGTGTTCACTTCAAATTCTGACGTGTTTTCAGGCAGGGGAAGGTGGGAGCTCCCCTGAGTCTGCCTCTCTCTCCTCACCCTGGTCTCTCACCAAAGACCCTGAGGGAGAGGTGCAGGCCTTTGAGGCTTCTGGCAGAGGCTCTGGCCTGCCCTCCTGCCTCACTTCCACAGCACCCCTTGTGCACAGCTGCTCCAGCCTGGCCAGACCACTGCCATTGCTGGGACAGAGCCTGCTGGCCTGGCCTTTGTTGTCCACTTATTCTTCCAGGCTGAGTTCACACTGTACCTTCTGTGTGCCACCTAGTCTAATGGCACAGAGTAGAACTGAGCACCCCACAAACAGGATGGTTGCCCAGTTTTAGCACAGGTTAACCTCATTGTGCCTTGAATTCTGGCTAGATTGCTGATCCTCTCTGTCTGATTAGACTATTGGATATGGAGCAATTGAAGAGAAAGGCTATGTCTGGTTTTATCAGTCACCCTCCAAGTGCCTGGCACCCAGGAATGTCAGCAATTGCCATTCTAATTAAAGTAACCATTTATTGACATCCAGTGCTGTGATTCTGTCAAAACTCTTGAAAATTCCACTGTCTCACCATGAGATCAACCCCTTTACCTGTCCATCCTAACCTCCTAAGAGAAAAATACAGACATATGGAAGAAATACGGGCTTAGGGCCTGTCCTGCCAGAGATAAATTTCTGTTTCTGTAGTTAGATCAGGAGCATGGTGGGTTTTCTTGTAACTTAGGGGTCGGATCATAGCACAGACCTTGCTAGTAGAAGTAGTCCAAAGAAAGGAGTTTGTGTAATAAAAATCCAATGCTCCCATGTGACCAACAGCTTTGCAACATGGGCAAAGGATGGGAATTTTGGAGAATCGGTTAGGATGGGTTGGGTTATGTTGCAATGATATACAGATTCATAATTTTTATGACTTAACATGACAGTCTCTTTCTCTTTCATGATCGATGTCAACTGTGGACTTTAAGGGGCCTCTCCTCAGAAACCTTGGTGGTAGAGGCTCCAACCTTGGGGTCTTCGCCAGTTATTGTGGCCTGGGAATGACACATGGAACTTCTTCTATGAGCAGTGAAATGCTCTGACCCAGATGTGACACACTTCACACCTGCCCACAACACACTGGTTTATGACTATTTTTAATGCATGCCCAGAAGAAGGAAGCCATCAGTATTGCTGAGCAGCTCCTCTGCCTTTGGGTGCCATGTTGTTTCACAGCATATTCCAAATGTTATTTTAGCATCTCTCCGCCAATGCCACCCACTCTGTCATGCCCTGGAAGACCAGATTCACAGCATGATAGGACACTGAGTGGCTCTGAAAGTCATGATCTCATTTCACTTCAAAAGTTGATAACTTCTAGGAGTGGGGTGATGCATGGAATGAGCTCTGGAGTGGGAGGGTGTGACCCAGGTTTGATTCTTGGCCTTTGTTCCTGTTCTGCAGTCTGACTTGATCTTGCTTCTCTTTCTGAGAAATGAGCATGTCAATTAGGTGACCTCTGGACTCTGTGACCTTGCAGACATTTTCTGAGCATCTTTCTCGAATCCTGCAGTCCTGAGGCCAGACACACTAGAGTTTCTTTGTAAGGTAAATATCACATGGGTCTCATTTGCTGGTAAATCTACCTTTACCTACTTAATGCTTATTTTAGTTTTCACAGATATTTTAAAAGAGAGGGAGGAAGCTTCAGGTCCAGCTTTTGAAATGCCTGAATCTAGGGTTCCTGGGTCACCATGTCATCTCATGTGGCAGAGGAGTTGGAAATGGGCTTTGAATTCTGACTGATCAGTTTCCAGATCTTGTCATTTCTTAACAGGTTTCTCTATGCAGGTTCCTTACCAGTAACAGGAAGTAGTGGTATTTTCTTTTGGGCGGATCAATTGAGGATCCACTGAGGTGAAGTAGAGTTTTTACTGCAGAGCCTGGCTTGGGGTCAATATGCAGCAAGTCATGGATGATGTTATTTTTTCCATGTGTCCCTTTCCCCAAGCAAATATTCTGCCTTTGAAATGTTTTGAGAAGCTTTTGTGAGGCTAACACACCAGATGATTGCATTTCTGTCCTACCCAGTGGCCTGTGGCAGACTTGTGTGCAGAGATCTGGAGCCAGGAGAGCTGCCTGATGCTCGGGGAAGTTGTGGAGAAAGTGCTGAGTTCTTTCCCAGCAGGTGTACTGTGCCCGTGTGGGCCAGGCCAAGGGGCCCCATGACTAGTGTTCTGGTCCCCTGCCACACAGACATCATGGTTGCCTCTTGCTCTCAGGGACCTGGTAGTCCCTGCCCAATTTAAAGTTCAAACTGCAGTTGCACAAAGTTTCAGGTTAGGTAACTAAGGGACCTGAGCTTCAGAGACTCCAGGTCCCTTTCACTGTCCCTGGAGTGCCCTAATGGGTTGACACGTGCATAGGAGAGATGCTTGACATGAATCTGATGATGGTCTCATTGCAGTCCTGCCCCTTGGATGTCACAGTCTCAGGGACTGGGTCTCCCCTTCACTAGGCCTGGGCACCTGGACTGAAGTGGGCTGTCTCCTTTCAGAATTGCTGGAGGAACTGAGATTATCCAAACTGAAAGAGAGTCCATTGTTTTGTCATGTGGAGACCAAAAGCACACGGGAGGGAGCCTTTCTAGCCAGGTTCTACTCAGGTACATGGGTGTGTACAGGTTCTTTTCTTCCTTCCTTGCCACTCTTTTTCCTGTCTTTTCATAATAAGGATTAATAAATTGACACAGTTCAGATACTGTAAACAGACTTTAATAAACAACAGAGGGCATCTATTGTCATATTATATTATGATTTGTGCTCTGGAATCTTATCAGGAGCACAGGTCAAGGTAAACAATTGGAAGAGTGTTCACACTTATCCATCTGCTCATAGAACAGTGCTCTTGGCTGCCCCATGGACACTGAGCCCAACAGAATCATTCTGTCTCCTCCTGTCTGTCCTGCTTGGCTCACTTTTGCCATCTCAGGATTCAGTGGTGGCACCTGAATGCCCACAGTCAACCTGAAACTGACATCAGTCCCCAGACCTCCCTCTCCCTCACCCACTTCTGCAGTCCCAAAGGTTACATATATAAGATGTCTAATGCCACACATTAAAACTCTATCTCCCAAGTATCATTGCACATACAAAATATATATATCTATATCTTCCAAATATTTCTTGGCTTTACCCTCTCTGCTTTGCTGTCCACCTGGTTCAGCCTCATCAAGTGTTTGGTGACTGGTTGGGTTCCCCAGTTCCACCCCAAGGATGGGGACCTTCTCCTCTGTTTTTTTTCCTGGAGCAAGGAGGTCTCCCATTTCTTAAGGAATAGCTTTGCTTGTTTAATGGCACTGAGAATTTAACCTTGGAACATTCAATAATTAGAGTATATCCCCAGTCCTTTTTCATTTTTTATGGCAACGCAGGATCTCAGCAAGTTACCCAGGCTGGGTTGGGACTGGGGTCCTCCTGACTAGCCATGGTAGAGGCACATACCAACATGTTCAGTAAAAAAACAGTATCAAGTTCAACATCATATTCAGTTTAGAAATATGGAAGATGTTTCTGAGGACCAGAGTCCTCCTCTGACTCGAGGTAGGGGGTCATAGGCCAATAAAGCAGGCTTTATTCTCCATTATGCAAAGAATCCTGGTGGGCAGGTACAGGACTTTATTCCAGTCCAGCTCTCCTCTTCCCTTCCCTCTCTTCTCCTCCCCTCCCCTCCCATTCCCTTCCATTCCCTTCCCTCCCTCCCTCCCTCCCTCCCTCCCTCCCTCCCTCTCTCTCTCTCTCTCTCTCTCTCTCTCTCTCTCTCTCTCTCTCTCTCTCTTTCTTTCTTTCTTTCTTTCTTTTTCTTTCTCTTTTTTCTTTTTCTCAGACTGGCATGGAACTCATGATCTTTTGCTTCAGTTCTAAATAGTTTGGAAACCCAGATGCATTACTGTGAGGTGGACAACCTATTTTTTATTTCCTGAGTCTCTTTTATTCCCAGTTAGTTTGCCACATTTAATCTCTCAGGCACTGCATTACTGCCATTCCTTCCTTCTCAAGTGAAAGGGATCATTTCACTTGAGAAGGAGGGAGTTTCTTTCCAAGCCTCCTGCCTTCAGTTTCAGGCCAAGATTGATACCAGAAATGGGAACTTTTGTATGGGTGATGATAGAAATAAATCAAGGAAACCCAAATATATAGTCAGGTCTTAATTTGTGGCATCAGCCATGGTACAACTGGGGTCTCAGCTGTAGGGAGACAGCACTGATGGAGGGACCAGGCTGCTGTCAGAATAAAGTGAGATGTAAACTTATTGATATGCTGGGGTGGGCTAGAGTCTGGTGACTTTCCATTGTCCAAGATTCCAAAAGATGTTTCTTCTTGTAGGAGATGTATGTTTGAGTGGCCATGGTCAACTTGTGCTGGGACTCTTGTAGTTGTCCCCATCATCCCGTGCAAACTTCCTGGCCTTGTGGTTCCATCTGAGCCTTAAGACAGGGTTGAAGGGCTCTGGTGCTTTGGTGGCTATAGTTGCTGAAAAAGCACAGGGTAGTGTTGAAGAAAACATGTGCCAAGTCCAGTGCACAACCAACATGTCAACGCACAGAGCTGAGTAGAATCTGACCCAAAAGTTAAGGGGGCAGTCATAATATGAAGACAGAGATTCTGTCCAAGTCCCCCATCAGACACCTGTGGGTCCTAGTGAAGAGCCAGTGCTTTCAGCAAAAGCAGGTTTCAAGTCCCATAACCATCTTCACCCACTCATCAGAATTTTACCAGCTTGGTTGTTCTGGTGCTCTTCATCAGAGGAATCAAAGTACAAGTGGCAAGACTCTTTATTGGGACTTGTTGCTGGAGCAGAAGGGAGACACAGCACTGACCAAGGGAGAGTCAAACTGACTCTGCCAACTAAGAAGGGAACTAGTTTTATTCTTGTAAAAGGACTGCTCATAGGGGTGGGCTGGCTAGAGTATTGGAGTGATAATTGGCTCCAGATTTCAAAGATGTGCGTTTTTCCTGTGCAGGCACTTTAACCCTGAGGAAGACAGGGTCAGCAGGCCCTCTTGGAGCCTAATGTTACCTTTCCCATGAATTGGCCTGTGATATAAACATCTTGGCTCTGTGACAAAGATGCATTGCTGAAACTGATTTAAAAAAAACATATAGGTGGGAAGTGGGCAAACACCAATTGTGTTTGTGTAGCAAATAACAAGTTAAGGGTCCTGGGAGTTGGTTGTTTTGGTGAGTCCCCCACAGTTTTATCCTTCCTGAAGTTTGTCCTTGGAGAGTCATGGTGGAGGATCCTAGCTTTAATGATGCACCTGGTTGCTGAAGCCAGTAAGGTTGTTTGAGAGTGAGTGAGTGAGAAGGTAGGGAAGAGGACCTTTCATGCCATAAGAGCAAACAAGTTAGAATTGGCCCTTTTTTGGATGGGGCTTATGGGTGGAGGCAGGCTGACTATCTGAAGAGTTATTATCTACAAAAAAACTAGTGGAACTAGTTTCCCTATACTTAGAGTGTGGGACTCTGGCTGCCCCATACTCTGTCCACCTGGAAAGCTGAGGACACCTTTACTCATTGCACTGGCCAGGAGACTGTCCCACACTACAGAACTGTGTCTACACCTTCCCTGTGATCTCCTCTGGGTGGGGACAGGAAATCTACACTTTGACCCACATCTCTGCATAGAGTCTTCACCATCACATTCTTCCTTGGTGAGAGCACTAGCTCCTTTGTGCTCATGTTCTCCATCATCCTGGGGAATTTCTGTATCTTTAGCATGTTCATTTGTTGGATATGAAGGTGTGTCCCCCACATTGTCACCATGACTTTGACTTCTCAAGGGAACTTTTGGAAGGCAGAGGAGCTCTCCCTATTGGACAATGGGTAGAAAAGCCTGGCTCTCAGATAGTTGGTCCTGAAGCATCATGGGACATGGTGATGTGAACTAAAATCTTAGCTCAACAGAGTACAGTTTGATGTAGATTGTAGAATTTTGTTGTTGTTTCAAGATGGGGTCTCTCTCCACTACCCAGGCTGGTCTGGAACCCCTGAGCTCAAGTAATCCTCCCACCTCAGCCTTTTGAGTCTTGGGGTGTTACAGGTGTATGCCACCATACCTGGCAAGATTTGTAGTGTGAAGCCCCTCCATTCTCAATAAGGAGATCTCCACAGTTCTTTCCCTGAGTTTTCCCACTCCTCCTTGACCATAAAGGTTCATATCACAAACAAAATTTTCAGATATTCTCAGGAAAGATAGAGAAGTGAATCTACTAATGTGATTTTTTCCCCCAAGTAGGGTTTCTGCCCCACCAAGATCCTGCACCCAGGGATCTTGTCATCTCATCTATTCTTGGCAACTTATGACATCGAGTGCCTGCCCATGAGTACTGCAGAAATCTTAGAGGGGTTCAGACTATCCGCATGTCTTGGCAACAAAGATACCACAAAAACCACTGGTGCCTCCCTGGTGTCCAGCAATACTAGATCAGACATGTGTCCACATTACAAAATCTTCCTTGTCATCTGGGAGAAAGTAGAGGACCAGTGTGCTGAAACTGAGGGTCACACCTCCTCACCCCCCCATGCTGGTCCTCACATAAGGAAGCATGGACTACTCCAAGTTGCACAGATAGACCTTGACCCTAAGCTGCAAGAGAAGAACATAATCCAGCTTTGCTTGGCTGGGCCCCTTTCCAGGCCTGCTCTGATGGAGCCTCACTCTATTCTTATATTAGACACTGTCTCCTTTCTTATTGCCAGATGCCCTCCATAGTGTTGCTCACCAAATCCTGTTCCACCAGCCCACTCTTGGCTACATGCAGGTGGAATGTGATTTACAACTAGTATGAGTTTTTCAGTGTGTCAGGAACCTGGATCATGTGGGGAGAGCATATTCACTCCCCTGGCTTTGGCACAAGCAACCTGGGCATTGGCTCCAGAGTGTTCTAGGCTGGCTAACCTCTCCTTTTCTGGATACAATGGCATATTGATTTGGAGGAGCCTCAAGTGCCTGGCAGCTCCAAGAGAGCTCCCACTTTCTCAAATCAGGCAAGAAGCAAGAGAGTAAGGTTTCTGGCTTTTGGTGTTGGCTGGAGTCCTGCTGTGACTCCTGTTTTTGTGTTACATTGGCCAAAATTAGAGCTTCTGGTCATCCAGTTTCCAGGGCAGTTTCCCTGGTTTTTCTCCTTTCTCATTCTTTATGTAGTGTAGAGTTGTTTCATTCTGCAGCAATATCCATTTGAGGAACCATTGGTCATGTTGCAGTTGAGAGTACCAGGACAGTAGATGACAGTCAGGTGCCCTGTCTTTTTTTTTTTTTTTTTTTGGTGCTGGGGATTGAACCCAGGGCCTTGTGCATGCAAGGCAGGTACCCTACCAACTGAGCTATATCCCCAGCCCAGGTGCCCTTCTTTAAATTCAGAACACCTGAGATTGGTATGTCGGTTCATATCCAGAGCACAAGAGCACATATCCACATGTCTTGGCAACTGAGTTATAAGTTAGGAGTTTACAGTTACAAAATTGTTTTAACAAAATAACAAAACAGGCAATAAACCTAGCATTTGATTTTGTATGTAGGTGAACAGTTTGGATAATAATTACAGAAAAATGACATTTACGGATATGTGTTGGGTTGGATACTGCTAATCATCATCATAGAATATATGTATTATTCTAACATAATAGGATATATATATATACACACACACACTATATACATGTGTGTATATATACATATGAACACACACATATACACACCCACATATATACATTAGATTGGTTTGCATGAGCAAGATTGGCTAGTCCCACAGACAGAGCCAGAAAAACTAATAGCTTCTCAGTCTAAGAAATTGAAAGCCTCAGAAGAGTAATCTATGAGGCAGGCTCCATTAAAGCTGGAGGCCCAATAGCTTCCTGAAAAATCACTGTTTGAGTTCACACTGAAAGACTGAAAAAGCTGGACCTGATGTTCATGTGTGATTGCAGTCACAATAGATGTACCTGCTCAAGCAGAATCGAAATTGCATGTATTGGTCAGCTTCCTATTTCTTTCTGTTTTGAAGTGTGCTTTACTAATTTCCTAGGTATGTCTCACTCCAAGTTTACAATCAAGATTAATCATCACAAGCACTATAACAATGGGAGGCACTTTAAATTTCACCATCCTTTTCTTTTTTAATAGGTGAAGGAAATTTACATGCTTTGTCTAAGAAAAAAGGTTAATGGTAGAGTGTAGATACTCAGCCTGACTCCAGGTCCCTCATATGTAATCACTGAACTACACTGTTTCTCTTGAATCAGGACAAAGAGTAGGTAAGTGTGGATTACTTTCTAGTCTGACTTCAGTTCTTCTGAAGTCCTGGAGTATTGAGAGAAACACATGATCTCAATATACTTGTTCTATACAGGTTCTTGTGATAGTTTCTGTGCCCCCCCTCCTTTTTTTTGTGGTGCTGGGGATTGAACCTAGGGCCTCATTCATGCTAAGCAAGTACTCAATCACTGAGAGACATCCCTGGTCCTCCCCAAATCCTTAAAAGATAAAAAAAATAAGAGCCAATCAGAAGATCAAAAATACAACCAAACCAAATATAAAAATCTATCAGGATGGAGGTACCCAGCATTGCAGTTGCTACTTCATGATGCTACTGTGGTCCTTATAATTAGATCAGAAAAGGGTCAGAGCTCACATCCTGGGCTGTGCAGGCTTCTTTGCTGATGACTGACATTCTGGAAGCAAGCCCACCTTCTCATTACCTCTTCTGTTCCTCAAAGCATCAAGAATAATTCTCAGTAACCCTTAGCAAAATCCCAAAAGTGTTTCCAAGAGAAAATGGAATAAGGAAACAAAATATAAGTGAGTGACAAAAAGTTCCATTTTAGTCTAACTGCAAATATTCCAAGGTTTGCATGGTTTAAATAGATTTGCATTTTCAACTTGACTTTCTCTGCCGCCTGGATACCTTATTTTGGGCCCTTAGATGACCTATGTAGTGACATTATAAAAATGTAAAATTCCGCAGGGGGAAGGAAAAAAACAATTCCAAACAAGGTGAATAATTTGGATTAGAATTATATGAACAAAATCCAGTTTGGAGTGGAAATTTCTTTTCTTAAATTCCCCAAATTTTCTGTGTCATTTCTATCACTTCTTTTTATTGTTGTTGACAAGAGGAATACCAGTCTAAAAAGTAACCCACACAATTCGGTGGAACAATTTCCTTGAATGGCAATTTTAATGAACTCTACCCCTGCGGATTTTCTACTACCTTCAACAATCATTTTGACTTTTTAGAATGCTTGGAGAATGATCAGCCATAGAATGTTAACAAGAAGAGTTCCCCGACTCTCTCTATTCCAGATGTTATTGGCATGGGGACAGGGATCCCCAGAAGGTTCCAGGTCTAGGTTCTTGACGTTCAAATGAAGAATTGATCAAGATCCACAAGGCTGACAAGCAAAGTATACACTCTGGGATAAAAGAGTGGACTGAGCTGTGAAGTCGCTCAAGGTTCCGACTAAAAAGTGGAGTTTGCTTTTATTAGGCTGTGATTATTTTTTTTCCCTTCTCCCCTGGCACCTAGATTGACAGCTGAATTTAGTATAATTTTTTTTCTCTACTGGCCATGTGTAAATTTCTTTTTCCTTGGAAAATGCACAGAGGGGGAGCAAATCAATGCTAATGATATGTTAACTATCAACAAGTGAATTTTAAGTTGGTCCCTTGGGCTATCGCATATGCTCAAGATCTGGGACTTTCTCTTTAGGGGCTCTAATTCCCCCTTGTGGCCATTTCGCTTTCTCCTTAATTGCAAGATGGTCAGGTTTCCCTTCAAAGGAAAGTGATTCAGACAAAGTGTTAGGTGGGTTAAAATCCAGGGGGTGTTACCTACATTTCTGTCTTTTATATCTATCCCTACCAATGCTCTATCTCCTACCTAACATTGAGAATGATCAGTCACGGACTATCAGTTAGATGATTTCGCGAAATCACACTCCAGACACAATATCTAGATTTTCCCACAGTCTTGGTTCAGTGCAGAGAATTTCCTAAAAGAAAGTCAGCTGTCAGTGATTCCCCTGGGTGTGTCTTCAATATTTTGTGATGCAGCTTTGCCTTTCCTCCTGCCATACCAGAGATAGAAGGATCTATTACAAGTCCCTTTTCCAGAAACTTTTGGTAATTTCTTTCCATATACTTGAAAATATGGTATATGGAGCAAGTGCTTGGTTAAGCCTGAAAGGTAAAATAATGTTTGAAAAAACCCCAAATCCTAAAGGAGTATCGGGTAATTTAGTGGACTGTGGTCCTTGAATCTGGTCTTTTAAGCAGAGAATAAGTGATGTCTTCTGTGCTGTTTTAGGATGGTGCCAATCCTGAAGATGGTGGTACCACTTGGAGTTGGGGATGATTCCAGATTTGGACATGTTGAGTCTGAGGTGCCTGTGGGATCCCTGGTGGGAAGAGTACCACAATAGGCCAGAGCTGGGCCTGATAGCCGAGCAGGCCAGCAGCCCTTGGCTGTCTCCTGACTTGTCTCACTGGAAGGTCCGGATCAGGTCTGCCTGTCTCGAGGACAAGACTGTGGCCAGCAGTGCTGCTGTTCCCTTCACATATCCGGACACTGGCAACTAGGGTCCCCGTCCACCCGCCACTGCTTGGAGATACTCAGCACCACGGGGCTCAGTCCCCAAAGCTTCTGGGTAACAAGTCAGTTCATCAAAGCTGCTCTGGGGAAAGTCCTCACAGAGCTACAGCAGTAGGTCAGACCTGGTGGCATGCTGCTCCCAAGGCGCTCTCATGATGAGGGAATGTCACAGTCAGGGTGAGACAGGTATCAACTGAAAGGTGCCATAGGATGTGAAGAGGACAATCTCAAAGTGCATCAGAGAAGAACGCATGAAAGAGATGGTGTCTGCGCCGGCTTTGAAAACTGGTCTCCACTGTGACTGAGGACAGCATGAACAAAGACCTGGAGGTGGGGAAGTACAGAGGATGTAGTGAGGGGCCAGCCTGTGTGAAGGGGGCAGTGGAAAGTCAGGTGGAAGAGGCAGCTGGGGCCAGCTTCTGGGGGCTTGAAGACTCAGCAGAAGAATTTGGACTCAATGCTGTGGTGATGGGGAGCCATGGAAGGTCCTTGATCACGACAGTGATGGATCGCTTGGGGTTCAACCTCAATGGCAGAACCACTATGAGGGAGGTAAGGAATTTCTTTTAGAGAGCATATGGACAGAGTCATGGGAGAAGCTGGGGAAACCTATGAAAGCTGGCACTTCTGTGTTTTGTGGTGGGCCTGAAGCTGCTCCAGGCCTCCAGGCTGGCAGTCAGGAAGGAATCTGGGAGAGCAATGGAGAGCCCAGGATGATAACTAGAACTTGTGCCTGGCTCAAAGTGCATTCAAGTTCAATGACACTGTGACCTGCTGGAGATGCTGGCACCTTTTGCTTTGGAGCTTCACCTGACCCAGACTGAGGACAGCTGAAAGAGGAGACAGGGCCCCAACTGGACAGGCTGAACTGACTAGGAAAGCAGGTGCATTGGTGACACGATGCCCCCCAGGCCTGGAGATATTCCCCTTTTCCTTGCACGCTATGTGCATTTCTCTTATGGGCAAACTTATCAGACCCATAAGGGAAGGAGCTCCTGGGAAGCACAGTTCCAGTCTAGTTTGGATGATCCAGTACAGAGCTACCACAAGTGAGCTAAGCTGGGCTTTCTTGGGATGATTGACCAGGCAGCAGCCTATGAAGGAAATACCATGAGGGCAAAGGAAGCCAAATCTCTCCTAGCACCTGTGTGGACTCTGCAGAGTGGCGTGTGGTCATTGGGTATTCACAAACCTGTCAGTCCCCTTGTCCTTTCACACACATTCTAGATGTGCTTCTCCTGCCCCTGGATGTTAGATGTGGCCATGAGCCTGGTGTAATTCAAAGGAGTGTGAGTGGAAGAAGCATGTGTGGGAGCTGCCAGGTCAGTTTAGGCTGTGTTACCCTCTCTTCTCCTTTTTTGTGGAGCCCAGCCATGTTCCAGATTGTAACCACTTTGTCATCATGGGTCCCGGGGTGGGGGAGAGGGGTGGAAACAAGGATGTAGGGCAGAACCCCTGACAAGCACTTATGGACCTGGGACTTACGCAAGATTTATCTATTGGATTTAAGCCATCAAAATAGGAGGCCATCACCCACAAGATAGGCTAGCCCATGTTGACTGACAGAGAAGGAGGGCAGCAGTAAATGTGGGACAATTTCCTGGTGAGCACACCTCCCCCAAGCAGAGCTGTGACAGCAGCTTTCACCTCCCCATTTCTCAGGCTGTAAATGATGGGATTCAGTGAGGGTGTCACAGCCCCGTAGAATAATGTGATCATCTTATCCACATTGGGGTCCTTTGCCTTAGGTTTGAGGTACATGAAGGATATGGTCCCATAGAAAACCACCACCACTGTGAGGTGTGCAGAGCAGGTGGAGAAGCCCTTGTGCCGGCTTGCAGCAGAGGGAACCCTAAAGATGGCTGCCAGGATGAAAATGTAGGAGAGGCAGATGAGCAGGAGTGGGGTCAGTGCCAGGATAGCTGTAGCCACCATCAGTGCCAGGGCATTAAGGGAGATGTCTCCACAGGCGAGTTTCAGCACTGCTAAGATCTCACAGAAGAAGTGGTTGATGACATTATGTCCACAGAAGGGGAGGCGCCAGAGCAGGATGGACTGTAGCAGTGAGTTGGCAAAGCCTGTCCCCCAGCTCAGCGCTGCCATCTGCAAGCACATCTGCCCAGTCATGAGCTCTGTGTACCTGAGGGGTTGGCAGATAGCCACAAAGCGGTCATAGGCCATCACAGCCAGGAGCAGGCACTCTGTAGTGTTCAGAGCCAGGGTCAAGTACATCTGCAGGGCACAGGCCGGGAAGGAGATGGTACTTCTGGTTTGCAGGAAGTTGCTGAGCATGAGAGGCATGAAGGAGGAGGTGCCACAGATGTCTATGAGGGAGAGGGTGCTGAGGAAGAAGTACATGGGGCTGTGCAGGCGGGGGTCCAGCATGATCAGCACCATGAGGAGGGAGTTCCCCAGCAGAGTCATGCAGTAGATGCCCAGGCAAAGACAAACAGGACCATCTCCAGGCCACGGTGCTCATGGAGCCCCAGCAGGACATAGCCCTCCACAGCTGTGTGGTTGGTCTCCTCCATCTCATCCTCTTTCCTTTTTCATCTGGACCACTCAGCTTCTCAAGAAAGCTCTCGCTGTTGTGGGGGCCAAGGGAGTTGGATGTGTGACTTGCAGTGGGTCAGCCTCTTGCTGGAACCGAGCTTCACCATCTGCACAAGGAGGGAGTTGGACTTCAGGCCTACAGTGGCTCTCCCAGCTTTGCTCTTGTATGGACCCTAAGGGGAATGTGGCACATCCTGGCCTCCCAGGCTCTTGGCTGTTCATCCCTGGGGCTTTCAGAGGAGACAGAGGAATAGGAAATATGTGTGACTGTTTTCTTTTTAAAACAAAAGAGTCTCTGCCATTCAAAGGAAGCATCTTTTCTCGGGTATGACTTCCTATGAGTAAATTATGCCCACAGTATTTCAGATTCTTTCATTCACTGATTCACTCATAGCCTGTGATAGGTATTGTTTTAGTCGCTGGGTCTACATCAGTAAGAAAAAAAGGGAGCAAAAGTTTCCAGAGTTGTCTCTGTTGTTCCCTCACTTCCTTGACTGAGGTGAGAGGAGCCCTGGGAAGCAGGTGCGTGATGACTGGTCTTGCCTGGTGTCCCTCCAGGCCCTGAGGAGGGAATGTTTTGGCTCCACGGGATGTGTAAATCTGATTTCTGGTCATCACTGCTTAAGGAATCACAAACCATTCATTGATTTTTTTTTAAACGGACACACATGAGCATGTGTACCCAATAGAGCTGCTGATGGCAGGATTTAGCTCTGTTCACGAGAGCCTAGTGACTCATTTGTGGGCCTCCAAATTGCTATTTAGGATAAGTGAGATTGTCAGGGATGCCTGGCAAGCAGGGACACCAGGAGCTAATCTGGCCTTGAGTGACCAGTTGTTGAGTAGCTTTAGAAAGGCAGGAGAAGAGGCTGTGGTTTGCTCCCAGGCAGCCTCCACTGCTGTGCTGAGCTGGTCTCAAGGCCTTCTCTTAAAGGGACAGTGTTAAAATTCAGAGGAGGAAGCCCACATGTCCCCAAAGCACACTAGTGTCCTTAGGATGGGAAAGCTGTCTTATGGGTCAGGTGGCCCCTTGTGTAAAGGACAAAATAGGAGGAGAGCATGACCTTAGATCAGTAAGTAGATATCATGCCCATTTTGTCCTTTGACACTTGATTTGCCTATGAAGCCAAGGTGTGAGGACAGAGACAGTGCCCTTATCATTCATTCTGGGCTGGAAAATTTCCCCATTTTTCCTGCTTAATTGTATCCACCATTTGGATGAGGCCCTCGCCCCTATGCACCCTCTCTTTTTCTAGCTCTACATCTTTGCTCAAGATTGAGGCATGTCCTTCCTCTCTGCCACTATGGACATTCCTGCTAAACTTTAGAGACCAGTTATATGTCTGTATTTTTTTTTTTTTTTAAATCTCATCCCTTTCCCTTTCCTGCTCCCTTCTCTGTTCCCTCACTGGTCAGCCATGCTCCCAAGTTTATTGTGTGGGAGCACCTGTCCCTGCACCTGTTCACTCTACTAAACCTTCAAGGCAGGCTCTGTCCCCTCCCCTGTAGCACTGCATGCAGCAAGTGGTAAGGGCAGGCACTCAGCACATGTCAAATGCATGATTCAAAACCCCAGGTGTGCCTTCTAGCTTCAGTGCAAGGTGTTTGTACCGAAATGTTCAAGTCACTTGGCTGAAACTGAGTTTGCCCCTTGAAAATCAGAGATCCTGTGCAGCACAGGAGATGCACACGTACATGCTTGTAAACTTCCCAGGGTGATTCGGTGACATGTTGTTTGGACTCTAGATGGAAGGCTGCATTCTCACACACAGTCCCTACTCCGTCTGTAACTTCCCAGACAAGGGTTCCAGGGACTTCTGTGACATCCTCTCCCCATGCAAAGCCCATGAAGCTTTTCCTTTCTCTATCCTGAATGAAGGTGCTTGTTATGAACAGTTTTGGATCATACAAGACAGTTGCTATTTCTGGGTCAGTAACTCCTCTCAGTTGTCCCTGTGAACATTCAAAGACAGAGTTCCTTGGACTGAGGTTAGCACAAAGATAATGGAATGCCCCAATGTGCTGGGTCATTCACTTCCTACTTGACTATTAGTCACTGGGCAATTATGAGAGCTGGTGCCCATGCCTGGTGCTGAGAATACAGCAGAAACCGTCATAGCATCTGCCCTCTGGAGTTTACACTTACTTATTCACTCTGTGTGTCCCAGGGACACATCCTTTCCCTCCCTGGCTTTAGACCTCGGAGATTGTCTAAACCCGGTGAGTCTGGGGTGTGAAGGCAATTGTCAAAGCTGAAATCTGGGAAGAAGCCCTGGGAGGGCTCAGTCTCTGCTCCGCGTGTGCTCACGACATGGCCTGTGTTCACTTCAAATTCTGACGTGTTTTCAGGCAGGGGAAGGTGGGAGCTCCCCTGAGTCTGCCTCTCTCTCCTCACCCTGGTCTCTCACCAAAGACCCTGAGGGAGAGGTGCAGGCCTTTGAGGCTTCTGGCAGAGGCTCTGGCCTGCCCTCCTGCCTCACTTCCACAGCACCCCTTGTGCACAGCTGCTCCAGCCTGGCCAGACCACTGCCATTGCTGGGACAGAGCCTGCTGGCCTGGCCTTTGTTGTCCACTTATTCTTCCAGGCTGAGTTCACACTGTACCTTCTGTGTGCCACCTAGTCTAATGGCACAGAGTAGAACTGAGCACCCCACAAACAGGATGGTTGCCCAGTTTTAGCACAGGTTAACCTCATTGTGCCTTGAATTCTGGCTAGATTGCTGATCCTCTCTGTCTGATTAGACTATTGGATATGGAGCAATTGAAGAGAAAGGCTATGTCTGGTTTTATCAGTCACCCTCCAAGTGCCTGGCACCCAGGAATGTCAGCAATTGCCATTCTAATTAAAGTAACCATTTATTGACATCCAGTGCTGTGATTCTGTCAAAACTCTTGAAAATTCCACTGTCTCACATGAGATCAACCCCTTTACCTGTCCATCCTAACCTCCTAAGAGAAAAATACAGACATATGGAAGAAATACGGGCTTAGGGCCTGTCCTGCCAGAGATAAATTTCTGTTTCTGTAGTTAGATCAGGAGCATGGTGGGTTTTCTTGTAACTTAGGGGTCGGATCATAGCACAGACCTTGCTAGTAGAAGTAGTCCAAAGAAAGGAGTTTGTGTAATAAAAATCCAATGCTCCCATGTGACCAACAGCTTTGCAACATGGGCAAAGGATGGGAATTTTGGAGAATCGGTTAGGATGGGTTGGGTTATGTTGCAATGATATACAGATTCATAATTTTTATGACTTAACATGACAGTCTCTTTCTCTTTCATGATCGATGTCAACTGTGGACTTTAAGGGGCCTCTCCTCAGAAACCTTGGTGGTAGAGGCTCCAACCTTGGGGTCTTCGCCAGTTATTGTGGCCTGGGAATGACACATGGAACTTCTTCTATGAGCAGTGAAATGCTCTGACCCAGATGTGACACACTTCACACCTGCCCACAACACACTGGTTTATGACTATTTTAATGCATGCCCAGAAGAAGGAAGCCATCAGTATTGCTGAGCAGCTCCTCTGCCTTTGGGTGCCATGTTGTTTCACAGCATATTCCAAATGTTATTTTAGCATCTCTCCGCCAATGCCACCCACTCTGTCATGCCCTGGAAGACCAGATTCACAGCATGATAGGACACTGAGTGGCTCTGAAAGTCATGATCTCATTTCACTTCAAAAGTTGATAACTTCTAGGAGTGGGGTGATGCCATGGAATGAGCTCTGGAGTGGGAGGGTGTGACCCAGGTTTGATTCTTGGCCTTTGTTCCTGTTCTGCAGTCTGACTTGATCTTGCTTCTCTTTCTGAGAAATGAGCATGTCAATTAGGTGACCTCTGGACTCTGTGACCTTGCAGACATTTTCTGAGCATCTTTCTCGAATCCTGCAGTCCTGAGGCCAGACCACACTAGAGTTTCTTTTGTAAGGTAATATCACATGGGTCTCATTTGCTGGTAAATCTACCTTTACCTACTTAATGCTTATTTTAGTTTTCACAGATATTTTAAAAGAGAGGGAGGAAGCTTCAGGTCCAGCTTTTGAAATGCCTGAATCTAGGGTTCCTGGGTCACCATGTCATCTCATGTGCAGAGGAGTTGGAAATGGGCTTTGAATTCTGACTGATCAGTTTCCAGATCTATGTCATTTCTTAACAGGTTTCTCTATGCAGGTTCCTTACCAGTAACAGGAAGTAGTGGTATTTTCTTTTGGGCGGATCAATTGAGGATCCACTGAGGTGAAGTAGAGTTTTTACTGCAGAGCCTGGCTTTGGGGTCAATATGCAGCAAGTCATGGATGATGTTATTTTTTCCATGTGTCCCTTTCCCCAAGCAAATATTCTGCCTTTGAAATGTTTTGAGAAGCTTTTGTGAGGCTAACACACCAGATGATTGCATTTCTGTCCTACCCAGTGGCCTGTGGCAGACTTGTGTGCAGAGATCTGGAGCCAGGAGAGCTGCCTGATGCTCGGGGAAGTTGTGGAGAAAGTGCTGAGTTCTTTCCCAGCAGGTGTACTGTGCCCGTGTGGGCCAGGCCAAGGGGCCCCATGACTAGTGTTCTGGTCCCCTGCCACACAGACATCATGGTTGCCTCTTGCTCTCAGGGACCTGGTAGTCCCTGCCCAATTTAAAGTTCAAACTGCAGTTGCACAAAGTTTCAGGTTAGGTAACTAAGGGACCTGAGCTCAGAGGACTCCAGGTCCCTTTCACTGTCCCTGGAGTGCCCTATGGGGTTGACACGTGCATAGGAGAGATGCTTGACATGAATCTGATGATGGTCTCATTGCAGTCCTGCCCCTTGGATGTCACAGTCTCAGGGGACTGGGTCTCCCCTGTCACTAGGCCTGGGCACCTGGACTGAAGTGGGCTGTCTCCTTTCAGAATTGCTGGAGGAACTGAGATTATCAAACTGAAGAGAGTCCATTGTTTTGTCATGTGGAGACCAAAAGCACACGGGAGGAGCCTTTCTAGCCAGGTTCTACTCAGGTACATGGGTGTGTACAGGTTCTTTTCTTCCTTCCTTGCCACTCTTTTTCCTTGTCTTTTCATAATAAGGATTAATAAATTGACACAGTTCAGATACTGTAAACAGACTTTAATAAACAACAGAGGGCATCTATTGTCATATTATATTATGATTTGTGCTCTGGAATCTTATCAGGAGCACAGGTCAAGGTAAACAATTGGAAGAGTGTTCACACTTATCCATCTGCTCATAGAACAGTGCTCTTGGCTGCCCCCATGACACTGAGCCCAACAGAATCATTCTGTCTCCTCCTGTCTGTCCTGCTTGGCTCACTTTTGCCATCTCAGGATTCAGTGGTGGCACCTGAATGCCCACAGTCAACCTGAAACTGACATCAGTCCCCAGACCTCCCTCTCCCTCACCCACTTCTGCAGTCCCAAAGGTTACATATATAAGATGTCTATGCTCACACATTAAAACTCTATCTCCCAAGTATCATTGCACATACAAAATATATATATCTATATCTTCCAAATATTCTTGGCTTTACCCTCTCTGCTTTGCGGTCCACCCTGGTTTCAGCCTCATCAAGTGTTTGGTGACTGGTTGGGTTCCCCAGTTCCACCCCAAGGATGGGGACCTTCTCCTCTGTTTTTTTCCTGGAGCAAGGAGGTCTCCCATTTCTTAAGGAATAGCTTTGCTTGTTTAATGGCACTGAGAATTTAAACCTTGGAACATTCAATAATTAGAGTATATCCCCAGTCCTTTTTTCATTTTTTATGGCAACGCAGGATCTCAGCAAGTTTACCCAGGCGGGTTGGGACTGGGGTCCTCCTGACTAGCCATGGTAGAGGCACATACCAACATGTTCAGTAAAAAACAGTATCAAGTTCACATCATATTCAGTTTAGAAATATGGAAGATGTTTCTGAGGACCCTAGTCCTCCTCTGATCTCGAGGTAGGGGGTCATAGGCCAATAAGCAGGCTTTATTCTCCATTATGCAAAGAATCCTGGTGGGCAGGTACAGGACTTTATTCCAGTCCAGCTCTCCTCTTCCTCCCTCTCTTCTCCTCCCCTCCCCTCCCATTCCCTTCCATTCCCCTTCCCTCCCTCCCTCCCTCCCTCCCTCCCTCCCTCCCTCTCTATCTCTCTCTCTCTCTCTCTCTCTCTCTCTCTCTCTTCTCTCTTTCTGTCTTTCTTTCTTTCTTTTCTTTCTCTTTTTTCTTTTTCTCAGACTGGCATGGAACTCATGATCTTTTGCTTCAGTTCTAAATAGTTTGGAAACCCCAGATGCATTACTGTGAGGTGGACAACCTATTTTTTATTTTCCTGAGTCTCTTTTATTCCCAGTTAGTTTGCCACATTTAATCTCTCAGGCACTGCATTACTGCCATTCCTTCCTTCTCAAGTGAAAGGGATCATTTCACTTGAGAAGGAGGGAGTTTCTTTCCAAGCCTCCTGCCTTCAGTTTCAGGCCAAGATTGATACCAGAAATGGGAACTTTTGTATGGGTGATGATAGAAATAAATCAAGGAAACCCAAATATATAGTCAGGTCTTAATTTGTGGCATCAGCCCATGGTACAACTGGGGTCTCAGCTGTAGGGAGACAGCACTGATGGAGGGACCAGGCTGCTGTCAGAATAAAGTGAGATGTAAACTTATTGATATGCTGGGGTGGGCTAGAGTCTGGTGACTTTCCATTGTCCAAGATTCCAAAAGATGTTTCTTCTTGTAGGAGATGTATGTTTGAGTGGCCATGGTCAACTTGTGCTGGGACTCTTGTAGTTGTCCCCATCATCCCGTGCAAACTTCCTGGCCTTGTGGTTCCATCTGAGCCTTAAGACAGGGTTGAAGGGCTCTGGTGCTTTGGTGGCTATAGTTGCTGAAAAAGCACAGGGTAGTGTTGAAGAAAACATGTGCCAAGTCCAGTGCACAACCAACATGTCAACGCACAGAGCTGAGTAGAATCTGACCCAAAAGTTAAGGGGGCAGTCATAATATGAAGACAGAGATTCTGTCCAAGTCCCCCATCAGACACCTGTGGGTCCTAGTGAAGAGCCAGTGCTTTCAGCAAAAGCAGGTTTCAAGTCCCATAACCATCTTCACCCACTCATCAGAATTTTACCAGCTTGGTTGTTCTGGTGCTCTTCATCAGAGGAATCAAAGTACAAGTGGCAAGACTCTTTATTGGGACTTGTTGCTGGAGCAGAAGGGAGACACAGCACTGACCAAGGGAGAGTCAAACTGACTCTGCCAACTAAGAAGGGAACTAGTTTTATTCTTGTAAAAGGACTGCTCATAGGGGTGGGCTGGCTAGAGTATTGGAGTGATAATTGGCTCCAGATTTCAAAGATGTGCGTTTTTCCTGTGCAGGCACTTTACCCTGAGGAAGACAGGGTCAGCAGGCCCTCTTGGAGCCTAATGTTACCTTTCCCATGAATTGGCCTGTGATATAAACATCTTGGCTCTGTGACAAAGATGCATTGCTGAAACTGATTTAAAAAAAACATATAGGTGGGAAGTGGGGCAAACACCAATTGTGTTTGTGTAGCAAATAACAAGTTAAGGGTCCTGGGAGTTGGTTGTTTTGGTGAGTCCCCCACAGTTTTATCCTTCCTGAAGTTTGTCCTTGGAGAGTCATGGTGGAGGATCCTAGCTTTAATGATGCACCTGGTTGCTGAAGCCAGTAAGGTTGTTGAGAGTGAGTGAGTGAGAAGGTAGGGAAGAGGACCTTTCATGCCATAAGAGCAAACAAGTTAGAATTGGCCCTTTTTTGGATGGGGCTTATGGGTGGAGGCAGGCTGACTATCTGAAGAGTTATTATCTACAAAAAACTAGTGGAACTAGTTTCCCTATACTTAGAGTGTGGGACTCTGGCTGCCCCATACTCTGTCCACCTGGAAAGCTGAGGACACCTTTACTCATTGCACTGGCCAGGAGACTGTCCCACACTACAGAACTGTGTCTACACCTTCCCTGTGATCTCCTCTGGGTGGGGACAGGAAATCTACACCTTTGACCCACATCTCTGCATAGAGTCTTCACCATCACATTCTTCCTTGGTGAGAGCACTAGCTCCTTTGTGCTCATGTTCTCCATCATCCTGGGGAATTTCTGTATCTTTAGCATGTTCATTTGTTGGATATGAAGGTGTGTCCCCCACATTGTCACCATGACTTTGACTTCTCAAGGGAACTTTTGGAAGGCAGAGGAGCTCTCCCTATTGGACAATGGGTAGAAAAGCCTGGCTCTCAGATAGTTGGTCCTGAAGCATCATGGGGACATGGTGATGTGAACTAAAATCTTAGCTCAACAGAGTACAGTTTGATGTAGATTGTAGAATTTTGTTGTTGTTTCAAGATGGGGTCTCTCTCCACTACCCAGGCTGGTCTGGAACCCCTGAGCTCAAGTAATCCTCCCACCTCAGCCTTTTGAGTCTGGGGTGTTTACAGGTGTATGCCACCATACCTGGCAAGATTTGTAGTGTGAAGCCCCTCCATTCTCAATAAGGAGATCTCCACAGTTCTTTCCCTGAGTTTTCCCACTCCTCCTTGACCATAAAGGTTCATATCACAAACAAATTTTCAGATATTCTCAGGAAAGATAGAGAAGTGAATCTACTAATGTGATTTTTTCCCCCAAGTAGGCATTCTGCCCCTACCAAGATCCTGCACCCAAGGATCTTGTCATCTCATCTGTTCTTGGCACTTATGACATCGAGTGCCTGCCCATGAGTACTGCAGAAATCTTAGAGGGGTTCAGACTATCCACATGTCTTGGCAACAAAGATACCACAAAAACCACTGGTGCCTCCCTGGTGTCCAGCAATACTAGAATCAGACATGTGTCCACATTACAAAATCTTCCTTGTCATCTGGGAGAAAGTAGAGGACCAGTGTGCGGAAACTGAGGGTCACACCTCCTCACCCCCCCATGCTGGTCCTCACATAAGGAAGCATGGACTACTCCAAGTTGCACAGATAGACCTGACCCTAAGCTGCAAGAGAAGAACATAATCCAGCTTTGCTTGGCTGGGCCCCTTTCCAGGCCTGCTCTGATGGAGCCTCACTCTATTCTATATTAGGACACTGTCTCCTTTCTTATTGCCAGATTGCCCTCCATAGTGTTGCTCACCAAATCCTGTTCCACCAGCCCACTCTTGGCTACATGCAGGTGGAATGTGATTTACAACTAGTATGAGTTTTTCAGGTTTGTGTCAGGAACCTGGATCATGTGGGGAGAGCATATTCACTCCCCTGGCTTTGGCACATAGCAACCTGGGCATTGGCTCCAGAGTGTTCTAGGCTGGCTAACCTCTCCTTTTCTGGATACAATGGCATATTGATTTGGAGGAGCCTCAAGTGCCTGGCAGCTCCAAGAGAGCTCCCACTTTCTCAAATCAGGCAAGAAGCAAGAGAGTAAGGTTTCTGGCTTTTGGTGTTGGGCTGGAGTCCTGCTGTGACTCCTGTTTTTGTGTTACATTGGCCAAAATTAGAGCTTCTGGTCATCCAGTTTCCAGGGCAGTTTCCCTGGTTTTTTCTCCTTTCTCATTCTTTATGTAGTGTAGAGTTGTTTCATTCTGCAGCAATATCCATTTGAGGAACCATTGGTCATGTTGCAGTTTGAGAGTACAGGACAGTAGATGACAGTCAGGTGCCCTGTCTTTTTTTTTTTTTTTTTTTGGTGCTGGGGATTGAACCCAGGGCCTTGTGCATGCAAGGCAGGTACCCTACCAACTGAGCTATATCCCCAGCCCAGGTGCCCTTCTTTAAATTCAGAACACCTGAGATTGGTATGTCGGTTCATATCCAGAGCACAAGAGCACATATCCACATGTCTTGGCAACTGAGTTATAAGTTAGGAGTTTACAGTTACAAAATTGTTTTAACAAAATCAAAACAGGCAATAAACCTAGCATTTGATTTTGTATGTAGGTGAACAGTTTGGATAATAATTACAGAAAAATGACATTTACGGATATGTGTTGGGTTGGATACTGCTAATCATCATCATAGAATATATGTATTATTCTAACATAATAGGATATATATATACACACACACACTATATACATGTGTGTATATATACATATGAACACACACATATACACACCCACATATATACATTAGATTGGTTTGCATGAGCAAGATTGGCTAGTCCCACAGACAGAGCCAGAAAAACTAATAGCTTCTCAGTCTAAGAAATTGAAAGCCTCAGAAGAGTAATCTATGAGGCAGGCTCCATTAAAGCTGGAGGCCCAATAGCTTCCTGAAAAATCACTGTTTGAGTTCACACTGAAAGACTGAAAAAGCTGGACCTGATGTTCATGTGTGATTGCAGTCACAATAGATGTACCTGCTCAAGCAGAATCGAAATTGCATGTATTGGTCAGCTTCCTATTTCTTTCTGTTTTGAAGTGTGCTTTACTAATTTCCTAGGTATGTCTCACTCCAAGTTTACAATCAAGATTAATCATCACAAGCACTATAACAATGGGAGGCACTTTAAATTTCACCATCCTTTTCTTTTTAATAGGTGAAGGAAATTTACATGCTTTGTCTAAGAAAAAAGGTTAATGGTAGAGTGTAGATACTCAGCCTGACTCCAGGTCCCTCATATGTAATCACTGAACTACACTGTTTCTCTTGAATCAGGACAAAGAGTAGGTAAGTGTGGATTACTTTCTAGTCTGACTTCAGTTCTTCTGAAGTCCTGGAGTATTGAGAGAAACACATGATCTCAATATACTTGTTCTATACAGGTTCTTGTGATAGTTTCTGTGCCCCCCCTCCTTTTTTTTGTGGTGCTGGGGATTGAACCTAGGGCCTCATTCATGCTAAGCAAGTACTCAATCACTGAGAGACATCCCTGGTCCTCCCCAAATCCTTAAAAGATAAAAAAAAAAGAGCCAATCAGAAGATCAAAAATACAACCAAACCAAATATAAAAATCTATCAGGATGTAGGTCCCAGCATTGCAGTTGCTACTTCATGATGCTACTGTGGTCCTTATAATTAGATCAGAAAAGGGTCAGAGCTCACATCCTGGGCTGTGCAGGCTTCTTTGCTGATGACTGACATTCTGGAAGCAAGCCCACCTTCTCATTACCTCTTCTGTTCCTCAAAGCATCAAGAATAATTCTCAGTAACCCTTAGCAAAATCCCAAAAGTGTTTCCAAGAGAAAATGGAATAAGGAAACAAAATATAAGTGAGTGACAAAAAGTTCCATTTTAGTCTAACTGCAAATATTCCAAGGTTTGCATGGTTTAAATAGATTTGCATTTTCAACTTGACTTTCTCTGCCGCCTGGATACCTTATTTTGGGCCCTTAGATGACCTATGTAGTGACATTATAAAAATGTAAAATTCCGCAGGGGGAAGGAAAAAAACAATTCCAAACAAGGTGAATAATTTGGATTAGAATTATATGAACAAAATCCAGTTTGGAGTGGAAATTTCTTTTCTTAAATTCCCCAAATTTTCTGTGTCATTTCTATCACTTCTTTTTATTGTTGTTGACAAGAGGAATACCAGTCTAAAAAGTAACCCACACAATTCGGTGGAACAATTTCCTTGAATGGCAATTTTAATGAACTCTACCCCTGCGGATTTTCACTACCTTCACATCATTTGACTTTTTAGAATGCTTGGATGACTCAGCCATAGAAGTTACAAGAAGAGTTCCCCGCTCTCTCTATTCCAGATGTTATTGGCATGGGACAGGGATCCCCAGAAGGTTCCAGGTCTAGGTTCTTGACGTTCAAATGAAGAATTGATCAAGATCCACAAGGCTGACAGCAAGTATACACTCTGGGATAAAAGAGTGGACTGAGCTGTGAAGTCGCTCAAGGTTCCGACTAAAAAGTGGAGTTTGCTTTTATTAGGTAGTTGATTATTTTTTTTCCCTTCTCCCCCTGGCACCTAGATTGACAGCTGAATTTAGTATAATTTTTTTTTCTACTGGCCATGTGTAAATTTCTTTTTCCTTGGAAATGCACAGAGGGGGAGCAAATCAATGCTAATGATATGTTAACTATCAACAAGTGAATTTTAAGTTGGTCCCTTGGGCTATCGCATATGCTCAAGATCTGGGACTTTCTTTAGGGGCTCTAATTCCCCTTGTGGCCATTTCGCTTTCTCCTTAATTGCAAGATGGTCAGGTTTCCCTTCAAAGGAAAGTGATTCAGACAAAGTGTTAGGTGGGTTAAAATCCAGGGGGTGTTACCTACATTTCTGTCTTTTATATCTATCCCTACCAATGCTCTATCTCCTACCTAACATTGAGAATGATCAGTCACGGACTATCAGTTAGATGATTTCGCGAAATCACACTCCAGACACAATATCTAGATTTTCCCACAGTCTTGGTTCGTGCAGAGAATTTCCTAAAAGAAAGTCAGCTGTCAGTGATTCCCCGGGTGTGTCTTCAATATTTTGTGATGCAGCTTTGCCTTTCCTCCTGCCATACCAGAGATAGAAGGATCTATTACAAGTCCCTTTTCCAGAAACTTTTGGTAATTTCTTTCCATATACTTGAAAATATGGTATATGGAGCAAGTGCTGGTTAAGCCTGAAAGGTAAAATAATGTTTGAAAAAACCCCAAATCCTAAAGGAGTATCGGGTAATTTAGTGGACTGTGGTCCTTGAATCTGGTCTTTTAAGCAGAGAATAAGTGATGTCTTCTGTGCTGTTTTAGGATGGTGCCAATCCTGAAGATGGTGGTACCACTTGGAGTTGGGGATGATTCCAGATTTGGACATGTTGAGTCTGAGGTGCCTGTGGGATCCCTGGTGGAAGAGTACCACAATAGGCCAGAGCTGGGCCTGATAGCCGAGCAGGCCAGCAGCCCTTGGCTGTCTCCTGACTTGTCACTGGAAGGTCCGGATCAGGTCTGCCTGTCTCGAGGACAAGACTGTGGCCAGCAGTGCTGCTGTTCCCTTCACATATCCGGACACTGGCAACTAGGGTCCCCGTCCACCCGCCACTGCTTGGAGATACTCACACCACGGGGCTCAGTCCCCAAAGCTTCTGGGTAACAAGTCAGTTCATCAAAGCTGCTCTGGGGAAAGTCCTCACAGAGCTACAGCAGTAGGTCAGACCTGGTGGCATGCTGCTCCCAAGGCGCTCTCATGATGAGGGAATGTCACAGTCAGGGTGAGACAGGTATCAACTGAAAGGTGCCATAGGATGTGAAGAGGACAATCTCAAAGTGCATCAGAGAAGAACGCATGAAAGAGATGGTGTCTGCGCCGGCTTTGAAAACTGGTCTCCACTGTGACTGAGGACAGCATGAACAAAGACCTGGAGGTGGGGAAGTACAGAGGATGTAGTGAGGGGCCAGCCTGTTGTGAAGGGGGCAGTGGAAAGTCAGGTGGAAGAGGCAGCTGGGGCCAGCTTCTGGGGGCTTGAAGACTCAGCAGAAGAATTTGGACTCAATGCTGTGGTGATGGGGAGCCATGGAAGGTCCTTGATCACGACAGTGATGGATCGCTTGGGGTTCAACCTCAATGGCAGAACCACTATGAGGGAGGTAAGGAATTTCTTTTAGAGAGCATATGGACAGAGTCATGGGAGAAGCTGGGGAAACCTATGAAAGCTGGCACTTCTGTGTTTTGTGGTGGGCCTGAAGCTGCTCCAGGCCTCCAGGCTGGCAGTCAGGAAGGAATCTGGGAGAGCAATGGAGAGCCCAGGATGATAACTAGAACTTGTGCCTGGCTCAAAGTGCATTCAAGTTCAATGACACTGTGACCTGCTGGAGATGCTGGCACCTTTTGCTTTGGAGCTTCACCTGACCCAGACTGAGGACAGCTGAAAGAGGAGACAGGGCCCCAACTGGACAGGCTGAACTGACTAGGAAAGCAGGTGCATTGGTGACACGATGCCCCCCAGGCCTGGAGATATTCCCCTTTTCCTTGCACGCTATGTGCATTCTCTTATGGGCAAACTTATCAGACCCATAAGGGAAGGAGCTCCTGGGAAGCACAGTTCCAGTCTAGTTTGGATGATCCAGTACAGAGCTACCACAAGTGAGCTAAGCTGGGCTTTCTTGGGATGATTGACCAGGCAGCAGCCTATGAAGGAAATACCATGAGGGCAAAGGAAGCCAAATCTCTCCTAGCACCTGTGTGGACTCTGCAGAGTGGCGTGTGGTCATTGGGTATTCACAAACCTGTCAGTCCCCTTGTCCTTTCACACACATCCTAGATGTGCTTCTCCTGCCCCTGGATGTTAGATGTGGCCATGAGCCTGGTGTAATTCAAAGGAGTGTGAGTGGAAGAAGCATGTGTGGGAGCTGCCAGGTCAGTTTAGGCTGTGTTACCCTCTCTTCTCCTTTTTTGTGGAGCCCAGCCATGTTCCAGATTGTAACCACTTTGTCATCATGGGTCCCGGGGTGGGGGAGAGGGGTGGAAACAAGGATGTAGGGCAGAACCCCTGACAAGCACTTATGGACCTGGGACTTACGCAAGATTTATCTATTGGATTTAAGCCATCAAAATAGGAGGCCATCACCCACAAGATAGGCTAGCCCATGTTGACTGACAGAGAAGGAGGGCAGCAGTAAATGTGGGACAATTCCTGGTGAGCACACCTCCCCCAAGCAGAGCTGTGACAGCAGCTTTCACCTCCCCATTTCTCAGGCTGTAAATGATGGGATTCAGTGAGGGTGTCACAGCCCCGTAGAATAATGTGATCATCTTATCCACATTGGGGTCCTTTGCCTTAGGTTTGAGGTACATGAAGGATATGGTCCCATAGAAAACCACCACCACTGTGAGGTTTGCAGAGCAGGTGGAGAAGCCCTTGTTGCCGGCTTGCAGCAGAGGGAACCCTAAAGATGCTGCCAGGATGAAAATGTAGGAGAGGCAGATGAGCAGGAGTGGGGTCAGTGCCAGGATAGCTGTAGCCACCATCAGTGCAGGGCATTAAGGGAGATGTCTCCACAGGCGAGTTTCAGCACTGCTAAGATCTCACAGAAGAAGTGGTTGATGACATTATGTCCACAGAAGGGGAGGCGCCAGAGCAGGATGGACTGTAGCAGTGAGTGGCAAAGCCTGTCCCCCAGCTCAGCGCTGCCATCTGCAAGCACATCTGCCCAGTCATGAGCTCTGGTACCTGAGGGGTTGGCAGATAGCCACAAAGCGGTCATAGGCCATCACAGCCAGGAGCAGGCACTCTGTAGTGTTCAGAGCCAGGGTCAAGTACATCTGCAGGGCACAGGCCGGGAAGGAGATGGTACTTCTGGTTTGCAGGAAGTTGCTGAGCATGAGAGGCATGAAGGAGGAGGTGCCACAGATGTCTATGAGGGAGAGGGTGCTGAGGAAGAAGTACATGGGGCTGTGCAGGCGGGGGTCCAGCATGATCAGCACCATGAGGAGGGAGTTCCCCAGCAGAGTCATGCAGTAGATGCCCAGGCAAAGACAAACAGGACCATCTCCAGGCCACGGTGCTCATGGAGCCCCAGCAGGACATAGCCCTCCACAGCTGTGTGGTTGGTCTCCTCCATCTCATCCTCTTTCCTTTTTCATCTGGACCACTCAGCTTCTCAAGAAAGCTCTCGCTGTTGTGGGGGCCAAGGGAGTTGGATGTGTGACTTGCAGTGGGTCAGCCTCTTGCTGGAACCGAGCTTCACCATCTGCACAAGGAGGGAGTTGGACTTCAGGCCTACAGTGGCTCTCCCAGCTTTGCTCTTGTATGGACCCTAAGGGGAATGTGGCACATCCTGGCCTTCCAGGCCTCTTGGCTGTTCATCCCTGGGGCTTTCAGAGGAGGACAGAGGAGAATAGGAAATATGTGTGACTTGTTTTCTTTTTAAAACAAAAGAGTCTCTGCATTCAAAGGAAGCATCTTTTCTCGGGTTATGACTTCCTATGAGTAAATTATGCCCACAGTATTTCAGATTCTTTCATTCACTGATTCACTCATAGCTGTGATAGGTATTGTTTTAGTCGCTGGGTCTACATCAGTAAGAAAAAAAGGGAGCAAAGTTTCCAGAGTTGTCTCTGTTGTTCCCTCACTTCCTTGACTGAGGTGAGAGGAGCCCTGGGAAGCAGGTGCGTGATGACTGGTCTTGCCTTGTTGTCCCTCCAGGCCCTGAGGAGGAATGTTTTGGCTCCACGGGATGTGTAAATCTGATTTCTGGTCATCACTGCTTAAGGAATCACAAACCATTCATTGATTTTTTTTTTAAACGGACACACATGAGCATGTGTACCCCAATAGAGCTGCTGATGGCAGGATTTAGCTCTGTTCACGAGAGCCTAGTGACTCATTTGTGGGCCTCCAAATTGCTATTTAGGATAAGTGAGATTGTCAGGGATGCCTGGCAAGCAGGGACACCAGGAGCTAATCTGGCCTTGAGTGACCAGTTGTTTGAGTAGCTTTAGAAAGGCAGGAGAAGAGGCTGTGGTTTGCTCCCAGGCAGCCTCCACTGCTGTGCTGAGCTGGTCTCAAGGCCTTCTCTTAAAGGGACAGTGTTAAAATTCAGAGGAGGAAGCCCACATGTCCCCAAAGCACACTAGTGTCCTTAGGATGGGAAAGCTGTCTTATGGGTCAGGTGGCCCCTTGTGTAAAGGAGAAATAGGAGGAGAGCATGACCTTAGATCAGTAAGTAGATATCATGCCCATTTTGTCCTTTGACACTTGATTTGCCTATGAAGCCAAGGTGTGAGGACAGAGACAGTGCCCTTATCATTCATTCTGGGCTGGAAAATTTCCCCATTTTTCCTGCTTAATTGTATCCACCATTTGGATGAGGCCCTCGCCCCTATGCACCCTCTCTTTTTCTAGCTCTACATCTTTGCTCAAGATTGAGGCATGTCCTTCCTCTCTGCCACTATGGACATTCCTGCTAAACTTTAGAGACCAGTTATATGTCTGTATTTTTTTTTTTTTTAAATCTCATCCCTTTCCCTTTCCTGCTCCCTTCTCTGTTCCCTCACTGGTCAGCCATGCTCCCAAGTTATTGTGTGGGAGCACCTGTCCCTGCACCTGTTCACTCTACTAAACCTTCAAGGCAGGCTCTGTCCCCTCCCCTGTAGCACTGCATGCAGCAAGTGGTAAGGGCAGGCACTCAGCACATGTCAAATGCATGATTCAAAACCCCAGGTGTGCCTTCTAGCTTCAGTGCAAAGGTGTTTGTACCGAAATGTTCAAGTCACTTGGCTGAAACTGAGTTTGCCCCTTGAAAATCAGAGATCCTGTGCAGCACAGGAGATGCACACGTACATGCTTGTAAACTTCCCAGGGTGATTCGGTGACATGTTGTTTGGACTCTAGATGGAAGGCTGCATTCTCACACACAGTCCCTACTCCGTCTGTAACTTCCCAGACAAGGGTTCCAGGGACTTCTGTGACATCCTCTCCCCATGCAAAAGCCCATGAAGCTTTTCCTTTCTCTATCCTGAATGAAGGTGCTTGTTATGAACAGTTTTGGATCATACAAGACAGTTGCTATTTCTGGGTCAGTAACTCCTCTCAGTTGTCCCTGTGAACATTCAAAGACAGAGTTCCTTGGACTGAGGTTAGCACAAAGATAATGGAATGCCCCAATGTGCTGGGTCATTCACTTCCTACTTGACTATTAGTCACTGGGCATTATGAGAGCTGGTGCCCATGCCTGGTGCTGAGAATACAGCAGAAACCGTCATAGCATCTGCCCTCTGGAGTTTACACTTACTTATTCACTCTGTGTGTCCCAGGGACACATCCTTTCCCTCCCTGGCTTTAGACCTCGGAGATTGTCTAAACCCGGTGAGTCTGGGGTGTGAAGGCAATTGTCAAAGCTGAAATCTGGGAAGAAGCCCTGGGAGGGCTCAGTCTCTGCTCCGCGTGTGCTCACGACATGGCCTGTGTTCACTTCAAATTTCTGACGTGTTTTCAGGCAGGGGAAGGTGGGAGCTCCCCTGAGTCTGCCTCTCTCTCCTCACCCTGGTCTCTCACCAAAGACCCTGAGGGAGAGGTGCAGGCCTTTGAGGCTTCTGGCAGAGGCTCTGGCCTGCCCTCCTGCCTCACTTCCACAGCACCCCTTGTGCACAGCTGCTCCAGCCTGGCCAGACCACTGCCATTGCTGGGACAGAGCCTGCTGGCCTGGCCTTTGTTGTCCACTTATTCTTCCAGGCTGAGTTCACACTGTACCTTCTGTGTGCCACCTAGTCTAATGGCACAGAGTAGAACTGAGCACCCCACAAACAGGATGGTTGCCCAGTTTTAGCACAGGTTAACCTCATTGTGCCTTGAATTCTGGCTAGATTGCTGATCCTCTCTGTCTGATTAGACTATTGGATATGGAGCAATTGAAGAGAAAGGCTATGTCTGGTTTTATCAGTCACCCTCCACGTGCCTGGCACCCAGGAATGTCAGCAATTGCCATTCTAATTAAAGTAACCATTTATTGACATCCAGTGCTGTGATTCTGTCAAAACTCTTGAAAATTCCACTGTCTCACCATGAGATCAACCCCTTTACCTGTCCATCCTAACCTCCTAAGAGAAAAATACAGACATATGGAAGAAATACGGGCTTAGGGCCTGTCCTGCCAGAGATAAATTTCTGTTTCTGTAGTTAGATCAGGAGCATGGTGGGTTTTCTTGTAACTTAGGGGTCGGATCATAGCACAGACCTTGCTAGTAGAAGTAGTCCAAAGAAAGGAGTTTGTGTAATAAAAATCCAATGCTCCCATGTGACCAACAGCTTTGCAACATGGGCAAAGGATGGGAATTTTGGAGAATCGGTTAGGATGGGTTGGGTTATGTTGCAATGATATACAGATTCATAATTTTTATGACTTAACATGACAGTCTCTTTCTCTTTCATGATCGATGTCAACTGTGGACTTTAAGGGGCCTCTCCTCAGAAACCTTGGTGGTAGAGGCTCCAACCTTGGGGTCTTCGCCAGTTATTGTGGCCTGGGAATGACACATGGAACTTCTTCTATGAGCAGTGAAATGCTCTGACCCAGATGTGACACACTTCACACCTGCCCACAACACACTGGTTTATGACTATTTTTAATGCATGCCCAGAAGAAGGAAGCCATCAGTATTGCTGAGCAGCTCCTCTGCCTTTGGGTGCCATGTTGTTTCACAGCATATTCCAATGTTATTTTAGCATCTCTCCGCCAATGCCACCCACTCTGTCATGCCCTGGAAGACCAGATTCACAGCATGATAGGACACTGAGTGGCTCTGAAAGTCATGATCTCATTTCACTTCAAAAGTTGATAACTTCTAGGAGTGGGGTGATGCATGGAATGAGCTCTGGAGTGGGAGGGTGTGACCCAGGTTTGATTCTTGGCCTTTGTTCCTGTTCTGCAGTCTGACTTGATCTTGCTTCTCTTTCTGAGAAATGAGCATGTCAATTAGGTGACCTCTGGACTCTGTGACCTTGCAGACATTTTCTGAGCATCTTTCTCGAATCCTGCAGTCCTGAGGCCAGACACACTAGAGTTTCTTTGTAAGGTAAATATCACATGGGTCTCATTTGCTGGTAAATCTACCTTTACCTACTTAATGCTTATTTTAGTTTTCACAGATATTTTAAAAGAGAGGGAGGAAGCTTCAGGTCCAGCTTTTGAAATGCCTGAATCTAGGGTTCCTGGGTCACCATGTCATCTCATGTGGCAGAGGAGTTGGAAATGGGCTTTGAATTCTGACTGATCAGTTTCCAGATCTTGTCATTTCTTAACAGGTTTCTCTATGCAGGTTCCTTACCAGTAACAGGAAGTAGTGGTATTTTCTTTTGGGCGGATCAATTGAGGATCCACTGAGGTGAAGTAGAGTTTTTACTGCAGAGCCTGGCTTGGGGTCAATATGCAGCAAGTCATGGATGATGTTATTTTTTCCATGTGTCCCTTTCCCCAAGCAAATATTCTGCCTTTGAAATGTTTTGAGAAGCTTTTGTGAGGCTAACACACCAGATGATTGCATTTCTGTCCTACCCAGTGGCCTGTGGCAGACTTGTGTGCAGAGATCTGGAGCCAGGAGAGCTGCCTGATGCTCGGGGAAGTTGTGGAGAAAGTGCTGAGTTCTTTCCCAGCAGGTGTACTGTGCCCGTGTGGGCCAGGCCAAGGGGCCCCATGACTAGTGTTCTGGTCCCCTGCCACACAGACATCATGGTTGCCTCTTGCTCTCAGGGACCTGGTAGTCCCTGCCCAATTTAAAGTTCAAACTGCAGTTGCACAAAGTTTCAGGTTAGGTAACTAAGGGACCTGAGCTTCAGAGACTCCAGGTCCCTTTCACTGTCCCTGGAGTGCCCTAATGGGTTGACACGTGCATAGGAGAGATGCTTGACATGAATCTGATGATGGTCTCATTGCAGTCCTGCCCCTTGGATGTCACAGTCTCAGGGACTGGGTCTCCCCTTCACTAGGCCTGGGCACCTGGACTGAAGTGGGCTGTCTCCTTTCAGAATTGCTGGAGGAACTGAGATTATCCAAACTGAAAGAGAGTCCATTGTTTTGTCATGTGGAGACCAAAAGCACACGGGAGGGAGCCTTTCTAGCCAGGTTCTACTCAGGTACATGGGTGTGTACAGGTTCTTTTCTTCCTTCCTTGCCACTCTTTTTCCTGTCTTTTCATAATAAGGATTAATAAATTGACACAGTTCAGATACTGTAAACAGACTTTAATAAACAACAGAGGGCATCTATTGTCATATTATATTATGATTTGTGCTCTGGAATCTTATCAGGAGCACAGGTCAAGGTAAACAATTGGAAGAGTGTTCACACTTATCCATCTGCTCATAGAACAGTGCTCTTGGCTGCCCCATGGACACTGAGCCCAACAGAATCATTCTGTCTCCTCCTGTCTGTCCTGCTTGGCTCACTTTTGCCATCTCAGGATTCAGTGGTGGCACCTGAATGCCCACAGTCAACCTGAAACTGACATCAGTCCCCAGACCTCCCTCTCCCTCACCCACTTCTGCAGTCCCAAAGGTTACATATATAAGATGTCTAATGCCACACATTAAAACTCTATCTCCCAAGTATCATTGCACATACAAAATATATATATCTATATCTTCCAAATATTTCTTGGCTTTACCCTCTCTGCTTTGCTGTCCACCTGGTTCAGCCTCATCAAGTGTTTGGTGACTGGTTGGGTTCCCCAGTTCCACCCCAAGGATGGGGACCTTCTCCTCTGTTTTTTTTTCCTGGAGCAAGGAGGTCTCCCATTTCTTAAGGAATAGCTTTGCTTGTTTAATGGCACTGAGAATTTAACCTTGGAACATTCAATAATTAGAGTATATCCCCAGTCCTTTTTCATTTTTTATGGCAACGCAGGATCTCAGCAAGTTACCCAGGCTGGGTTGGGACTGGGGTCCTCCTGACTAGCCATGGTAGAGGCACATACCAAAATGTTCAGTAAAAAAACAGTATCAAGTTCAACATCATATTCAGTTTAGAAATATGGAAGATGTTTCTGAGGACCAGAGTCCTCCTCTGACTCGAGGTAGGGGGTCATAGGCCAATAAAGCAGGCTTTATTCTCCATTATGCAAAGAATCCTGGTGGGCAGGTACAGGACTTTATTCCAGTCCAGCTCTCCTCTTCCCTTCCCTCTCTTCTCCTCCCCTCCCCTCCCATTTCCCTTCCATTCCCTTCCCTCCCTCCCTCCCTCCCTCCCTCCCTCCCTCCCTCTCTCTCTCTCTCTCTCTCTCTCTCTCTCTCTCTCTCTCTCTCTCTTTCTTTCTTTCTTTCTTTCTTTTTCTTTCTCTTTTTTCTTTTTCTCAGACTGGCATGGAACTCATGATCTTTTGCTTCAGTTCTAAATAGTTTGGAAACCCAGATGCATTACTGTGAGGTGGACAACCTATTTTTTATTTCCTGAGTCTCTTTTATTCCCAGTTAGTTTGCCACATTTAATCTCTCAGGCACTGCATTACTGCCATTCCTTCCTTCTCAAGTGAAAGGGATCATTTCACTTGAGAAGGAGGGAGTTTCTTTCCAAGCCTCCTGCCTTCAGTTTCAGGCCAAGATTGATACCAGAAATGGGAACTTTTGTATGGGTGATGATAGAAATAAATCAAGGAAACCCAAATATATAGTCAGGTCTTAATTTGTGGCATCAGCCATGGTACAACTGGGGTCTCAGCTGTAGGGAGACAGCACTGATGGAGGGACCAGGCTGCTGTCAGAATAAAGTGAGATGTAAACTTATTGATATGCTGGGGTGGGCTAGAGTCTGGTGACTTCCATTGTCCAAGATTCCAAAAGATGTTTCTTCTTGTAGGAGATGTATGTTTGAGTGGCCATGGTCAACTTGTGCTGGGACTCTTGTAGTTGTCCCCATCATCCCGTGCAAACTTCCTGGCCTTGTGGTTCCATCTGAGCCTTAAGACAGGGTTGAAGGGCTCTGGTGCTTTGGTGGCTATAGTTGCTGAAAAAGCACAGGGTAGTGTTGAAGAAAACATGTGCCAAGTCCAGTGCACAACCAACATGTCAACGCACAGAGCTGAGTAGAATCTGACCCAAAAGTTAAGGGGGCAGTCATAATATGAAGACAGAGATTCTGTCCAAGTCCCCCATCAGACACCTGTGGGTCCTAGTGAAGAGCCAGTGCTTTCAGCAAAAGCAGGTTTCAAGTCCCATAACCATCTTCACCCACTCATCAGAATTTTACCAGCTTGGTTGTTCTGGTGCTCTTCATCAGAGGAATCAAAGTACAAGTGGCAAGACTCTTTATTGGGACTTGTTGCTGGAGCAGAAGGGAGACACAGCACTGACCAAGGGAGAGTCAAACTGACTCTGCCAACTAAGAAGGGAACTAGTTTTATTCTTGTAAAAGGACTGCTCATAGGGGTGGGCTGGCTAGAGTATTGGAGTGATAATTGGCTCCAGATTTCAAAGATGTGCGTTTTTCCTGTGCAGGCACTTTAACCCTGAGGAAGACAGGGTCAGCAGGCCCTCTTGGAGCCTAATGTTACCTTTCCCATGAATTGGCCTGTGATATAAACATCTTGGCTCTGTGACAAAGATGCATTGCTGAAACTGATTTAAAAAAAACATATAGGTGGGAAGTGGGCAAACACCAATTGTGTTTGTGTAGCAAATAACAAGTTAAGGGTCCTGGGAGTTGGTTGTTTTGGTGAGTCCCCCACAGTTTTATCCTTCCTGAAGTTTGTCCTTGGAGAGTCATGGTGGAGGATCCTAGCTTTAATGATGCACCTGGTTGCTGAAGCCAGTAAGGTTGTTTGAGAGTGAGTGAGTGAGAAGGTAGGGAAGAGGACCTTTCATGCCATAAGAGCAAACAAGTTAGAATTGGCCCTTTTTTGGATGGGGCTTATGGGTGGAGGCAGGCTGACTATCTGAAGAGTTATTATCTACAAAAAAACTAGTGGAACTAGTTTCCCTATACTTAGAGTGTGGGACTCTGGCTGCCCCATACTCTGTCCACCTGGAAAGCTGAGGACACCTTTACTCATTGCACTGGCCAGGAGACTGTCCCACACTACAGAACTGTGTCTACACCTTCCCTGTGATCTCCTCTGGGTGGGGACAGGAAATCTACACTTTGACCCACATCTCTGCATAGAGTCTTCACCATCACATTCTTCCTTGGTGAGAGCACTAGCTCCTTTGTGCTCATGTTCTCCATCATCCTGGGGAATTTCTGTATCTTTAGCATGTTCATTTGTTGGATATGAAGGTGTGTCCCCCACATTGTCACCATGACTTTGACTTCTCAAGGGAACTTTTGGAAGGCAGAGGAGCTCTCCCTATTGGACAATGGGTAGAAAAGCCTGGCTCTCAGATAGTTGGTCCTGAAGCATCATGGGACATGGTGATGTGAACTAAAATCTTAGCTCAACAGAGTACAGTTTGATGTAGATTGTAGAATTTTGTTGTTGTTTCAAGATGGGGTCTCTCTCCACTACCCAGGCTGGTCTGGAACCCCTGAGCTCAAGTAATCCTCCCACCTCAGCCTTTTGAGTCTTGGGGTGTTACAGGTGTATGCCACCATACCTGGCAAGATTTGTAGTGTGAAGCCCCTCCATTCTCAATAAGGAGATCTCCACAGTTCTTTCCCTGAGTTTTCCCACTCCTCCTTGACCATAAAGGTTCATATCACAAACAAAATTTTCAGATATTCTCAGGAAAGATAGAGAAGTGAATCTACTAATGTGATTTTTTCCCCCAAGTAGGGTTTCTGCCCCACCAAGATCCTGCACCCAGGGATCTTGTCATCTCATCTATTCTTGGCAACTTATGACATCGAGTGCCTGCCCATGAGTACTGCAGAAATCTTAGAGGGGTTCAGACTATCCACATGTCTTGGCAACAAAGATACCACAAAAACCACTGGTGCCTCCCTGGTGTCCAGCAATACTAGATCAGACATGTGTCCACATTACAAAATCTTCCTTGTCATCTGGGAGAAAGTAGAGGACCAGTGTGCTGAAACTGAGGGTCACACCTCCTCACCCCCCCATGCTGGTCCTCACATAAGGAAGCATGGACTACTCCAAGTTGCACAGATAGACCTTGACCCTAAGCTGCAAGAGAAGAACATAATCCAGCTTTGCTTGGCTGGGCCCCTTTCCAGGCCTGCTCTGATGGAGCCTCACTCTATTCTTATATTAGACACTGTCTCCTTTCTTATTGCCAGATGCCCTCCATAGTGTTGCTCACCAAATCCTGTTCCACCAGCCCACTCTTGGCTACATGCAGGTGGAATGTGATTTACAACTAGTATGAGTTTTTCAGTGTGTCAGGAACCTGGATCATGTGGGGAGAGCATATTCACTCCCCTGGCTTTGGCACAAGCAACCTGGGCATTGGCTCCAGAGTGTTCTAGGCTGGCTAACCTCTCCTTTTCTGGATACAATGGCATATTGATTTGGAGGAGCCTCAAGTGCCTGGCAGCTCCAAGAGAGCTCCCACTTTCTCAAATCAGGCAAGAAGCAAGAGAGTAAGGTTTCTGGCTTTTGGTGTTGGCTGGAGTCCTGCTGTGACTCCTGTTTTTGTGTTACATTGGCCAAAATTAGAGCTTCTGGTCATCCAGTTTCCAGGGCAGTTTCCCTGGTTTTTCTCCTTTCTCATTCTTTATGTAGTGTAGAGTTGTTTCATTCTGCAGCAATATCCATTTGAGGAACCATTGGTCATGTTGCAGTTGAGAGTACCAGGACAGTAGATGACAGTCAGGTGCCCTGTCTTTTTTTTTTTTTTTTTTTTGGTGCTGGGGATTGAACCCAGGGCCTTGTGCATGCAAGGCAGGTACCCTACCAACTGAGCTATATCCCCAGCCCAGGTGCCCTTCTTTAAATTCAGAACACCTGAGATTGGTATGTCGGTTCATATCCAGAGCACAAGAGCACATATCCACATGTCTTGGCAACTGAGTTATAAGTTAGGAGTTTACAGTTACAAAATTGTTTTAACAAAATAACAAAACAGGCAATAAACCTAGCATTTGATTTTGTATGTAGGTGAACAGTTTGGATAATAATTACAGAAAAATGACATTTACGGATATGTGTTGGGTTGGATACTGCTAATCATCATCATAGAATATATGTATTATTCTAACATAATAGGATATATATATATACACACACACACTATATACATGTGTGTATATATACATATGAACACACACATATACACACCCACATATATACATTAGATTGGTTTGCATGAGCAAGATTGGCTAGTCCCACAGACAGAGCCAGAAAAACTAATAGCTTCTCAGTCTAAGAAATTGAAAGCCTCAGAAGAGTAATCTATGAGGCAGGCTCCATTAAAGCTGGAGGCCCAATAGCTTCCTGAAAAATCACTGTTTGAGTTCACACTGAAAGACTGAAAAAGCTGGACCTGATGTTCATGTGTGATTGCAGTCACAATAGATGTACCTGCTCAAGCAGAATCGAAATTGCATGTATTGGTCAGCTTCCTATTTCTTTCTGTTTTGAAGTGTGCTTTACTAATTTCCTAGGTATGTCTCACTCCAAGTTTACAATCAAGATTAATCATCACAAGCACTATAACAATGGGAGGCACTTTAAATTTCACCATCCTTTTCTTTTTTAATAGGTGAAGGAAATTTACATGCTTTGTCTAAGAAAAAAGGTTAATGGTAGAGTGTAGATACTCAGCCTGACTCCAGGTCCCTCATATGTAATCACTGAACTACACTGTTTCTCTTGAATCAGGACAAAGAGTAGGTAAGTGTGGATTACTTTCTAGTCTGACTTCAGTTCTTCTGAAGTCCTGGAGTATTGAGAGAAACACATGATCTCAATATACTTGTTCTATACAGGTTCTTGTGATAGTTTCTGTGCCCCCCCTCCTTTTTTTTGTGGTGCTGGGGATTGAACCTAGGGCCTCATTCATGCTAAGCAAGTACTCAATCACTGAGAGACATCCCTGGTCCTCCCCAAATCCTTAAAAGATAAAAAAAATAAGAGCCAATCAGAAGATCAAAAATACAACCAAACCAAATATAAAATCTATCAGGATGGAGGTATCCAGCATTGCAGTTGCTACTTCATGATGCTACTGTGGTCCTTATAATTAGATCAGAAAAGGGTCAGAGCTCACATCCTGGGCTGTGCAGGCTTCTTTGCTGATGACTGACATTCTGGAAGCAAGCCCACCTTCTCATTACCTCTTCTGTTCCTCAAAGCATCAAGAATAATTCTCAGTAACCCTTAGCAAAATCCCAAAAGTGTTTCCAAGAGAAAATGGAATAAGGAAACAAAATATAAGTGAGTGACAAAAAGTTCCATTTTAGTCTAACTGCAAATATTCCAAGGTTTGCATGGTTTAAATAGATTTGCATTTTCAACTTGACTTTCTCTGCCGCCTGGATACCTTATTTTGGGCCCTTAGATGACCTATGTAGTGACATTATAAAAATGTAAAATTCCGCAGGGGGAAGGAAAAAAACAATTCCAAACAAGGTGAATAATTTGGATTAGAATTATATGAACAAAATCCAGTTTGGAGTGGAAATTTCTTTTCTTAAATTCCCCAAATTTTCTGTGTCATTTCTATCACTTCTTTTTATTGTTGTTGACAAGAGGAATACCAGTCTAAAAAGTAACCCACACAATTCGGTGGAACAATTTCCTTGAATGGCAATTTTAATGAACTCTACCCCTGCGGATTTTCTACTACCTTCAACAATCATTTTGACTTTTTAGAATGCTTGGAGAATGATCAGCCATAGAATGTTAACAAGAAGAGTTCCCCGACTCTCTCTATTCCAGATGTTATTGGCATGGGGACAGGGATCCCCAGAAGGTTCCAGGTCTAGGTTCTTGACGTTCAAATGAAGAATTGATCAAGATCCACAAGGCTGACAAGCAAAGTATACACTCTGGGATAAAAGAGTGGACTGAGCTGTGAAGTCGCTCAAGGTTCCGACTAAAAAGTGGAGTTTGCTTTTATTAGGCTGTGATTATTTTTTTTCCCTTCTCCCCTGGCACCTAGATTGACAGCTGAATTTAGTATAATTTTTTTTCTCTACTGGCCATGTGTAAATTTCTTTTTCCTTGGAAAATGCACAGAGGGGGAGCAAATCAATGCTAATGATATGTTAACTATCAACAAGTGAATTTTAAGTTGGTCCCTTGGGCTATCGCATATGCTCAAGATCTGGGACTTTCTCTTTAGGGGCTCTAATTCCCCCTTGTGGCCATTTCGCTTTCTCCTTAATTGCAAGATGGTCAGGTTTCCCTTCAAAGGAAAGTGATTCAGACAAAGTGTTAGGTGGGTTAAAATCCAGGGGGTGTTACCTACATTTCTGTCTTTTATATCTATCCCTACCAATGCTCTATCTCCTACCTAACATTGAGAATGATCAGTCACGGACTATCAGTTAGATGATTTCGCGAAATCACACTCCAGACACAATATCTAGATTTTCCCACAGTCTTGGTTCAGTGCAGAGAATTTCCTAAAAGAAAGTCAGCTGTCAGTGATTCCCCTGGGTGTGTCTTCAATATTTTGTGATGCAGCTTTGCCTTTCCTCCTGCCATACCAGAGATAGAAGGATCTATTACAAGTCCCTTTTCCAGAAACTTTTGGTAATTTCTTTCCATATACTTGAAAATATGGTATATGGAGCAAGTGCTTGGTTAAGCCTGAAAGGTAAAATAATGTTTGAAAAAACCCCAAATCCTAAAGGAGTATCGGGTAATTTAGTGGACTGTGGTCCTTGAATCTGGTCTTTTAAGCAGAGAATAAGTGATGTCTTCTGTGCTGTTTTAGGATGGTGCCAATCCTGAAGATGGTGGTACCACTTGGAGTTGGGGATGATTCCAGATTTGGACATGTTGAGTCTGAGGTGCCTGTGGGATCCCTGGTGGGAAGAGTACCACAATAGGCCAGAGCTGGGCCTGATAGCCGAGCAGGCCAGCAGCCCTTGGCTGTCTCCTGACTTGTCTCACTGGAAGGTCCGGATCAGGTCTGCCTGTCTCGAGGACAAGACTGTGGCCAGCAGTGCTGCTGTTCCCTTCACATATCCGGACACTGGCAACTAGGGTCCCCGTCCACCCGCCACTGCTTGGAGATACTCAGCACCACGGGGCTCAGTCCCCAAAGCTTCTGGGTAACAAGTCAGTTCATCAAAGCTGCTCTGGGGAAAGTCCTCACAGAGCTACAGCAGTAGGTCAGACCTGGTGGCATGCTGCTCCCAAGGCGCTCTCATGATGAGGGAATGTCACAGTCAGGGTGAGACAGGTATCAACTGAAAGGTGCCATAGGATGTGAAGAGGACAATCTCAAAGTGCATCAGAGAAGAACGCATGAAAGAGATGGTGTCTGCGCCGGCTTTGAAAACTGGTCTCCACTGTGACTGAGGACAGCATGAACAAAGACCTGGAGGTGGGGAAGTACAGAGGATGTAGTGAGGGGCCAGCCTGTGTGAAGGGGGCAGTGGAAAGTCAGGTGGAAGAGGCAGCTGGGGCCAGCTTCTGGGGGCTTGAAGACTCAGCAGAAGAATTTGGACTCAATGCTGTGGTGATGGGGAGCCATGGAAGGTCCTTGATCACGACAGTGATGGATCGCTTGGGGTTCAACCTCAATGGCAGAACCACTATGAGGGAGGTAAGGAATTTCTTTTAGAGAGCATATGGACAGAGTCATGGGAGAAGCTGGGGAAACCTATGAAAGCTGGCACTTCTGTGTTTTGTGGTGGGCCTGAAGCTGCTCCAGGCCTCCAGGCTGGCAGTCAGGAAGGAATCTGGGAGAGCAATGGAGAGCCCAGGATGATAACTAGAACTTGTGCCTGGCTCAAAGTGCATTCAAGTTCAATGACACTGTGACCTGCTGGAGATGCTGGCACCTTTTGCTTTGGAGCTTCACCTGACCCAGACTGAGGACAGCTGAAAGAGGAGACAGGGCCCCAACTGGACAGGCTGAACTGACTAGGAAAGCAGGTGCATTGGTGACACGATGCCCCCCAGGCCTGGAGATATTCCCCTTTTCCTTGCACGCTATGTGCATTTCTCTTATGGGCAAACTTATCAGACCCATAAGGGAAGGAGCTCCTGGGAAGCACAGTTCCAGTCTAGTTTGGATGATCCAGTACAGAGCTACCACAAGTGAGCTAAGCTGGGCTTTCTTGGGATGATTGACCAGGCAGCAGCCTATGAAGGAAATACCATGAGGGCAAAGGAAGCCAAATCTCTCCTAGCACCTGTGTGGACTCTGCAGAGTGGCGTGTGGTCATTGGGTATTCACAAACCTGTCAGTCCCCTTGTCCTTTCACACACATTCTAGATGTGCTTCTCCTGCCCCTGGATGTTAGATGTGGCCATGAGCCTGGTGTAATTCAAAGGAGTGTGAGTGGAAGAAGCATGTGTGGGAGCTGCCAGGTCAGTTTAGGCTGTGTTACCCTCTCTTCTCCTTTTTTGTGGAGCCCAGCCATGTTCCAGATTGTAACCACTTTGTCATCATGGGTCCCGGGGTGGGGGAGAGGGGTGGAAACAAGGATGTAGGGCAGAACCCCTGACAAGCACTTATGGACCTGGGACTTACGCAAGATTTATCTATTGGATTTAAGCCATCAAAATAGGAGGCCATCACCCACAAGATAGGCTAGCCCATGTTGACTGACAGAGAAGGAGGGCAGCAGTAAATGTGGGACAATTTCCTGGTGAGCACACCTCCCCCAAGCAGAGCTGTGACAGCAGCTTTCACCTCCCCATTTCTCAGGCTGTAAATGATGGGATTCAGTGAGGGTGTCACAGCCCCGTAGAATAATGTGATCATCTTATCCACATTGGGGTCCTTTGCCTTAGGTTTGAGGTACATGAAGGATATGGTCCCATAGAAAACCACCACCACTGTGAGGTGTGCAGAGCAGGTGGAGAAGCCCTTGTGCCGGCTTGCAGCAGAGGGAACCCTAAAGATGGCTGCCAGGATGAAAATGTAGGAGAGGCAGATGAGCAGGAGTGGGGTCAGTGCCAGGATAGCTGTAGCCACCATCAGTGCCAGGGCATTAAGGGAGATGTCTCCACAGGCGAGTTTCAGCACTGCTAAGATCTCACAGAAGAAGTGGTTGATGACATTATGTCCACAGAAGGGGAGGCGCCAGAGCAGGATGGACTGTAGCAGTGAGTTGGCAAAGCCTGTCCCCCAGCTCAGCGCTGCCATCTGCAAGCACATCTGCCCAGTCATGAGCTCTGTGTACCTGAGGGGTTGGCAGATAGCCACAAAGCGGTCATAGGCCATCACAGCCAGGAGCAGGCACTCTGTAGTGTTCAGAGCCAGGGTCAAGTACATCTGCAGGGCACAGGCCGGGAAGGAGATGGTACTTCTGGTTTGCAGGAAGTTGCTGAGCATGAGAGGCATGAAGGAGGAGGTGCCACAGATGTCTATGAGGGAGAGGGTGCTGAGGAAGAAGTACATGGGGCTGTGCAGGCGGGGGTCCAGCATGATCAGCACCATGAGGAGGGAGTTCCCCAGCAGAGTCATGCAGTAGATGCCCAGGCAAAGACAAACAGGACCATCTCCAGGCCACGGTGCTCATGGAGCCCCAGCAGGACATAGCCCTCCACAGCTGTGTGGTTGGTCTCCTCCATCTCATCCTCTTTCCTTTTTCATCTGGACCACTCAGCTTCTCAAGAAAGCTCTCGCTGTTGTGGGGGCCAAGGGAGTTGGATGTGTGACTTGCAGTGGGTCAGCCTCTTGCTGGAACCGAGCTTCACCATCTGCACAAGGAGGGAGTTGGACTTCAGGCCTACAGTGGCTCTCCCAGCTTTGCTCTTGTATGGACCCTAAGGGGAATGTGGCACATCCTGGCCTCCCAGGCTCTTGGCTGTTCATCCCTGGGGCTTTCAGAGGAGACAGAGGAATAGGAAATATGTGTGACTTGTTTTCTTTTTAAAACAAAAGAGTCTCTGCCATTCAAAGGAAGCATCTTTTCTCGGGTATGACTTCCTATGAGTAAATTATGCCCACAGTATTTCAGATTCTTTCATTCACTGATTCACTCATAGCCTGTGATAGGTATTGTTTTAGTCGCTGGGTCTACATCAGTAAGAAAAAAAGGGAGCAAAAGTTTCCAGAGTTGTCTCTGTTGTTCCCTCACTTCCTTGACTGAGGTGAGAGGAGCCCTGGGAAGCAGGTGCGTGATGACTGGTCTTGCCTGGTGTCCCTCCAGGCCCTGAGGAGGGAATGTTTTGGCTCCACGGGATGTGTAAATCTGATTTCTGGTCATCACTGCTTAAGGAATCACAAACCATTCATTGATTTTTTTTTAAACGGACACACATGAGCATGTGTACCCCAATAGAGCTGCTGATGGCAGGATTTAGCTCTGTTCACGAGAGCCTAGTGACTCATTTGTGGGCCTCCAAATTGCTATTTAGGATAAGTGAGATTGTCAGGGATGCCTGGCAAGCAGGGACACCAGGAGCTAATCTGGCCTTGAGTGACCAGTTGTTGAGTAGCTTTAGAAAGGCAGGAGAAGAGGCTGTGGTTTGCTCCCAGGCAGCCTCCACTGCTGTGCTGAGCTGGTCTCAAGGCCTTCTCTTAAAGGGACAGTGTTAAAATTCAGAGGAGGAAGCCCACATGTCCCCAAAGCACACTAGTGTCCTTAGGATGGGAAAGCTGTCTTATGGGTCAGGTGGCCCCTTGTGTAAAGGAGAAATAGGAGGAGAGCATGACCTTAGATCAGTAAGTAGATATCATGCCCATTTTGTCCTTTGACACTTGATTTGCCTATGAAGCCAAGGTGTGAGGACAGAGACAGTGCCCTTATCATTCATTCTGGGCTGGAAAATTTCCCCATTTTTCCTGCTTAATTGTATCCACCATTTGGATGAGGCCCTCGCCCCTATGCACCCTCTCTTTTTCTAGCTCTACATCTTTGCTCAAGATTGAGGCATGTCCTTCCTCTCTGCCACTATGGACATTCCTGCTAAACTTTAGAGACCAGTTATATGTCTGTATTTTTTTTTTTTTTTAAATCTCATCCCTTTCCCTTTCCTGCTCCCTTCTCTGTTCCCTCACTGGTCAGCCATGCTCCCAAGTTTATTGTGTGGGAGCACCTGTCCCTGCACCTGTTCACTCTACTAAACCTTCAAGGCAGGCTCTGTCCCCTCCCCTGTAGCACTGCATGCAGCAAGTGGTAAGGGCAGGCACTCAGCACATGTCAAATGCATGATTCAAAACCCCAGGTGTGCCTTCTAGCTTCAGTGCAAAGGTGTTTGTACCGAAATGTTCAAGTCACTTGGCTGAAACTGAGTTTGCCCCTTGAAAATCAGAGATCCTGTGCAGCACAGGAGATGCACACGTACATGCTTGTAAACTTCCCAGGGTGATTCGGTGACATGTTGTTTGGACTCTAGATGGAAGGCTGCATTCTCACACACAGTCCCTACTCCGTCTGTAACTTCCCAGACAAGGGTTCCAGGGACTTCTGTGACATCCTCTCCCCATGCAAAGCCCATGAAGCTTTTCCTTTCTCTATCCTGAATGAAGGTGCTTGTTATGAACAGTTTTGGATCATACAAGACAGTTGCTATTTCTGGGTCAGTAACTCCTCTCAGTTGTCCCTGTGAACATTCAAAGACAGAGTTCCTTGGACTGAGGTTAGCACAAAGATAATGGAATGCCCCAATGTGCTGGGTCATTCACTTCCTACTTGACTATTAGTCACTGGGCAATTATGAGAGCTGGTGCCCATGCCTGGTGCTGAGAATACAGCAGAAACCGTCATAGCATCTGCCCTCTGGAGTTTACACTTACTTATTCACTCTGTGTGTCCCAGGGACACATCCTTTCCCTCCCTGGCTTTAGACCTCGGAGATTGTCTAAACCCGGTGAGTCTGGGGTGTGAAGGCAATTGTCAAAGCTGAAATCTGGGAAGAAGCCCTGGGAGGGCTCAGTCTCTGCTCCGCGTGTGCTCACGACATGGCCTGTGTTCACTTCAAATTCTGACGTGTTTTCAGGCAGGGGAAGGTGGGAGCTCCCCTGAGTCTGCCTCTCTCTCCTCACCCTGGTCTCTCACCAAAGACCCTGAGGGAGAGGTGCAGGCCTTTGAGGCTTCTGGCAGAGGCTCTGGCCTGCCCTCCTGCCTCACTTCCACAGCACCCCTTGTGCACAGCTGCTCCAGCCTGGCCAGACCACTGCCATTGCTGGGACAGAGCCTGCTGGCCTGGCCTTTGTTGTCCACTTATTCTTCCAGGCTGAGTTCACACCGTACCTTCTGTGTGCCACCTAGTCTAATGGCACAGAGTAGAACTGAGCACCCCACAAACAGGATGGTTGCCCAGTTTTAGCACAGGTTAACCTCATTGTGCCTTGAATTCTGGCTAGATTGCTGATCCTCTCTGTCTGATTAGACTATTGGATATGGAGCAATTGAAGAGAAAGGCTATGTCTGGTTTTATCAGTCACCCTCCAAGTGCCTGGCACCCAGGAATGTCAGCAATTGCCATTCTAATTAAAGTAACCATTTATTGACATCCAGTGCTGTGATTCTGTCAAAACTCTTGAAAATTCCACTGTCTCACCATGAGATCAACCCCTTTACCTGTCCATCCATTTATTAAGATACAGTGCTGCTTGCTGTTCTGCCAGAAATCTTGATCCAGTGTCTCACCTTGAGATCAGTACCCTTCCCTGTCCATAATACTCCCCCAGAAGAAACTATGGAAGCATTGCTTTGTGAGCCAGTCTAACCTGGGTGGACATTCTTTGTTTTTGTAGAGTTAGGTCATGCTGGGTTTCCTTGAAACTCAAGAGTCAGGTCCTAACGTATTCCTGGCAAGTAGAAGCAGCTATAAAGAAGAAGTCTTTATACAAAAAATATGATGCCTTCCAGGTGGCCAACAGCTTTGACTGCAACATGGTGAGAGGATGGGACTTCGGTGAGAACCAGTTATAATGCCCTGGGTTATGTTATAGTAATGCATACAGTCTTAATTTTTATGACTTATCATGACAGGTCTCTTTCCTTCTCATGCTGGATGCCAACTGTGGACTTTAAGGGGCGTCTCCTCAGAAACCTTGGTGGTGGAGGCTCTAACCTTGGGGTCTTCACCAGTTATTGTGACCTGGGAATGACACATGGAACTTCTTCTATGAGCAGTGAAATGCTCTGACCCAGATGTGACACACTTCACACCTGCCCACAACACACTGGTTTATGACTATTTTTAATGCATGCCCAGAAGAAGGAAGCCATCAGTATTGCTGAGCAGCTCCTCTGCCTTTGGGTGCCATGTTGTTTCACAGCATATTCCAAATGTTATTTTAGCATCTCTCCGCCAATGCCACCCACTCTGTCATGCCCTGGAAGACCAGATTCACAGCATGATAGGACACTGAGTGGCTCTGAAAGTCATGATCTCATTTCACTTCAAAAGTTGATAACTTCTAGGAGTGGGGTGATGCATGGAATGAGCTCTGGAGTGGGAGGGTGTGACCCAGGTTTGATTCTTGGCCTTTGTTCCTGTTCTGCAGTCTGACTTGATCTTGCTTCTCTTTCTGAGAAATGAGCATGTCAATTAGGTGACCTCTGGACTCTGTGACCTTGCAGACATTTTCTGAGCATCTTTCTCGAATCCTGCAGTCCTGAGGCCAGACACACTAGAGTTTCTTTGTAAGGTAAATATCACATGGGTCTCATTTGCTGGTAAATCTACCTTTACCTACTTAATGCTTATTTTAGTTTTCACAGATATTTTAAAAGAGAGGGAGGAAGCTTCAGGTCCAACTTTTAAAATGCCTGAATCTAGGGTTCCTGGGTAACCATATCATCTCATGATGAGTTGGAAATGGGCTTTGAATTCTGGCTGACCAGAGGTCCAGACCTTGTCATTTCTTATAAGTACCGCATACTGACGGATTGTCCACTGGAGCTCCATAGACCTTGTCACTTCTTAACAGATTTCTCTACGCAGGTTCCTTACCTGTAACAGGAGATAGAGGTATTTCCTTCTGGGTGGGTGTCAACTGAGGATCCTCTGAGGTGAAGTAGAGCTCTCTGCAGAGCCTGGCTTGGGGTCAATATGCAGCAAGTGGTGGATGATGTTATTTTTTTTCCCTGTGTCCCCTTCCCCAAGCAGATATTCTGCCTTTGAAATGTTTTGAGAAACTTTTGTGAGGCTAACACATCATGTGACTGCCTTTCTGTTCTACCCAGTGGCCTGTGGCAGACTTGTGTGCAGAGATCTGGAGCCAGGAGAGCTGCCCTGAAACTTGGGGGAATTGTGGAGAAAGTGCTGAGTTCATTATCAGTAGGTGCACTGTGCTGGGGTAGGTCAGACTGAGGGGCCCCAAGGACCAGCATCCTGGTCCCCTGCCACACAGTCAGCTTGCCTCTTACACTCAGGGACCTGGTAGTCCCTGCCCAATTTAAATTTCAAAATCTCTAACTGCACAAAGTTTTGGGTTATGTAGCTAAGTGGTCTGGGCTTCAGACTCCAGGTCAATTTTTCTATCTCTGTAGTGCCTTGCTGGAGTGAGGTGGGAACAGGAGAGATACTAATAGAGCATCGGAAGACAGGGTCATGTTGTAGTTCTGCCCCTTGAATGCCACTGACTCTGGGACTGGGTCTCCCCTCCTCTAGACCTGGGCCATATGCCCACCTAACTTCCTTCCTTCCTTCCTTCCTTCCTTCTTTCCTTCCTTCCTTCCTTCCTTTCTTCCTTCCTTCCTTCCTTCCTTCCTTCCTTCCTTCCTTCCTTCCTTCCTTCCTTCCTTCCTTCCTTCCTTCCTTCCTTCCTTCCATCTGGACTAGGAATTGAACCCAAGGATGCTTTATCACAGAGTGACCTCCTTAGTCCATTTTATTTTTATTTATTTATTTATTTATTTATTTATTTATTTATTTATTTATTTATTTATTTATTTATTTGTGTGGTGCTGGGGATTGAACCCAGGGCCTTGTGCATGCAAGGCAAGCACTCTACCAACTGAGCTATCTCCCCAGCCCTCCATTTTATTTTATTTTTTAAAATTGGAGATAGGATCTCCTTAAGTTACTGCGACTGACATTAAACTTTCCATCCTCTGGCTTCAGTCTCTGAGTCTCTGGGGTTACAGGCATATACCATGGTACCTGGATATCCTAGTTTTCTCACAGAAACTTCTGGAAGACAGAGGGAATCTCTCTATTGGACAAAGTCTGGATCTCAAGGTCCTGAGATACCTGGTCCTGAGGCATCATAGGATATGGCAATGTGATCTAAAATCTTAGCTTAAAGAGTCCTCCCATGAGGAAGCATGGACTACTCCAAACTGCACCAACAGACCTTGACCCTTTACGTTGCATGAGAAGAACAGCCCAGCTTTGCTTGGCTGGGCCCCTTTCCAGGCCTGCTCTGATAGAGCCTCACTCTATTTTTATATTAGACACTGTCTCCCTTTCTTATTGCCAGATGCTCTCCATAGTGTTGCTCACCAAATCCTGTAGCAGCAGCTGTTCCACCAGGCCACTCTTGGCTACATGCAGGTGGAATGTGATTCACAACTAGTATGAGTTTTTCAGTGTGTCAGGAGCCTGGATCATGTGGGGAGAGAATATGCACTCCCCTGGCCTTGGCACAAGCATCCTGGGCATTGACTCCAGAGTGTTCTAGGCTGGTTAACCTCTCCTTTTCTGGATACAATGGCATATTGACTTTAAAAGGAAACATCTTCTCCCTAGTGGGAGCCCTGGAAGAGCCTCAAGTGCCTGGCAGCACCAAGAGAGCTCCCACTTTCTCAAATCAGGCAAGAAGCAAGAGAGTAAGGAAGAGTTTCTGGCTTTAGGTGTTGGCTGGAGTCCTGCTTTGACTCCTGTTCTTATGTTACATTGGCCAAAATTAGAGCTCCTGGTCATCTGGTTTCCAGGGTAGGTTCCCTATAATCTCTGTTTTCCCATGCTTTTTTTTTTTTTTTTTTTTTTTTTTCTTTTGGGTACCAGGGATTGAACTCAGGGGTACTCAGCCACTGAGACACATCCCCAGTCCTATATTGTATTTTATTTAGAGACAGGGTCTCTCTGAGTTGCTTAGTGCCTTACTTTCTTGTTTCATTCTGCAGCAGTGTCCATTTGAGGAACGATTGGTCATGTTGCAGTTGATAGTACTAGGACAGTAGATGACAGTCAGGTTTCCTGTATTAAAATTTAGGGCACTGGACTCCTGGGACTAAGTAAACAAGTCTCTATTAAGCATAAAACATGTTGAAAAAAATCCTAAACAGGACACAAGTTTGCGGTTGATTTTGTATGTAGCTAAATAGTTCAAATAATGATTACAGGAATATGACCTCTAGTGAACATGCTTGTGTCAGACACTGCTAAGTCACTCCTCATATTAACACCATATTTGGGTATGCTAAAGTAATAGGATGGCATACAAAATATATATTATATTATATATTATATGTAATATATATATAAGCCATGTGTGTATATATATGTATATATGTGTGTATTTGTGTGTGTGTGTGTATGTATATATGTGTGTATTTGTGTGTGTGCGTGTGTGTATGTATATATGTGTGTATTTGTGTGTGTGTGTGTGTATGTATATATGTGTGTATTTGTGTGTGTGTGTGTGTGTATGTATATATGTGTGTATTTGTGTGTGTGTGTGTGTGTGTGTGTATTATATATATGTGTGTGTGAATTTAAAGGTGGATTTATTAGTTTGGCTTACATCAACAGAGGCTGTATAGTCCCACAATGGCCTTCTATAAGCTGCAGAGCCAGAAACCAGTAGCTGCTCAGGCCATAAGCTGGAATCTCAGGGTAAGAGGGACAAATGATGTAGTCATGGGACAAATGATATAGTCATGGCTCAAGCTGAACACCTGGATGTCCCCTGAAGGGTCACTGGTGGTGAGTCCGCAATGAAAGCCTGAAGAAGCCAGAGTCTGATGTCTGTGGGTGATGGCCAAAGCAACACACAGACTTGCTCTCATAGAATAGAGCCTGCAGGTACTGAGTGGTTTCCTTTCTGCTTTTGTTCCATCTGGGACCCTGGTCTATTGGACCATGCTGCTCACTTTCAGTTTGCTGTCTGTCCCACATGCCAGTTGTCTCTGGAAACACCCTCACTGACTCAGTCAGAAATATGCTTTATTAGTTAACTAATCATCTCCCCATCTAATCAAGTAGAACCTCAAGATTTACTATTATAGGTCCTGTAATAAAATGTGGGCCGTTTTATTCTTAGCTTTTTTTTTTTTGTAGATTAAGGGAAAAGGAGAATGGTGGACCTTAGATTCTCACTTAGATCCCTTGAGCTATGTTGTTCCCATCACACACTCAGCAGTGAGTGGGTGTTGATCAAGTTCTAATATGATGCAGTTTTTCTGAAGTCTTGGAGTATGTAAACACATTTCCTTAAGTTAAGAGTTTCTCCCCAAATTCTTGTAATTTTTTCCCCTTTAGCATGATGCTTGAGATGAAACTCTGGGCTTCATATGTGCTAAGCAAGCACTCTACCACAGATACACATCCCCAGCTTTCCCAAAATTCTTAAAAGTAAGAGCCAATCAGTAGATCAAAAATATAACCAAATGAAATATAAAAATCCATCAGGAAGGAGATACGCAGCATTGTAGTTGCTACTTCACGATGCTACTCGAGTCCTTATAATCAGATATGAAAGGGTTCACTTAGAGCCCACATCCTGGGCTGTGCAGGCTTCTTTCCTGATGGCTGACATCCTGGCTGCAAGCCCACCTTTTCATTACCCCTTCTGTTTCTTGACCTGTCACATATAATCCTCAGAGGCCCTTAGCAAATCCCAAAGTGTTTCTAAGAGAAAATGAAATTAGGAAACCAAAAATAAGAGAGTGAAGTAAGTTCCATTATATCCTGAGTGCAGATATTTCAAAATTTGCATGTTTTAGGTATGTTTGTATTATGAGTTTAACATTCTCTGATGCCTGGATTGTTCATTTTGGAACCTGAAATGAACTTTGTAGTTACATTATAAAAATGTCAAATTCTGCAGAGAAAACAATTCCAAAGCTGGGGAAGTGATCAATTAAATAGAATTTTATTAATAGAATCCAATTTTTAGTGGAAATATCTTTTGTTAAATTCCCCAAATTTTCTGTGTCATTTCTAACTCTTCTTTTTCTTGTTGACAAAACAAATATCAACCTAAAAATTATTTCATTTTTCAGAGAAAGAGTTTCCTTATAAAGCAATTTAAATGAACTATACCAGTGTGGATTTTTCTCTACCTTAAAAAATCACTTTGGTTTTTGGAGAATGATTAGCCATAGAATATCAATGAGATGATTTCCCAAAATCTCCCACTCCAGAGACGATATCTAGATTTTCCCATAGTCTTGGTTCAGTGCAGAGAATTTCCTAAAAGAAAGTCAGCTGTCAGTGATTCCCCTGGGTGTGTCTTCAATATTTTGTGATGCAGCTTTGCCTTTCCTCCTGCCATACCAGAGATAGAAGGATCTATTACAAGTCCCTTTTCCAGAAACTTTTGGTAATTTCTTTCCATATACTTGAAAATATGATATATGGAGCAAGTGCTTGGTTAAGCCTGAAAGGTAAAATAATGTTTGAAAAAACCCCAAATCCTAAAGGAGTATCGGGTAATTTAGTGGACTGTGGTCCTTGTATCTGGTCTTTTAAGCAGAGAATAAGTGATGTCTTCTGTGCTGTTTTAGGATGGTGCCAATCCTGAAGATGGTGGTACCACTTGGAGTTGGGGATGATTCCAGATTTGGACATGTTGAGTCTGAGGTGCCTGTGGGATCCCTGGTAGGAAGAGTACCACAATAGGCCAGAGCTGGGCCTGATAGCCGAGCAGGCCAGCAGCCCTTGGCTGTCTCCTGACTTGTCTCACTGGAAGGTCCGGATCAGGTCTGCCTGTCTCGAGGACAAGACTGTGGCCAGCAGTGCTGCTGTTCCCTTCACATATCCGGACACTGGCAACTAGGGTCCCTGTCCACCCGCCACTGCTTGGAGATACTCAGCACCACGGGGCTCAGTCCCCAAAGCTTCTGGGTAACAAGTCAGTTCATCAAAGCTGCTCTGGGGAAAGTCCTCACAGAGCTACAGCAGTAGGTCAGACCTGGTGGCATGCTGCTCCCAAGGCGCTCTCATGATGAGGGAATGTCACAGTCAGGGTGAGACAGGTATCAACTGAAAGGTGCCATAGGATGTGAAGAGGACAATCTCAAAGTGCATCAGAGAAGAACGCATGAAAGAGATGGTGTCTGCGCCGGCTTTGAAAACTGGTCTCCACTGTGACTGAGGACAGCATGAACAAAGACCTGGAGGTGGGGAAGTACAGAGGATGTAGTGAGGGGCCAGCCTGTGTGAAGGGGGGCAGTGGAAAGTCAGGTGGAAGAGGCAGCTGGGGCCAGCTTCTGGGGGCTTGAAGACTCAGCAGAAGAATTTGGACTCAATGCTGTGGTGATGGGGAGCCATGGAAGGTCCTTGATCACGACAGTGATGGATCGCTTGGGGTTCAACCTCAATGGCAGAACCACTATGAGGGAGGTAAGGAATTTCTTTTAGAGAGCATATGGACAGAGTCATGGGAGAAGCTGGGGAAACCTATGAAAGCTGGCACTTCTGTGTTTTGTGGTGGGCCTGAAGCTGCTCCAGGCCTCCAGGCTGGCAGTCAGGAAGGAATCTGGGAGAGCAATGGAGAGCCCAGGATGATAACTAGAACTTGTGCCTGGCTCAAAGTGCATTCAAGTTCAATGACACTGTGACCTGCTGGAGATGCTGGCACCTTTTGCTTTGGAGCTTCACCTGACCCAGACTGAGGACAGCTGAAAGAGGAGACAGGGCCCCAACTGGACAGGCTGAACTGACTAGGAAAGCAGGTGCATTGGTGACACGATGCCCCCCAGGCCTGGAGATATTCCCCTTTTCCTTGCACGCTATGTGCATTTCTCTTATGGGCAAACTTATCAGACCCATAAGGGAAGGAGCTCCTGGGAAGCACAGTTCCAGTCTAGTTTGGATGATCCAGTACAGAGCTACCACAAGTGAGCTAAGCTGGGCTTTCTTGGGATGATTGACCAGGCAGCAGCCTATGAAGGAAATACCATGAGGGCAAAGGAAGCCAAATCTCTCCTAGCACCTGTGTGGACTCTGCAGAGTGGCGTGTGGTCATTGGGTATTCACAAACCTGTCAGTCCCCTTGTCCTTTCACACACATTCTAGATGTGCTTCTCCTGCCCCTGGATGTTAGATGTGGCCATGAGCCTGGTATAATTCAAAGGAGTGTGAGTGGAAGAAGCATGTGTGGGAGCTGCCAGGTCAGTTTAGGCTGTGTTACCCTCTCTTCTCCTTTTTTGTGGAGCCCAGTCATGTTCCAGATGGTAACTCCTTTGTCATCATGGGTCCCGGGGTGGGGGAGAGGGGTGGAAACAAGGCTGTAGGGCAGAACCCCCGACAAGCACTTATGGACCTGGGACTTATGCAAGATTTATCTATTGGATTTAAGCCACCAAAATAGGAGGCCATCACCACAAGATAGGCTAGCCCATGTTGACTGACAGAGAAGGAGGGCAGCAGTAAATGTGGGACAATTTCCTGGTGAGCACAACTCCCCCAAGCAGAGCTGTGACAGCAGCTTTCACCTCCCCATTTCTCAGGCTGTAAATGATGGGATTCAGTGAGGGTGTCACAGCCCCGTAGAATAATGTGATCATCTTATCCACATTGGGGTCCTTTGCCTTAGGTTTGAGGTACATGAAGGATATGGTCCCATAGAAAACCACCACCACTGTGAGGTGTGCAGAGCAGGTGGAGAAGGCCTTGCGCCTGCCTGCAGCAGAGGGAACCCTAAAGATGGCTGCCAGGATGAAAATGTAGGAGAGGCAGATGAGCAGGAGTGGGGTCAGTGTCAGGATAGCTGTAGCCACCATCAGTGCCAGGGCATTAAGGGAGATGTCTCCACAGGCGAGTTTCAGCACTGCTAAGATCTCACAGAAGAAGTGGTTGATGACATTATGTCCACAGAAGGGGAGGCGCCAGAGCAGGATGGACTGTAGCAGTGAGTTGGCAAAGCCTGTCCCCCAGCTCAGCGCTGCCATCTGCAAGCACATCTGCCCAGTCATGAGTTCTGTGTACCTGAGGGGTTGGCAGATAGCCACAAAGCGGTCATAGGCCATCGCAGCCAGGAGCAGGCACTCTGTAGTGCCCAGAGACAGGGTCAAGTACATCTGCAGGGCACAGGCCGGGAAGGAGATGGTACTTCTGGTTTGCAGGAAGTTGCTGAGCATGAGAGGCATGAAGGAGGAGGTGCCACAGATGTCTATGAGGGAGAGGGTGCTGAGGAAGAAGTACATGGGGCTGTGCAGGCGGGGGTCCAGCATGATCAGCACCATGAGGAGGGAGTTCCCCAGCAGAGTCATGCAGTAGATGCCCAGGCAAAGCACAAACAGGACCATCTCCAGGCCACGGTGCTCATGGAGCCCCAGCAGGACATAGCCCTCCACAGCTGTGTGGTTGGTCTCCTCCATCTCATCCTCTTTCCTTTTTCATCTGGACCACTCAGCTTCTCAAGAAAGCTCTCGCTGTTGTGGGGGCCAAGGGAGTTGAATGTGTGACTTGCAGTGGGTCAGCCTCTTGCTGGAACCGAGCTTCACCATCTGCACAAGGAGGGAGTTGGATTTCAGACCTGCAGTGGCTCTCCCAGCTTTGTTCTTGTATGGACCCTAAGGGGAGTGTGGCACATCCTGGCCTCCCAGGCTCTTGGCTGTTCATCCCTGGGGCTTTCAGAGGGGACAGAGGAATAGGAAATATGTGTGACTTGTTTTCTTTTTAAAACAAGAGTCATTGCCATTCAAAGCATGTCTACTATCCTCACTGCATCTTGCATCTTCTTCTACCTGCAGAGACCTGAACCTTGTTTCCCGAATCAGAGCCCTTGCACGACAGTCTCAATATTGGTTTATAGGATAAGTGAGATTGACAGGGATGCCAGGCAAGCAGGGACACCAGGCGCTAATCTGCCTTGGCATGGCCATTTGTTGAATAGGTTTAGAAAAGGGAGTTGCGGGAAGAGACTGTTTGCTGCTAGGTAGGCGCCACTGCTTGTGCCAAGCTTGGTCTCAACCCCTCCTTGGGAAAGGACAATATCGATATTCACAGGAGGGAGCCCACATGTCCTCAAAACATAATATTGTCGTTAGGTTACAAAAGCTGTCTTATGGGTCAGGTGGCCCCTGGTGTGAAGGAGAAATAGGAGATGAACCTGAACTTTGATTGTTCAGTAGATATAATGCTCCCCTCACTGTTGGTTTATCTGTAAATTCAATTTCTTGGGACAGAGAGAGCCTATCTTTCATTCTGGAATGAAATATTTTTTCATTCCTCCCACTTAATCATATCCATCATGTGCATGGGCCCCTCACCCAATGAACCATGTCTTTTCCCAGCTCCACATCTTTGCTCAAGATTGAGGCATGTCCTCCACTTTGTCAGTGGGCTATTCCTGCTCATTCTTCAGAACCCAGCTCTGGATCTTCTCTTTCTTCTCTCCTCTGTCCCTTGCAGAGCTACCTGCTCCCTTTCTTGTGATCTCATAGCCCTGGGAAATCCCTTTATGTTACTGAGTTGTCTGTGGCTCGCCTGTCTTCACTAGCACACCTTGAGAGCAGGACAAAGTGCCCTTTCTTCTTGCACTACACATACCTGGTGCTGCCAAGAGCAGGGACTCAACAGGTTTGAATGCATGATTAAAAAATTCCCCAGGAGGGCTGAGGCTGTTGCTCAGTGGTAGAGCACTTGCCTTGCACATGCAAGGCACTGGATTCAATCCTCAGCGCCACATAAAAATAAAAAATAAAGATATTGTGTCCATCTAAAACTAAAAAATATTTTTTAAAAATCCCCCAGGATTGTCTTCTTGGATCAGCACACAGTAGCCATATGATGTTGACCAAGACTCATTGTTTCTGACCTGTTTTCCCTTAAAAATTGGAGGTCCTCTGCAGTACACAGGAGACACATGAACATGCTTGTAAGCTATGCAGGGTGGTGCAGTCACATGTTATGGGATGAAACACTTAAACTTCAACCACAGGCACCTGCTTGTCATCTCCCAGACAAGGGCTCCAGCATCTCCCATGATATCCTTTCCCCATGGACAACTGATTTAGGTTTTCCTTTCTCTAACCTGAATTAAGGTGCTTGTTATGGACAGTTTCTGCAACCTGCAATTTACAAGGCAGTGGCTCAATCTAGGTCAGTAACTCCTCTTCAGTTGTCCCTGTGAACATTCAAAGACAGAGTTCCTTGGACTGAGGTTAGCACAAAGATAATGGAATGCCCCAATGTGCTGGGTCATTCACTTCCTACTTGACTATTAGTCACTGGGCAATTATGAGAGCTGGTGCCCATGCCTGGTGCTGAGAATACAGCAGAAACCGTCATAGCATCTGCCCTCTGGAGTTTACACTTACTTATTCACTCTGTGTGTCCCAGCGACCTTGGACACATCCCTTCCCTCCCTGGCTTTAGACCTCGGAGATTGTCTAAACCCCGTGAGTCTGGGGTGTGAAGGCAATTGTCAAAGCTGAAATCTGGGAAGAAGCCCTGGGAGGGCTCAGTCTCTGCTCCGCGTGTGCTCACGACATGGCCTGTGTTCACTTCAAATTCTGACGTGTTTTCAGGCAGGGGAAGGTGGGAGCTCCCCTGAGTCTGCCTCTCTCTCCTCACCCTGGTCTCTCACCAAAGACCCCGAGGGAGAGGTGCAGGCCTTTGAGGCTTCTGGCAGAGGCTCTGGCCTGCCCTCCTGCCTCACTTCCACAGCACCCCTTGTGCACAGCTGCTCCAGCCTGGCCAGACCACTGCCATTGCTGGGACAGAGCCTGCTGGCCTGGCCTTTGTTGTCCACTTATTCTTCCAGGCTGAGTTCACACTGCACCTTCTGTGTGCATCTCACTCTGATGGCTCTGAGGGACTGAGGGTTCCAGTCCCATCAACAGGATGGTTGCCCTTCTTTAGCACAGATCAACTTTATTGTGCCTTGAATTTTGACTGATTATCTCTGTCTGATTAGACTGTCAAATATTGAGCAGTTGAAGAGAAAGGTCTGTCTCTGGTTCATCACTGTCACCCTCCAAGTGCCCTGTACCCCCATATGTCAGTGATTGCCAATTCTAATGGGAGTGACAATTTATTGAAATCTAGTGCTGCTATTGTGCCAAACTCCTGATCCCAATGTCTCACCTTGGGACCAATACCTTTTACCATCATACTCTTCAATAGATTGATGCCAGCATTGTGATTACTGGGAGATGAGCCTTGTGATCCAGGCTCCTACCTGTGAGAACGGTTGCTCTTTCTGGAAAGCTACTTTCTAGAGTTGTTCTTTCTGGAGCATGGCAGGTTTCCTTGAAAGTTAAGGGTCAGATCATGGCACATTCCTGGCAAGTAAAACCAGCCCAGAGAAAGGAGTCTGTGCGTAGAAAATCCAATGCTGCCAGGCGACCAACAGCTTTGACTTCAACATGGGCAAAGGTTGAGACTTTGGGGAGAACCAGTTAGAATGGGCTGGGTTATGTTAAAGTAATGCACAGAGTCATAATTTTTATGACTTAGCATGACCAAAGTTTCTTTCCTTCTCATGCTGTATGTCTACTGTGGGCTTCAGGAGCCTCTCCTTAGAGACCCTGGCGGATGGAGGCTCCACCATCTGGGGTTTCACCAGTAATTATGGCCAGGGAATGAAGCATGCAGCATCTTCTACCAGCAGTGAAATGCCCTGACACAAAAGTGACACATTTCATACCTGCCCACAACACACTGGCCCCAAGTATTCCTAACACATAAAGGAAGGAAGCCATCAGTATTGCTGAGCAGCCCCTCTGCCTTTGGGTACCATGTTGTTTTACAGAACATTCCAAAGGCTATTCTAGCATCTCCCTGCCAATATCACATGCTCTGTCATCTTCCAGAAGACCAGATTCACAGAGTGATAGGACACTGAGTGGCTCTGAAAGTAACGGTCTGGGTTCGCTTCACAATTTTACACCTCTTGAATGGTGGGGTGAGCATGGAGTGAGCCCTGGAGTGGGAGGGACGGTGGGGCCCAGGTTTGCTTCTTGGTCTCTGTTCATCTTCTGTAGTCTGGACTTGATCCAGCTCCTTCCTGAGAAATGAGCTGGTCAATTAAGTGACCTCTAGTACTCTGTAACCTTGGAAATATATTCTCAGAATCTTACTAGAATCCTCCAACCCTGAGATCAGAGAGACTAGGATTCCTTTGTAAGGTAAATATCACATGAATCTCATTGACTGGCGAATCTAACTTTAGCCACTTAATACTTATTTTAGGCTTCATAGATTATTTTAAAAGAAAGGAAAGGACTTCACAGGCAGGAAGCTTCAGGTCCAGCTTTTTTTTTTTTTTAATTGGTCCTGGGGTTTGAATTCTGAGGCATTTTACCACTGAGCCACAAACCCAGCCCTTTTTATTATTTTTAAAATTTTATATTGAGAGGGTCTAAGTTGCTTAGGGCCTCGCTTAGTTGCTGTGCCTTGATATTGGGATCCTCCTGCCTCACTCTCTGGAGTGGTTCGGATTACAGGTTGTGATACCATGTCCAGCAAGGTCCAGGTTCTGTAATGCCTGGATCTGGTGTTCCTAGATCAGTACTTTCTCTTGTGCGGCAGAGGAGTTGGGGTAGGCATTGGATTCACACTGATTGGGGGTCCCAACCCTGTCACTTGCTAGCAGTTTTCTCAACCCAGTTCCTTACCTGTAACAGGAGGTAGAGGTATTTCCTTCTGGGAGGGTGCCAATTGAGGATCCACTGAGGTGAAGTAGAGTTTTTACTGCAGAGCCTGGCTTGGGGTCAATATGCAGCGAGTGGTGGATGATGTTATTTTTTTCCCTGTGTTCCCCTTCCCCAAGCAAATATTCTGCCTTTGAAATGTTTTGAGAAGCTTTTGTGAGGCTAACACACCAGATGATTGCATTTCTGTCCTACCCAGTGGCCTGTGGCAGACTTGTGTGCAGAGATCTGGAGCCAGGAGAGCTGCCCTGAGGCTCGGGGAAGTTGTGGAGAAAGTGCTGAGTTCTTTCCCAGCAGGTGTACTGTGCCCGTGTGGGCCAGGCCAAGGGGCCCCATGACTAGTGTTCTGGTCCCCTGCCACACAGACATCATGGTTGCCTCTTGCTCTCAGGGACCTGGTAGTCCCTGCCCAATTTAAAGTTCAAACTGCAGTTGCACAAAGTTTCAGGTTAGGTAACTAAGGAACCTGAGCTTCAGAGACTCCAGGTCCCTTTCACTGTCCCTGGAGTGCCCTAATGGGTTGACACGTGCATAGGAGAGATGCTTGACATGAATCTGATGATGGTCTCATTGCAGTCCTGCCCCTTGGATGTCACAGTCTCAGGGACTGGGTCTCCCCTTCACTAGGCCTGGGCACCTGGACTGAAGTGGGCTGTCTCCTTTCAGAATTGCTGGAGGAACTGAGATTATCCAAACTGAAAGAGAGTCCATTGTTTTGTCATGTGGAGACCAAAAGCACACGGGAGGGAGCCTTTCTAGCCAGGTTCTACTCAGGTACATGGGTGTGTACAGGTTCTTTTCTTCCTTCCTTGCCACTCTTTTTCCTGTCTTTTCATAATAAGGATTAATAAATTGACACAGTTCAGATACTGTAAACAGACTTTAATAAACAACAGAGGGCATCTATTGTCATATTACATTATGATTTGTGCTCTGGAATCTTATCAGGAGCACAGGTCAAGGTAAACAATTGGAAGAGTGTTCACACTTATCCATCTGCTCATAGAACAGTGCTCTTGGCTGCCCCATGGACACTAAGCCCAACAGAATCATTCTGTCTCCTCCTGTCTGTCCTGCTTGGCTCACTTTTGCCATCTCAGGATTCAGTGGTGGCACCTGAATGCCCACAGTCAACCTGAAACTGACATCAGTCCCCAGACCTCCCTCTCCCTCACCCACTTCTGCAGTCCCAAAGGTTACATATATAAGATGTCTAATGCCACACATTAAAACTCTATCTCCCAAGTATCATTGCACATACAAAATAAATGTATCTATATCTTCCAAATATTTCTTAGCTTTACCCTCTCTGCTTTGCTGTCCACCTGGTTCAGCCTCATCAAGTGTTTGGTGACTGGTATGGCTTCCTCGGTTTTTACCCCAGGGCTTGGGCCCTTTTCCTTTGTCCTCTTTCCTAAAGCAAGAAGATCTCCCATTTCTTAAAAGGAATTATTTTCTTTCTATTTCTTTCTCCATCCCTTTCTGCTCTGAGACCCTCTGCCATTGAGCTACATTCCCAGCTCTTTTTTTTTAAATTGTAGATTGACACATCTTTATTTTATTTATTTATATTTATATGGTGCTGAGGGTCAAACCCAGTGCCTCACACATGCCAGGCAAGTGCTCTGGCATTAAGCCAAAACCCCAGCCCCACTCCCAATTCTTTCATTTTATCTTTTGAGACAGCATGTTGCTAAGTTGTCTAGGCTGTCTTTGAACATGCCATCTTCCTTCCTTCCTCAACCTCCTGAATAAATGGAATTACAGGAAATAATATTTTTAAGTCCAAAGTCGTGTTCATTTCAGAAATATTGGATGATAACAAAAAGAACATTACTGATCTGTAATCCTATGACCAGAGGAATTATCTCTTATTATTTTGTCATAGTTTTCTAGAATTTTGTACAAACTTTTTCACATCTTTTTATGAAAGATACTTTTAAAAAATAAAATCAGGAAGGTAGTCAGTACAATGTTGTGTGATCTGCTTTTTTTCTATTATATGTGAGCATTTCATCAAATTCTTCACAAAATAGATTTCCTAGTGGCTGTATCAGATTTCATCACTTAAACACTCTTCTATGGTTTGACATGAAGAATATTATAATTTTTTTTTTTTTTTTTACTATAAGTAATGTTGATTAGTATACTTATTTTTAAGTCTTTGTCTGCATCCCTATTTTCTTTCTAGAAGTTTGACATCAAAGGTTCTGGAAGAGATTAAGGCTCTTGTTTCATGTTTCCAGCTTCCTTCCCAGGAAGTTCATATTAATTTATTGCCATCACCACCAACAGGGAAGGACACTTCCTGCTTCACTTCAGCTCACCTAACAATACACTCGAGAGTGAAGAAAACTCTTCAGCAAGTGTGCAGAGGAAGGGTGGTATCCATCAGTGACTCTGCTGAATGTAAACCTGACTGTGGCCCCCAGTGTGCCCACGTAAAGCCCCTTGTTCATCAGGGCACCAGGCCCAGCAGGCTGGTGTGGTCAGAGCCAGGTTTCACTGTGGCATGACCAGGGAGGTTTGAAGTCTGAGAGTGGCTGAGAGCAGTGTGCCTTCTCCTCTGGGCTTGTGTTCTGACCCACAGAGCAAGCGGGCAGGAATCCTGGGAGGAGAATGAGGGCCCACAGTGGGTTGTGCTGACCTGTAGCCAGTGGGCAGGAGAGCTAGTGGTGCTTGCAGGCCAAGGCCAGGTCTCCCAAGGCCCAGAGGGTGCCAGTGAGGCCCGATGAGTGGGCAGTGGAAGTACTCAGTGCAGTGCTCTGTGCTCCCTGAGTCCTCACAAAGGGAAGCTATGAAGAAACTGAGCACCAGACAGGGGAAGCTATGACAGTGTCCCAGGGATGAGGTGGATGGATGAAGAACAAGTTCCTTTAAAGCCAGGTGGTGCTTCTAGGCAGGGGGACTGGAAACTAGGGCTGCTGCTGCTGTTGCTACTGAAGTGGGAAGTGCAGGACTCTAGGCTGTAGGTAGCTCTGGGTGGCTGGTGTCCCAGGGCCGGACCTGTCTTGCACTTGAGGCATCACATCATTGCTGCTTCTACTGTGCCCTCCCAGAGGGACTAGGCATTGTTTGTCATCTGCAACTCCATTCCAGCTCTGCTCATATTTGAGGACTTAGGTTCTGCCAATATCATGGCTACACTGTTGCACTCATTTATATATTTAAGAAACTCATGCGGGGCCTGGGGTTGGACAAGACTGGACTCTGGGACAGAGTGGCATCAGACACTCCCTGGTCTTGGAGTAATTGCTGGAAACCAAGAACAACAAGAGAGGCACAGGGAGAGGAACAGAGTAAGGTGACTTCCTGGTGGAGGTGGCATGCAGCTGAGCCTGAAGGGCCAGGCAGTCCTTTTATATGTGCAGTGTGCTCTGTGGGTGTTAGCACAAAAAGACCAGGCAGGATGCAAACCTCACGCGTCATCTCAGCTCTTTATTTAGGGGGATGACATGGTGCCTGTGGACCCACTCTCCTGGTGGAAAATGAGCCCCTGAACAAAGAAAGGGACTGGGTTTATATAGGTTATTTTGAGGGGTGGTCTAGTGAACATATCAGTTTGCTTAGATATGCAAGCCTTTTGGTCAGGGTCTGCAGACGGTGTTTAAAGAGAGTTTACTCTGGGGGAGATGAACACCTCCCAGAGACTGCTTCCTTGAAGGATGGTAAAACACCTCCTCCTATCTGCATCTGGCAAGTGCCTGGGAAACATTTGTCCTGGGAGATGAAGGCTGTCAGTACATGGCCTCCATTTTCACTCCCTTTTCCCAGGTCTCATTATATCTTGGGGATCTTTTTATTCTCCATATCCATTAGCGGGGAGCTGCCTTATGGGGAGAACCCAAGAAGAGCTCAGAGTCGGGCAGTGCAGGGGAGGGCAAGACTCACATTTACCTGGCGTGTGGCTGAGAGGTGGGAACCTGTGGGGTGCAAGGCTAGGGAGCTGCATCAGGCAGTGTCAGCTGTGAGGGCCTTGAAGCGCACCCCTGGAGTCCTGAAGGCATGGAGGAGCCTATCCTGGGTGTCAATCAGAAGAGAGATATGATCCCATTTGCTTTTCAAAATGATCCCTCTGAATGCCCAGTGGAGGACAGAGTAGAGGAGGAACAAGACTAACGTCTTGAGACCAGCCAGTAGGTTATGAAGGTTGAGCACAGGCTTGGGACCACAGCACAAGAGCAGACGGTGATTAGTGAGCTATTCTGTGGCAGGATTCGTGGGACTTGTGCTTCCATTCTGGAATGAGGGTATCTGTAACCCTGTGCCCTACCCCACATTGCCATTTGTATACAGTAACCTCACTATGACACCAAACCCCTAGGCCACGCAGAGCCTTTCCCTCCTCACCTGCAGGCCTTTCTCCTGCCCCATACCGTCCTGACAGCCTCCTTCACCTCCTTGTTCCGGAGGCTGTAGATGACGGGGTTCAGCATGGGTGTGACCACAGCATAGAGGACTGTGAAGACCTCGTCAGAGATGCGGGCCTCCTTGCTCTTGGGTTTCATGTACATGAAGATGACGGTGCCATAGAAAAGCAACACCACAGCCAGGTGTGCTGAGCAGGTGGAGAAGGCTTTGCGGCGCCCAGCAGCTGAGGGTACCCTCAGGATAGTGGCCAGGATCAGCATGTAGGACAGGCAGATGAAGGTCAGGGGCACAGGCAGCAGAAGAATGGCACCCACCAGCAGGAAGGCCTCGCTGACCGATGTGTCACCACAGGCCAATTTCAACACTGCCAGGATCTCACAGGTGAAGTGACTAACAACGTGGTGGCCACAGAATGGCAGCCTCATGGCGATGACTGTTTCAGTCACTGACTTGAGGAGACAGAGCACCCAGGCAGCTCCTGCCAGCAGCCAGCAGAGCCAGGGGCTCATGAGCACCGGGTATCTGAGGGGTCGGCAAATGGCCAGACAGCGGTCATAGGCCATGATGGCGAGCAGTAGGCACTCTGTGGAGCCCGTGGACAGGCTCAGACACATCTGGATGGCACAACCAATAAAAGAGATGGTCTTCTGGGATGACAGGAGGTGGACCAGCATCAGAGGCACAAAGGTGGATGTGTAGCAGATGTCCAGGATGGAGAGGTTGCCCAGGAAGAAGTACATGGGCGTGTGCAGGCGGGCATCAAGGATGCTCACTGCCACGATGGCTGTGTTCCCCAGCAGGGTCACCAGGTACATGGCTGAGCAAAGTGGGAAGAGCAGATGCTCCAGGGTTGGGTAGCCAGAAAATCCCTTCAGGAAGAACTGAGAGACCACAGTCCTGTTGACAGGCTCCATGTGGGTAGGACACACAGCTGGAATGGAAGGAGAGAGGGTGCATGTGGTGGGAGCTCGTAGAGCCTCTTCTGGAATGGGGAGGATTGTTAGGGTCTTCTGCTCTCAGGCACACTCTCTCTCTGTGACTTTGGGGCAATCCCCCACCCTCCATAGGCCTCAGTTTATTTATATGAAAAATGAGGATTCAGAACAGTGTTTCCCTAAGAGAGTGTAAGTGGAAGTTGAGGTGGGCAATCTTAAAAATCACTTTGAGGCCAGGTTGGATTGATGAAAACAAAGCTCTTTATAGGAAGCTTTTGATATGCTAATGTGATTCAGCATCCTCTGAATGCAATGCAGAACTTGTACTGCCGAAGCTGATTTGACCCTGGATACCCATTTCAGAATGCTCCTTAATCTGCTGCAGATAAGTGTTCTGGGAACATAGTTTGGGAACCAAGGGACTGCAACGTGAAAAACACTAGAATCACCTGGAAAGTTTGTTAAAATACATTGTAGACACCACTCCCTCCCAAAGATTCTGACTAGTTGTGGGTGATGCTGCTGGCCCAGGTACCACACTTGGACAACCCCTTGGCTAGATGGTCTCTGAGGGTTCTCTTGGTTTTTAGGCAAACTCTGAGCCATTGCTTACTCTGTTCCCATGGTCTGGAATGTCCTTCTTTATCCCTCAGTTGCAGCAGTGGGCCTGGTCTGCAGGCGACTGAGGTTTCCATGTACAAATTGTACACTGTGACTTGCTTCAGTGAGGCTGCTGGCCTCTAAGTCTGTCAGTGGACATATCCACCTGTCCCCATATGGTCTGCTTTGTCAGCTACTTTTTATGGATTGGACCTTCAGAATCTGCCTTTGTTGTGGACTTTCTAGCTAAAATTTAATGAATCTCTTGACCAATTAGCATGGAAGGTGCCATGAGAGGTCAATTTGTTGGCTCTATCAAGGTGCAGGTCCAGACACTGAGGATACTCAGGAGAGGTAACTGGTTAGGTGGGTCTCAAATCCAGCCCTTGCAGAATTATGAGACCATGCTCAGAGGAACAGTTCCTTCCATCAAACCCCAATGCCTATTGTTCTAGATGGCCATCCTCCAACAGCCTCTTCACAACCTTCTCACTAGCTAAGGAACCTATTTCCAAACTTCTCCTCAAGGTCTCCAGGCACCTGGCAAGGTGCCCTTGACCCTGTGAGACCCATGGTCCAAGCCTGGACTTGGGAGAAGCACTGTCCTCTCTGTCTCACTTGCATGTGACTTTTTCCTTCTTTCATTCTTCCCTTGTTTATTCATTCCAAAATCAAGAAATAACTGAGGACCTACTGTGTGCCGGGCAATAGGGGGATAAGTCAGGACAAGCATTCTCCCATGTCACTGAATCCAAATGATTTCCAGGAAGAAATTCCCTCCACTTTCCCAGGTTTGTCCTGCTTCTTTTTGCACACCCCTAGTGATGGGAAGCCCGCTACACTCATACATTCTTTCCTTCTTTTCTTTTGCTAACAGACCACTTGAAGAGTAGAGTGGGACTCTCCTGCCCCTCAGGTGGGTGACAAGGCAGGTTGGCCCCAGTGGATACGCCTATCTCTCACATGATAAGTCACCAGGTCCAGAACTTATCTCTGTGTACTAAACCTTACTCTGGAAATTAAGGGTGACTTCTGTAGGAAAAGAGATCTCTGATCTAATCCTGGGCCTCAGGTGGAAGGTCTGGCCTCAACCAGACTGTGTCCATGTTGGCAGGGAGAGTGTGAACTGGGAACTTGCTCTGCAACCCAGTAAGGAAACTCTGAGGCTGGACTCCTGGTGTGGTACCCCCATCTGAAAGAGCATCAGAGACAATACTGGGCAGGGATGGGCAAGGCACAGAGGCAGACTGGCGCTTCCCTGTACCAGGGAACTGGATTAGGCTACAGCTTTCTCTCTCCATGTTCCACATACTACAATTTATGCCCCACAGTCACGAGGAAAGGTCTGTATCTGAAACCATTGGCTACCTATTGGAATATACAGACACACACATGAGACTGTCACATATACACCCACCTGCATGTGACTGCACAAACATCTGCTTGAAATGCAGGTCCACATATGTGTGCCTGTGTGTGTATATGCCATGCAGAGGTTCATCTGTGTGCACGGGTGGCCATTCACATGAGTGTATTGCTTTGGTACTTTGGTGTCAGTTCTGTTTCTCTCTCTCTATCTCTCTCTCTCCTTCACACAAATACTCACAAAGAGAACAGATCAGACCCTTGGAGTTGTGGCCAGGGTGCATCACAGGTCAGGCAGGCTGGCTTAATTCCTGGGAGATGGTGGGTGGAGACCAGCACCACACAGGGGCTGCAGGGGAATCACTAGAGAAGGAGCAGCCCTGACAGTGGGGAGCAAACTGCCCAGGAGGAGCTGGGAGGACAGAGGAGCCCTGGAGCAGGGACAAGGCCAACCATCAGCTCAGGATCTTGTCTGCATGCCAAGAATGAATGTTAGCTCTGCCTTCTCTCCTTTAGTGGGGCAAGGAAGGACACTGGAGAAGAAGGGAGGATGAGGAAACAGGACCAGGGGCGTTTTGTCTGCAGAGTCCACAATGTCCTTTCTGCCTTCTCCTACCTCCTGGCCAAATGCACCTCAAACCAGTTTGCATGGTGCTACCCCAGGGCGGGGGGCTTCTTCCTCCTCTGTGGGCCAGCCTGAGCCCTGCCTCTCCTTTGGGCTCCATGGTCTTGCATGTTACCTCTAGGCTGCTGCTCGCCTCTCTCAGTCTTTCTGCCTGTTGCCCTCCCCTGCCAGTCCATAGGGCTGTCACCTCCTTTCCTCTCCTCTCTCAGGTTCTGGAGGCCAAATTGAGGCCCCAGCCTGGCCACAGCCAACTTCTTCCTGTCTTGTGACTTCCAGGGACTGAGGTCAACTGAATGGGTAGCTGGGTGCCAAACATGGGTTTCTCCCAGCCTGGATGACACCCTGGCAGAGCTGGAAGGAGTCTTACAGATCAGTTGGACCACCCCCTTGTTGTACATGGGGACCCAGGCCTAGAGAGGGTAAGGGGCTTACCTAGGGTACCATCGTGAGTGGGAGCAGAAGCCAAGGCCCCAGTTATTCCTCAGAGTCTTGACTGCTTCCTCTGTCTCTGCATCCCCATTTCCCACTTACCTCCAGGCTCTTCTGGAAATTTGTACCTGGCTCCCTGGAAGATGTTTCTGAGGGTTTGTGACCAGAGTCCTCTTCTGACTAGAGCTAGGGGGTCAGAAGTCAGTGAAGTGGGCCCGAGCCTCCTCTATACAGAGGATTATGGTGGGTAGGACACAGGGCGTTACTCCAGCCAAGTTTCCAAAATAGAGAATATAGCTTGACTCTCATGGAATTCAGTGAAGTTTTTGCAAGTCGATTGAATAAGGTGAAGTTTTAGAATTTAGCAGAATTATTCCAAGTGCTTAGAATTCAGTGGTGTTCTCTGAAGTGTGTCAGGTACAGTAGAACTGGAACATTCTGGTGGGCTCAGGGCTGAACAGTCTGCTATAGTTTCTGTGAGCAGCAGGAACTCCCTGTCCTGGGTAGCTCCCGGCTCCATCCTGGCTAATGGACAACATGTGGGGCAGGGGTGGGGGGAGAGTAGGTAGGTCAAATGAAGGTGGTACCTTTCAAAGCTCCTTGTGTACCAAGGGACTGCTCAATTCTCAAGGCAATTTAGGCAATTTAGGAGGAGGAGGGGAAATGTGCCCAGTTTAGAAACTCTGGGGGTGCTTCAGGGATGATGTCCCAAAGACCCAATTATACAATCTACTCAGAGATCTTAATTGGCATGGAAAAGTTGGAGAAAGTGGCTCAGGACCAGGGATCCTTCCTCACAGGTCAGTCCCCAATCAGTGCTGGTCCAGAAGTGTTTACAGAATGAATACACGAGTGGATATGTGATCAATGAAATGAATGCATATGGGCTGGGGTTGTGGTTTGCCTAGCATGTACTGGGTTCGATCCTCAGCAACACACATAAATAAATAAAATAAAAGTCTTTTGACAACGAAAAAATATTTTAAAAAAATGAATACACAAGCAATTTTCAATGAACAAATTTAAAAATAAATGAATGAATGAATGAACAAGTGATAGGTAGAGTTGCTTTCCTGGTGGGGAGTTCAGGGTTGGTTCAACTCATAAGAATCTTACAAAAGTGCAAAATTTGGAAAGAGTGTAGAAGGGGAGTGATCAGGATGAAGAGACACAGAATTCTACCATATCAGAGCAGGACAGTTTCTAAAGGCCATCCTGACTGATACTCACTATAGAGAGCAGAGACTGCAGTAGAGAGGTGAAGGAGCCAGCTCAGCATCATCCATGAGGCAGAAGCAGTGGTTCACTCTGAGCTGGTTTGTCCACTCTTGAACCTTCCATCCCTCAGCCAATGCAGAGCTGGTCTGCTCTTGGCAGCCAATGATTGTTTTCCTCTGTCCTCACCAGCTCCCCCTTCCTTGAGTTCAGAACATCCATCCTGATGGTACCTTCTGGTTTTCAGAGTCCACACCTTTGCAGGCTTAAGAGCCTCTTTAAAAGGATGTCATAGGGCTGGGGCTGGGGCTCAGTGGTAGAGCACTTGCCTGGCATGCTCAGGGGCCTGGGCTTGATCCTTGGAATTGCAAAAATAAAATAAAAATAACACATTTTCTGTTGTAACTGGGTGTTTTTGTTGTTAAATTTTATTTAATTATTTTAAAACATCAAGTAATTTTATTAGCTTTTTATTTACTTATAAATGTAACTCGTATAAAACATTCTTGTAAAAATTTTAAATACAGAAGTATGTAATATAAAAATGACACTTCCCTTCCATGTCCCCTACACCCCCCTTCCTCAAATGTAACCAGTGTTATAATATACACACCCACACGCACATTTTTTGTCATTTGCATATGTATGTATATACATAGAAATAGATTTTGTGATCATATGTACATTTTTTAGTATGCTTTTTTGGTTGTAGCTTTACTGAGGGATGTACAACTGCACATATTCAAATGGTAAAATTTGATGAGTTTTAACATATGCATACAGTCATGAAACCATGACCACCATCTAGATAACAAACTTAACTATCATCCCACAAAATTTTCTCATACCCTTTGCTAGTCCATTCCTCCCCACTCCAAACAGCATCCACTGATCTGCTTTCTGTAACAGTAAATTACCTGTATTTTCTAGTATTTTATGTAAATAAAATTATGCAATATTTACCCTTTTCAAAATCTGGTTTAGTTAAGAGCAGTGGTGTATATGCCTGTAACCCAGCAACTCGTGAGGCTGGGGCAAGAAGACCAGTGAGATCAAGGCCAGTCACAGCAACTTGCACTTGTCTCAAAATTAAAAAGGGCTAGGCATGTAGTTCAGTGGTATGCCTGGGTTCAATCTCAGTACAAAAAAAATTATATACATATATATATGTGTGTGTATGTATATATATATATACACATATATATGACTTCTTTCCATAGCATAATTATTTTGAGAGTCATCCATCTAACATTTATAAATAGTTCTTTTTAAAAAAGTATCTTTACTTAGCTATAATTAAAATATCTTAAATCCAACCAAAGTGTACACTTCAATAGATTTTAGTATATTCACATAGTTGTACAACCTTTGCCACAATCAAGTTTAGAACTTTTTTCCAGTAGTGAGTATTGAACTCAGGGGTGCTCTACCACTGAGCTACATACCAGCCCTTTTTATTTTTTGTTTGAGACAGAGTCTTGGCAAGCTGCTGAGGCTGGCATCCTGCCTTAGCCTCCCAAGTAGCTGGGGTTACAGGTGGGTGCCACCGAACCTAGCTAATTTTAGAACATTTTTATTACTTCCAAATAAAACCCCATACCCATTAGCTGTCACTCTGCTTTGCCCCTCAAACCTTCTTCAATCTCAGGAAATCACCAATCTACTGTCTCTCTGAAATTGCTTATTCTGGACATTTAAAAAAATATAATCCTAAAATATGTGTCCGTTTGTGACTTCTTTCTTTGATTTAGTATGCTGTTTATTGCTAAGTAATATTCCATTGCAGAGATATTCCACATTTTGCTTATCCATTCATCAGTTGATGGATATTGGGTTGGTTTTGCTTTGGGACTATTATGAAAAGGCCACTATGCACACTTGTACATGAGATTTTATGTGAACATGTGTTTTCATTTCTCTGGAATATTTTCCTAGGAGTGGAATTGCTGAGTAAGTGGTAACTCAAGGTGTTACCTTTTGAGAAATCACCAAACTTTTTCCAAAATGGCTACACTGTTTTGCATTCCCATTAATGATCTGTGAGGGTTCCAATTTCTCCACACCCTCACCAATCGATATCATCTTCCTTTTTTATTATAGCCATTCTAGTTATGGTATAGTGACATCTTATTGTGGTTTTGATCTGCATTTCGTCCCTAATGACCAATAATGCTGAACATCTTTTCATGTGCATAGTGGTCATTTGTGTATCTTTCTTTGGAAAAGCGTATGTTCAGATCATTGCCCACTTTCAAATTGGGTTCCCTGTCTTTGTACAACTGAGTTGTAAGAGTTTATTGTTTTCACTGCTGGGGACTGAACCCAGGGCCTTGCACATGCTAACCACCGAGCTACCTCCCAGCATCTGATAGGGTCTATTGTTGTGCCACCAAGTTTACTAATATTTTCTCCTGCTATTAATTCTATCCAATGTATTTTTTAAACAACTTATTATTTTAAAAAAAGTCTTCGCAGGAGAGTTCTAAAGATAGTATGTAGATTTGCTGTATTCTTTTCACTTAGTTTCTCCTAATGTGAACATCCTATATAACCACGGTACATTTATCAAAATTAAGAAGTTGACCTTGTCACAATTAACTGCAATTGGTACTATTAATTAAACTACAGACTTTATTCAGATTCTACCATTTTATCCACTAATGTCCTTTTTCTATTCCTGGATGCAATCCAGGATGTCATATTGCATTTAGTCATCTAATGTAATTTTTATCTCAAAAATTGTATTTTTTCATCTTTAAAAGTTCTACTTGGGTCTTGTATAATCTTCTATGTCTTTCCTTAATATATGAGACTTGTTTTTAATAAATCATAGTATGCCTTCAGACAATTTCATATAATTACTTGTTTTCTAGAAACTAATACATAATAATTTATTGTATGAATATACTAGAGTTCATTTAAGCATTTTCTTTTGGTAGACATTTAGGTTATAGACAATGTTTTTCTTTTGCCATGCAAATGATGCTGCAAAGAATATCATTTTACACAACCCTTTGGCACATGTCCAAATACCTCTTTAGCCAGGAGCGGTGGTGTACCTGTGATTTGGGAGGCCAAGGTAGGAGGAGTGAAAGTTTGAGGCCAGTCTCAGCAACTCAGAAAAACCCTCAACAACTTAGTGAAACCCTGTCTCAAAATAATAATTGAAAAAAAAAAAAAAGGACTGGGGATGTAGTGGTAAAAGACCACTGGGTTCAGTCTCCAGTACCAAAACAACAAACAAAACAAACAACAAAAACACATCAAATACTTTGTAGGTTAGATATCTTGATAGAGAGTTGCTGGAACAAAGGCATATTTATTTACATTTTTTATAAGTGTCACCAAATAGCCCTCAAAAATGTCTTAATTTAAATCTCCATCAAGGGTACAGCAGTACCCCTTTCACCGTACCTTAACTGTGCTGGGTATTATCAGTCTTTTAAATTTTGCATTATAATGGACAAGAATGAAATTCTTATTGTTTTGTTTTACATTTTTCTGATTATAGGAATGCTAAGCAAATTTCCATATGCCACTTTTTTTGCTATAAAAATTCAGATTATTTATTATCTCTTCATGTTTTATACCTTTCCTCCCTAATTTTGAAATGTTGATATCCAGAAGTCCTTTGTATATTCTCTGTAGTATTCTTTTGCTTATTATCTGAATGGCAAACATTTTATGTCACTTGCCTTGTTTTTTTTTTTTTTTTTTGCGGTGCTGGGGATTTGAACCCAAGGCCTTGTGCTTACAAGGCAAGCATTCTACCAACTGAGCTATATCCCCAGCCCTTGTTTGTTTGTTTATGGTATCTTTTGTTTTGTAGAAGCTTAACTGTTAAGGTAGGCAAATTTCTTTCCTTTTTTTTTTTTTGTCTCTTGATTCATGTCCCCAAGATTTAAAATACATTCTAATTTCCTCCTAATATTTTTAAAGTTTCATTTTTTAATTTGACTCTTATTTTATCTGGGACTTATTTGTTTATGCACTGATTGAGATAGGATGAGCTTATTTACTTTCTACAGCAGAATTGATTATAAAGGTCACAGTTTTCTCACTGATATAAAAACATGACCTTTATTATAAAATAATTTCACAGATATTTATGAGTCTCTTTCTGGACCCACTGATATGTTCTAAAAAAATTTTATTTTCTCTTGCTGTCCTCATCTCACACTTTTAATTTCCAGAATCACTTTATTGTGATTTATAGCTCTATATTGTTATCTACTAGTCTAAATCCCCTCTTGCCAACCTGTTTTCAATAATTTCTTGGCTATTCTTGCACATTTTCTTTTCCAGATAAATTTTGCAATCAACTTGTCATATTTCATAAAACTTCATCTGGGATTTTTGCCTTTAATTTCTGGGCTAATTTGAGACAGCACTGACATTTTTATAAAATCTAATTTTCTCATCTAACAACATTGTCTCTCCACTCATCCAGGCCTTTTATCATGTCCTGATAATATGGTTCTTCTAATATGTTAATGAAGTGATTTACATGGCATAAATTTTTACTTAATGCTGAATTCTCTTTGTGTTTCTGAGGTAAAATCTTCCCTGCTATGTGTTTTATTCTTGTCCATGGGTGCGGGATTGATTTGAGGTGATCTAAGTAGCTCCTGGGCTCCCCCTGGTGGCCATTGGGTCATTTCTTTTAACTTTTGAGAATGGGGGTTGGCATCTCTGTGAAATCCTGGACTCCAAAGCTCTAGCACATTACTATGTCAGCAGGATCGCAGATCTAGGAATCTGGTAGACATAGAGTCTGGGTGTTACCAGCTACGTAGACTTCCTTGGGCTCTGCTAGTTCTCATTGCTAGAAAATTCCAAGGGAAGAGACCATATCTGTGATCTGTGTTAAAAGAATCCACTCTTTTCAGAATCCAACAGTCCATTCACTTTTAGGTCTTCTTCTCTAAGGTTTATAATGATATTTGTATCTGTTTCAACAAGAGTAAACCCTCAAATATAGTTTTATTTCATGAATTGGATAGCTTTTTATGTCAGCAAACTTGCAAATCAGGAAACTATGTCCCAACTTTGGTACAGAAAGTAGGATTTTGAGTTGCTGGCACCAGCTCAGTTGGGAAGCTCCGTGGTTGTTTGGAAGTCTTCCTGGAAAGTTGTAGAAGATAGAACGTGTATGGGCTTAAATAAAAACAAATTCTTAACAGCCCTGAAAAACAAGAGAAAGTGCTACCAGTCAACCAGCAATGCTGAGGGATTCCTGAAAAAATGGCAAGCAGATGAGATTGGATTGTTGGAGTGGAGGGGCAAACCACAGTCAGAGGAAGGAGGGGACTACTGCAATAAAGGGACCAGTTCTGGAGGTATTTCCAGCTCTGGCCAGCAGTTACAAGAAACAGGAGGAGGGACATGAGACAACCATCAGATGATAGGTCAGGAACTCTAATTTGTAGCAGGCGGACAGCAGGAAGCAGTGGGCATCAGAGATATTTGCCCTTAAACTGAGTCTATTTATCATTAATGCTTCCTGAGGTTTATTGAAGTCCCTGGAGAAGTGGGGAGCACAGATACTACCCCCCCCCCATAACTCTTCCAGTCCCCCATCATAATTCAGGGAGACAGAATATGAAAACTGCAGTCACAGTTCATTAGGGAATCTTCACTAAGAAGATGAACCTGCCGATAAGAATAAGCACACACTTAAGAAAAACCAGCCCTGTACATGAGAAACCAAACCCAACAAGAGGAGCTAGCACTAAGGAACACAATAAATAGAGGACTGTTAAAGATGTGCCACTGATACCATCAGAGGGACAAGAATGGATTTTTCATCCAAGGAACAGTAAGTTAACATGAAATAAAAACTAATTAAAGATTATGTTGATTGCTGAAATGAAGACAAACAACATCAGCGAATTTGCAGAGTATGAAGGGACATATTTGGTAAACAGATTATTTATCAAGCCAGAGGGTCAAACGCAGTACAAAATAGGCCCACAGTATGAAAAGGAAAATGTGTGGAAAGAAATATCAAATGATATGAAAGATTGATCCATCATTTCCAATCGAGATAACACACTGCAGCTGAATAGAATGGCAAGAATAAGGAATGGGGGCAGGGATTTTCTTTCTGTAGAAGAACAAGTTACCAGGGCTGAAGGAATATGCTACTCATCAGACTGAAAAAGCCCTCCCCATGGGTTGAAGAAAACAAACAATGAACCAAAACCCAAACCACTTGCACCTAGGCACGGTTCAGAACTCTATTGTAGAAAATTCCCACAGGACTCCAGGGGCGATGGGAGAGCGGGGGTGAGTTAGGGAAACAGATATCTTACAAAGGATCAAGAATCATCAGTTTCAGACTTTTCATCACATATCCACTTGGATAGCTATTAGGATTGAAATTCAACTTGACTGAAACTACACTATTGTTTCTCCCCAATCTCCCGCCTCTCCAGAGCTGAGTGTAGCTTCTCAGTCACAGCCCTAGTCATTACACCCACCTCTCTTCCTCTTGTCCGTCCAGTTACTCCATGGACACCCCTCACAGACGCACCGGCAAACCATGTTGCTGACTCTGTCTGCTTTGCTCCTTTTTCACTACCACCCAGTCTCATCCAATGCCATCCATCCCAGACCACCTGACTGGTGGTGGTCTTCTCCCTCCACCTTTCCTCTGTGTACTTCACGCCGCTCTCTTCCTCTAACAATGTAGTCCTTCTCTTCTGCCTGCGGACAAGCCAAGCTCGTTCTTAGTTAAAAAAAAAAAAAAGTCCCCTTCTACTTGGAAAACTCCTGAACCCTCACCTGCGACTCCAGATACCTACACGACTGACTCTTCATTCAGATCTCAGCTCAAACTTTCACGGTATTATTTTTCTATATGCATAACCAAGTTTCCTAGTAGATTTGATAAAAATCCCACTCCTTCCCAATAATTTGCAATGCTGGCTCTCAATCAAGTTTTCTTGAGTGTGGATCTTTTTTGAGTTTTTAAATTGTGGTCTATTTGTCTATCATTGCAACAGTATTGTACTGTCTGGATTACAATAGCTTTAGAATAATTCTTGATATCTGGCAAGAACAAGTACCCTCATTTTTTATGTTCTTCTCATGAGTGCCTTGATTTCATATACATGTTAGAATCAGCTTGAAACTTTAAAAAAAACTTCTTTAATTTTGATTAGACTTGCACTGACTCTATAGATGAGTTTGGGGAGAGCTGATATCTTTATGAGAGTGTTCTAGTCTATGAACATGGTATACTGCACCATTTGTTCTCATTTTCTTTAAATGTATTTCAGTGATTTAAAACATTTTCTTGATAAAGATTGTGTGGCACATTTGTTATTTTTGAAGTAAGTTCTAGTTATTTTATGTATTTTAACATTATTATAAAGGGAATTATTTTTAGAAATTAGACTTTGGCTGTTTATTACTATTTTATTAGAATATAATTAATTTTTATTTATTGATTCTAAGATAAGAGATATTACCACAGTCTTATTAATTGCAATAATTTACAGTTTATTTTGGAATTTCTTATGGATAATAATATCATCTGCCAATAATGACCATTTTGTTTCTTCTTTTTCAGTCCTTATTCCTTGGTATATGTACCTTTTGCTTCCTGAATGGTTAAGATCTTTGAGAATAATGTTGAAAAGAAGTGGCAAGAGTGGCCACCTTTTTCTTGCTTTTGCTCTTAAGTTTCAGAATCCTCTCAAATATCAAATTAAGAATGATATTTGACTTTAGATATTCTTGGTTAAGAATGATTCTGCTTCTAATTTGCTAAGAATTTTTACAAATTTAAGTGATTGTTAAATTAAGATTTATTTTTAATAAGCAGTCTATTTTTGTGTTATAATATATAAAAGGTAAAAAAGCATATGCAGACAAAATCTCCCTCCTGCTCATGTCACTTCATCACCTAGTTCCCCTCCTGGACACACTAATGATGGCAGTCACTGGAGATGTTCTACTCAGATACACACGCTCACATTCTCTCTTTTTGTTTCACCCAAATGAAGACATAATATATTATTATTTGATATTTTTCCTCTAAGAGTCTTAAAAACTCATGAATGGATATTGAATTTTATCCAGTATTTTTTGTGCATTTGTTGAGATGATAATGTGATTTCTCTTCTTTGTCAGTAGAATGAATTACATTCATTGGTTTTCTAGTGGCAAATCATCCTGTTATTACTGGAAGAAATTTGGTTTTGGCGTGATTTGTAAAATTTTCCATACACATCTGGATTTAACTTGCTAATGTGTCTTTTGGATTTTTTTAAAAAACTATGTTCATAAGTAATGTTCATAATTTTCCTTTCATACAGAGCCTTATTAGGTTTTGGTTTCAAGGTGATGCTGGCTTATTATATTTTTCTATACTGGAATAGTTGATGCAAGTTGAAATTATTTGCATCTGGAGTTGACTTTATAGGAAGACTTTAGCTATCGACTTAGTTTTTTAAATGTTGTAAGTTTTCTATTACATCACAAATCCCCTGGGCAGATTATATATCCTGGGGACTTTATCTGCTTCATCTGAGTTTTCAAGTTTATTTGAAATATTTTATCTTTTGGGGGAAAGAGTTTTATTGAGAAATAATTCATATAACAGTGCAATCATTTGCAATGTGCATGTCAATGGTTTTAGTACATCCACAGTGGTGCAGTCGTCACTGCAGTTGACTTTAGAATTCTTTCATCACTCCAAAAAGAAATCCAGTACCCTTCAGTGATTCTCCTGTGCCCCCATCCTTCAATTCCTAAGCAAATACTACTCTGCTTTCTGTCCTCACAGATTTGTCTGTTTGTCACATCTTATACCAATGGAATCGTGTAATGTGTCATCTTTCATAACTAAGGCTTTTAAACTTAGAATAGTGTTTTTAAGCTTCATCTGTGTGGTACCATGTATCAGTATTTCATTCCTTTTTAGGACCAAATAATATTCCATTGTATGGATATACTCCATCTTATTTATCCTTTCATCAGTGGATGGATATTTGGGTTGTCACCAACTTTTAGTTATTATGAATAATGCTGCTATGAACATTTGTGTTCAAGTTGTTGTATAGACTTAATGTTTTTATTTTTGTTGGGCTCCCACCTAGGTGTGGAATTCTGGGTCATATGGTAACTCTACATTTAACCTTTTGTGGAACTACCAGACTGTTCTTCAAAGCAGTTGCACAATTTTCCATTCCCACCAACAATGTATTTCTGTTTTCTTCATATCCTTGTCAATACTTGCTATTATCTGACTTTTCAATTTTGGTCATACTAATGGTTGTGAAGTGGCATCTCATTATGGTTTAGATTTGCATCCTAATGACCAATAGCATTAAATATCTTTTCCTGTGCTTATTGATCATTTCTGTATCTCTTTAAAGAAATAATTCCTGCCTATTTAAAAACTGGGATTTTTCATCTTTCTGTTAATGTGTTTATTTGCAATAGCCAAGCTATGGACCCAACCTAGGTGCCCTTCAACAGATAAATGGATGAAGAAAATGTGGCATATATACATAATTGAATATTACTCAATGGTAAATATGAATGCAATTATGGTATTTGCTGTTAAATGGATGGAACTGGAGACTATCATGCTAAGTGGAATAAGCCAGTCCCCAAAACCAAAGGTTGAATGTTCTCTCTGATATGTGGATGCTAACCCACAACAAGGGAGGGTGTAGAGGGAGAAAATACAAGTTCACTGGATTAGACAAAGGGGAATGAAGGGAAGGGAGGGGAATGGGAATAGGAAAGACAATAAAATGAATCAGACATAACTTTCCTATGTTCATATATTATGAATACATGACCAGTGTAACTCCACTTCTTGTACAACTAGAAGAATGGGAAGTTATATCCCATGTATGTATAATATGTCAAAATACACTACTGTCACATATATCTAAAAGCAACAAAGAAGAGTTCTTTCTATAGTCAATAGTCCCTTATCAGATATGTTATTTGCAAATATTTTCTTCCATTCTGTGGATTGTGTTTTCACATTTTAAATGTTTTTGGAACGCAAAACCTTATTTTTGATGAAGTACAATTAACTATTTTTCTTTTGTTGCTTGTGCATGTGGGTTGGATTAAGACTCTTTCTAAATCTTAAGTCACAAATATTTAGGCTTAAGTTTTATTCTCAGAATTTTTATAGTTTTACCTCTAACATTTAGGTCTTTGATATATTTTGTATGTGTTGTGAGGTAAGGATCCAATGTCCTTCTTTTCGTGTGTACATCTAGTTGTCCCAGCATCATTTGTTGAAAAGACTCTTCTTTTTCCTTAAATGCTCTTGGCACCTTCTTATAACCTTTTGAAGAGTCCATGAAGAATTGATATTAATTCTTTAAATTTTCGGTAAAATTCACCAGTAACACAATCTGGGCCTGTGTTTTTCTCTGTGAATAATTTTTTGATTACTCTTTCAATTTCTTATTATAGTTCTATTCAGATTTTTTATTTCTTCTTGAGTCAACTTTGGTAGTTTTTGTGTTTCTAGATGGTTCTCCAGTGACTAAGTTATCTAATTTTCTGGCATACACCTTTAAAAAATATTTTTAGTTGTAGAGGACACAATACCTTTATTTTTGTTTATTTATTTTATGTGGTGCTCAGGTCAAAACCAGTGCCTCACATTGAGGCAAGTGCTCCATCACTGAGCCACAACCCCAGCCCTGGCAAACAAGTTCTGAAATTTATTTTTTAATTGAAATATATCATTGTATGTTTTATTTCGTACAATATGGTGTTATGGTATATCTGTACACACACACATTGTAACATGGTTAAGCAGCTAACTAGCAAATGCATTTTCTCACATAATGTTATGAAGTATGTATACACATAGTAAGATAGTTAAACTTAACTAATAAATGCATTCCCTCACATAGTCTTGTGATAGCACATAATTTCCATTCTCTTCACATTTTTCAATAATACATTGTCATTAGCTAATCACTTTGCTACACAGATTTCTCGAAATTTAGTCTTTCCGTTAACCTGTAATTATAAATCCTTTGACTAACATCTCCCTATCCCCCATCCCCTCCTCCCTAACTACCTTAGTCTCTGGTTATCATCATTATATTCTCTACTTCTATGAAATCAACTTTTTTTAGATTCTACATATGAATGAGATCGTGTGATATTTGTCTTTCTGTGCCTGTCTTATTTCACTTAGGGTAATAACCTCCAGATTGATCTACAGTATTACAAGTTGCAGGATTTTATTCTTTTCTATGGTGTACAATTATTATAGTATTCCTTTATAATCCTTTGGTTTTGTAAAGTCAGTAACACTGTCTCTTTTTTCATTTCTGATTCCAGTAATTTGAGTCTTCTTTCTTTTTTTTCCTGGTCAGTCTAGCTAAAGATATAAAATTTTATCATTTTGAAAAAAATCTTGTGATCTTCTTGATTTTTCTATGGTTTTTCTGTTCTCAATTTCATCTCTAATCTTTATCATTTCCTTCCATCATCTTGCTATAAAATATTTTTATTAGTTTTAAATTTCTACAGTACCTGTAGTGGCATTCTTTTTTTAAAATATATTTTTAGTTGTTGATGGACCTTTATTTTATTAATTTATTTTTATGTGGTGTTGAGAACCGAACCCAGTGCCTCACACGTGCTAGGCAAGTGCACTACCACTGAGCCACAACCCCAGGCCCTGTAGTGGTATTCTTTAAAAAAATTTTTTTTTAAATTTTGCTTTTACCCTATTTGTTCCTTGAGAAATCTTTCCAGAGCTCTCTTAATTCTATTGGTCTTTTCAACTTTTGTCTTTGTTAACTGCTCTCATTTTATTATTTCCTTCCTTCTATTTTCCTATATTTATTCTATTGGTCTTTTCTCAAATTTAAAGCTCATTAAATTCCAGACCTTTTTTTTCTAATGTAAATGTTCTTTTTATTTCTTCCATAAGCTTTGATATACGGTGGTTTTGTTTCTGTTTGATTCTAAATGATTTCTCTTTTCTATTATTTCTCCTAATCATTTTAGAAGGCTATTTCTTATTTTCAAACAAGTGGAGGTTTGGGGGGGATAAGCCTTTTAATTTTTTTAATTGACTACAGCTTGATTTTTAATATAATTTAATTGTGGTCAGAGAAAATGGTTTGTATGACGCTCATTCTTTAAAATTTGTCAAATCTTGCTTTATGTCCTACTCTGCTGATTTTTCACAAATATCTTCTGGCTACTTGAATATAGTTTGTCTTTGTTGAGGGCACAACTTAGGTCCATTTTATCAAGCTGCAAGATTCAAGTTTGAATCTAAATCCTTACTGATTTTTTGGTCTCTCAATTACTTCAAGGTACATGCTAGAATATTCTTTTTTTTGTGAATTTGTCAAAGTATCCTTACAGTTCTACAAAAATTTTATTTATATTTTGAAACTATGTTATTAGGTATATAGAAGACATAATATTGATACTGGTATATCTTCCCGTGAAAAATATTTTTTATGTTTATATGGAGACCCTTCCTCTTTCTAGTAATGCTTTTTGCCTTAAAATTCACTTTGTCTATTATTAATGTAATCATACCTTCTTCCTTTTGGTTAGTGTATGTCTTACATATCTTTTATATCCTTTGGCTTTCACCTTTTCTGTAACCTTATGTTTTAGACTTTTCTACAAAGAGTGCATAGCTTAGAGGTGATTCTTTTAATGAATGTGGGCATCCAGAGAGAGGAATGAGGCCCAAGCAGGGTCACTTGTAAAAGCTGTAGCAAATGGGAGGCTCATGATGTCAGCCACTAGGACAGAGAATCAGTCGCAAAACATTCCAGCCCATCTCTGCCCCCGACCCTAATCCCTCAATGACCTCATTCCATGAGTCCTGTTCCTCTTTCCCAACAATATAAATTTCAATTTTCTCAAAACTTTAAAGCAAAGCCTTCTTTTATGCAACGTCTTCCTCCACCTGCTGCTTTCTCTCTCTCCTCCCCTTCACTGACAAGTTTCTCAGAAAGTTTTTCGGGTCTGTTCTGCCACTCGATTGCTCCATACAGATACACATGAGTTATACTTGGCTCCTCCTTCTCCTCAATTCTCCAAATTACTCAAGCCCCTTAATTCCATCTCAAAAATATATTTTAAATCCTCTCCCTGCCTCGGCTGTGACATGGCCATCCATCGTCTTGTCAGCGCCTTCGGGGACAGGCTGGCAGAGATCCACATCCTTCTGAGTCCTCACATCCTTACCTGTTCCTTAGCTGAGGCTTTCTGGGATCTTCTGAGTTTGGAGACTTTCAAGTCTACCAACCTGAATTTCATGGGACACCCACCCCCTCTCCCATAGCTCCAATCCCAAAGATGAGACTAGGGAAATACTCATTTCCACTGGGAACCACTCCCAGAAATGCTCTGTTGTGGTGGCATTTCAGGGCCTGACGCTGGAGACTGTATGCTGAGCTCTGGGGACAGCCTCCCAGAAGGTCAATTAGGCTAGATAATTAAACCCTGCTACTGGTAATCTCCATAATCAGACAGGTTTCCTGCCGGGAGCCAAGCCCTTGGGTGTTCCTGGCTGTCTCAGGTGTTTTTCCTATCTTCATGGAGGTGTGGAATTGGATTATGTGAATCAATATCCCGGGAGCTTCCTTGTTCTTACCCTCAGTGTAGGTTGGAGAACAGGTGTCAGAGTCCTCAACCAGAGGACAGAAACAGGTGTGTTAGATTTCTTCCACTTTAAAGTTTCTCAACAGGTGCACTAGAAGTGTTTGGACAGGGACAATGTTCATCCTGTAGTACAGTCACCCTCATTGCAGAATATTTACCGTCCCTGGCCCCTGCACACTAAATGCTGGCTCAGTCATCCTGACAACTCCAGATGTCCCCGTACATATCCAAGTGTTCTCTAGAAAGGTGGTTATGCCCACACCTCTCCAAAGGCACCAAGAGCACATCACAAGCAAGGAAGTCACTGAGATTCCCAGGTGCTGAAATCATCCGATGCTTTCAGGTCTGTCTCTAGATCGTCAGCTCTTTGAGGTCAGTGACTGTATTGGATTTGTCTTTGCTTCTCCCAGCACAAGGCTTGATTCTGAGCACCTGGTATGAAGTATGGTGCTGTCCTGTAGAAATACAATTGACAGTCACATAGGTAATTTAAATTTTTTAGTAGCCACAGTGAAGAAGTAATAAGAAACAGGTGAAATGAATTTCAATAATAAATCTTATTTAACACTATATATCAAAAATACTATTTCAACATGTAAACGAGATTAAAAAAGGTCATTGATGACCTATTTTACATTTTTTTGTGAATTAGTGTTTGAAACCTAGGATGTGTAATATACTTGCAGAGCCTCTCTAGTCACATTTCAAGTGTTCAATAAGTTTGTGGCCAGTGGCTGCCATATTGGATGGCATGAAAAGACTGTTCACCTGCACTTTCTCCCAATATTACCATTTTTTAAAATCCCATTTAAACTGTGTGTGTGTTTTAAAAATATAGAAAGGTTGAAAGAATTCTGTGATGAATAGCCATATAATTAATACCTAGTCGCTACAATTTTTAACCACTTAAGACGTTTGCTTTATCACATATTAATCTGTCTCATCTATCCATCTGTCCATATTATTTTCAATTATTAACTTCTTTTGAAAAGACTTTTTTTTTTCACCCCCTGTAGGGTGTGTGAACATTGTTCTACAAAAACCTCGAAGAGTTTTTCAAATTTAGGACAAAAGTCCCTCCTCTCAGGAGGTTCACAAGTCAAGGCCAGCCTCAGCAACTTAGTGAGACCCTGCCTCAAAACAAAAACAAAACAAAAAAATGGGTTAGAGTTGTAGCTCAGTGGGAGACCACTTGTCTAGTATGCTAGAAGCCCTGAGTTCAATCATTAGCACTGAAAAGAAAGAAAGAAAGAAAGAAAGAAAGAAAGAAAAAGAAAAAAGACTTGGAAATCAGAGAACAAGGAAATCAGAGATTGCTCAAATTCAATTTTTCTTGTCTTTCCCTCTTAGTGGATGAGGGGAAATTGAGGATCAAGAAAGTTTACTATGTTTACTGCATGTTCATGTTCTAGAAACTCATGGGCAAGCCAATTTAGGGGAGATAGGAGTAAGCAGTTCCTTTGAATTAATCAGCTCCACATGTCCCTGAGAACAGCTAGTCTGGGACATCTCTTCTACTTGGCATCTTTAAGATGACATCAATTAAGCTTATTTTGGGGGGTCTGGCTGCTCTCATCTTTGGTGAATGAAGCAGATCATTTGGCTAGGATTCAGACCTATTCTATTTTAGGTAGGCATAGTTTCTGACTATTTTCTTAAAGATGCTATAACTTTTGTTGCTGTCATTATTATGCAAGAAAAGTGTTCACTGTTGCGAGTTTTAGAAATATAAAAATGCCAAAATAAAAAATCCCTGGTAAACTCACTGTTTGAAAAGGAGCGCTGTTTTTGCATTGTCTGGCTATCCAGACTTCATCTATGCACATATATATTTTTTGACATGAAATTTTCCAGTACTAACCACTTTGCATGTATAAATGAGGTCACAGTTTCATGAATACTCAGATTTTGTAGACCATACTCCCCATCCAAATAATATCATATTTCAGTTTATTCATCTTTCCCCCACCCTCCTGCAGTCTCTCCATTAAGTTTTGGACACATTTTGCACTTCATTCCTCTTTCTTTTCTCTCTATCATCCCTTGGGGTCAGAAGAACATTATGATCTCCTCTATCTTAGAGCTTCAGACTTCTGCCACTTGCCTGTCACAGTGGGGTGGTGGCTTTCTACGCAGTGGGAGAACTTCATAGGTCCTTTATTCTGTACATTGAAAGGGAGAGAAAAAAGCATGTAGAAAATCCTTTCAAGAAAATGGCTTGATTTACAAGGCAAAGGTCTATTTTGAAGGCCAAAGGTTTTGAAAGGTCCCTTTGCATTTTTTCTGTGATAATTCAACTGTTTCTCTTGAGAGATGCCCTGGGCTCACTGAGAAGGGAGTAAATGACATATCTGTAAAGGCAAAATTTTAAAAACACATTAATCCTTTTCAAAATGTTACTTTTATCACACAAACAACTCATTGAACAGATGTTTTTGGCAAGCTGTTTGCTGGTTTCACATCATCAGTGAAGGGTGAAGCTGGTTTTTCCCAGACCCAGGTGCCAGTTACTTCAGTTGTTAAAATGTTTCTTTATGTTTCTCAGTCAAATATTTTGCTTCCCTCACCCATATTGGTCTTCTGTATCTTTCATTAAGTCTATTGTTATAAATTTTATGTTTCGTTGTGAATTTCAGTAATGTCTTTATTTCATTACATTTTTGAACTCATTATTGTGGTAGAAGAAAATCTCTGATGATTGTATTTTTATTTTTAAATGACATAACATTTCATGTTAATAGTGTTTCAGCATATTATTTAAGTTTTCTAGTTATGCAATCATATCATCTCCAATATTTCCACTTTTTCTTGTATGTGCTTATTTAATTGTTATGAAGCCAAGTAAAAATAGAGTAGGCATTCTAGTTTGTTCTTGCTTTTAATGGAAATGCCTATTTTATTTAAACCATTGATCATGATGACCACTACGGACTTAAGACATTTTTTCCATGTAATCCTGTTATACTTTCGTTTTTAGTTCATTTGCAATATTTATCAGGAATGCATAGCGAATTTTATCACACGCCTTTTTGCCATCTGTTGAGATGATCACATTTTAAAATTTTTCCTCCTATTTTTAGGATTAATTATAAGAGCTTTTTAAAACTATCAACCCACCTTCATATTTCAAGAACAAACTTCAGTTGTTTGTGGAATATTCATCTCTTATATTCTGCTAGGAATATAAATAGGGTAACTTAGAATTCTGAGCTTTGTGGGTAACGTTTTGTGCAATGATGCCAGGTTTGGTATCAGGGCTTTGTTAATTAGGTACATTTTATATAAATAAAAAAATTAAGGAATTTAAAAAAAATTCTTTGGAACGCTTTAAGCTGTTTCTTTATCCTTTTTTTCTTTTTTAAAAAGTAGGCTTCATTCAAAGTGTGATGGACAAAAGAATTGCTGCATTTAACAAGGAAGGACACCTCCTACTCCATTCTCTGCCCCTCCTCTGGCAGGGGCAGTGAAACCATCTCCCCTGATCTCCCGGGTCCTCCTTGCTCTGGCATGATGCCAGCACCCCATGTGAGAGGCCCTCCCATGATGCCAATGGGCAACTTCTTTTCAGAATCTGTCAGGCCAGCCCAAGGTTAACTGGAGAAGTATTTTTCTTCTCTAACTGGCCTGAGGTCCCAAGTTAGGCACCTGCTGGCCAGTGTCCCTGCTTCTCTGTGCAAACCAAAAGATGGGCGGAGCCTTGGGCAGCTTCTCTGTGAGCACTTTTCAAGGTCATGCAATTTGTTTTCTGCCTGAACCCTGGTCTCCCTTGTTCCTAGTCTTGGCTGTCTAGGGCTTTAGGGAGATCCTTCTGGGGCACACCTTCCACAGCTACCCAGGAATGCTCTTCCTTTATACAGCCATCAACCCAGTTCCCATGCATTTTATCTTATAGAATTTTCTGAAAGTTTCCGGGGCTTGAATGCCACTCTACTGATTTCCGTGTGAAATAGTTATTTTCCTACTTTCACTTATTTTACCATTTCAGTATTAATTTGGAATGGAAATGAGTTAAATGCATGGATTCAAATTGTGACCTATAAACAAAAATCAGGATACTAAAATTTTTGAAGATCTGAATACAAAAATTATTTATTTACAGCATCACCACTAGGTGGTGCCACCAATTAGTGAAAACAATGTGGTTGCTATTGCTGGACAACCAAAACCACCCACCACCCGCATGATCATGAGTTGGTGAGCTTTTCTGCAACATGTATGCACTTGTGCATATGTATGTGGGCACACGTGAACACAATTATCAGTGCACAGGTGCCCACAGAGGTATGCACGTGCAGACAAGTTCATGCATGCGTCTGTGCACCCTGGAAACGATGGGATTGAGGTGAAATAATATGAGCTTCAAAAGGCTAGCCTGGTCCAGTGGTGCACACCTGTGATCCCAGTGCCTCGGGAGACTGAGGCAGGAGGATCACAAGTTCAAAGGCAGCCTAGATACTTGGAAAAACACGGTGTGCTGAAGAAAGACCCAGTCCTGGAGGACAAATAAAATGACATGGCCACAGGATAGCTTTCCTGAGGCTGGGACTCCCTAGTTGAAGCTACAATTCCTCTATCTAGTCGGACCTCCCTGAAGATGGGTCACTTCTGAAGTCCTGGAGACCACCAGATGGGAAGTCAACCTGCTTCTCAGAAAACAGATGTTGTGCATAAGTGCATGTATGTGGGGGTTCCCCTCTTAGTTCCTGCCCCCTTGGGCTCACCCACATCACATGTCGTCTTCTCATTATCTCTCTGGAAGGTTCCCTATGGGTCACACTCACACTGGACAGCCCCTCACATGAATTGAGCTCTCTTGATTTCCTGCTGTGCTGACTGGCCCACACAGCCGGGGAACTCAGGCAAGTCCTTTCCTTTCTGTGGCCTCAGTTCTTCCATCTCTCTGTGTGGTCTGGGTCTGGGTGATTCCCCAGGGCCCTGCTTTGCTGACTGAAATTCTTCAAGTATGCAGATTGCAGGGCCCGGCCCTGCTCTTGGCTGGTGTGTACTGAGAGTCTCTCTGGAAAAATTCTAAAGAACAAAGTTCTCTCCCTCACAGCTGACTCCCTCTGTGAAGTGCTCCTAGGGAAGGCGGGTGGCTCCCAGGGCCCCAGAAATCTGCAAAAGGAGGACTTTACTTCAGCATCATTAAAAGTTCAGGTGGCTTCTCCTGGGGGCCAGGGAAGCCCTGGACTCATTAAACCTGCTGCCCCCTGAGTCCAATTTGGCTGAAAGAAATATGTAGGCTTTTGATCTATTGGGGGTTTTCACTCAGGGTTTGAGGCCCTCCCCGAGAGAGAGTGGCTTAGATGTAGGTCGGAGATGGAAGAGTCCCTGCGAGTCGTCTCTTTCTCTGGGACCTTTACAGAGGAGAAAATAGGCTGGGTCAGGGGAAGGCCTTTGTTTGAAGTCACAGGGTGGAGTTGCTGCAGAGATCAGTGCCAACTTTGTGGCTTCTGCAGCCATTTCTCCAGGTGGCAGGGGGATGAGCCCTCACTGGGAGGAACCTAGAGCTTCTTCAGCTGGGGACTCTGCCTGGCGGGCCCCTGGGGATCCAGAGGCAGAGCTGGGGCTTTGGGGAGGCCCCACTGCATGTGAGCAAGAGCTTCCAGAACAGCCCAACAGGCTCTAGCAGGAAGGGTTACCATGGGAGAGAATGAGCACCTCTCCCTTGGCTGTGAGCAGGACAGGACCAGTGCTTGTCTGTGATGCACAGAAGGGATTCAGGACTAGGAGTGGAAGAGAGCCAGGGAAGGCTCACACCTGTGCACTAATTCCTCCACCAGGCAGGGTGGTATTCATGGCGTTGACTGCTGGTAGGGAGGCTGGCCCACTGAGGCTACTGGCCTGAGAACCAGGAGGCTGGACTGGGGCCTGCCTGTCTGAGCTCATTAGTCTCCTTTCTGCCTCCCAGTGACCCTGGGCTGACAGCTGATTCTCTTGCCTCCCAGACCCTGGTGATAAAGATCTGCCTGTGGGCCTTATGGAATTTCTGAAGCTCACAGAGCTTAGCTTAACTCACTGTTTCTTAGTTGTGGAGGACATTGTGGGCTGCAGGACAGGAATTCACATTCTCAGATGCAAAGTCTCCCAAGTAGTTTAATCCAAATTTCACTGCAATATTATCAGTGGCAAACACGCCAGAAACTATTTAAGTTCTTTATAGATCTTAACTCCTTTAATCCTCAGGAAACCCTAAGAGATAAGTGCTATTATCACAGATAATACCACTTTACAGATGAAGAAACTGAGGCACACAGTAGCTTAAGTAATTTGTGCACAATCATAGAGCTTGTGATTTGTGTGGTTCCAAAGTCCTCCGCCTAATTATTTTTTTTTGCACTGCTGGGAGTGGAACTCAGGGCCTCATGCATGCTAGGCAAGTGCTCTACCTCTGAGCTACAGCTCCATCTCCTGCATAGCCCGTGGTCTTAATCTCTGGGCTGACACCCTTCATCACTGGTCACTCGGCGAGGTGGCAGGAGTGGAGCAGACATTGACCACTTACCCCTGGACTCAAGCTGCTCTCTCAAGGACACCCAGTCTGACAGCTCCTCTGTCTCCACTCAACCTCCCTGCCTGGCCTCCCCAAAGTTAACGGCTCCCTGGCCTCACCCTTGGCCGGCAGCTCCAGTCCAAACAGGCCTCGCCCACATTCCCTGGCGGTTCTCCAGCCCACAGGAGCTGGGACAACAAAGTTCAATGACTGTGAGACTGAGCAGAGGCTGCTGAAAGGGAGGAAGCAGCTTGCAGCCACCGAGTGGAGGGGGACTGGACTGTCTAGCTCCCAGATGCTCGGCCTCCTGGAGAGCACGACCCCTGTCGGCTGGATCATAGGTGCTGCTGTGTCTATTCTGCTGCTGTTGCTGCTACTGGCCATCTGCCTTTTCCATGGACCGCAGGACCACGATGTGGAGAGGAACCATCCAGCTGTAGGAGGAAACCGAGTCAGGCGAGCCCGGCGAGCCCAGCGGTGGCTCTTCCAGGGCCAGGGCCTGGGCCCCTTGGGAAACATTCATCATCATCACCATCATCATCATCATCATCACCCTGGCCATGTGACTCAGGGGCCCAGTGTGGGCCTCCATCACCACACCCGCCACCACCAGCTCCACCTCCACCACCACCACCTGCACCATGCCCACAGAGGCTGCCGCTGATGCCTGTGGATGCCCATGCTCCCTGCCCGGCCCTGTCATCCAGCCTGAGGATGCATAGACCCCGAGGTCTCCATGTGGAAGGATGTGTCTCTGGGTGAACGAGGGGGTACTGCCTGGGCTTCATTTACATGCTATGCTCCCCTTGACTGTGCAGCAGAGAACTTGAGAGCCACCTGGGGCAGCCATTTAGGGTTCAGAGTGGAAAGCAGGGTTGGCTGGACACCCCCGGTATCATAACAAGGGTGCCTGGTAGAGCCAGGGTGCGGGTGGAGGTAAAGCGCTCCTCTGACTTTCCTTAGGCACCGGTGGGCCTCTGGCAGGCAGGTGGCTGGAGAGACCCCGAGTGCCCTTGCAGTTTGGAGGAGGCTGCAGAGTCAGTTCATTTGTGCCTTATGTGAAATAAAGCCACCAAGAAGCTTTTGTGCAGTCTCTTGGTTCCAGCGTGGTGGTGGGGGATGGGAGGGAGTGGCCAGGGTGTCTGCCTCGCCCTGGGACCTCTGTGTGGGATGGGAAGCTGGGGCTCAGAGGCTAGCTGTGACGTGGGGGGAAGAGGGGAGCCCCTCCTGAGCTCTGAGGGAGGATCCAGTGTTTGCACAAAGCCCTGCCCAGAGAGGGCCTTGCACTCCTGCAGACTCTGACCTTCTGTGGACAGTCCAGGGTCTCGGAGAGAGGAAGGCTGAGGCTGCATTGGCTGGCCCCTTGGGGCAGTCCCTCCAGGACTATTTCCAGTCCATGTCCCGGGCAGACTGAGCTCCAGGACCCACAGGCGGTATTGAATTCAGTGTTTCCTTGGTAACTAGTCAGTTGGGTTTCTTACCCAAGCTGGAGTCTCCAGCTAGTCTGTCCCTAGGTGCCTGCTGTGGCAGCAGAACTGGGAGGAAGTGGTGCTATTTAAACTGGGCTTGCTTCATCTGGGCCTCAGTTTCCTCTTCCCTAAAATGGGATGGATCACAGGGAGTCCTTTTTGCTAAAGCCCAGAAGCACACGCCCAAATGCTCAATGAGCAGCTGGTGGAATGCACGGAGAGGAAGGGACCCTTGTTCTGAGGACTTCAGCCTGTGCCTGGGAGAAAGCGAGCGGGGGAGGGGATGGAGAACAGGCCCAAAATCAGGGCCTGGTGACTCACTGGAATAGAATGTCCTCTTTCCTTCTGTTTCCCAGTGGATTCTCTGTGAGGGCAAAGGGAGAAGTGACAAAGTGTGGGGCAGGGAGGCAAATTCACAATGACAGTCACAGGAGATTTCTGGGATGGGAAAATGGACCATAGGTCGCAGGGGTTGCTGATGTCCTCTCTGTAGTGTCCGTCCTATCCACCTCCCCTACTCCTTCCCCAAGCTCTGCCCTAGCCCCCGTCAGTTCCCCACTGGGCTCCTGCCACAACCCCCTCAGACCCTGCCCTTTCTGCAGCTTCTCCACAAAGAAGGATAAGAGGTCTCCCCTGAATCTCGGAAATGAAAACGGGGAACCTATTATAGGAGGCAGAAGATAACAGGTCTGGGCGAGTGTCCAGATTAAAAATGCAGAATTGCTGACACCTAGAACTATCGAAAGAACAGGCAAACAAGAAGCCAAAGAAACAAATAAAGCTTGAAACACAGCCCCTTGTGTCCCTATCTGCCAGATTAACTCGTCGATGTCGGGGGATTCTATCAGAAACTGCAAGTACCATGGATCAATGAGTTATGTTCCCTTCTCTCTGATGTTGTTTGCCCCAGTTAAGACCAAAAATCTGAGGTGTCTGGTTTCCTCTGGAGGAGGATCCCAGAATTCAGATCGTCCAATCAACTTAGAAGATGTGCACAGGCAGTTTCCCAATGTAATAGTAAAACTCTCTTCGTCCTTAGAGAAATTGAAAAGGTCCCAGGCTGTGTGATCTTGGGCCAGCTCCTTGCCATCTCTGAACCTTGGCTCCCTGATCTGTAAATGGCAGAATCAGGTGATCACTCTGTGTACTCATGGTACATGGAAATATAACTGAGCAGGAATTGGAGGAAGGGCTCTTTAGTGCTGTGGTTACTGCTACCAACTAGGAACAGGCCACAAGCAGGGCACTACAGCTCTGTGACTATCAGCATCTGAAAAATGGAGGTAACAGCTCTGTACATGCTGCTGGGAAGAGTCTACGCGACTGTGTCCAGCACTTGGAATTATTGCTTCCTGCTAGTCCATTTCTCAGAATATGGGTAAGGGGCTGATGACCCGACTCCTTTCTGGAAGTGGCCGGGTCTCAGGAGTGTTGATGTGAATGGGGGAGGAGGCAGGAGGGACTCCCTTCTGTATGATCTGGGCCTGCTCTGTCCCCTGACCCCCGGCAGGGGGCAGAGTGGAATGACAGAGGGTGTGTGGGGGCGGGGTAAGTGCTGTCACTGAGGGGGTGGCCGCTGTGGGTCCTGGGCCCTCACTCACAATTGGAGGAAGGGATTCAGGAAGTACTCACAGCTGCTCAGACATCTCAGAGCCAAGTTCCAAGCAGGACCAACACTGCAGCATCCAGGGAGGAGTGTCATGGCCCCAGGGGGCGACCACCAGGAGAGGAGGCCACAGCACAGGTACAGCCAGGGCTGGCCCTCGGGGAGCACAGGGTAAGTCTTCACAGCACCCAAGTCTGGGCTGGCAGAAAAGAGGCTGGGCAAGATGGCAGAGGAGAGTGTCTCCTGGAACCTGGGCGAGGGAGCCTTGGTCACGCGACCCCGAAGGAACAGGACACGCCCTGTACTCTCCCAGCCCCATTCAGAGAAGGAGACCAAACCCTGGCACTTGCAGTGAACTTCGAGTGCTGCCCCTCCTTGCCCCACCCCACCCAGCCTTGCCCAGAGCTGGCACTTGCTTTCCTGCCTACCTGTGTCCCTGCCCCCAGCCCAGGGCCAGAAATGGGGGAGGCAGCAGAGAGATGGATCCAAGAACTGGCCCAAGGTCCCTGCAGGGGAGGTGCCAGGATCCTCCTGGATCCCCCGGAGGGGGAGTATGTTGTCTTTTGCTTGAGCGTTCAATTCTTCTTGAAATCCACAGGCACCATCAGAAGGCCGGGGCTGGCCTGGCTCCCTCTCAGCAACATCTTCTGCCCCTCCTCCCCACTGGGCTCCATGTCCAGGGAGTCTTGTGTCCACATCTGCTGGGAGGGCACTTCTTCTAGAAGCTGCAATTGGAGCTGACCACAGCTCTTGGAAGCCAGGCCGGAGGCCTAGAGAATAGAGATCATCTGAGACCCCAGCAGAAGGGCCCGGGGGGGTCCCGGCAGCCTCTGGCGGCACACCCCAAAGCCTCAGACTCGTATCTTGGAAGGCACGGGGGAGCAGCGGGCTGAGCACAAGACACCTCTGATCACCAAGAGGCCCCTGTTTTGGATGGGGAGCTGGGGCTCAGAGACCACGCACGTTGCTCAGTGTGTCGGCTGCCAGTGCGGGCCATGGAGTCGGCGGTGATTGGGGTGGTGGCGGTACTGTTTGTGTTCACAGTGGCCATCACCTGTATCCTATGCTGCTTCAGCTATGACTCAAAGACCCAGGATCCTCAGGGAGGCCCTGGCCACAGCTTCACGGTGGCCACATTTCGCCAGGAGGCTTCTCTCTTCACAGGTCCCCAAGCCCAGTCAGTGCCTAGTACCCGGGACTTCTGGACTGTCATATGAGGCCTAACAGTCCCTCAGGATTTGCTCTGCTGGTGGATCAGACCCACGCGCAGGCCTGCATCCTGTCCTTCCCCTCCTGAATCCCACCAACTTCCCATTTCCGTCCATCTTGTCCTTCTGTGCCCTGTTGGGAGCAGGTGGGAGTCAACTCAGAGCCCTGAGGGCAGCTGGCCCTACCATCTGGATGGGGGCCCAGAGGTATTTCAGGAGGGTTGAGCAGACTGCACATGTGGCGGACCAGCTCTGCTATGTATGATGACTGGGAAATATCTCAACAAGGTGCTGGTGAAACTAGTTCTATTGCCATCAGAGGAAGCAGCACCCCCAAGTGGACGTTTTTAGAAACCACTTCTCTTGTGTTCTGCTAATGGAGTATTTTTGCATACCGAGGCCAGTTGCCTGAAATCAGCTCTGACATCTTGAAATCAAAGAGCTGTTTCCTGGGAACAAGTGTTTTATTTTATAATGAGAATACATCTCCTTTTACGGGTCTTTCCAAATCTGATTTGGGAAACCACAAAAGGAAACAGAAGAGAAAATAAGAGTCACAGAAAGTACATGATGTTTTATTAACAGGAAAGCCAGAAAGACGTCTTTCAAACACATTCTGAACCAGACTTACTTTATTGCTATCTGCTAACGGGTCACTTCTATTCTTAGAGAATGTGAGTGACTTGCGTCACTTAGGAATGGTAGGAAAATCATGAACTGAAAGATAATTCCAAAAAAGTTAAAATGTTATGTTACCTTCAGAGCATGTAACAAAGCTTTTGTTTTCATCACAAATGGATATTCAGTTTTTGTTAACAGAAAATCTGTTCTCTCTGCCCACAGAATAAATGCTGTGCCACAGTTGAAAAGTCAGGTTTGAAAAGTGCAAAATGCTGAGCCTCCTGGCTCATATATCTGCATCTAGCCCTGAATGGGCGACTCCCAGGGCCTGCCTGTTGAGGGGAGCAGGACTGAGGCTGCTGCTGGGGGCTCTGGCTCATAATATGTCCAGACAGGCTGCTGTTGCCGTGTGGGTGCCGGCAGGAAAAGCTGAGAGGCTTGGAGCGGGGGAGGTGGCAGGTAGGGGTGAGGTGGAAGCTGCAGGCAGGGTCAGGTTGGTGGAGGGGATGGGATAGGGTGAGCCCAGGGAGGAGAGAGCTCAGTCCAGGGACAGGAGCTCCTGGGACCAAGTCCTAGTCCCTCTGGACATGACAGCCCTCAAGCAGGGCCTTCCTAGGTGTGTGTGGAAGGGAGCCGACTTCAGGGAGCTCTGGAAACGGAGTGAAGGAGATTATTGCAGTTTGTGTTCTCCGTGAGTGAACACTGAGACGGAGTCTGAGTGCAAGATGTCTGCTAGGGATGAACACCTGTTGGGGAAGGAGGCGGAAGCAGGAGAGGTGGAGGAAAAACTCACACCCCCCAGGGGGGGTTCCTAATATTCCCCCATCTTTGCTGTTAGAGTGTCCTCTACCCTTGGGAAGTCCTTTCTTGAAAGGGGACCTGGGCAAAGCAGCTACACAGGAATGTGGCAGGATCCTCTTCCCAGAGGCACCTGGATAGGTGAGAGGTGGGCGAGCACATCCAGGTGCAATAGAATATCTGAGTACAGGAGCCGCCAGTGGAGAGAAATGGCTGTTCAGGGTCTCAGGGGGAGAAGAGGGGGCCCTGTCCTCCCCTGCCCTCAAGCAGAGTCAGTTCTGTACCGGAAAGGCACCCATTAGCTGGAGCAGGTTCCACCATCCAGGCTCAGGGCCCTGTTCCCGTTCTGTGTCCTCGAAACCCTCACCAGGTCAGGCCAGGGAGGGTCTCCACATTAGAGTGTCAGGACTGTGAAAAGAAGCCATAGTGGTGGGGAAGCCTGGCCTCCCTCTGCAGGGTTCAGGCAGTCTGTCAAGCCCTGAAGATCCTCATTTGTTCGTGTGCTCATCTACCCACTGATCTGTCCACAGCCTGTCCATCTACCCACCTGCCCACCCTCCCACCTACCCATCCACTCATTCAGCTACTCACATATACTCATCCATCCTCCCATTCCCCCGAACTCGCGTCCACCCCATCCATCCTCCCTCCCAACTACCTTCTCCTTGAGTCTTACTGCCTCACTTGCCCGTGCATTTGTTCATTCATCCCATCACTCACCCACCTAGTCAGTCATTCACTCTTCTGTTCCATGAATGCTGACAGCACTGGCCGTGTGCCAGACCCCACACAGGGAAGGTGGGAGTCCATCAAGCATGACCCAGTACCTGGTAAACTCCTGGATAAGGCAGCGATTGGGTGAGAGCTGGGAGAACCCCAGAAACCTGGGAGGACATTGTCCTTGGGCTGGCCTGGAAGAAAGGGATTTCAACAAGCAGAAATTGGGGGAAGGTGTCTGATCTTAGAACATGTGTTGCAGGGAATCAGTGGCTCAGCCTGGCCAGCACGAGGAGTCGAGGCTGGACCACAGCCAGCTCCTAAGAGGAGCACTTTTTGCTGCATTTGACCAGCACATTTCCAGGCAACAGAGGTTGAAGGCTTCATTTGTCAGGTTGAGCAGGTACAATGTCCAGGCATGCACAAGAGCATTGCCACACGCTGCTGCCAAGGGGATGGGTGGCTTCTGCGACAGAAGCTGGAGATGAGGTCCTGGAGGACTCTGGCTAGGCTAGTCCCATGTGGAGGTGGGTCCAAGGTCCAGAAGAACTGTCTGAAAGAGCAAGAGTTGAGGAAGAGAAGGTGCTCAAGGCCACCAACCTGGGAGAGGCTGACAAAGGGAAGGACTGAGGAGGAGCAATTAGAGAAGGGACAGAGGGGTGTGTAGTGTGTGGGAACAGAGATTCAGGAAACCAGCATTGCCAGATTTAGCAAATAAAAATGCAGGATATCCAGTTAAATTGGAATTTCAGCTAGATGATGAATAATTTTTGGTATGAATGTGTCTCATGCAAAATTTGGGACATAAGTACAGTAAAATGTTATTTGTTGGGTACCTGAGACTCAACTGTAAGCTCGGGGGCATGGCTAGCAGCCAAATAAAACTGGACAGAAAGCGGCAGAAGCAAGCTTTATTGGAATTTGGCTCTCAGGTGAAATTCCCAGCCCCCGGGGGTATAGATCAGGGTAGGGAGCCGGAGAAAATCGCACATGGCCTGGTTGCCTAGGGTCTTTATAGGCCAGAATGGGCGGGAGTCCTGCTGAGTGACAGGTGGAGTTAAGGGTCAGTGGAGTTAAGGGTCAGCAGGTGGAGTTAAGGGTCAGTGGAATTTTCTGTCCGTTTGATTGATCACCATTTGGCGCGCTGCCCGTTGTCTCAGTTGCTCTGATCTCCCTCCTACAGTTGCCCAAATTCCGACCTAACATCGACCTTCTAGCATTTTTATCTGGCAGCCCTCTGGGGAGAGAGTGGTTCTGCAAGGGTGAACAAACTGGGTGAAGGGAGCAGGGGTGCTGAGGAGAGGAAGTGTGGAGAGAGGTCCCAGAATCTGCAACACAAGGGTTGCCAATGACCTTGGTGAGTGGAGTGAAGTGAGCCACGGCGCAGTGGGTGTATGTGATGTGAATGAGACGTGCATGTTGCAGCGTGTGATGTGTGCGGTATGCGCATCCGTTGAGGGTGTGGTGCGTGATGTGTAGTGTGTGGCATGTGTATGGAGCATGTGGAGTGTCTTCCCCTGCCCCGCCCCCGTGCAGCCCACTGTGCAAGGAGAGAGAGGGGCCCAGCGACAGGCCAGTAGGAAGCCCCCTTCTGGGAAAGAGAGGCCTCTCTCCACCATCCCCAAGGAAGCGAGGCAGCTGGGCAAGGATAAGACAGGCTGTCACCAAAATACCAGCCAAGACAGGGTTATTTATCTGGTGGCAGCGGGGGAAGCAGCTGCTCAAGGCCAAGCTGGAAATCTGGGGCAGAGCCATTCTCGAACCCAGGCATCCCTGTTTCCGAATCTCGCATTCTCTCCCTTCAGTCCACTGCTACCGCCGCTTCTGTTGGAATTCTGCACAGCAGGCTCTGCTGGCTTCCTGTGTATAGCACCCTGTCGGTGCTCACAGCAACCCCATAATCTCCATCTTACATGCAAGGCAACTGGACCGCCACACTGCTTTCCTCTGCACGTGGTGTCTGCACCAAGCAAATGCTTAGCACTGCGTCTCTTCCGGAAGAGGGGAGCTCTGGTTGCCCCAGGTTTACCTGAGCAAAACCCCTGACACCTACTGCCATCCACGTTTCTGACTTTGAAGAAGAAAAGGGTCTTTGCCACCTGTGGTTCTCCTGGGTGGCCCAAGAGGCCTCCCCTAAAGATGGAACACATGTCGAGGGTGAGCAGACTGGGGCCATGCATGGAGGCCTCCCTGAGGCTTTGCCCCTATGGAGGTCTCACTGTCCTTCTTCCCAGACAAGTCTCGCTTCCCTTCTCCTTTGGGTTTCCCTCTCAGTTCCACCTTCGGGTGAAGGGAAGGGTGAAGTGCTGGGCTCCATCCCAGCCCCCATGTGCACAGGGGAAAGGCCTAGTCCTTGCCCTGCCTCTACCACTGACTTGCTGGGCCTCCATTTCCGGGTTGTACAGAGGAGTCGGGAATCCAGTTTTGCAGTGTCTGGAGAAAATGTCTGAGCATGAAGATCCTTGAAACTCAACTGTCGGGAGGGGTGGAGGAAGAGGCACCCCCACCTTGCTCTTTCTCCTTGTTCCCTGACTCTGAAACCAGGGTGGTATTTCTTTCTGGGACATGCTGGATTCTGGAATCAGGAAGCCTTGGAAATAACATGTTTTCCGGAAAAGTTCCTTCCTTAAAGGAAACCACTCGTTCCAAGGAGTAGAAAAGGGTCATTGTGCTCTGCCAGGTCCCCATTTCAAGGGCATGACACTTGAAAAGGCAGACACAGTTGGAGAGGCAGAGACCTTCAGCCCCATTCCACACCCCCACCCAGGTGCACTGACCCAGTGCATCTGAGATGAAGTTAGAACAGCCTAAACACTCACAGGAGAGAGCTATCTGGCACATCCTAGCCGTCATAAACGGGAACACTAGGCAGGCTTCAGATCAATGAGGTAAATTTAAACTCACTCACACGAAAGGACATTTATCATACATAGGTGAGTAAAAAGTAGAGTGAATCAGAGAAGCATATACACAGCTGTGTGATGAAATTTGACTTGTTATTATATACTTCTCCACATGAAAGCATATGTGGAGAGCTATAGGCCAAGGTGTTGATAACCAGCTGTCTCTGGGAGAATGGTATTGTCTGTGTGTTTTGAATGTGTCCCCTTTGCTAAATTTAAAAAAAAATTTTTTTTTTAGTTGCAGATGGACACAATACCTTTATTTTATTTATTTATTTTTATGTGGTGCTGAGGATGGAACCCAGTGCCTCACACATGCTAGGCAAGTGCTCTACCACTGAGCCACAATCCCAGCCTGCTCTTTGCTAAAATTTAGATCTTGAGTCGTAAGTGTCCCCCAAAGGCTCTGTGTCAAAGCCTTTCTTCTTGGGATGGCGCTATTGGGAGGTCGTGGAACCTTTAAGAGGCGGGGTCTAGTGGCAGGTTCTTAGATCATTAGGAGTCTGCTCTTAAGGGGGACAGTGGGACCCCCCCCTCCCTTTCTCTTCCTTTCTTTCACTTCCTGGCCATGAGGTGAACAGTTTTGTTCCCCAGTGAGCTCCCACCATGATGTGTTGCTTCACCACAGGCCTCAAAGCAACAGGGCCAATTTACCAACCTCCAAAACTGTGAGCCAAAATGGACCTCTTCTCTGTAGAGCTTGATTATCTCAGGCATTTGTTACAATGACCCAAAACTGGCTTACACTCTTTATCTCTATTTTCTATACTGAATGGTGTCAGTTTGAATTTTTAAAAGCAAGAAACTAACAGAGAAAAAAGAACAAAAGTTATTTGTGAAATTATAAAACAGACCAACTCCAATCTGAAATAGAGATACAACAATGCAGCCACAGAAACAGAAATGGGGACAAATTTATGGGACAGACACGAAGGGGTTGACATATTCTCTCTCTCTCCCTCTCTCTTTTTCTCTGCCTAACTCACACTGATGAGGTCGGCAAGCGGGGATGGTTGCCAAATTCTCATGGAACTCTGGACCCTGGGTGTTGAGGGTGACTGTTAGGACTTCAGGACCTCAGGGGGTATATTTAGGAGGGTTGGGGAGAGTACAGTATTCTGGGACTCAAGCCTGTGGAGACTGGGCTTGGATTCTAATCTCAGGTCCTTAGCCCAGCAAAGTTGAGGAACCCGCTAAGGCCTTCCCTTCATCCCAGCTTTAGAGGGAGCTAGCAGGGCTCACGGCTGGGGAGGGGCTTCCTCGCAACCACTTTTGACTTCCACACCAAGGCTTTTTCGGCTGCCCATGGACCCCACTTAGGAAGCCAGGACTGTGGTGGCTCAGAGGCCTTCTCCTTATCCTTTTGAGATGCAGGCACCATGGCAGTTGGAAGCCCTTGTGTGGAGGCTGGCCCTAGGCCAGGGGTGGCTGCCTTCTCTTTCTGGTATCAGTCAACCAAACTTCCCTGTGCCCAGCCCCATTGGTCACTGCCTTGCAGAGACCATTGCACTCCTCTGACCATATCGTGGCCTTACTTCCTCACCACCCGCCACCTGGTCAGAGGATTTTTTTTTTCTCAGACACAGACTCTTTAGAAGGCATCTGTCAGGGCCTCTGTCCCCACCTTCCCACTCTTAAGTGTTGGTGTAGGCAAATAGTGGTCCCCAAAACGTCCAGGCCCTAATCCCTAGAAGCTGTGAATATATTATATTCTCACAGGGGAATTAAGGTGGCAGATGGAATGCCAGTTTGCTACTCAGGTGGCCTTCTATAATAGAATTATCCTGAATGCTGTGGCTGGGCCCAGTGCAATAGAGAAGATCCTTAAATGTGGAAGAGGGAGGCAGATGAGTCAGGCCAGTCATGTGGTGTGAGATAGATAGATGAGCTGCCAGCCAAGGAGTGGGGGGAGTCTCCAAAACTCGAAAGGAAAAGACAAGTAAACACATCTCCCCTGGAGCCTCCAGCAAGGGACACAGCTTGTTGACATCTTCCCACTTGGACTCTGGTTTCCAGAATGTAAGGTGATACATTTGTGTTGTCTAAAGCCACTAAATTTGTGGTAATATGTTACAGCAGCAAAGTGTCCTTAGTTCAACCATTAGAGCAAACCAAGACAGACTTCAATCAACTCTAGTTATCCCATTTTCTGACTGCCAAGAAACAGGCAAGGGTCTCAGGTCTAAGAGCTTTAGGAGGCTGTGGTCTTGGAGGATGGGTGGGCTAGACCACCTTAGAGGTGAGGATGGGGAAGTAGGAATTACACTGGTCAATGAGTAGGATGGATAATAATGTGATAATTGTCAGGTCTGGGCACAGTGTTGGGTAATGCACATGACCAGCAACCCAGTCTTATCCTATGGAAACATCCACACTAGAGTCCATGATATTTCTATAGTATTATTTATTTATTAAAATTTTTTTTCATACATGCATATGGGGTGATGATGTCTGTCTACCATTCTTCCCATTCTCACTGCCCCCCCCACTTCCCTCTGCATAATTCAAAGTTCCTTCATTCTTCCCTACCCATCCCCAACTATGGATCAGCATCCGCTTATCAGAGAAAACATTTGACCTTTCGTTTTTTGGGGATTGGCTTATTTCACTTAACATGATATTCTCTAGTTCCATTCATTTACATGCAAATGCCATAATTTCATTTTTCTTTAAGTCCGAGTAATACTCCACTGTGTATATGTACCACGTTTTCTTTATCCATTCATCTGTTGATAGTTTTGCTACTGTGAATTGGGCTGCTAAAACACTGATGTGAGCTGGGTCAAATGGTGGTTCCATTCCAAGTTTTCTGAGGAATCTCCATACTGCTTTCCAAAGTGGTTGTATCAATCTGCAGTTACATCAACAATGTCTGAGTGTACCTTTTCCTCACTTATTATTACTTGTATTTTTGATAATTGCCATTCTGACTGGAGATGGAATCTTAGAGCAATTTTGATTTGCATTTCTCTAATTGCAAGAGATGATGAACATTTTTTCATGTTTGTTGATCGATTGTATTTCTTCTTCTGTAAAGTGTCTGTTCAGTTCCTTAGCCTATTTATTAATTGGGTTATTTGTTTTTTGGTGTTAAGTTTTTTGAGTTCTTTATATATCAAGAGATTAGTGGTCTATCTGAGGTTCGTGTGGTAAAGATTTTCTCCCATTCTGTAGGCTCTCTCTGCACATTATTGATTGTCTTCTTTGCTGAGAAGAATATTTTAGTTGGAATCTATCCCATTTATTGATTCTTAATTTTACTTCTTGTGCTGTAGGAATCTTGTTAAGGAAGTCAGGTCCAAAGCCGATGCGATTTGGGCCTACTTTTTCTTCTATTAGGTGCAAGGTAGAGACCTTGCACCTAATAGAAGTGCAAGTTTTTGATCCACTTTGAGTTGATTTTTGTGCAGGGTGAGAGATAGAGGTTTAATTTCATTTTGTTACATATGGATTTCCAGTTTTCCCAGCACCGTTTGTTGAAGAGGCTATCTTTTCTCCAATGTATATTTTTGGTGCCTTTGTCTAGTATGACATAACCATATTTATGTGGGTTTATCTGTGTCTTCTATTATGTACCATTGGTCTACATGTCTATTTTGGTGCCAATACCATGCTATTTTTGTTACTATTGCTCTGTAATATAGTTTAAGGTCTGGTATTGTGATGCCTCTTGCTTCACTTTTCTTCTTAAGGATTGCCTTGGCTATTATGGGTCTCTTATTTTTCCAAATAAATTTCATCATTACTTTTCTAGTTCCATGAAGAATGTCATTGGAATTTTATTAGGAATTGCATTGAATCCATACAACAATTTTGGTAGTATGGCCATTTTGACAATATTAATTCTGCCTATCCAAGAGCATGGGAGATGTTTCCACCTTCTAAGGTCTTCTTAATTTCTTTCTGTAGTTTTCATTGTAGAGGTTTTCACCTCTATTGTTAGATTGAGTACCAGGTATTTTATTTTTCTGGGGTTAATGTGAATGGAGTAGTTTTCCCAATTTCTCTTGCAATGGATTCATCGCTTACGTACAGAAATGCATTTGATTTATGGGTATTGATTTTATATCCTGCTACTTTGCTGAATTCATTTATGAATTCTAGAAGTTTTCTGGTGGAATTATTTTGGATCTTCCAAATATAGAATCATGTTATCACCAAATAGTGATAGTTTGAGTTCTTTTTTTCCTATTTGTATCGCTTTAATTTCTTTCATCTGCTCTGGCTAGAGTTTCAAGGATGATATTTAATGGAAATGGTGAAAGAGGGCATCCCTGTCCTGATCCAGTTTTTAGAGGGAATGCTTTACAATTTTTCTGCACTTAGATTTTTTTTTTTTTTTTTTTGCAGTGCTGGAGATTTGAACCCAGGGCCTTATGCTTGCAAGGCAAGCACTCTACCGACTGAGCTACATCCCCAACCCTTTTCTCCATTTAGAATAATGTTGGTCTTGGGCTTAGCATAGATAACTTTTACAATGTTGAGGTATGTTCCTACTATCCCTAGTTTTTCTAGTGTTTTGAATATGAAGAGGTGCTGTATTTTATCAAATGCTTTTTCTGTGTCTATTGAGATAATCATGTGATTCTTGTCTTTTAAGTCTATTGATGTGATGTGTTATATTTATTGATTTCCATATGTTGAACCAACTTTGCCTCCCTGGGATGAACCCCACTTGATCGTGGTGCACTCTTTTAAATATGTTTTTGTATAAGATTTGCCAGAATTTTATTAAGAATTTTTGCATTTATGTTCATCAGGGATATTGGTTTGAAGTTTTCTTTCCTTGATGTGTCTTTATCTGGTTTTGGTGTCAGGGTGATACTAGCCTCATAGAATGAGTTTCGAAGGGTTCCCTCCTTTGTATTTCATGGAATAATTTGAGGAGTACTGGTGTTAATTCCTCTTTGAAGGTCTTCTAGAACTTGGCTGAGAATCCATCTAGTCCTGGGCTTTTCTTGGTTGGTGACTTTTGATGGCATCTTCTATTTCATTGCTTGAAATTGATCTGTTTAATTGTTTATGTCCTCCTCATCAGTTTGGGTAGATCATATAGCTTTAGAAATTTGTTGATGTCTTCAAATTTTTCTATTTTATTTGAGTACAAATTTTCAAAATAGTTTCTAATTATCCTCTATATTTCAGTAGTATCCCTCGTGATGTTTCCTTTTTCATCATGAATTTTAGTAATTTGAGTTTTCTCTCTCTTTCTCTTTATTAGTGTGGCTAAGGATTTATCAATTTCATTTATTTTTTTCAAAGAACCAACTTCTTGTTTTGTCAATTTTTTGAATTGTTTCTTTTATTTCAATTTCATTGATTTCAGCTCTGATTTTAATTATTTCCTGTTGTCTGTTGCTTTTGGTGTTAGTTTTTTCTTCTTTTTCTAGGGCTTTGAGATGTAATGTTAGGTCATTTATTTGTTGACTTTTTATTCTTTTAATGTATGAGCTCAATGCAATGAACTTTCCTCTTAGCACTGCCTTCAGAGTGCTAAGATTTTGATATGTTTTATCAGTGTTCCCTCGAAGTATTTTTTTATTTCCTCCCTGATTTCTTCTGCTATCCATTCATCATTCAATAGCATGCTACTTAGTCTCCAGGTGTTGGAGTAGATTCTATTTTTTATTTTATTTTTTATTTCTAGTTTCATTCCATTATGGTCTGATAGAATGCAGGGTAGTATTTCTATTTTTTTGTATTTGCTGAGAGTTGCTTTGTGGCATAACATATGTTCTATTTTAGAGAAGGGTTCATGTGCTGCTGAGAAGAAAATGTATTTGCTTGATGATGGATGAAATACTCTATATATGTCTGTTAAGTGTAAATCATTGATTCTATTATTTAATTCTACAGTTTCTTTGTTTAGTTTTTGTTTGGAAGATCTATCCAGTGGTGAGAGAGGTGTGTTAAAGTCACCCAGTATTATTGTGTTGTGGTCTATTTGATTCTTGAAATTGAGAAAGATTCATTTGATGTATGTAGATGTTCCATTGTTTGGGGCATATATATTTACGATTGTTATCTTGTTGGTGTATGACTCCCTTAAACAGTACGAAATGTCCTTTATCCCTTCTAACTAACTTTGGTTTGAAGTCCACTTTTTCTTTTTTTTTCTTTTCTTTTTTTTAATTTATTTTAATTAAAAATCATAAATTTACATAGGGCAATGTTGTTTGATTCATTCTGTTATTTTTTTCCCTTTCCCCCCACCCCTCCCACCCCTCTTTTCCCTCTATACAGTCCTTCCTTCCTCCATTCTTACCACCCTCCTGATCCCTAACCCTAAACCTAACCCTAACCCTAACACTAACCCCTCCTACACCTCATTATACGTCCTCATCCGCTTATCAGCGAGATCATTCGTCCTTTAGTTTTTTGAGATTGGCTTATCTCACTTAGCATGATATCCTCCAATTTCATCCATTTGCCTGCAAATGCCATAATTTTATCATTCTTCATGGCAGAGTAATATTCCATTGTATATATATGCCACAGTTTCTTTATCCATTCATCTACTGAAGGGCATCTAGGTTGGTTCCACAATCTGACTATAGTGAATTGGCCAGCTATGAACATTGATGTGGCTGTATCTCTGTAGTATGCTGATTTTAAGTCCTTTGGGTATAGGCCAAGGAGTGGGATAGCTGGGTCAAATGGTGGTTCCATTCCAAGCTTTCTGAGGAATCTCCATACTTCTTTCCAGAGTGGCTGCACTAATTTGCAACCCCACCAGCAATGTATGAGTGTACCTTTTTCCCCACATCCTTGCCAACACCTATTGTTGCTTGTGTTCTTGATAATCGCCATTCTAATTGGGGTGAGATGAAATCTTAGGGTAGTTTTGATTTGCATTTCTCTTATTACTAGAGATGTTGAATATTTTTTCATATATCTGTTGATTGCTTGTACATCTTCTTCTGTGAAGTGTCTGTTCATTTCCTTAGCCCATTTGTTGATTGGATTATTTGTATTCTTGGTGTAGAGTTTTTTGAGTTCTTTATAGATTCTGGAAATTAGTGCTCTATCTGAAGTATGAGTGGCAAAGATATTCTCCCACTCTGTAGGCTCTCTCTTCACATTACTGATAGTTTCCTTTGCTGAGAGAAAGCTTTTTAGTTTGAATCTATCCCAGTGGTTGATTCTAGCTTTTATTTCTTGTGCTATGGGAGTCCTGTTAAGGAAGTCTGATCCTAAGCCAACAAGTTGAAGGTTTGGACCTACTTTCTCTTCTATAACATGCAGGGTCTCTGGTCTGATTCCGAGGTCCTTGATCCATTTTGAGTTGAGTTTTGTGCAGGGTGAGAGATAGGGATTTAGTTTCATTCTGTTGCATATGGATTTCCAGTTTTCCCAGCACCATTTGTTGAAGAGGCTATCTTTTCTCCATTGCATATTTTTGGAACCTTTGTCTAGTATGAGAAAATTGTATTTATTTGGGTTTGTGTCCATGTTCTCTATTCTGTACCATTGATCTACCTGTCTATTTTGGTACCAATACCATGCCGTTTTTGTTACTATTGCTTTGTAATAGAGTTGAAGATCTGGTATTGTGATACCCCCTGCTTCGCTCTTTCTACTGAGGATTGCTTTAGCTATTCTGGGTTTCTTATTCTTCCAGATGAATTTCATAATTGCTTGCTCTATTTCTGTAAGGTACATCATTGGGATTTTAATTGGAATTGCATTGAATCTATATAGCACTTTTGGTAGTATGGCCATTTTGACAATATTAATTCTTCCTATCCATGAACATGGGAGATCTTTCCATCTTCTAAGGTTTTCTTTAATTTCTTTCTTTAGTGTTCTGTAGTTCTCATTGTAGAGGTCTTTCACCTCTTTTGTGAGATTGATTCCCAAGTATTTTATTTTTTTCAATGCTATTGTGAATGGGGTAGTTTTCCTAATTTCTCTTTCTGAAGATTCATCACTTATGTATAAAAATGCATTGGATATGAGCATTGATCTTGTAACCTGCTACTTTACTGAATTCACTTATGAGTTCTAAGAGTTTTCTGGTGGAATTTCCAGGTTCCTCTAAATATATAATCATGTCATCAGCGAACAGGGATAGTTTGAGTTCCTCTTTTCCAATTTGTATCCCTTTAATTTCTTTGGTTTGTCTAATTGCTCTGGCTAGAGTTTCAAGAACGATATTGAATAGAAGTGGTGAAAGAGGGCATCCCTGTCTTGTTCCAGTTTTTAGGGGGAATGCTTTCAGTTTTTCACCATTTAGAATGATATTGGCCATGGGCTTAGCGTAGATGGCCTTTACAATGTTAAGGAATGTTCCCACTACCCCAATTTTTTCTAGTGTTTTGAGCATGAAGGGATGCTGTATTTTATCAAATGCTTTTTCTGCATCTATTGAAATAATTATGTGATTCTTAACTTTTAGTCTGTTGATATGGTGAATGACATTTATTGATTTCCGGATGTTGAACCAACCTTGCATCCCTGGGATGAAACCCACTTGATCATGGTGCATTATCTTTTTAATATATTTTTGTATGCGATTTGCTAAAATTTTGTTGAGAATTTTTGCATCAATGTTCATTAAGGATATTGGTCTGAAATTTTCTTTCCTTGATGTGTCTCTGTCTGGTTTAGGTATCAGGGTGATATTGGCTTCATAGAATGAGTTTGGGAGGGTTCCCTCCTCTTCTATTTCATGGAATACTTTGAGAAGTATTGGAATGAGCTCTTCTTTAAAGGTCTTGTAGAACTCGGCTGAGAACCCATCTGGTCCCGGACTTTACTTTGTTGGTAGGCTTTTGATGACCTCTTCTATTTCATTGCTTGAAATTGATTTATTTAAGTTGTGTATGTCCTTCTCGTTCAGTTTAGGTAATTCATATGTCTCTAGAAACTTGTTGATGTCTTCGAGGTTTTCTGTTTTGTTGGAGTATAGATTTTCAAAATAGCTTCTAATTATGTTTTGTATTTCACTCGTGTCTGTTGTGATATTTCCTTGTTCATTCCGAATTTTAGTAATTTGAGTTTTCTCCCTCTTTCTCTTTGTTAGTGTGGCTAAGGGTTTATCAATTTTGTTTATTTTTTCAAAGAACCAACTATTTATTTTGTTAATTTTTCCAATTGTTTCTTTTGTTTCAATTTCATTGATTTTGGCTCTGATTTTAACTATTTCCTGTCTTCTACTACTTTGGGTGTTGGTCTGCTCTTCTTTTTCTAGGGCTTTGAGCTGTAGTGTTAAGTCATTTATTTGTTGATTTCTACTTCTTTTGTTGAATGCACCCCATGAAATAAATCTTCCTCTAAGTACTGCTTTCATAATGTCCCAGAGATTTTGATATGATGTGTCTTTGTTCTCGTTTACTTCTAAGAATTTTTTAATTTCCCTCCTGATGTCTTCTGTTATCCATTCATCCTATAATAGTGTATTATTTAATCTCCAGGTATGGAGAAGTTTGTTTTTTATTCTGTCATTTATTTCTAATTTCAATCCATTATGATCTGATAGAGTACAAGGTAGTATCTCTATCTTCTTGTATTTGCTAACAGTAGCTTTGTGGCATGAAGTCCACTTTTTCTGATGCGAGGATGGAAACCACTGCTTGTTTTCGCAGTCCATGTGAGTGATATGTTTTCCCCAACCTTTCATCTTCAGTCTGTGGATGTCTTTTCCTGGGAGGTGAGTCTCTTGATCACAGCATATTGTGGGATCTTTTTCTTTTTAAATCCAATATGCCAGTCTATGTCTTTTAATTGATGAGTTTAGGCCATTAACATTCAGGGTTATTATTGAGCTATGATTTGTATTCCGGGTCATTTTGGTTTATTTTTGGTTTTTAACTTAGTTACTCCTTTGATTGACCTTTCCTTTACCATCGTTTCTCCCTTTGCTGGTTTTCATTTTTTTTTTTTCACTTCATTCTCATGGAATGAATGAGAATGTTCTGTAGTGCAGACTTTCTAGTTGTCTAGTTGTGAATTGTTTTAGCTTTTGTTTATCATGGAAGGTTTTTATTTCATCTTCAAATATGAGACTTAATTTTGCTGGATGTAAAATTCTTGGTTGGCATCCATTTTCTTTCAGAGTTTGATATATGTTATTCTAGGACCTCCTGGCATTAAGGATCTGCATTGAGAAATTAGTTGAGATCTGAATTGGTTTCCCCCTATATGTAATTTGATTTTTGTCTCTTGCAGTCTTTAAAATTCTATTCTATTTTGTATGTTAGTCATTCTCATTATAATGTGACTTGGTGTGGGTCTGCTGTAATTTTGTACATTTGGGGTCCTGTAAGCCACTTGTAGTTGATTTTCCATTTCATTCTTTAGATTTGGGAAGTTTTCTGATATGATATCATTGAAAAAATTGTGCATTCCTTTGGTTTGTATCTCTGTGCCTTCTTCTACTCTGATAAATCTTAAATTTGATCTTTTCATGTGATCCCATATTTCTTGGAAGTTCTGTTCATGTTTTCTTACTATCTTCTCTGTGTGGTTGACTTTATTTTTAAGAGTATATATTTTGTCTTCATTGTCTAAGGTCCTGTCTTCCAAGTGGTCTAGTCTGTTGGTGATACTTTTCATTGAATTTTTAACTTGGTTTATTGTTTCCTTCATTTTGAGGATTTCTGCTTGATTCCTTTTTATAATCTCTGCCTCTTTATTGAAGTAATCTTTCACTTCCTTTATTTTCTCTGAAATACCATCCTTTATATTGAAGATCAATCTAACCATGAATTTTCTAAACTCCTTCTCTGACATTTCTTCTACTGTGTTGTTTGTGAATTCTAATGTTGGAACATTCTTGGTTTGTTTGAGTTGCTTTGTTCCCTTGTTTTTTCATGTTGTTTGTGTGTCTCTCATCTAGCAGCATGGATCTGAGGCAGTACAGATTCTATCCTATAGTCTTATAGTGTCCCTGAAGGCTTCCAGTTCCTCACCTGCGGGTACTGTGTGACAATGGACTTCTGGCAACAGTAGGCATCAGGTGATCCACTGGCGGTTTGTAGGCAGTCTGTAGGCTAATGGCAGAGGATTGGTGGGTGGGCATCAGGTGATGGGTGATGAGTAGGTGAAAGGCTGGCAATGGGCAGGCAAGATGCAGACAAAAGGGCAAATGGTGGATGATAGGTGGCAGTAAGTGAGCGATCTGTGCGATATGCTGGCAGATCGCGGGCAGTAGATCAAGGTGGATGAATGGGAGTAAACAACAGGGGATCAGTGGGCAGTGACGACTGCCTCATGGAGAAACAGTATTTCCTCTGTTTGAATCCTGAGTTACAGAGTGATGAGGAATGCAGCCTCCCTCTAGTCCACCATCTTGGATCTCCCCCTATAGAATTATTCATCACAGCAAAACATTATGAGGACCCAAGTACCCATCAATAGGGAAATATATGTACAAGTTATAGCACATGTACAATATGGGACAAAGCAGCCATTTAAAAAATGTGCCGATTTGGTGAACTGCCCAATCTCAATAGAAAAATAGGGGAATGGTTTCATAAATGAAAAAAAAAAAAAAAGCAAATTAACACTGCTTCTCTCTAACAGAACAAAAGTAAGAAAAAATAATTCGTACACTAAACATATATATGTGTGTGTGTGTGTGTGTGTGTGTGTGTGTGTGTGTGTGTGTGTGTTTATATGGACACTGATGTCCAGAAGGAAGTGATGACCTCAGGGCAGATAGCTCTGGAGGGAGGAGGAGGCATACCTGAACTTTATATCCTTCTGTACTGTTTGATTTTATTGGAACAAGCATGTGTCTCTTTTTATCACATGCAATAATATTTTTTAAATGATGGTACAAAGGTTAAGAATGCAAGCTTGACTATTACCACTCCCAGACAGTCGTTATTTGCACAAAGGACTTCCTTGACTGAGGGATACCAGAGCCTCACCTAGCAAGGGCACTCAGGACACAGGTAGACAAATTGGAGCTCTTTTCCTTGTGGGCTTATCTGGGACATGAGGCACTATGAATCCTCCGAGCAGAAAAGTGGAGTCGTTCAAGGCCTTGTGGTGTTTTACAGATGCAATCACTCACATACTGAGAGGGGAATGAGCATGTTCCTCTGTATTTTATGGCATTTCCAGATGAAAATATAACTTTCTGGTCCCTATTTCAGTGAACTTTGAATCTTCTCATAATTTATACTCCCATTTTTGTAAGCTGTAACTCTCACAGGAGGGGGTAAAATTTCCAGATTTACTGCCTGATGTTGACTAGTTAAAAAAACCACTTCACTCTAAATCCAAGATCTTGTTTGCATTTGGAAACCCTGTCCCTTAAAACAGATAGATACTGGTGGAGTGTCGGTCCTAGGAGAACAGCCAGAACATGCTGTTGTAGTCCAGGCTTCTAATTTCAGCTCTGCTCATCTGGTTCACATTATGAGGTGTTTTAGTCAGCTTTCCATCGATGTGACAACATATCTGAGATAAACAACTTAAAAGGAATAAGGTTGATTTTGGTTCACAGTTTCAGAGGCTTCAGTCCATGGTCACTTATCCCTGTTGCTTTGGGCCTGTGGGAGCATAGTATACCATGGTAGGAGCCCATGGCAAAGGAGCAGCTCACATCATGGTGGCCAGAGAGCAAAAAAGAGAGAGAAAGGGATTGTAGTCCCAACATCCCCTTCAAGGGCACACCCCAATGACCTAATTTCCTTCCACTGGGTCCTACCTCCTAAAGGTTCTACCACCTCCCAATAGCACCACAGGCTGGCCACACTAGTCTTTAGAGGACACTGCAGATTCACACCATAGCGCAAGAGTTGCTTCCAGTAGATGTCCTCTCTTTCCAACAGGACTGCAAGCCCCCTGAGGGCAGGACCTGTCTGTACCTCTGAAGGTCAGCACAGATCCTTGGAATAGTGACACTGACATCTGCCTAGCATGTGGTGGCCTTTCAGGTGTCCCCAGTTTGAAGAATTCTCCTGCAAGTCTCTCCCCTGACAACAAACCTGGTTAAGCAGACTGTATTGATCACAGTTTACAGATGAGGAAACCAAAACTTGAAGGTTCCTCCATTCCAAGTCACTCAAAAGTCCTTGTTTCCAAAGTAGTTTTTTTTTTTTTTAAATAAAAAGGGACAGTCAGTTTTTAAAAAGTTTGAAGGTCAATAACCTAGAAGAATGTCTCTGAATTTCCAAATGATATCAAATTCATTATTTGAGAATGAGACATTGAAATTTGCAGGAATTCCCAGGTATTTCTGAAATCAAAATTTGGCCCATATTTTTCTTTCTCTCTTTTTTTAATGGTACTAGGAATTAAACCCAAGGACACTCTACCACTGAGCACTGGGCACATTCCCAGCTCTTTTTAGGTTTTATTTTGAGACAGGGTCTTACTGCATGGCTGAAGCTGGCCTTGAACTTGTGATCTTCCTGCCTTAGCCTCCAGAGTCACTAGGACCAGGCTAGGTCCCATATTTATCATAACACTCTATTTAACTGCTTTTAAATAAGAATGAATGACCACAATAATAAACAGTGAACTAATTTTCTGGAATAAAATGATGCTAAAATTTTCAGTAAAAAATATGGTTTTATGGTTTATTATTATGATGAACCAAAATAGTATAACAAGATTATTTTAACAATATCTAAAAAAATATATCAACCTGAGATACATACTAGAAATAGACAATGTTAGAAAGAAGGGAACTTAACATGAAATAAATGCCAAATTAAAAATCACTTAAACATTGAAAAATAGCACAGTTATTTAATATTTAAAAGACAACATTTTAAGCTGGGCATGGTGACACACATGTGTAATCCCAACAACCCAGTAGGCTGAGGCAGAAGGATGGCAAGTTCAAAACCAGACTCAGCAGTTTAGTGAGGCCTTAAGCAACTTAGCAAAACCTTGTCTCAAAATAAGAAGTAAGAAAGGTTAGGGATGTGGCTCAGCATTTCAGTGTTTTTGGGTTCAATCCCTGATACCAATAAATAAGTAAATAAAGAGTTGGGGATATGGTTCATTGACTTAGCATCCTTGTTATAAAATAAAGTAAAATAAAATAAAATAACATTTTAAACCAGGCACAGTGGTACATGCTCAGTAATCTTAGCAACTTGGGAGGCTGAGGCAGGAGGATCACAAGTTTAAGGCTAGATAAAGCAACTTAGGGAGACCCTGTCTCAAAATAAAAAAATGAAAAGAACTGGGGATGTAGCTTAGTGGTAAAGTGACACTGGGTTCAATTCCCAATTCTGTAGGAAAAAACAAAAAACTTTAAAAATTTAAAAAATGCTTAATAAATTAATGAGATTGCACCATTAAAGCCTTATTCTTTGTGACAAATATTCCAGACATAGAAAACTCAGTTTTCATTGATTGAATGAATTATTAAAGATGCATCCCAGGCATCTTTGAATTAGGCCTTAGGGCACATTTTATTTCATAGAAGCTTATTTTCTTTTTTAATGATGAACATTTTTCTGCCTGCTTACCCTAGTCTTAATTATGCTGTTGAAATCAATATTGCTCTTACTAATTTAAATTTTGGAGCAGTTTCTGATTCATGTTTGAGTGTCCTATAATGACAGTCACATTTTCTTTTAGCATCTCTTCTGTTAAGAACTAGCCTATAGTGAATATTCAAACTCTTGGAAATGCCAGTGATCATTATTAGCAAGTTTTCAAATATTGTTGATGTTCAGATCCCCTAGATAGGTTAGCAGAATCACTGTTGAAATCATCAATTTAAGAACTTATTTTGCTTCTAAAATTTGTTATTTTTTCTGATACCACTCGTAGCATTTGTATAAATATTCTATGTATATAAACTTATTAACATTAATTTTACTTGCAAGAACGACTTACTGTTAGAAGCAGACCAGGCCACAGGCACACTCTTATAACCAGTGTGCACTGGTAAACCCACTCTTCTGGGAAAAAAAAAAAAAAAATCCTCTGATTTGTAGCTTTTCTCAAATTCAAGGGAAGGTATCAATCTTCCCTCTAGGGTCAACTGCAAGCCACCAATGTGATGTCACTGGGAGTTGGGAAGAGGTTGCCCACCCGGCCCTGTCTTGAGCCTGTGCGAGGCAACCCCAGCACCCTGGCTGATTCAGGGGCACGGGTTGATTCTAGGATGACCTCTTTTCTCCTTCACCCACCTGCTCCCTTTGGGACCATCACTCGCCTTTCGATGAGTTCCTCAGCATTTTCTATTTTTGATTTGGTATCAGTGGATTTCTTTGAACTCATAACATCTGTGTTGATTGTGAAGCTTTAGTTCTTATAGAACTCTCTTCCCAGGTTGTGCTATTTTTCTCAAGATTTGAGATCTGGAAAAACATGACATTTCTGAGAAGTGCTGGGAAGGAACTCCTACACAGAAATCAAATCCAGAGACCAAATTAAACCCATTTATAGAATGAACACGATCCTACCAAATCATTTTTATGAATCCCAATATTGCCCATGGGTCATTTTCATGAATTTAGTTTTGGGGAATTTTAAGCTTGGAGCCTATACACTTTGATGTTAAGTTTAGTGATTTTTTAGAGAGACTGATCACCTCATCACCAGGGTCAGCAGTGACATGTGATCTTGTCTTACCTCATTTCACCAGGTGGCACATGTAGCTAGTTGTCTTTCAGCCTCAATTCTTCTTCCCCTTATTGAAAACAACAATAATGATGAAGATGATGTAACAGCCTCCCTTGGAGCTAGGAATGGCCAACAGAAGTGAAGTGTAGCTTCTGGGAAAGGTCCTTTCCTTCTTCCATCTGGCAAGATTGTAGATGCAGAGGTTGGAGGCATAGAAGTCTCAGTGGACCACCACAAAGTGACCTTGGAAATGGAAACTACGCTTGGGGCATCGATAGGATAGGAGGAGCCTGGGTTCCTGACAATAGTGACCCTAGACTGCCTAAAAATGAATTATCTTATTTAAACCACTGTGGAGATGAAGTTTTCTATCACTCACAGCTAAATTGGATTAAACAGTATATTAATGCATTTTGTTCTGCTAACATGTAGGGGAGGCCATTGTTTTAGACTAACTTCCTGCAATAGGCCTCAATAGAACAGATAAACTGGAATGGAGTCACTGGTGCTAAGTGATCAAACTGAACTTTCAAACTAGTCAGTTAAAGCAACAACAACAACAACAAAAAACTAACTAGGAGATTCCAGTCAACCCAAATCAATATAATAAAGAATGGTCCCCTCTGTTTTAACCCTACCTGGAAAGTAACTTTAAAACTACAGTCCGCCTTTTGTCCCGTTTCTTCTTTCCTCAGCCCTATCTGTTTATACAGCCAACCTCCTCTGCTCAGTTCATTGTAACAATTACTCTGTTCTATAGAATGAGATGTTACCAGCTATTAGAACTAAGTTATTAGAACTTTAGCAAAATTTGTTTTAATTTTGTCTTTCAACAGATCACATCCAAAGCAAATACCACTAGCAAGAATCTTTGCTTTCTTTTGTTTTGGTGCTGGGAATTGAACCTAGGGCCTGAGCTTTGCCACTGGGCTTCATCCCCAGCCAACAAAAATCTGAAAAGTCAGAGTGTGACCAATGGAAGACCTTGGTAACTCTAGGCCCAGAGTTTCAGGAGGTGTGGGAGAGGGAACTGTGTCTGGAGGTAAGGATGTCACCTGTCATCTGTAACATGAGAGACTGGGGCTCTGAGGGTGCCTGCCTTCCTGTCTGCCAAAAAGGTTGGTAAATAAGTTAGCTTCCGTGTGACTCTGAGTTGGTTAGCCTAGGAAAGAAGTTCAGATTTACCCTTCACAAGGTCTTTTCGTAAATGTTGATTTTTACTTTGAAGCAATCAGATCTCTGGAAGCCATAGCATGTATCCAGTAGAGCTGAATAAAGTGGGGGAATTCAGTCTAGGGAAGAGACTACAGGAAGTGGAGTTCGGTTCCAAAAGCTGCTTTCACACAATCAAATGAAAAAGAACTTAGTCCCTAACCCAAAATCAGGACCAAGAAGTGGCGGAGTCTGCCAATTTTACCCTAAATTAAACAGGAATCTCCTACCATCAGGGCTAGAAGTTATAGCTACTTTTTTTTTCTTTCTTTCTTTTTTCTAGCAGGGTCTTCCTATGCTGTCCACACTGGCATTGTCTCAAACTTCTGAACTTGAGGGATTCTCCGGAGTTCTGGGTCCACAGGCATGTGCCACCACGCCCAACTACGGAAATATTTTGATAGCACCTCTCCATTGCTGGGGGTATTTATGCAGGGTGTGTTGTAAAAGGAACTCTTCAATTGAGCAGCAGATCCCAAATACCAGTCTAAATATTAGTACCTGCCCATAAAGTTTTCCAGATCTCAGTTTTCAAATGAGGAATAAAAAGGCAACATGACACATTTTTTTTTTTTTTTTATAAAGCTGAACATTTGCAATTTGAAGTACTTTTCCTTTTAATCTGAGATTTTGTTCTTTCTATTTTAAGGAATATTAGAACATTATTTTTTGTTAGATAGTAGGTGGTATTGGTTACTGTTTAATGCTTTAATGATAAAAAATCTTGACAACTCTATGTACATCTCCATTTTTTAAAAAAGTTACATTGGCTGTGGAATCTGGAAATCTGATCACCACAGAAAATATGAACAAATGGCACTTTGGTTGTCTCTCTGAATTGGCCTTTTAAGGATTTGTAGTTTATTCAGGTGTCCACTAGATGCCATTCTTGTGTACTTATAGCACCTGGCAATTTCACAATGCAAATTACAGAAACCAGAAATATGGTCCGCTTGCCTATAGTAAATTAAACCTCATTGATGAAGTATTGATTTTACCCATATATATTTACTTTTTTGATAAAAATTTCATTAACATTTTAAAATAAAACTATTTTTCAAAGTTCCATTTTTAATATTGCAATGATTCCCTGCCTAAATGCTGTCTTGAAGCCTCCAATAATCTCAAAAATTTATGTACTTACAATTACTTCTCTTGACCCAAGCCTCTGCGAGCTTCTCCATCACTGATGTCTTTATCTGTGTGATGAGGGACTATGTTCTGTTTTTAAAGAGCACACAGCATCTATCCTGGTGTCCCATTGGTATAACAATTTTCTTTTGTCTAGATGCATTAGCTTTATAAATCCTATAGAATTTACTTTCTCTCAATGATAGTTTAAGTTACAGAGAATGCCTTCTTTTTGGCTGTACTCCATTATAAGCCAAAGAGAATCTAATGCACATCACTCTAGTGAAGGCTTTCTACATGTCATTCATTCATTCAAAAAATGTTGAGCTCTTCTATGTGCTAAGCTCTGTACTGTGCTCTCTGCCAGGCACTGTGTTAGCAATGAAACATGATAGATGAAGCCTCTTCCTTCAGTGAGTGGACATTCTAATGGAGACAGTCAACAACCAACAAGTAAAGACATTATTTATCAGGTGGTAATGAGTGTTTGGGGTGTGGGGAGCTTGAAGAGGTAAGGGGAGGCAAAGCAGTGCGAGAGTCATCTCTGGTATGGGAGAAAGTGCTTTTCATGCAGAGACCTGAGTGAAGGGAAGGACAGCAGAGTAGTACAAATCTGGAGGAAGCACATTCCAGGTCTTGTGGCAGGCAGGAAGGGGCTTGGGTGTTTCAGAACCAGTAAGGATGTCATTGTGGCTGAAGGATATCACTGTGGCTGAAGGGGAGGGAGGAGGGGCGAGTGTGGGTTAATGAAGTTAAAGAGGTGGACAGGATACAGGTCATCATTTGGATGGAAGTGATGAAAACGAAATGGGAAGAATTAGCTTTGACCTGGGAATCAAGTGGACAGAATTTGGATCCAGGGTCCTGCGTACTTCCCTCACTCTCTGAGCACGGGAACGCCATTCTTTCTGAGTCTTGGGTTTTTCATCTGCAGAAAGTAGATAGAAAACCCAGTCTGACTCCCTCTTGGGGTTGGTGAGGAGTCTGAGCAATTATGCCAGCAAAAAGGGCAGATGGCAGAAGCAATTCAAACTGTGGAGTGTGAAGTGTCTACTTCAAGCCTGCAGGGACAATGTCCTACATCCCAGTGAGTGCATTTAGTGGGGACAGGAGTTGCATAAGGAGCAAAGTTCACAGGTCCAGTAGTTCCTTTGGACATCTTGTCCTGGCCCTAAGGAAGTGAGTCTTTCAGTATCCACTGGATGTGAGCCCAAGCCCAACTCCTTGCCTCAGAGCTTGGTAGTTAGACAGAGGAGACCTCAGTGATCATCTGATAAAAGTACTTATTTTTATAAGTACTTTTTATAAGTACTTGTGTCAGGATCAATGACTTTTTTTGTTCCTGGGTTCTATTCAATGAATATTTATTGTGCACCTACTAGGCGTCCTACCTGGGTAGTTGATGTTATTAAGTCCATTTTTATATGGCAGGATTTCCCCACAACTCAATCTTTTGTAGGGCCTGACACACACCAACTTTCCTTTGGGAAGGGAAGTTCACGCCAGGCAGGGATTTCACCTCCATTTGAAATCATAGTTGATTTTTGTGATCTGGTCCTTAGGGACAGTGAGGACACAGAGGCTTACGGAAATTGTCACAGTAGCTCGGCTCAGGTAAAAGTTGTCTGATGAGAATGTTTACTGTGTTTTCTATGATCATATTACTTATTTATTTATTTATATTTTCATCTTGTCCTGTAAATTCAAAGATAAAACACATTTAAAAGGAAACTTAAATTTGCCATAAGGGAAAAGATCTAAGAGGAAAAATAGTTTTTATCTTCAAAAGAATATGTATTTATTTTTCAAGAGTAAAATTTAGTTTCTAATCCCCCATATTCAAATTTTATTACTATTTTTCTTTTTTATTTATTCTATCCATTTGACAGTGGGATGTTTTGTTTATAAAACTAGGTGTACATAACACAATGTTGCCATTTTAATTTTCTTATCTTTTTTCAGTGCTGGGATCTTCACATGCTAGGCAAGCGCTCTACCACTGAGCCATATCCCTCGGCTGCAGTTTTAAGTATTTTTAAGGGTACAGTTCAGCAGTAGGGATACATTCGCATTGTTGTGCAACCATCAGCACCACCACCTCTAGAACTTTTCTCATCTTCCCAGCTGAAACTCTGCACCCATTGAACACTGATTCCTCATTCCTCCCTCCCTGGACCCTGGCAACCACCACTCTCCTTTCTGTCTCTGAATTTCAATGGAGTCATATAGCATTTGTCCTTTTGTAACTGGCTTATTTCACTTAGCAGAACATCTGCAAGGCTTTTTCATGTTGTAGCAAGTATCGGAATTTTCTTCCTTTTTAAGACTGAACAACATTCCATTGTATGTATATAATAATTTCTATTTTATTCTTATTATGGCAAATTTGAAAGATAATGTTCTCATGGGTACCCAGTATTCACCTTCAACACGTATTTCAGGATGCATCTAAAAAATAAGAGGTTTTTTTTTTTTTTCCCAGTGCTGGGTATCAAACCCAGGGTCTCACACATGCTAGGCAAGTATTTGACCACTTAGCTACACCCCAACCCCTGATAAAGGCTCTTATAAAAAGCATAACCACAATATCATTATTATTCCCCAAAACACTTAATAATGATTTCTTAGAATAATCAACTATCAAGGCACTGTCCCAATTTCCAAGTAACTTTTTATCTGGTTGTATTTCTTATATTTGTAACCATTTTAAACTTTCAGAGATCTGATGGTGGTAGAGGTGGGTGATTCTAAACCAAGAAAAATAGAATGTGAACTAATTGGGCTCCAATAAAAACATCCTGGATTTAAAAGAATCTTTTCTTTGCCTGACTGTTCCAGGCTGTTTGCTAACCTATAAAAGCAACAAGAATAATGAAATAATCGTTCTTTTGTGGTTGAGCGCCTGCAAAGATTTAGCTTTCTGTTCTGGATTTGACTTCTCACCCCCAGGACAATCTAGTAATTCCTAGTTTTGAGATGATAAGAAAATTTTCTTGACTGTTTTTATTAATTGGAGCTGATAACTGCAACTTGAAAATGAAAAGACTTAAGAATGAAAAAGAAAGCAAATGAGAAATATTGCAGACACTGTAAGACAGAGTCAAGGATAAGGATAAAATAAAGAGATTAGCTGGTGAAGTCCTGTGACAAAAGGTTAGAAACCCATATCCTGGGTTAGGGTAACATCAAAGAAAAGATTTAGGCAGGAGTTTAGGCAACAGTCTAGGGTAAAACTGTCCTTTCTTGTTACTATTGTTTTATATTAAATGAGGGCTGCCAGGTCAAACACAGGATGCCCAAGATTTTAAGTATTCATTTATCTGAAATTCAAATTTAATTGGGCATCCTGTCCTATTTACTGAATCTGACCACCCCACATTAAATACATGGTGATTCCATTTGTGAAACTGAAGTCTTTGGCTCTTGGGCCCCTTAGTTTTCTTTTGTGGAAGACAGTTGAATTTTTTTTTCTTTTTTTGGTTTGTTTGCTCCATATGTATACCTAATATTATAGCATTTTATTTTTAAGAAAATGATCCGCTACTTGGGAAACTGAGACAGGAGTATCACAAGTTTGTGGCCAGCATGGGTGACTTTGTGAGACTCTATCTCAAAAAAATAAAAAGGGCTAGAGATATAGATCAGCAGTAGAGAGCTTTCCTAGTGTGTACAAGGCTCTGGGTTCAATGCTGTAAAACAAAGCAAAACAAAAACATTCACAACAAAACACAGCCTGGTTTATACAGAACCAAATAGAATTTATTTCCCTCTATACTCAGTAATATTAGATATTATTAGTCTTAATTTTCCCTAATCTACAGAACAAAAAGTTTGAAAACTTAGTTTAGGGCGCTCTTAAATGAGGCAAATTTCTTTCATAATACCTAGCATTAAGATGTTGCTTAAAAACAATCTTAAATTAATTCTATGTAGCAAAAGCTTGCACAATGAAATGTAATGATTTATAATACATTTGCTGTTTGTAAATTCCCCACAGTGGATTTTGCAGCTACCTCCAACAAAACTGATCTTTTCAGCGTATATTCAAGTCAACGCTCAAGAATTTCAACTTAGCTTTAGCAAAAGTAAATATTTATATTTAAAAAGAAAACATTCAAATTCAGACTCCTTGAAGATAAAAATGTTAACAAACTAAAGATGCCTTGTTAGTTGATAACAAGACAGCATCTAAGTCTGCTAACTTATGTTGACTTAAAACAGCATTTCCCTTGGCTTTGCACAATCATATTGGTAATTATTGCAACCAGGGATTAAAAAAAACACAACAACCTACTCTCAATCTAATTTTCCATAAAAGACTGTTGAAAGGCAAATTCCTGCTCAGTTGTTTTTTCCTTTACTTAAAAAAAAAAAAAAAGTGCCAGGAATCCCACCCCACCCTGCTGCTGGGTAACAGTCAATCATTTATTATTCCTGGATCAAATACAGGCATTCATGCCTATGAAAATGTTTTGCAATGAATGTGATCTTGGTCTCTACTAAAAACAAAAAATGGCTAAAAAGAGACTTCAATTTATTTTCAAATTCTATGGCTAAATTCCTATAATTCCTAACTGGTGAAAATATTGGCAAGCTACTAGATTTTACCTAGAGTTAGATTTACTTCTTTGGTGTGTGCCCAGAGGTGCTATTGAAAGCTATTTGTGGCTAGATTTTCAGGAGGTGACCAAATGGAACTCAAATGGAATGAATATTGACACTGAAGTATAATGTACAAAAAAAAAGGTAGTGGAGAGAATTGAATACTTAAAAAAAAAAAAAAACCTAAAAGTATAAACAATTTCTACTTAGAAGATTTGTTATTCGGCAAACCAAAAAAGACCACTTCTCAAAGTAACCAAACTTACAGGTGAACACTTTTTGTTGTATTTTGATATTAAACCAGAATTACTTATCTTCAAAATTCTAATGTAATCAAATGATGCAATCAACTTCAACTAATATAATCACCTTTAATCCAGGCTCAAAAGTGTTCCCTTCCCCAAGAATAAACAGCCCAAAAAAAGGAAAAAAAAAAAAAAAAGAGTAAACAGCCCTAAACCAGATTAACTCCGGAGAACCCCACACATCCTCCAAAATAATCAATTCCCCTCAAACTATCCCTTCTCCCAAGAACTCTCCATCCCCCAGTTAACCATTAGGCACTATATAGCAATCATCCATGAGACAAATATTATTGTGGCAGAGGCCACTAATCTTTCTATACCCATTTCATTTCCTCCCTTCTCTAATAGAAACTGATCAGTTTTAGCTGAGCATGCAGATTCCTAACAAGACACAATGTTTCCCACAAACCTTTGCAGCCAGTTCTGGCCCATGTGATATTTGTGAAAATGTGTTCAACTTCCAGTTCAAGTCCTTCAGGAAAAAAACTATATACTCTTTGTTCCCCTTTCTTGGATTGGAATATTTGAAATGAAGTGGCAAAACAGCTTTGATCATTGGAATTAGGATAACACCTGAGGGGGGTGTGGAGCAAAAACGAAGGACTGGGCCCCAGGATTACCCTGTGGAGCAGGGCAGCCTCCATGCTCTGGACCATCAACTTTGGCCTTCAATTTCAAGGTAGAGACTGCCAAGTAAAAGTTCTTTTAGGGGCTAGGGTTGTAGCTCAGAGGTAAGAATGTCTGCCTAGCACATGTGAGGCATAGGGTTCAACACCACATAAAATAAATTTTTAAAAAAGTTCTTTTAATGAATTTGAAAATTTTAACCAGAAGAAGAAAAACAGTTTAAAAAAATTAAAACTTGGGTTGAAAATCTCAATGCCACAACAAACTAACAAATGAGACAACTTGGAGACCTAATTAACCTTCTCAGCTTCAGTTTTCAGGGTAAATAATTCACAAAATGAAAGATTTTCCTTTAACCTGTCTAAAAATATTAGCCAGAAAATAAAGCAACTTTCCCATAAAGTATCTGGTAGTCATCTTCTTAAAGAAAACAAAAACCAACAAAACACTAATCAGGGACATGACCTCCTTGCAATTAAAATTAAAAACCCTATCAAACCATAAAGCTACTTCCTTAAACTAATTTAAACAAAAATGATTGTGGTTATTAAAAACCTGAAAAATTCTACTCAACATAGGGTGGTTTTTAAAAGAACCCAAAACTAGCAGCAAGGATGCTGTAAATGTCTGTGGAGTCATGGGGTTATCTAGCCCAATGTAAGCAGGCCAGGGTTGTCGTCTTATACCCATTTTGGTAACACAGGTCAGATCCCAAGTTGTGGCCAAACCCAGAAGAGTTTTGGACAGCCCACCACTTTCCAGGGCCTGGCACCTGGACATTAAAGTCTGTGATCATCCTGCTGAAACAGAGGTGGGCCCTCAAGAATCCCTGTTACAGTCCAGGAAAGTGAAACCACCTGAAATTTTTGGTGAGAACTTTGTGTTCTCTTAGAAGTGAGGGTTTGGAAGAGAACAGTGAGATTCTTCTAAAACTAAATCTGGATTGTAAATCTGGATAGAAGCAAAGCCTGTGGGCCAGGACTGTAGACATTCAACACCTGTGGAGTAAGTCAAAATGTTATCAGTCCTCCATATTGTCAAATGGATGTTGTTGATTTATACCACCACATACATTGCATAGACTTGTGACTGTCTAGCCCAATGTAGCACAGTTCCAGGTGGATGGAGTAGTATTAAAAAACATGGAAGTCATTCATGTAAGATTATAGCATGAGGAAAAAAAGCCACCATTTTCTTCCTGTAGTGTCTTTGCCTGTTGAATTTAGTGAAGTGGGGTTACTTAAAACATCAGGCCCAGCTGTCTCTTACAACTTGAGATCTTCTACCAGAAGTTTCAGTTGAGTAATAATGTGTACTTTGAGGAATATCTGTGAGAATTGTGGATTTGAGGGGATGTAATTGTGGATGTAGGGGATTTGATTTGGCTCCAAAGAAGTTTTTAAGCTATTACCACAGGAATATTATGAGGAAGTCAGAGAATAACTCAGACACATTTCATTAGAACACATTAGATGCTGTCTCTGTGTATGGAGAAGAGAACATTTGCTTAGATTGTCTCCTTGGGCAAAGGAAAAGTCAGGCAATATGAAAACAAAACCTGTAGACAGTCGTTCTTTGCCCTTGGGTATCTGATTGGTTGCAGGAGGCAAACTTGAAAGGACTGAGAGTTATGAAGAAAGGCAATTCTTAGTTGGATGTGGGTATGGAGTGTTGGTCAAATGTCCTTGTATGTGTCATGGTAACCAGTGTCCTTCCATTTGCAGTATTTCTCTCACTGGAATTTATTACATGTTTAGACTTTGGGGAATTAATGTGTGAACTCTGCTAGGTTGCTTTTGGACTCAAATGAAAACATGAACATACACATGTATGTTATAGCTATTGACTCCCAGCTTGCACAAGGGGATGGAGCCAACTTGCTGCCTTTGTCTTAAGGCCACAGATCATCTGGCAGCATGTTTGATGTGGTGCAAGGCACACTGAGATCTTAGAAAGCCTATGGGCTGGTATTAGAGTATTGTGATGACCTAAGATGACTTAATATTACAGTAACTATTATAAAAACATTTTACCTTCTCTGAGAGACATAAATAAAGACTTTACTACCATATGTTTTGAGTGCAGTTCTCAAACAATGAAAGATATTTCTGTTTTCTGGAAATAGCCAAAAATCCAATCCCACATTTAAATTTTTTTTTTTTTTTTATTTTAGATGTGCACAATAAACTAGTACTCAGTGAGAAATAGGGGCAAGGAATGTTGGTCGCTTTATGAAGAACTTCATAATGCCTAGCCAAAGAGGTAAAAGATCTCTACAGTGGAAATTATAGAACACTGAAGAAAGAAATTGAAGAAGATACTGAGAAGATGGAAAGACCTCCCACGTTCATGGATAGGCAGAATTAATAATGTTAAAATGGCCCTATTACTAAAAAGTGATCTACAGATTCAGCGCAATTCCCATCAAAATGTCAATGATCTTCTTCACAGAACTAAACAACACAATCCTAAAATTCATATGGAAAGACAAAAGACCTAGAATAACCAAAGTAGTCCTGAGCAAAAAGAGCAATGCCAGAGGCATGTCAATCCCATAAACCAAGGGAACAGAAGAGATGACACAGAGACAAACCCATTCAACTGCAGTTATCTGATTCTTAACAAAGGCTCCAAAATATGCATTGGAGAAAAGACAGCCTCTATAACAATGGGTACTCAGAAAACCAGACATCCATATGTAGAAAAGTAAAACTAGATCCCTATCTCTCACCCTGCACAAAGTCAACTCAAAAAGGATCAAAGACCTAGAAATTAAACCAGAAACTTTTCTGGAAGAAAAGAGGGTAAACATTCCAACATAAAGGCACAGGCAATGACTTCCTCAACATGCTCAGGAAATAATACCAAGAAAACAATATATGAAAAAATGTTCAACATCTTTAGCCATCAGGGAAATGCAAATCAAAGTTACACTGAGATTCCATCTCACTCCAGTTAGAATGGCAATCATCGAGAATATAAATTATAAATGTTGATAATTTTGCAGGGGAAAATGAACTCTGTACTCTGTTGGTGGGACTGTAAATTGGTACAGTAACTATAGAAATCAGTTTGGAGGTTCCTCAAAAAGCTAAAAATAGATCTATCATATGATCCAGCTATACCACACCTTGGTATTTATCCAAAAGGATTAAAGTCAGTGTACTTTACAGATAACTTTGTAATTATGTTTATTAAAGCACAACTCACAACAACCAAGTTATAGAATCAGCCTAGGAGTCCATCATCAGATGAATGGCTAAAGAAAATGTGAGACTTATATGTATATATAAGTAAATATATATATACTTACATCACATTTACTCAGTCATGAAGAATGAGCTTATGTCATTTGCAGGAAGTGGATGACACTAGAGATCATAATGTTCAGTGAAATAAATCAGACCCAGAGAGAAAAGTATTGTATGTTTTCTCTTATATGTGGAAGCTGGAGGGGACAAACGGAAAAAAGACACCGTGAAAGTAGAAGGGAGATTATTAGGGTAGAGGAAGGGGATCGAGGGGGAGGGAAGTATTGGAGAGTGAAATTGATCAAATTATATTTTTAATGTATGTTCAAAGATGCCACAATGAAACCCACCATTCTGTATAATTAATATGTACTACTCAAAAGCAAAGCAATGCAAAACAAGAAATAAAAATGCACAATGTCACATTTTCTGAACTGCATTTAATTCAAAATTTTATCATGAGTTATTTTATCATGAGCTAGCAGTTGTTTGAGAAGTTGTTCTGAATATTGTGAGATAAGCCAGGAAACAGATGCATATGGAGATAATAATTTTTAATATCTATTTTCTTGACTTTCATTTTCTCCTTATGTAGCTGGGTAAGTTTCCACAGGCAATGGGGCTTTCCACAGGTGGCAGTTCTTACATCAAAACAATACGATGAAGCATTAGAATTAGGAGAACTTTGTGGTTAGCTCCCAATATTGGGTCTAACCTTCTCCAACGGTCTAACAACGCTCATCTTTAACCAGGTCAGAGGGTGTTATGGGAGCTGAATGTTTATGCTCCTCCTAGATTCATATTTTGAGGTCCTCACCCCCAGTGTGATGGTTTCTGGAAGTGGGGCCTTTGAGAGGTGTTTAGGTTAAGGTTAGGTACTAAGGGTGGCACCCAAATGATAAGATTGGTGCCCTTATAAGAAGGGGTAGTAGAAGATCTCCCCATCCCCAACACACAACTTAGCCACCCAGGAAAGACCAATGGAAGCACACAGCAAGAAGGTCAGGAAGGCAGCTCTTGCCAGGAATGGAAAGCTGACACTTTGATCCTGGACTTCCCAGCCTCCAGAACTGTGAGAAAAAAACTGTTGTTTAAGCCTACGGTATTTTGTTATAACAGTTCAATCTGACCAAAAAAAAAAAAAAAAAAAAAAAAAAAAAAAAGGGTCAGCCAGAATGAAAACTGTATTTCCCAGCATCTCCTGCAGTTAGCTACATCTCTTGTGGCCATTTGAATAAGCTAAGACAAATCGGTTACAAGCAGAACTTCTAGAAACCTTTCTCCAAGGACAGTTGGCATACAGCCTTTGCTCCCCTTCCTCTTTGTCATTCTTTCCATTCTATTAAAGGTCTGTGATATGGGAGCTGGAACTCTGGCTGCCTTATTGTACTATGAGGTAAAGGCTGTACCAGAGGCGTGAAGAAGCTCTGAGTGGAAAACAGTGTGAGACCCTGAGGACTTCAAGGAATAGAACTATGGCAATACTGCACTGTGTCCCCTCCAGAATTGTACATAAGACAGAAATAAGTTGCTACCTTATTTAAAGTGTTACTGTGAGGCTGTTATTTTCAGCTAGACCTAATCCTTGCTGACACACACCCTTTCCTTTATGTGAACTTCACTCTTCATATAGGTCTCTAGGTCATTTCCCCTGACTGGTGAAGGCCAAATGTTGGTTCCTCCAGTCACAAACACAACATGTTGAGAATGCTGTCTTCCTGTCTGCAGCAAGGAACAGGGACAGGTCCAGTGAATCCCAAGGACTTAAAATTCTCCAGCTGCTACAGTTGGTTCCCTAAATAGTTGCCCTGAGCCCCCTGGGGAGCAATGTAACCTAATTTTTATTAGCAGCACTGCTAAAAAAAAAAAAAAAAAAAAAAAAAAATACACCTATCCTTTGTGTAAAGATGTTCATTCTTTCCCCAAAAACCTTACTACTCAGGGGGAAAAATCATTAGATTTTTAAAAATCACATTTATTTTGAAAATTTATGATATATGTCATTCTGATCCACAGTACTCTAGCAAATACATTTAGAAAAATATATAGACTGAACAATGAAAAAAAAGTTTCTGTAAGAAACAATAATCAGAAAGTAAATTGAGTTTGTATGTAAAAGGTAATGTAATAAAGTTTTCTTAGCAAAGAGGAAGGACTTGATAGTGAGCCGGTTGGTGCAAGAGGGTTCTGAGGGATTCATTCTTTGAAGGTACAGTCTTCTTTCTGCACTGTTCAACAATGTGTCAACCTTTGGGGCCATCAAGATCATCTTGCACTCAACATGTACTACTAATAAAAATCAAATCACAGAAAATATTTTTAAGGGAAAACATGAACTATAATACATGAGTGTGTCAAAACAGGTAAAAAGATCTTATGTGTGCAAAGCCCACTGAGGTTTCCCAGAAAGCACAGCTGATCTCTGCATCCCTCTGCTTTGGTAAGGTGTTTTGGATTCATCCTGATGTGGCAAACAGTTCACATTTGTTCCATATGCTATTTTCTGACTAGAAACCAAAAATAAGCTCATGAATATATCTTTACCTAAAATCATAAACTCAAAATATTACTTCTTGTAGCTCATGTCATTGTTACACTGAAGGGGAAAACAAAAACAAAACAAAACAAAACAAAAAAGGAGTCCTTGTTTGAAAAGCAGTAGATGTTTTCAAAGCCAAAATGGCAACAAGTGTTGACTGAACCGTCAGTATGTGGGGTATGTAGCTTAGGGGACAGGTCGGGAAGAGACAGCAACTCAAATTCTCCTTACAGGATTTTGCGCTGAGGACAGCCAGCTGAGTCCTCATAAGGTGTGGTGAACGCCAGGGAGGCTGCCCGCGAACCTCTGCCACACGCAGCCTTTTCTTGCCAGGGCCCTCACACCTCAAGTCTCTCCTGTTTTCTTTCAGCCAGACTTGAGGGACACTGCGTGTGTGTGGCCTGAAAGTTTTAGTGCTTCCGCGAAGTTGCTGTAGGAATTTCCGAAACTTGGTGGCTTTTAAAGAAACAGGTCTGAGGAATGCTTCTGCCGGCCAGAGTCCACCTAAGGGTTTGTTTTGTTAAAGGAGAAAACCAAGACATTTTGGGCAGTAGACGCCTCCGTGGGAGGAAGAATGTGCTAATTCACCTGGGCCTGCTTGCTAGGTCTCGCCATTATCTCCTCTGGCAGAGAGGAGAAAAATTGCAGCACCAGTGTCGCCATGAGGCCCCTGGCTGAGCCACAGCCCTGCCCGCACCCTTTGAGCTTCAGCAGCTGCCTGGCTTCAGAAAACAGAGTAGCTGTGCCGGTTTGGGTGTCAGCATCGTGAATGTTGCAGAACAAGAGGCTATTTTTTCCAGAATCCTCTTTCATTCCTTCCTGTCATCTAGAACTTTTAAGATTTTAATATTTTTGTATTTTAGTTTTTGATCTATGTGGAATCTAAACTGCTGTTTGGGAAGGTCATTATGGAACGGGGACCCAGAACACTAAGTCTAGTTCTGAAAAGAGAGGTCACAGGAACCAAACCGATGCAGGAAAGGATGTGGATACCAACCCACGCTGCTGGGATGGAAAGCATTGCTAGGGCAAATCTGACCAGAACAGGAAGCAAACGGGAAAGACCCTTCCCTCCTCCAGGACCCTTTCTCCCTCTAGCGCTCCCTGTAGGTGGCGTCTGTAGGGTGACACTAGAAAACTAAAAACCGGGTGTCGAGCGCAGCATCACACAGCAGCCCATAGAAGGGTAGCTTTGAAGCTGAGAGAAAATAGCTTGATATTTAGTGCATAAACTTCATCCCAAATTAATTAATTGTATGTATTTGGGTCTATTTTTGAACTTTATTCTGCTTCAGTGATCTATTAATCTATTTCTCCACCAGTATTAAACATTTTTTTAAAAAAATTACTCTACCTTTTGTATATTTTGATATTTGGCCAGACTAGCTTCCTCTTCTTTGTCTTTTTCAAAAATTTCTGGTCTTTTAACACGTTTTCTGTTGTATTATATATTATATATGACTATATTTCTGCATGAAAGAATGAGCTTTCCAGTGATTGAGATGGCATTGAATTTTTATATTAATTCAGAAGAATTGAGAAATTTACATTATTGTTCTTATCCAAATTGTATCTTTTGATTTATTAAAACACTCCTTTGAGTTATCTCAATAGAAGATTGTGACTTTATTCATGCAGGTACTCTGAATCCTTAACATTATTCTTAGTTATCCCTGCCCCATTTCATTGCTAATTATTTTTTCCTGATTATATTTTCTCCTAGTCATTATTAGTATGAAAAACTTGTTTTGCATATTAATTTTGTAGGCATCTAAGAGGTAACTAGGAAATTGAGTTCTCATTGTTTTTTTAAGTTGCTTTTTGATTAATTTTCCTATTTCAACTGGCTATAAATATACTAGTATATCAGTAATCAGTCCAATAAAATTATTCCTTACTTTCTTTTATTTTCATCTTGTTTTCTTTCTGTTCTATAATCCAAGGGTTGGTATTTTGAGAACAATGTTAAATTGTAATGTACTTTATCTACTTTTTGAACATTAGGCATGATACACACTTTCTGTTAGACGTTAATTTCATTAAAGAACTACCAATTCTCATTTTCTTATAGTGATTTGAAACTCAGAAGTTGATTTTTTACTTTTTCAGATAACATTGAGGAATTTATCGACAGGATCACTTTTTCCCTCTTGAATGTAAATGAATTATACTCATAGATGTCCTTAAATTGTTTCATCTTTGTATTTAAAAATTTAATCCACTTGGATATGGTTTATCATTCCTTTGATGTGTGACCGAATTCTATTACACACATTGTATTTATATTCACATATACATTTATATGTATATATACATATTTATAAAACATATAAATATATATAAAAGAGATGAATCTCTACATTTTCCCCTCTGTACATGTACCTTCTTTGTGATGTGTTTCATATTTAAGTGCCAATGCTGTGCTGACTTGTTTTAAGATTTTTGGTAAATACTCTTCTCCTTCTATGCTCTAAAATAATTTCAACACTATTAAACATTTTCCCCCTCTGAATGTTGAATACTATTCATCTGTGAAGCCATTTGCACTTGGCATGTCATAAGACGATAACTGGCAATTTCTCAATTTCTTCCCATTTAATTTGTGTTTTAAGGTAGTCTATCCCTTTAATTGTTAAATGGCCATTTATTTCTTTTCAGAATATAAATGTTTTTCTAAGATTTTAAAATTTATTTCTGAGCATGGAACAAAATGTTCTTATAACATTTCTAATTTTCTTGGCAATAGTGGTTTGGGACAGATTAGAGGTTGGTGGTGTCTGAGGACTGGGCACCCTGAAGGATGAGGAGGAAGGTATGGCTGACCAGGTGGAACTCCACTCCCCTTCCTGTCTCCAAACCTGCATTATGCCCCCGCCCCCAGCATGTTTGTCTTGCTTCAACCAAAGCAGATGTACATTATATTTGGAGTTTTGGTTTTAAGATTCCATTGGAGATTTGGCCATTAGAATAAAAGCCTGGAAAATCACTGATCCAGTATGTGTGATTAAGTATGAGAGTAGTTTCGCCCACTTCCTCTACCAACAAAAGAAAATGGGAATGGAGGGAGCCTTTATTCTTAGAGAAAACAATAATGTAATTTATGATTCAAAATTACATTATAGTAATGTAATTTATAATATAAAAGGATATGACTGCCATTAGTCAAGAAAAGAGAGCAAGCAGAGGACAGTCTCCCACGAAGGCAGGCTTGCTCAAAAGATCCCTCTACACCAGACAGATCTGGACTGCCCTGGAGAGAAAAGGTTAGTTGAGCATCACCATTATTATTCCCAAGGTATTTTCAGGAATATTACATTCTTTCCATTGCTTTAATAAAACAAATAATATTGGAGATAGAGTTTGGTACCTGTCAGTCAGGTAAGCTGAATGGTTTTTGGCACACACGGAAATGCTGTTGCTGTTAGAGATGGAGGGTAAAAACTTGGGGAACCAGGAGATTTACGTTCATATATCAGAAGGAAAGAGATTAGGTACATTTCATGGACATTTTCAGGTACAAAGCTGAATTAGAACTGGAGGGTAGAAGCTACTAGATAGAGTATATGCTAGCATAATTACAGGAAGAATTATGAAATAGCTAGAATTTTCGACCACTGGACGAGTTCAAGTGGATGCTGGGCAAGCAGGTCAGGAATATTGAAGAACTCTATGCATTATGTAGATGGAGTTGAGTGAGGGGATCTAGGAAAGCTCTTCAACCACAATGCTTGGCTCTGTAAGTGCCTGAAGTTGGTCTGAAAGACCGCTAGATGTCACTCTTGTGTATTTGCAGTAGCAATATTGTTTCTACCACAAATAGAACTCAGGAACTTAATGGCAAACTTAAGAAGGTGAAATCTCATTTCAAAAATATGCATCATTATCATGTGAAATTTATTAATTCATATAAAAAAACTAAATGTCACTTGAAGCAAAATTTTCCAAAATGTCTTCTCAAAACTGACTTTCTGAATTTTCTTTTAACATGACTTCTGATATTCTCAGAATTTAATATAGCTTGCCATAAAACTGCTTCTACCCACCCACAGACATCATTGAACCTCTCATCTCTTTTTTATGTCTGTTGTTAGATACAGGAACTATGTTTTGCTCTTGTTTGCATGGCACATAGTGAAGACTCAACACCACTAACCATCACTTACATTTTTATTGTGCTTACCCCTTACAAAGCACTTATTTATTGTTATCTAATACATGTAAATTCAAGTGGTTAGGTATTATTACATATGAAGAAACAGGCTAAAAGAGATTAGAAATTTGCTCATGGTCATAGGCAGGAAAGTGCTTCTCAATTTCTATTGTTCTGAACTATGGAGACTCAGGGAATGCTGTAATCTTTACACCCTCTTGGACGTTCAAGGGTATCTATAGGGTTTGCAGATAGTGATATGATGCCCTCATGCTCAAGAGCACATATTATTCCTGCCATGGCAAAGGAAAGCACTATTTGCACAGCACAGACTGAGAAAGAGCTTTCCTGGGAGTCAGGAAGCTATCCAGGGCCAGTGGCACTGAGGAGGTGATGAAGCAGATGGCCAGGAGGGAAAGGTTCCCAGAAGAAGTGCTTGGGTGTATACAGGCAGGAGTCAAGGAGGATCACTAGGATGAGGACTTCGTTGCTCAGCAAGGCCACAGGTACATCAGCAGGATGAGCACGAGGAACATTTTCTTCAGTTTAGGGTGGTCCTAGGAGTCCTAGGAAATTAAAACATCACGGAGGAAGTTCCATTGACTTTTTCTATGTGATATTGCCTGTCATCAGCAAAGTACAAACCGCCCATCAGGCTTTCTAGGGAAGAGTCCTAGGCAACCCACATGTAGTCAAATCCCTGCTACGTAATAGAACATACTTGTGGCCAGGTGTATAAATCTAGCAACTCAGGTAAATGGGCAGGAGGATCACAAGTTCAAGACCAACCTGGGCAACTTAGCAAAACCCTGTCTCAAAATAAAAAATGAAAAAGGGCTGGTGATGTAGCTCAGTGGTAGAGCATACCTGGTCCAATCCCAGTACCAAAGAAGAAAAAAACAAAACCCATACATGTGTGAGAGCAATGACATGGCTGAAAGAGACCGTGTGGCAGGGGTGTGAGAGGTTAGAGCTAGACCCATGTTGGTAAGGGCCTCAAATGTTCCAGCTGTGCATGAATTTTTCCTGATGATGCTGTCCTCTCTGAGTGTCCATAGAGGTGACTGAAGACTGGAGAGGGGAATTGCCCTCTGAGTCTTCTGAGCAAGTTGGTGACAGAGGCAGGACTTGAATCCAGCAGAGCTAATTCCTGGCCCAAGGAGCACTTTTCCTCTGGATTATGATTAACAACTGGAAAATGCTATGATTATTTCTTCTTAATATAAATTTACACACATTAAATCTGGGCTTTCTTAGATTCTCAGGGAGGAAAATCCCTAACCATATCCAATTCTTAGAACTAAGAAGTTCAAACTTCTTTAAAGTTTGGTTACATATGGGAAGAATGTGTGTCAAAGTGTTAATCCACATCCTCAAAGAAAGAAGCCTAACTAAAGGCTTAAATTTAAAGAGGATTACTTTTCTGGGTCTGCTCACTAAGGCTGCCGGGAGGCTGACATTCAGGGCTCTTTCCCTCTCCAAAACGAAAATATATTTTAATTCTCCGGTTCAAGTGTGATCATTACAAATATATGATATTCATAGGTCTCACATATTTCCGGGTGCATTTTCCTCTAGGAATTCAAAAGCTTTTGTGACTGCTGCGAATGACACACAATCACCTTACTGTATTTTCTTATTCATTTCCAGAAGTTTTGCACCTGATTTAATTTTTGATAAACAATGTCACCTATGAATACTTGTATTTTCTTTCTTTTCAATATTTTTATTCCTTACTTCTATTCCTGATCTAGTGCCATGAGGTAAACTGCAGAATAATATGGACATTGATGGCCGATGTCTTAGGATGCTGTTGGTGTTTTTGCTATTGGATTCAAATTTCTGGGATGTGTATGCTCAGTACTAATATTTGAGAGACAATGTTTGTAGGAAGGAATCAGGTTTATTCAGGGCCAGTCCTGAAGAAGATAGAGGGGGTTTGGTTCTCTTGGGGTTTGTTTGCTTGTTTGTTTTGCTTCGTTTTTGTTTTTGTTCTTTGGCGTGGTCTTTCATTTAAAAAAATTATTGGTGCATTATAATTATACATAATAGTGAGAGTCATTATGCCAGATACATACATGCAATTACAGAGTTTGATCAGTCTCATTCCCCAATAACTTCCCTTTTCTTCTCTTCCTCCCCCTGATTCTCTTGTTCTACTCAACTGATCTCCCTTCTGTCAATATCATTATTATTATTGTTATTGTTGTTTTAGTTAGTGCATTATCATTATGTATGTAAGCAGGACTCCTGAGTTTTCACAGGGACTGAGGAGGCAGTGAGGCTGCAGGCCTGGCAGGTCTTCATTGGGAAGGGCCCTGGAACTTAGCACAGTGGATTTCTACCTCTTGCAGCTAGTCACTTAGGAAAGGTGCTACAAAGGTCATCTGAGTTCTGTGAAGCTAAAGAAAGTTTTCAGGTGAGGCCTCTTCTGAGAGTTTAGAATATCGGGTAAAAGGGAGGGAATGTCAAAGGATTAGGAAGGGAAGGTGAAAGCAATCCTGCTAAGGACAACTCCCAGAAGGGGCTGCTGTTACGATTCACCATCAAGAGCATGCTTGTTATTGTCCTGACCATCTTTCATGTTGAGGATGTTTTTCTTCATTCATGTCCATGACTTTAAAAAAGTCATAAATAGACATTAAATTTTATTTTTTTATTTTTATTTTTGAGATCTAAAAAGCACTTGAATATTTTATCCTCCTCCAAACAATCAAGAGATTCCAAAGAAATGGCAAGTCCTGTATTTACAAAATTGATGAAAGTCACACTGTAATAATCAGTGAACGTAGAGCAACTGTACAGATCTGTGTTTCCAACTTTTTCCACTATGATTCTCCATCAAGGTAAAAAAAAGATTCTTTTGTACAAATCCAAGAATGATGCAGACAGAGGTGGCAGTCCAACTGTCAAAGATGGTGCAATGACTTACTACAGAAGATGGTGACAGGACACAGGGGAGAAGGGCAGAGTCCTCGAGACAAGAACCCTAGTAGTGAAGGTGGCTCAGTTGGTGATTGATCTCCGGGACCAAAACCATGCTCAGAAGTTATCACCGCATGTCACTGCAATCCAGGGTTGGTAAGTGAGTGCACTATGCAGGGTCCAATGTTGTTGTGACCCAAAGAGAGCAGGTTCCTCTGCTTGGCCACCCTTGAGTCCCAGCAGTAGAGGCCAATTGACCTTTTGTCAGTCAGCAACACACAGTCTTCCACGTAGTTAAAGACGTCCTGTGTCCCGTGTACCTGCTGTCCACTCAGGCCTGTGCCTGTGTATCTGACCAGTGTTGGTCCTGTTGATATTTCCAAAAGTTTACAGAGTCTTTTCCACTTGAGAGACTGTATTTAGAATTTTTGGAAAAAATGGCAGAACAGACATCAGCTCCTTCATGTGCTTTTTCAAAAGTTGTGATGCATCGATTTTAAACACGATCTCATAATTTGATGCAGCTGTCCTTGCTACCAGTTACATACATACTGGCACTGGGATTGTAGTTAACAGAGTACATAGCATTGGTGTGTTGAGCTTGAGGATTGCAAGACACAGAACACTGAAAGGTGTTGATATAAAGGCGAAGAGTAGGGTGCTGATTTCCAACAAATAAAGTCTCCTGAAGGATGAAAAGAGATGGAGTGCAAATACTTTTAGCTTTCTGAAAGTGAAGGCTCTTTTTGTAGTTAGCTTGGAATAATTAAATAATTTAAGGGAATGATCCCACGAACCAGATGGCAGGATCTGTTCTGTTGGATGGAAAGCAAGACATGTGACTTCATCCATGTGATCGTAGAGTGTTCGAATGATTGGATGGTTTTCCATGTTGTGCTGTGAAGTCTCATCCATCATGACCTCTATTGGCATGGCACTTTTGGCCAACATTCTTTCTGTGTCCAGTATCTTTATGGAAGCATCAGCAGATCCAGTAGCTATGGACTGCTCATCTCTACTATAGGTAGCTATGCAGCATGGTCCTTTAAAGGATGTGACAAAGCATGTTTCATATTTGGAAGTCTCTGGACATTGTCTGAACATTTGCATTGAATTCTTGGCCAGTTCTAGTGCCAGGGGCAACTGTATCTGATCAAACAATTACATATTGAATCACAGTGTCACTGTTTTCTCTTCCTAGTCTGATGAGATGCAGGAGCTGCTCTGAGGGTGCACAGACAGACTGAGGCTTGATGTCATTTATGATGCCATAAGCAATGCTGATGTAGCCATCGCTGACTAATCATCAGCTTGTAGAGCTGCTGGTGGTCCTTCAAGTCCAGTTTGGTTCTGTCCGTGTTGGAGAAGAGAACAGTTGTTCAGCTGCCGATATGGCTCTCTCAGTTTCCTGCTCCCTCCCAGAAAGATGGAGGCACAAATCCTGCCCAAGGGATCCCTCTCTTGAATTTTATTTTATTTAAAAATTTTTGACATTGAATTTTATAAAATGACGTTTCAATACTTGCTGATGTGATCAGTTTTTCCTTTATAATCTATTCATAAAATGAATTTCAGTAACAAACCTGCTAATGTTCCTCATGTTTAGAATGTTGAATTTCCCACCAGGTGCGGTGGCACATGGCTGTAATCCCAGTGGTTCGAGAAGCTGAGGTGGGAGAATGGCAAGTTGGAGCCCAGCCTAGAGAGATCTTGTCTCACAATAAAAAGGGCTGAAGATATAACTTAGTGGTAAAATGCTTCTGGGTCCCATTCCCAGTACCACATACACACACACAAAAAGTTCTGAAAAGAAAAGAAATGCCACCGAGTGATGTGCATTATTTGTTTTATGTACACTGATTCTAATCTGCTCAAATTTAACAAATGCCTTTTTTCACCTGATCAGCTTTCTTTATTCTTTCATAATCCTCCAATTTGAAAAGACTTCATCCTAATACTAGGTTGCCAGTACTTACTCAACGTTTAGACCAGCATATTAAGACTTTTGTATTTTAGTATCAATGCACTGAATAATATTTATCAGACCTACCTTCCCACCACATCCTTCATAAAATGAGGCTGCCCGAGGGTTGTAACCTTCCTTCTCTCTCTCGCCTCCCATTTCAATGAAGGCATCCAGAACTGTAGCTGGAGTTTCAGAACTGCTTTGTCATCATTATTTACCCTTGCTTGTCTCTTAGGAGTGATGCAGAAGCAAAGGCTGACCAAGACAGGTAAGAAGTTCTGCCACAGAATCCTGTCTAACCCCAGCTTTGCATCAAACTGCCAGAATTGTTTAAAATACCCAATAGAAAGTAACCCTGGCAAATTAGGACACCCTAGATAGATGACCCCTAGTTAGGGGAAACCCTTTTCTGCATGCAACACACAGTTGCTATTGGATGCCTAGGACAGAAGACTGCCCCTATTTGGTCACCTGTCTAGTCTGAGGATTTGTAATAGAAACTCTTCAACTTTCACATTATGATTGTGTCATTGGAGTCAGAACTGCAGTCTGATCCCTGACAGGGAGACCGCCCTGAAGGGGCCCAGACAGGAGGATCCCCTGATGGTGTCCTGCTGTCTGGTCCTCTGGTGGCTGCTGAGGACAGCAGCTACCTGCTAAGATAATAGAAAAAACTGAAAAATTTTCATTCAAAACAATGTATTTTTAAAAAATCCCTTTCCATTCTAATCTTTGAAAATTCAGTATCAATAGTCAATTAAAATTTGTTGTTCTTGACATCATTTGCATGCATTTTATAATTCTTTACTGCCTTTTAGGGGGGAGGTACTGGAGATTGAATTCAGGGACACTCTACCACTGATCTACATCCCCAGCTCTTTTTATTTTTTCTTTTCAGACAGTGTCTCACTAAGGCCCTCGCTGAAGCCCTTACTAAGTTGCTGAGGCCGTCCTCAAATTTATGATCCTCCTGCCTCAGCCTCCTGAGTTGCCTCCCCACAGCTGGCTCTACTCTTTTATGTATCAGGTCTGTTTATTTTCAGTTTATCAGTTTTTATTTCAGAAGGAGAACGTAGAGATGTGTGTTTTCTGTGCTTTCTCATGTAGTAAATGTCATTTTAACCTTCATATCTGTTCAAGGTTGACTGAGTGTAGACTATTAAACTCAAAACTCATTTCCCTCAGAACCCTGCAAGCATCATTCCACTGACATCTGCATTTAGAACTGGAGAGCAGAGTGGCTAATGGCAGACTGATTCTTATTCCTTGTTAAATAATAACTATTAATTATTAACTTTATTAAGTTAATACGTATTAACTGGGCTAGGGTTGTGGCTCAGTAGTAGAACACTGTCATGTGTGAGGCCTTGGGTTCGATCCTCAGCACCGCATATTAATAAATAAATAAATGTCCATTGACAACTTTAAAAAATTTTAAAATAAATATTAACTTTTTCTGTGGCAGAAGAGTCTATAGAACATCAAAAGTTATCCTTGAATCCAGTACAATGTATCTTTTCCCACAATTCTTACCCAGCAATTAGTGAGCTCTTTTGACCAAAGACCTAAAAGCATTTCTGTTCTACACAACTTCGCTCTTCTCTTTTACGAACATGTGTCTTCCATCTGATCTGTTCTCGTTTTGTGAAATTCTGTGATGAATCTCTCATAGAATATAGTCCCCTGGCCAATCTTTCATGCCTGTCATCTTTTCTGAAATAATTTTAATCTACTTGAGGTTTTTTTTCCCCTCTCTGAAGTCTAGATGAACAGTACGAGTTGCTTTTGAATTAAAAACATGTTTTTAGTATTGTCTTTATTTTTCTACTGATTGCTATTGACTTTCACTTGATGAATAGTGTTTTCTTTTTTTCTTATAAAATATTCTTATCTTCCCTTTATATTATCTCCTAAACTCTTTTCATAGACTGCTCCTGAGCCAATAGCCTCTCAATTCCACTGAAAATATTACCAGGGAACTAAAATCAGAAAACATTCTCTCCATCTGTGTGCACTAACTCTTTTTCAACAAAGATCATTTGCTTGGTCATTAGTTTTGCTCTTCTCTTTGAAGTTGATGTCAGTGATTTCCTGATGATCTCAGTTTCTGCATTACTCTGTTGACCCACGGGAGGCCACTGCCATCTAAGGACAAACCAAGGCATGAATTAAATCTTCAAAAGGAGAAATAAAAAAGATTTGAGCTTTTGACACTTGTATCAGTCTTGTTACCCTTTGTCACTCCCCTATCAGCATATAGGGAATGAATGATTTTCTGGTAAGGACCTTGATTGAAGACAAGAAAAAGAGATTAATTATGAAGACATAAGGAGAGAGCAAATTAGGAAACATTTATTAAGTATTTGTTTTACAGCAAATGGATAAGGAGAAAAATAAATACTACCTTGTACTAATCCATATGGTATTTACTCTCAACAAATAATTAGTATGAAGGACACTGTAATAACAAAAGTAAGACCCATTCAAATATGTTCAAATATGATCAAAAAAAGAAATCAAGGTGCAGATGAACAAAGAAAATGAAGACTAGAGATTTTATTTATTTGATTTTTGTTTCCTAAAAATATTTTGAATAATCAGCTTTCCGTGATCTCAATTTGGCTAGTATCCATGACAAAGAGTGAGAACCAGGACAATGTTTGAAAGAGTACGTACATTTGTGGAACTGCTTCTAGAATGAGGTGGGAGAAGTTCCATTAAAAACTCCTGCCCACGGAGCCTTCTCGTGTAATGGGATTTACTTATGTGATCTTTGGTGAAGCTGGATCTCATGTAGTGATCTCATTATCTGGGGTCCTCATGTGGGAGCAGTCAGGGAGCACAGAATTGAGATCCCACCATCACTGACTGAAGTGTTTCTGACTTACCAGGTTCCTCACAGCAGCCTTCACATCCTTGTTCCTCAGGCTATAGATGATGGGGTTCAACATGGGGGTCACCACTCCATAGAACAGGGAGATGAGCTTGTCTGCCAGGTCCTGCTTGTCAGCTCCCAGGGAATCCTTGGACTTGGGCTTCCCATACATAAAGAGGATGGTCCCATAGAAGACGACCACAACTGTGAGGTGGGCAGAGCAGGTGGAGAAGGCCTTTTTCCTCCCCTCAGCAGAGGGGATCCTCAGGATGGTGGCAAGGATGAACACATAGGAGAAAGAAATGAACAGGACTGGGACCCCCAGGAAGATCACATTGGCCACCACCATGCTGATCACATTGATGGAGATGTCAGCACAGGCCAACTTCAGGACAGCCAGGATCTCACAGGTGAAGTGGTTAATGACATTGTCCCCACAGAAAGGCAGGTGCATTGCTAAGGATGTCTGCACTGTGGCAGTGATGCTTCCAGCTGCCCAGGAGCCTGCAGCCATGGGCACATAGACAGCCTTGCTCATGACCACAGGGTACCTAAGGGGGTTGCAGATGGCCACATAGCGATCAAAGGCCATCATGCTCAGGAGCACACACTCTGTGGCTCCCATGGCAAAGGAGAGAAACATCTGCACAGCACATGCGGAGAAGGAGATGGTCTTCCTGGGGGTGAGGAAGCTGTCGAGGATGAGGGGGACTGAGGAGGTCGTGTAGCAGATGTCCAGGAAGGAGAGGTTGCCCAGGAAGAAGTACATGGGCGTGTGCAGGTGGGAGTCAAGGACAGTCACCAAGATGAGGATGCCATTGCCCAGCAGGATCACCAGGTACATCAGCAGGATGAGCACAAAGAATGTTTTCTCCAGTTTGGGGTGGGCTGACAGGCCCAGGAGAATGAACCCCTTCATGGGGGAGGTCTCATTGAATCTGACCATTGTGTCTCCTATGTTATTTGAAGGAACTCAGAAGATCAACTTCATGATTCTCTGATGCTTAAAGTGTCCAAGGAGGCAGTAAGGAAACCCCTCCTTGCCAAGCAATTGAAGAACAGCTCTGACAATTTGCAGGAGCAAGTTTTCTCTGTTGTTCTAAATAAAATGCAGAGAATTTGATCAGTATCTCTTTGATCAAATCTGACCACTCCAGAGATAAGTTTGAAATGTCATGATTAGATTTAATTTTCCTAGCCACATTCAAGAGAGGCATCAAAATTTTGTTCAAGTTATACCATGTGGACAATTCATTTTATTTAACTTTGGTAAGAAATATAATATTTATAATATATATTAAGTATTATATTATAAATATTATATTTCTTACCAAGATCTTATTGCCTAGGACTGGTAGAAAAATCTATTGCTCTTTTTCCTCACTTCCTAAACTTTCCCATCTATAAGTGCTTTTCTAGTTCTTTCTCACAATGTAGAGGGATCTGAACCATTTATTCATTCACTTGGTCACTTGCCAGACTTTTCTGGGACACTTATTAAAAAGAATTGGCACTTGCCAACTCATGGAAATTGTTAAATCCCCTTTCTCCACTGGGTCTCCTTTTTCTGTATTGCTTACTTTGGGATAATTATTATGAGCAATATTCCATCCCTCAGACTAAATGATTGCATGAATTTCTCATTCTTGGACTTTCTTTTTGCACCATTGATGTGTCCTTTCCTCTTTCCTTCAAGATCCCTCCATGTCACTAAGTTCCCAGGTATGAAGCCAGAAATGAGATGGGTGCATAAGAGTGTCTATATTCTTTTTAAAGTGTGCTCTTACCTTTTTAAAATAATTATGTTGATAAATAAAATCACCTCTCTGAGGCCTGGGAATAGCCCAGAAGTCAAAAATATAGCCAATCTAGTTGGAAAGCAGCAACCAAAGGAATCAGCTCCTGAAATGAGTAGAAGTTAAGTTTTCTTGCCTTTGCTCTGTGTTTGGGTAAAATCCACAAAAGATCATTTGCTGCATGTACAAAGTCATTTAAATCACACTCTACTGTTGGGATTAGTCTAGTCCCTGAAGTGATTTAAAGTTTTAAAATTGAAGTGACAAAGTTAAGAAACTTTCTATACATCTGGGATTATGTCCCCAAGATCCAATTATTCTGAAGTCCCTCCAGAAATACTTTCTTCTCTCCTTCCCTTCCTTCCTACCCATTCTTCTGAAATGTTGGAAGGCATAAGAGAGAAAAGGTCCACTTGGCCCTGTTGAAATAAACCCCCAATAAATAAAAACTCTCAACGGAGTCTTGATCAACCTGGGAGAATGTGAAACTGACTTATCCAGGATAAATCCTTGTAACCCAGTATCATTGGCCATTTCCAAATTCAAAATCTCAGGACTAGAAAGAAGCAATTGACCTCAAAACAGTTGAGGTCAAAACCCCTTATCTGGCTTTTATCCAATAGATTCTAAGCTTCTATCATAGTCCAGGCCACTAAAAGGCATTAGAAGGGTCATAAACTAATCTGGTCATGGCTCCTGCCATGAGATTTTCACATGCCTACCTGTGGGCTTGAAAAAGACCAACTGATAACTGAGGTGACAATCTGTGGTTTGAGGTTGTTGCGTGTGTGTGCGTGCGCACAAGAGTATCCTGTATCTGTGCTTTGGTCAGAGCATGGCTGAATTGCCACCAAGATCTGGTAACTTCCACTTCTAAGACCAAAAGCTAAGGTCTGTGACCACTGTCAGAAGCATCTTCAACCTGGACCATGGTTTTCTGATACGTTTTAGTCTCTTACCACATTCTAGTTTCCCCCTTCAGAGTGTGAGTGGGACATTTGTTGAGCTCTCAGTTCACAGATGTCTTCAGTACAAAAGAAGCCTGTTTAGCATCAGGAACAAATAAAAAGACTTGGCCAATTCCTTCTGCCTTTTCCATAAATGGAACACACCTGTCTTGTGTATTGGTTTTGAAAAATATTAGAATCAAATATATGCCACATGAATAGTGGCAAATCATTAATTATGCCTTGTGTTGAATTTTTCCCATGAAATATACTATACATACAGAAGAATGTCAAAAGCATATGTGTACTGTTTAAGGGAAAATTACAAAAATACACATCATGTATTCCTTACTCAAATTAAGAATTCATATTCCAGTACCTTACTCAGCTGCCCTTTTGCTCTTTCTCCTCATTCCAGTTCCTTAGGAGCCCCTCTTCCTCCCTGGCCAAATTATATTCTTTTCTTTCTTCCAGAGGTGATCAATATTCCAATTTTGTAAATATTATTTTATGCTAACTGACTCTTAATGATCCCCATCTCACCCTATGATTTCTATCTCTCATGATCAAATACCACCTGGTACTGCAGGGAAGGACTTTTGTCAACATAAGTAAAGTCCCAAGCCTGTTGACTTTAATATTAGAAGATTAACCAGGTGGGTCTGATCCAATCAGGTGAGAAGCCATATTCAAAGTATGGGGAAGATTCCACATGCCATTTACAAAATTAAAGTTGGAGGGGATCACAAAGACTAAAGAGCTGCTCCAGTGAGCTAAGAATGACCTCTTGGAACAGCCAGTAAGGAAACTAAGACCCCAGCCCACCAACCCCAAGGAACTGTATTCCATCAACAATTCAAATGAGCTGGGAAAGGTTTTATTTTAATTTTTATTTTTATTTTCCCTCAGTACCCAGCCTAGCTCTCCCAGACACCTCACTTACAGAAATGTGAGATAACAATTGGGTGTTGCTTAAAACTGCTAATTTTCAGTAGTTTGTTATGTAGCAATAGAAAACTAATATGCATCATTTTGATTTTTTTCATGGTTTTACCACCTACAAATGCATCACTGAATCATCCCATTTAGAAAAATGGAATAACAATTGTAAACCTAGCTTTTTAAGGAATGGGAAAATTTGCCACTATTTGAGGGAGGACTCATCTGAGGGAATAAGCTCAAGGTTTTAATAGCCCTTCTGGATAGGTCAGGGAGGACTGCAGTATGGCCCCACCTGGCCCCTCTTCTCCCTCTGGTGCCAAGTATCATCAGAGGGAGTGGGTTGTTTTACGTTTTCTGCTTCTAACCTCTTACTTTGGTCCCCTTCATACTTTTAGGAACAGATCAAAGCAGAATCCTGTGTGGGGTGGAATGAGTGCCCTAAGTTAGCTCCAACAAGACTTAGAGAGAGAAGAGGGAATTTTATCAGTGTGTGGTTAAGATAAGGCAAATACAGGAAAGAATGTGGGCATGGATGTCTGAGGCCTTATATCCTCAAGCTCATCAGCAGCAGCAGGATGAGTCTCTGGAAGACAGACCTTCACAGGCCTGTCTCTGAGTCCCAGTGTTTCCTGTGGGCTGGCTGCCTTCTCTGGGAAAGGATGACTGACATGCTGGATCTTCCTTCACTGTCCTGGGGATTCCTTACACATCTATTATAGGTTGGAATTCCTGTTTCTTTTAGCCATTTCTTCCTATTTCTTTGTTTACTCTCTTGTTTTGGTGGAGCACATTCTTCAATAGCTTCTTGAGACAGTAGAATTGTACACACATTTTTTTTAGATCTTTTGTTCTGAACATATTTCTATTCAATCCTCATAAATGACTGATATGTTAGGATTCTCCAGAAAAACAGACCCAAATAGGATACACACACACATACACACACACACATATATACATATAAAATAACTAACGTGAGCAGTTCCTTACTTTATATATACATGTGCGTGCATCTATGTATATACAAAGTAAGGAACTGGCTCATGTTGATTATGGAGGCTGACAAGTCCTTACACGTGTAGTCAATCAGGATGTTAAGAGACCCAAGAGAGTCAGTGGAGAAGTTCCAATCTGAATGCTGGAGGAAAAAAATGCACCAACTCAAGGGCAAAAGAAGTTCCCTTTTGCTCATTCTTTATATTCTATTCAGGCCTTCAACTGATTGGGTGAAGCCCACCCACATTGGGGAGTAGTTCTAGGATTCAAATGTTAATCTCATCCAGAAACACCCTCACAGACATATCCTGTTAAATGTTTCGCTCTTTCAACTCTTCCCTAGCCCACCACCACCCAGTGCTCCACTCCAGGACTTAGGTCTACTGTGAAGCTCAGGAACAAGGGGAAGAGAATGACCCACACCATCGCCTGGACCCCAAGACTCCCAGCCACTCTTGGTGGGGCACTCACCACTAATGGGGTGTCTGGGCACTAGTGGGGAATTCACTCCAGACAGCTGTGCCTCATGTAAACTCTTAACATCTTATTGTTTGTGTGACTCTAAGCTGTCTCCAAACTTCTGGAATGAGGAGATAGTACATGGAAGAAAGAGATTTGGGTATGAAATCAGTGAGGCTAGGTAAAAATTCTGTAGCTCTTACTTTGAATTGTACGTATGATGTATTTGATGTATGAATGATGAATTTGATCTAAATATAAATTTAGTCATGGTTCACTTAACAAAAGGGATACATTCCAGGAAATGCATTGATAGGCAAACATCACAGAGTATATTTTCACAAACAGATGGCATAGCCCACTACATACGTAGCCTATTGCTCTGCCAGAATTGCTCTGGCAAGTAATTTTCCTCCACAAGTAGTTTATGTAGACTTTCCAAAATTCTTCAGCTGCCTGCTTATCAGTCTTGACTACTGACTGGGTGCTCTCACAGTATGTAATGAATCATGATTCTAGAATTGTTTAGACCACCCAGAGCTAGCAGTGAATTCAATCGCAATTGGGTCCAGTCTTTTCTTTCAGCATTGAAAGTTTTTTTGTTTTTTTCTTTGGCCATGATTGTCATGGTGCTGAGAGAGATATACTTTTGTGTCTGGTTTTCAATTCAGGTCATTAGCAGCTTCCCCTTTTATGATCTAGACCCTTCATACCTTATTGTTAATCTCATTGCCTTCCATGAAATAGAAACTTTAACAGCTTCCGTCACTTTGTTTTATTCTTCAAGATCATAGTTTTGGTGGAATGAGATGTGCCTGACTGGTGAGCAAGAACCATCACTGATTTTTCACCCTCATAGTCCTTAATCACTTTTCATTTTATTTACAGGCCAATCATTTGACATGGCCTCCTACTGGAAATATTGGCCATGATTTTTGTAAGATTGGGGCCATGATGAATAAACAACATGAGATCAAATCAAACACAAGAGAAAATGATGCAATTAAGAGACACAGGAAACACAAAATGTATGACCTGCTGCCATTATAATATGACACGCTATTTTATAGTAAATGTTGATAAGCAGAGTATGTTCTAAAATAACAATAGAGAGTATAGTATAGTAAGTACATAAGTATAGAAAGTATAATATAGTAAGTACATGAACATGGTCATTTTCAAGAAGTAGGTAGTATACATAATGGTATGTGCTATAGTTTTATATGACTGGCAGTGCAATAGTTCATACCAGCATCACCATAGACATGTGAGTAGTGCATTGCACTGTTATGTTACAACTGCTATGATGTCACTAGGCAATAGGAATTTTTCAGCTCCATTATAATCCTATGGGACTAATCATGTGTGATACATTGTTGAATGAAACATTATATGACACATGGATATATGTTTAGATATTTATTTAGATATTTATATAACTATACATATGCATATATATATGTATATATATATAAAGTTTTTTTCTCCACTACTCTTTTCACTGAGAAGTCCTAGAAACCATGCCAAATTCAATAGCACCCCTAGCACCCAGATTATGGCTTCTAAATATGGTTCCCCACTAAAGGAAGCAAGAGTTCTTAGAGAAAATGACTTATTCCCAGGTCTTATTCCAGGCAGAGGAAGTATGACATACCAACGATCAGGCAAGTCATCAAAGACATCACAGTCATGCACAAGGTCTCAGGAACCATGAGACCATGACTGCATTTACATGGAAAACTCCCAAGTCTCCAGATCTAATACTGATTTATGAAAAACACAGACACAGACACAGACACTACAGAACTGCAGTCAGCAAAATGCAGACCTTGGGAAACTAATTCTTCCCCAAAAATTTAATTTAAAAGAGATGTTAGTGGTGGAAGAAACAGAGAAAGGGAAAGAACATAAGAAGAGGTAAAGAGACTAATCAGAATGTGTGATTTTACTTGGATCCTGATTTAATTAAATAAATTGAACTAAAACATTTATAAGACATTTTTGGACATACAAATGCCAGATAATTGATGATATCAAGGAACCATCATCAGGTTTTAGATGATATAATGGTAATTTATTTATATTTTTATAAGAATGCCAGTTGTTTTTAGGACTGGGGTTGTGGCTCAGTGGTGGAATGCTTGCCTAGCACTTGTGAGGCACTGGGTCTGATCCTCAGCACCACATAAAATAAATAGATAAAATAAAGGTATTGTGTCCATTTACAACTAAAAAGAAAATTTTAAAAGGAATACCAGTTATTTTTAGAGATAAATTCTGAAATATTTAAATATGGAATGTACAATTACCTGGGATTTGCTTCAAAATAATCCAGGAAAGGGAAAAGTAATCCACAGGGGTATGGATACAATGAATACCTAAGGATTATTCTCTCTACTTTTCTATAGGATTAAATCTTACCATTAAATAAAAGAAAATAAGATTTTCTCAAAACTTAGCTCATCTTACTGAAGCCTCTATTTCTGTTTTCATGTGGATATGGATCTTTTCATGCATTTGCTTTAGCATCTCTCTCTGCAGACTAGCTTTCTTTTCCTCATTAGGCACATGGCCACATTAATCCTTTATGTGATATCTCTGTTCAAGAGCCCTATGCCAGCTAAAAGATGTCTCTATATTCAAATTTCAAATTCTTTGGATTATTCCAGTTTGGATCAAATTTTGTTGTTATTATTGTTATTGTTATTACTACTACTATTATTATTATTTTGGTACTAGGGATTGAAACAAGGGTCACTCTACCACTGAGCTAAGTCACAGTCCCTTTAATTTTAATTTTTTAAAATTTTCTATTTTTATTTTGAGATAGAATCTCATTAGGTTGCCCACACTGGCCTCAAACTTGCAATCCTCCTGCCTCTTCCTCCTGAGTGGCTGGGATTACAGCCATGCATCTGTGGCCAGGGGAATGAGCAGGACTGTCTTTCAGCTGATGCTATGGGAGAAGACATCCTGCCTCAGGAAGAGCTGTCTAGCTAGTGTACCGCAGGCTGCAGATGTGCCAAGCTTGGAATCTCCCTGGGGTCACCAAGTGAGTGTGACCTAAACCCCCAGGAGAATTTCCTTCAGTCAAGAGTAGACTCATCCACATATCTTAGAAAACCATATACATTCCATTATTTTTCATGTGTTTCAAGGCAAGAAAAAGATTGGAATGCATGGAACTAAGGAAGAGGGCAGGGTGTATCTGGAAAGCAGATTTCAGAGAAATTATCTATAATATAAAACAAATTTCAAGATTATAACCATGGTAAATCAGCAAGCTGGAAACTAACCAAGGTGTGTTCCAAAGCTTCTGATGCTAACACAGCACTATGCTGCTTCTTCCAACTATTCTGCACAGTTTTTGTTAACTATTACCAGTGTCCATAGATTCTGAAAAGAGAACAGAATATGCTGGTTGAGTGTTGAAGTTTTCCTGGTGCCACAGTACAGGTTCCCAAGGAAGCAGATCTGAGGCAAATCAGGGTCTAGAGGGGTTAACACATGTGGAAGGGAAGGCAACATGCCCTGGGATGAGTCAGCTCAACTAATTCCTTAGCTAATTTCCAAAGATGACTGACAGTTGAAGAGTGTCCAAAGGAAGTGCATCCAGCAGCAGGAGGAACATGTCCTTCAATCCTTTAGAAGGCTCTGGGTAGAGAACAAGGCAGTTTTCTAGGTCAAAATTTGTAAAATGAAGTATGTTCAGAAGAAATTTGATTCTGCAAGGATGTTTCATTTTAAAGTCAATTCTTGGTTTACAAAGTTGAAGTTTTTCCAGAGTAGATGCCATTCTCTCTGCAGTGGACTATGAAGGCTGTGAATGGGCTCTGTGTTCAAAGGGAAAGGCAAATTCATGTGAGGGTGAGAGAGGTCACACTGGGTTTGACATAGCTAAGGAGGAGCATGCCCCTGAGCTCCCGCAGCCCAGAGACAATTTCAGGGGTCACATAGGCAGTGACTCAGTGTCCCTGTTCTGTCCATATGGGTAGGAGAGCTCTGTGGGGCTGAAAAGAGTGTCTGCCCACCTCTTACACCCAAGCATGGGGCACCCAGGCAAGGCAGGCATAGAATAGATGCTTAAAATTTTTTGGTTCTCAGGGAAAACCTCTTTCCCTCATACTCTCTTAGCCCTTTTGTGTATCTCTGCTGGATGAGATCCTCTCACACTTTCCTCTGGACCTCTTCTCAGCTGCGTGGTTCAGACTGTCAGTTTTCCCATCTCTCTGTGAGCCACCTTGCTCCAGGCCAAGGTTCCATCATCAGCTCACCATCTGCATGTCAGCTTCCCTCAGATCGTGGGGGTTCCCCACTCTGTTCTTTCCCCAGTGGTCCATCCCTCAACTCTCCAGACTACAGAGTCAGACTATGAACATAAATGAGACTTCCTGATGGCAGGAAAACCAAGCTTGACTCTGAATGCCAGCGGTGACTCTCCCAGGCTGGGTTTCCCCACATTGGTATTACAGGATTGAACTTACTTGCTTTCAAAGGAAATGCCCTACATGGATTCTACCTGATCCCGACTCCTCAGGGAAAGGAAAAAGACCAACTTCATTCTCATCACCAAACTCAGCCCCTTCTCCAAGAAAAAATAAAATGTGAAGATGTGTAATCATATCTTATATGAAGACAATTCTTTTTACTATGTTGTGAGTGTAGAATATGAAACAAGGTCAAAACAAGGTCATAAATGTTTGCCTCAGACTGTCTTCAGTACCTCTTTTCAAGAGTAGGATACTGGTTTTACTTTCTGCAACACAAAGATACTCTTAGTCACCCCATGCTGATCATGTTGATGGAGATGTCAGCACGGGCCAATTTAGGGACTACAAGCTTAGGAACAGAGAAGCAATCTACTACATAAGTGGATTCAGACTTGCGCAGTAGAGAAATTAAAAAAAAAAAAATCACTAGTCGTCCATCAGCACCCCTTTCCATCCCTAAAGGCACACTCCCACCAGATTTTAGGTTTCATCATTTTCATCATGTCCAGCAAGAGCTAAAGTTCTTCAGTACGTATACACTTGGATTTTCTGATAATCGTTCTTCATATGTGTCTTCTCTGGGGAACACATTCTTCTGAGGTTCACAGAAGAAGCAGCCAAGAGGCACAGAACTGTGGGAACATCTGTCCTCTAAACATCACTGGGTGAAATGCTTCTGAAATATTACCAGGTTTCTCACAGCAGCCTTCACATCCTTGTTCCTCAGGCTGTAGATGATGGGGTTCAGCATGGGGGTCACCACTCCATAGAACAGGGAGATGAGCTTGTCTGCCAGGTCCTGCTTGTCAGCTCCCAGGGAATCCTTGGACTTGGGCTTCCCATACATGAAGAGGATGGTCCCATAGAAGACGACCACAACTGTGAGGTGGGCAGAGCAGGTGGAGAAGGCCTTTTTCCTCCCCTCAGCAGAGGGGATCCTCAGGATGGTGGCAAGGATGAACACATAGGAGAAAGAGATGAACAGGACTGGGACCCCCAGGAAGATCACATTAGTCACCCCCATGCTGATCACATTGATGGAGATGTCAGCACAGGCCAACTTCAGGACAGCCAGGATCTCACAGGTGAAGTGGTTGATGACATTGTCCCCACAGAAAGGCAACCTCATTGCAAGGGATGTTTGAACCATGGAGGCAGCACTCCCCGCTGCCCAGGAACCTGCAGCCATGGGCACATAGACAGCCTTGCTCATGACCACAGGGTACCTAAGGGGGTTGCAGATGGCCACATAGCGATCAAAGGCCATCATGCTCAGGAGCACACACTCTGTGGCTCCCATGGCAAAGGAGAGAAACATCTGCACAGCACATGCGGAGAAGGAGATGGTCTTCCTGGGGGTGAGGAAGCTGTCGAGAATGAGGGGGACTGAGGAGGTCGTGTAGCAGATGTCCAGGAAGGAGAGGTTGCCCAGGAAGAAGTACATGGGCGTGTGCAGGTGGGAGTCAAGGACAGTCACCAAGATGAGGATGCCATTGCCCAGCAGGATCACCAGGTACATCAGCAGGATGAGCACAAAGAATGTTTTCTCCAGTTTGGGGTGGGCTGACAGGCCCAGGAGAACAAACTCTGACACAGACCCTGTCTGGTTGGCACTTTCCATGGTGTGTCTTCTCTGTCAACATACCTAGAGGTCCAAACTCAATATTCTTTGCCTTGCAAAGGGCCAGGGCATCTGTTCTCGAATTCCAGTCTGGCTAAGTGAAAAAAAAAAAAAAAAAAAAAAAACCAGTTCTGAAAGCCCACAGTATTTACATCTTTCCAAGAAAAAAGATCAACAAAATCAGAAATAGTTTTGGGGCCATAAGACACCAATTTTTAAAAGTTTACAATGATGATTCTGATAATTTAATGCATTTGATTAGTATGGCAATTCATCTCTTTGATCAAATGACTTCAAATTTATTCCATTTTCCCCATATTCTTCCAGATACCACTGACATTAGCTGTGAATCCTCACTTTAGATTTAGGTCTTCTCTCCATATTATTATTACAGAAAATGCTCCTGTTTTTCCCAAGACCTTCTTTCTCATGGGCAAACATCAACCTCAGTATTTTCCATCTATGCATCCATCCATTATTTATTTCATCGTTTCTCAATATCCATCCACCAAAATACTTCTTGATCAGTCAGTGTATCTGGATATGGCAATTTCTATGAAGATCAGAGGTAACCCATGACCTGGGATTAAATGGGCTCAGAACCTGAAAGAGAGGGAAATCATAAGGATTCAGTAGAGATCAGAGTATCCTAAAGGGCAACCTGGGTATTGGTGGGAACAGAGGTCACAGAAAGCTCTCTTGGTGATGTAGAATCCAAATAGGTCTTAACGGAAAAGGGAAGATTAGACGTAGACACAAAGCAAAGGGGAGAGGTTTCCAAGGTGATTTTGTGTACTGGAAATTCTTATATATTCCTAATAATGTGAATCTGTTATTTCATGAAGATATAGAGAGATAACCTCAGAAACCCACAGTGGTTCACAGTCCCAGAAATCTAGTTCTCTTGGGCAAATGAAACAGTACTTAAAACAATTTTTTGTTGTTGTTCTATTAAGTTTCTTTCCCTCTGGGTGAGTATCCACACAGGAATCAATGGACATACTGTCCTTGAGTCTTTTGGTTCAGCAGCTAAGTATATCACCCAGACTGAGACTCTGATGCTGGTTATGCTCCCCAAATAATCTGGTCCAACCTTCTCTCCCTTTCTAGATCCTTTTCTGCACAACATCGTTGTACGACTTTTCAGTTTCAGTTTGATCTCTTGTGGTGATGGAGAGTTTACTACATTTCCAAACTGCCTGCTCCATACTTGCAGAGCTCTGGAATATCAGAAAATTCTTCATATTGAAGTTAGCCAACGACTTTCTGAGTTTCTTTCATAATTTTGATGGTGGTTCAGCTTCCTTCTGGAATTGCCTGAGTTTGTAGAAAGCCATTAGGAGAGGCTCTGAAACCATAGGACCATCTCCCTTCTGGGGGAGTCTCTGAAGTCAGGTGAGTTCATGAACCGAAACTGCAAAGTTTCTTAGACTTCTTGCCTTCTAGATTTTTCTGGCCCAAGAAGGGTTCTGCATGGCCTTCAATCCTTGTAATACTACTGAAATTGCTTCATTTATTCCTTTCTCAAGCCCCAATCCGTTTGGAAAATCAAATCAGAAGTGCTAATAAAAGGTTGAGCATTGCTTTGATAAGAACCCTTACCTTAATCAGGAACTTACTGAGAAAGTGTCCCTATGCCTGGGAAGAGTACCTGGGTGAGAAATAGAAACTGAAATGATACCTTTGATTTGAAGAAAAGAGTGAAAGTTAGATCTGCCCACTTGATCTTGGTTCTGTTTTAGACAAAATCTCCAAACAAACAACCAGCACATGTAGAAGGTAATTTGGAATCAGGGCTGTGATTGGGACCACTGTGCTCCCTGAAGTGATTAAAAGTTTGGAAACAGAATCATACAGTCAGGAAACTTTTCATTCTTCTGGGACATTGTCCCTAAGATCCAATTATGCTGAAGCGCTCCAGGAAGATTTCTTTTTCTTCTTTCTTTGTTTCTGTTGGAACTTGCCATACTTAGGTCACTGAAGGACATCAGAGTAAGCATTTCCATGACCTGCTTGAAGTACTACAAACTTCCAAAAGGCAACTCTTGAAAAAAAAAAAAAAAAAAACTAAAGAGCTACTCTCTAGGAAAGAGACCCCAACTGGAAAGAAGTTAGATTTTGGTGCAGTGGTCAAGTGTCACACAGAGGAGGCAGCATAACAAAACACATGAAATCACAGCAGCAGTGTGTTACTTATAGATTCCAGAGGGAAGAGGGCAGCAAGCCTCACTGGGTCAGCAGAAAAAGAAAGAGCCTCCTAGACATGCATGTTCTACCATGGGTAGGGAGCAAGAGAGAGAGAGGGAGGGACCTGTGAGCCAAAGCCTTTATTGGGTCCTGATCAATCCCAAGCACATTTCATACAGAGTTCTAATTGATAGATATAGAGCAAACAGACACGAGTTCTATGAAGTCAAGCTGTGACTGACAGGTGATCACTGTGGCATATCTGGATAGTCCCTGTAGGGTGTGAGGATCAGTGGCATGAGTTCACAGTTTATGTATGTCCTATAGGGAGGCCATCATGAGAAGGCGGTTGTATAGGGCAGATACCTGAATTGACCCCATATTAAGGAATTGGAAGGAGGCAGAGAACTGGAACTTTGTTAAGAGGGACTAAGCCCTGCTTCTGGCATAAGAAAATCACATTTGTATTCAAAATGCATGCCAAGGAAGCATGAAAGCATAAAAAATTTACTAGAATTTTTTTCAGTACAGGGGATAAAACCCAGGGGTTCTTTACCACTGAGCTATATCCCCTGCACCCTCCACCCCACCTTTTAATTTTATTTTGAGATGGGGTCCCACTATTTGCCAAGACTGGCCTCAAACTTGTGATCTTCTTGCCTCAACCTCCCAAGTCACTAGGTTTACAGTGTGTGCACCACACCTGGCTGGAATCCCTTTTAATTACTGACTCGCACGTCCTGGTATGAACACAGCAGCAGTTTGTCCATTCTCTTTGATGATGGCTATCTCAACATTTCTAGTTTTGACTATTGTGAGTGAAGCTCTTATAAACATTCTCATATTTGTATTTTTGTGGACATATATTTCAATTTCTCTTGGCTAAATACCTGAGAATGGAATTGCTGGGTCCTACCATAGGACCCATATGCTTCCTTTTAAAAGAAACAAACAGTTCTTTTGCCAATGTGTTATACTAGTTTATACTGTTACCAATGATGTATGAGAGTTCTAGTTGTATCACATACTTGCCAATATTTGGTATTTTCTATCTTTTAAATTTTAACCACCTTGGTTGATATGTAGTGGTAGCTCTTTTGTTTAATTTGCATTTCTTGACACTAATGATATTTATCAAGCACTTTTCCATGTCCCTATTGGCCATTTATATATCTTTGTGAATTATCTACTGAAATATTTTATGTATAATGATTTTGTTGTTGGTTTTTAAAATATTTTTATAGGAGCTCTTTAAGTATTTTTCATTCAAGACCTTTGTTGGATATATGTATTATAAATATTTTTCCTGTCCATGGTTTCATATTCATTTTCTTAATTGTGTCTTCTGCTGAACAGATGTTTTAAATTTTTATCAACTCTTATCAATTGTCTTTTTTTTGGTTATTATTTTTCATATCCTAAGAAAATTCTGCCTATCTCCCAGTTACAAATATTTTCCTTATGTTTTATTTTAAAAGCTTTATAATTTTAGAATTTATTTAGATCCATCATCCACAGTGAATTAATTTTAATGTATGGTTTGGGTTAGAAATTGAAGTTCATTTTTTCCTATATGGATATTCAGTTGTCTCTGAAACATTTGTTGAAAAGAAGGTGAAGGATTTGTGTGATTTCTTTATTAATTGCTTCATATAATTCACCAGAAAAACCATATAGGCCTGAAGCTTTCTTTATGATTTTGGGTTTAATAATAAATTTGATTTCTTTAGTAGATAAATGGCTATTCATATTTCTTATTTCATCTTTTGATAGTTTTAGTAAATTGTATTTTTAGGGAATTTTGGCATTTTTATCTAATTATATAATTTATTGTCTTAAACTAATAATTCTTTTATTATTATTTTAATATTCATAAAACCTATAGTGGCTTCTTTTCATTCCCGATTTCGATAACTATGTTCTCTCTCTTCAGTTATTTTTACTAGGAACTTACCAACTTTGTTGCCTTTTTATAACACACATTTGGATTTGATAATATTTTCTATTGTCCCTTTTCTATTTCATTATTTTTGTTGTTATTGTCATTTCCTTTTCCTACATTAGCTTTACTTTGTTTTTCTAACTTCTTGGTTTTGTGTTTTTTGGTTTTTTTTGGTACTGGGGATTGAACCAGGGGTGCTCTTCCACTGAGCCACATCCCCAGCTCTATTTTGTGTTTTATTTAGAGAGAGGTTCTCACTGAGTTATTTAGTGCCTCGCTTTTGCTGAGGCTGGCTTTGAACTGTTGATCCTCCTGCCTCAGCCTCCCAAGCCACTGGGATTACAGGCATGAGCCACCACACCTGGCTGTTTTTCTTTCTTTTTTTTTTTAATTTATTTTTATTGTAAACAAATGGGATACATGTTGTTTCTGTTTGTACATGGAGTAACAGCATACCATTTGCATATTCATACGTTTACATAGAGTAATGATGTTTGATTCATTCCGTTATTTTTTTCCTTCCCCCCACCCCTCCCACCTCTCTTTCCCCTCTATACAGTCCCTCCTTCCTCCATTCTTGCCCCCCTCTCACTCCCCATTATGTGTCATCATCCGCTTATCAGTGAGATCATTTGTCTTTTGGATTTTTGAGATTGGCTTATCTCACTTAACACGATATTCTCCAATTTCATCCATTTGCCTGCACATGCCATAATTTTATTATTCTTTATAGCTGAGTAATATTCCATTGTATATATATACCACAGTTTCTTTATCCATTCATCAATTGAAGGGCATCTAGGTTGGTTCCATAGTCTGGCTATGTGAATTGAGCAGCTATGAACATTGATGTGGCTGTATCTCTGTAGTATGCTGATTTTAAGTCCTTTAGGTATAGGCTGAGGAGTGGGATAGCTGGGTCAAATGGTAGGTCCATTCCAAGTTTTGAAGGAATCTCCACACTGTTTTCCAGAGTGGCTGCACTAATTTACAGTCCCACCAGCAATGTATGAGTGTACCTTTTTCCCCACATCCTCTCCAACACCTATTGTTGCTTGTATTCTTGATAATCACCATTCTAATTGAGGTGAGATGGAATCTTAGTGTAGTTTTGATTTGCATTTCTCTTATTACTAAAGATGGTGAACATTTTTTCATATGTTTGTTGATTGCTTGTAGATCTACTGTGAAGTGTCTGTTCATATCCTTAGCCCATTTGTTGATTGGGTTATTTGTATTCCTGGTGTAGAGTTTTTTGAGTTCTTTATATATTCTGGAAATTAGTGATTCTATATATGTCTATTAAGTCTAGGTTATTGATTGTGTTATTGAGTTCTATGGTTTCTTTGGTTGGATTTTGTTTGGAAGATCTATCTAGTGGTGACAGCGGTGTGTTAAAGTTGCCCAGAATTATTGTGTTGTGGTCTATGTGATTCTTGAAATTGAGAAGGATTTGTTTGATGTATAGGGATGCACCATTGTTTGGGGCATAAATATTTACTACTGTTATGTCTTCCTGATTTATGGTTCCCCTAAGCAGTATGAAATGTCCTTCTTTAGCCCTTCTGACTAACTTTGGCTTGAAGTGCACTTTATCTGATATAAGGATGGAAACCCCCGCTTTTTTACTGAGTCCATGTGCGTGGTAGGTTTTTTCCCATCCTTTCACCTTTAGTCTGTGGATGTCTTTTTCTATGAGATGAATCTCTTGCAGGCAGCATATTGTTGGGTCTTTCTTTTTAATCCATTCTGCCAGTCTATGTCTTTTGATTGATGAGTTTAGGCCATTAATGTTCAGGGTTATTATTGAGATATGATTTGTATTCCCAGTCATTTGGCTTATTTTTGGTTTTTAAGTTGGCTTGGTTTCTCCTTTGAGTGCTTTTTCTCTAAGGTAGTTCCTCCCTTTGCTGACCTCCATTGTTGTTTTTCATTTCCTCCTCATGGAATATTTTGTTGAGAACATTCTGTAGTGCAGGCTTTCTATTTGTGAATTCTTTTAACTTTTGTTTATCATGGAAGGATTTTATTTCATCTTCAAATCTGAAGGTTAGTTTTGCTGGGTATAGGATTCTTGGTTGGCAACCATGTTCTTTTAGAGCTTGAAATATGTTGGTCCAGGCCCTTCTAGCTTTTAGAGTCTGGGTTGAGAAGTCTGCTGCTATCCGTATTGGTCTCCCCCTATATGTAATCTGATGCTTTTCTCTCACAGCCTTCAAAATCCTGTCTTTATTTTGAATGTTAGGCATTTTCATTATAATGTGCCTTGGTGTGAATCTGTTGTGATTTTGTGCATTTGGTGTTCTGTAAGCCTCTTGTATTTGAATTTCCATTTCATTCTTCAGGTTTGGGAAATTTTGTTATTTCATTGAATAGGTTGTTCATTCCTTTGGTTTGTATCTCTGTGCCTTCCTCAATCCCAATAATTCTTAAATTTGGTCTTTTCATGATGTCCCATAGTTCTTGGAGATTCTGTTCATGATTTCTTACCATCTTCTCTGTTTGGGCAACTTTATTTTCAAGATTAAATATTTTGTCTTCATTGTCTGAGGTTCTGTCTTCCAAGTGGTCCAGTCTGTTGGTGACGCTTTACATTGAGTTTTTTATTTGGTTTATTGTCTCCTTCATTTCAAGGATTTCTGTTTTTTTTTTTTTTTTTTTTTTTTTGAGAATCTCTATCTCTTTGTTGAAGTGATTTTTTGCTTCCTGCAGGTGCTCTTTCAGCTTATTGGTATTATCATTCATTGCCTGCATTTGCTCTCTTATCTCATCCTTTGCTTCGTGAATCATCTTAATCATGTATAATCTGAAGTCCTTTTCTGACATTTCTTCTAACATACTGTCATTGGATTCTATCTATTACTATAGAATCTAGATTTGTTTGGATCATTTTCTTCCCTTGGTTTTTCATGTTGTTCATGTGTCTTCCCCTCTAGCAGTGCAGATCTGGGGTATTACAGATTTCCCCCTACAGGCTTAGAGTGGCCCTATAGGTTTCCAAAACCCTTTCTTTAAGGGGAGATCAATATTAGCAAATTAGGATTGCATAGTGTCTGCCCAAATCAGACACTATGCAATCCTAGACCAAATAGCCCCTATGGGGACAATAACAAAATTGTCATAATAAACAAAATGAGTTCAAATATTATCTTCGGTAAAACAAACAGGTTTGCAATAAGGTCTACAGTTTCTAATGGAGGACAAAGAGGATGCAGAGGGATGTAGAATGTGGCTGTTAATGGGATAAGAAAAGAATATACAGGCGGGTTTCAAGATGGCGGCCTAGAGGGTGGCTGCATTTCATGTTGCTCCAGGACTCAGGATTCAAAAGAGGAGATATTGAGATGCTTGGGACCAACTCAAAGCAGCCGGGTGACTCTCACCCCCTGGGGAGGCATCCCGGATGGGACAGTGGTCCCGGAACGCAGGAAACTTTGTGAAGTAGAACTGCCGGCGAGATGCCCCTCCCCCCGCTGGAGCAGTGAACTCGGACAGCTGGGAGCATCGTAAAGGAGGCCGCTCGGCACAGCGCTGGGACTCGGAGCAACCACTGGGGCTCCGGCGGCTGCCCAGGGGAAGAGTGGCGAGGAGAGCTGTGTGGACTCAGGACACCGGGGCCTGCCCTGAGGAGGAGGAGGAGGAGCGTGGCCACTTGGATTCGGAGTGACTGCACCGGAGCTACAGGCGGTTGTCAGAGGAGAAGCTGCGCGGCGAGCTGTTTGGACTCAGAATGACGCTTCTGAACACCAGGGCCTGCCCTGAGGACGAGGAGGAGGAAGAGGAGCGCGGCCGCTTGGATTCGGGGTGACTACACCAGAGCTACAGGCGGTTGCCAGAGAAGGGGCTGCGTGGCGAGCTGTTTGGACTCAGACCACTTCTGAACCCCGGGGCCTGCCCGGAGGAGTAGGAGGAGGAGGAGGAGGAGCGCGGCGGGTCCTTTGGACTCGCAGTGACTGCATTAGCGCTCCAGGCGGCTGCTCAGAGGAGAAGGCGAGTGGTGAGTTGTTTGGACTTAAAGTGACAGCTCCTGAACACAGGGGGGCTGCCTGGAGGAGAAGCGTGGTGGGACGTTTGGTCTTGAGTGGCCGCACCAGAGCTCCGGGCGGTTGCCCAGAGGACCCGTGCTGCGGGTCACGTGGACTCAGAGCCACTCAGAGCGACCGCTCCTGAACACCCCGGGGGTTATCTGGAGAAGGAAGAGGAACGGGGAGGGTCACTTCGACTCGGAGTGATTGATTGCCCAGGGCTACGGGTGGTTGGTGGAGGTGGAGACACGCAGTGAGTTTCTTGGACTCCTAGTGACCGCACCGGAATACTGGGCGGCTGTCTGGAGGAAGAGGCGTGTGGCGGGTCTCTGGGATTCAGAGCGATTGTACAGGGCCCCAGGTGGCTGCTCAGAGGAGGGGCCGCATAGCCAGGCGATTAGGTGCAGAGCAGGGTCCCAGGACCTAGGAGGCTTCTTGGTGGAAGAGCCGCACAGAGACAGGCTTAGGGTGGAGCGAAGGTTCCAGGCCTGCGGGCAGATTCTCTGAGGAAGGGCAGCCTAAGGAGAGTCATCTGCAAAGGGTGAGGCTTCCAGGCCCAGGAGGTAGGGCCGGGCCCCTGGGAACTTTGCAGAGGAAGGCAGCCCAGCCCAGGTGGTAGCTGTAAATTGAGGGGAATCTCTAGGAGGGAACTGACCAGCGAGACCTCCCACCAGGTGAGTCTTCCCTGCTGGGTGAGGTTTCCCCACAAGGACGGTAAAACCAGAGACTCAGGCCCAAACAGGCCTTGCCTCAGCCCACAGCCTAGGTCCCCTTTGGATGACCATTGGTCAACAAGTGGAGGCACCTCTGCCCACTAGCAGGGATTATACCCCACCTGAAGGCCACCACTCCTAGAGAGGCAGCTTCCTTGTGGAGCACCGCATTATCAACTTCCTCCAAGACTTCAGCCTACTGAAGGCTAAGGGGGGATATATATAAAAATCTTCAGGGACATTGTAAGTCAATAGAGGAAATCTGCAATATCTCAGCGGTCCTCTGATACCTGAACAATATGAGAAAACAAGGAAAGAAAATGCTGCAAACAAATCTAGATGTTACATCAATAAAACCCAGTGACAGCATGGCAGAAGAAATGACAGAAAAGGAGTTCAGAATGTGCATAATTAAAATGATCAGAGAAGCAAACGATGAGATGAAAGAGCAAATGCACGCACTGAATGATGAGATGAAAGAGCAAATGCAAGCATTGATTGATCGCACCAATCGACAGTTAAAAGAGCAAATACAGGAAGCAAAAGATCATTTCAATAAAGAGTTAGAGATATTGAAAAAAAACCAAACAGAAATCCTTGACATGAAGGAAACAATAAACCAAATTAAGAACTCCATAGAAAGTATATCCAATAGGATAGAACACCTGGAAGACAGAACCTCAGACATTGAAGACAAAATATTTAACCTTGAAAACAAAGTTGAACAAACAGAGAAGATGGTAAGAAATCATGAACAGAATCTACAAGAACTATGGGATATCATGAAAAGGCCAAATTTAAGAATTATTGGGATTGAGGAAGGCCTAGAGAAACAAGCCAAAGGAATGAACAACCTATTCAATGAAATAATATCAGAAAATTTCCCAAATCTGAAGAATGAAATGGAAAATCAAGTTCAAGAGGCTTATAGGACTCCAAATACACAAAATTACAACAGACCCACACCAAGGCACATTATAATGAAAATACCGAACATACAAAATAAAGACAGAATTTTAAAGGCTGTGAGAGAAAAGAACCAAATTACATTCAGGGGGAAACCAATACGGATATCAGCAGATTTTTCAATCCAGACCCTAAAAGCTAGAAGGGCCTGGAACAACATTTTTCAAGCCCTGAAAGAAAATGGATGCCAACCAAGAATCTTATACCCAGCAAAACTTACCTTCAAATTTGACGATGAAATAAAATCCTTCCATGATAAACAAAAGCTAAAAGAATTTACAAAAAGAAAGCCAGCATTACAGAACATTCTCAGCAAAATATTCCATGAGTAAGAGATGAAAAACAAAGAAGCAAATCAGCAAAGGGAGGAATTATCCTAAAGGAATTGTCAAATAAAGGAGGAAACAAGTTGTGTCAAACAAATAAATAAATAAAATTTTAAAAATGAACTAAATGACCAGGAAACCAAATCATATCTCTATAATAACCCTGAATGTTAATGGCCTGAATTCATCAATCAAAAGACATAGACTGGCAGATTGGATTAAAAAGAAAGATCCAACAATATGTTGCCTGCAAGAGACTCACCTCATAGAAAAAGATACCCATAGACTAAAGGTGAAAGGATGGGGAAAAACATACCATGCACATGGACTCAGCAAAAAAGCTGGAGTATCCATCCTCATTTCAGATAATGTGGACTTCAAGCCAAAGTTAGTCAGAAGGGATAAAGAAGGTCATTTCATACTGCTTAAGGGAAGCATAAAACAGCAAGATATAACAATCATAAACATCTATGCCCCAAACAGTGGCTCATCCATGTATGTCAAACAAATCCTTCTCAATTTCAGAAACCAAATAGACCATAACACAATAATACTAGGTGATTTTAACACGCCTCTCTCACCACTGGACAGATCTTCCAGACAAAAATTGAACAAAGAAACCATAGATCTCAATAACACAATCAATAATTTAGACTTAACGGACATTTATAGAATATACCATCCAACCAAGAGCGAATACACTTTCTTCTCAGCAGCACATGGATCCTTCTCTAAAATAGACCATATATTATGCCACAAAGCTAATGTTAGCAAATACAAGAAGATAGAGACACTACCATGTATTCTATCAGATCATAATGGATTGAAGTTAGAAATAAATGAAAGAGTAAAACACAGAAACTATTCCAACATCTGGAGATTAAACAATATGCTATTATATGATGAATGGATAACAGAAGATATTAGGAAGGAAATTAAAAAATTCTTAGAGGTAAATGAGAACAAAGAAACATCATATCAAAATCTCTGGGACACTATGAAAGCAGTACTTAGAGGGAAATTTATTTCATGGAGCGCATTTAATAAAAGAAGTAAAACTCAACAAATAAACGACCAAACACTACAGCTCAAAGCCCTAGAAAAAGAAGAACAGAACAGCACCAAAAGTAGTAAAAGACAGGAAATAGTTAAACTCAGAGCTGAAATCAATGAAATTGAAACAAAAGAAACAATACAAAAAATTGACAAAATAAATAGTTGGTTCTTCGAAAAAATAAACAAAATTGATAAACCTTTAGCCACACTAACAAAGAGAAGACGAGAGAAAACCCAAATCACTAAAATTCGGAATGAACAAGGAAATATCACAACAGACAGGATTGAAATACAAAACATAATTAGAAACTATTTTGAAAATCTATACTCCAACAAAATAGAAAATTTTGAAGTCATCAACAGGTTTCTAGAGACATATGAATTGCCTAAACTGAACGAGGAGGACATAAACAATTTAAATAGACCAATTTCAAGTACTGAAATAGAAGAAGTCATCACAAGCCTACCAACAAAGAAAAGCCCGGGACCAGATGGGTTCTCAGCCGAGTTCTACAAAACCTTTAAAGAAGAGCTCATTCCAATACTTCTCAAAGTATTCCATAAAATAGAAGAGGAGGGAGCCCTCCCAAACTCATTCTATGAAGCCAATATCACCCTGATACCTAAACCAGACAGAGACTCATCAAGGAAAGAAAATTTCAGACCAATATCCTTAATGAACATCGATGCAAAAATTCTCAACAAAATTTTAGCAAATCGCATACAAAAACATATTAAAAAGATAGTGCACCATGATCAAGTTGGTTTCATCCCAGGATGCAAGGTTGGTTCAACATCTGGAAATCAATAAACGTAATTCACCACATTAATAGACTTAAAGTCAAGAATCACATGATTATTTCAATAGATGCAGAAAAAGCATTTGATAAAATACAGCACCCCTTCATGCTCAAAACACTAGAAAAAATAGGGATAGTGGGAACATTCCTTAACATTGTAAAGGCCATTTATGCTAAGCCCATGGCTAATATCATTCTAAATGGTGAAAAACTGAAAGCATTCCCCCTAAAAACTGGAACAAGGCAGGGATGCCCTCTTCACCACTTCTATTCAACATCGTTCTTGAGACTCTGGCCAGAGCAATTAGACAAACCAAAGAAATTAAAGGGATACGAATTGGGAAAGAAGAACTCAAACTATCCCTGTTCGCTGATGACATGATTATATATTTAGAGGAACCTGGAAATTCCACCAGAAAACTCTTAGAACTCATAAGTGAATTCAGTAAAGTAGCAGGTTACAAGATCAATGCCCATAAATCCAACGCATTTTTATACATAAGTGATGAATCTTCAGAAAGAGAAATTAGGAAAACTACCCCATTCACAATAGCCTCGAAAAAAATAAAATACTTGGGAATCAATCTCACAAAAGAGGTGAAAGACCTCTACAATGAGAACTATACAACACTAAAGAAAGAAATTAAAGAACACCTTAGAAGATGGGAAGATCTTCCATGTTCTTGGATAGGAAGAATTAATATTGTCAAAATGGCCATACTACCTAAAGTGCTATACAAATTCATTGCAATTCCAATTAAAATCCCAATGATGTACCTTACAGAAATAGAGCAAGCAATTATGAAATTCATCTGGAAGAATAAGAAACCCAGAATAGCTAAAGCAATACTTAGCAGGAAGAGTGAAACAGGGGGTATTGCAATACCAGATCTTCAACTCTACTACAAAGCAATAGTAACAAAAACGGCATGGTATTGGTAACAAAATAGAAAGGTAGATCAATGGTATAGAATAGAGGACATGGACACAAACCCAAATAAATACAATTTTCTCATACTAGACAAAGGTGCCAAAAATATGCAATGGAGAAAAGATAGCCTCTTCAACAAATGGTGCTGGGAGAATTGGAAATCCATATGCAACAGAATGAAACTAAACCCCTATCTCTCACCATGCACGAAACTAAACTCAAAATGGATTAAGGACCTCAGAATCAGACCAGAGACCCTGCAGATTATAGAAGAAAAAGTAGGTGCAAATCTTCACCTTGTTGGTCTAGGATCAGACTTCCTTAACAGGACTCCCATAGCACAAGAAATAAAAGCTAGAATCAACCACTGGGATAGATTCAAACTAAAAAGCTTTCTCTCAGCAAAGGAAACTATCAGCAATGCGAGGAAAGAGCCTACAGAATGGGAGAATATCTTTGCCAATCATACTTCAGATAGAGCACTAATCTCCAGAATCTATAAAGAACTCAAAAAACTTTACTCCAAGAATTCAAATAATCCAGTGGACAAATGGGCTAAGGAAATGAATAGACACTTCACAGAAGAAGATCTACGAGCAATCAATAAACATATGGAAAAATGTTCAACATCTCTAGTAATAAGAGAAATGCAAATCAAAACCACCCTAAGATTCCATCTCACCCCAATTAGAATGGTGATTATCAAGAATACGAGCAACAACAGGTGTTGGCGAGGATGTGGGGAGAAAGGTACACTCATACATTGCTGGTGGGGCTGCAAATTAGTGCAGCCACTCTGGAAAGCAGTGTGGAGATTCCTTAGAAAACTTGGAATGGACCTGCCATTTGACCCAGCTATTCCACTCCTTGGCCTATACCCAAAGGACTTAAAATCAGCATACTACAGAGACACAGCCACATCAATGTTCATAGCTGCTCAATTCACAATAGCCTGACTGTGAAACCAACCCAGATGCCCTTCAATTGATGAGTGGATAAAGAAACTGTGGTATATATATACAATGGAATATTACTCAGCCATAAAGAATGATAAAATTATGGCATTTGCAGGCAAATGGATGAAATTGGAGAATATCATGCTAAGTGAGATAAGCCAATCTCAAAAAGCCAAAGGACGAATGACATCGCTAATAAGTGGAGGATGACACATAATGGGGGGGAGGGAAGGGTTAGTGTTAGGGTTAGAGTTAGGGTTAGGGAGGGGGGCAAGTATGGAGGAAGGAAGTACTGTATAGAGGGAAAAGAGGGGTGGGAGGGGTGGGGGGAAGGGAAAAATAGAATGAATCAAACAACATTACTCTATGTAAATTTATGATTACACAAATGGTATGCCTTTACGCCATGTACAAACAGAGAAACAACATGTATCCCATTTGTTTACAATAAAAAAAAAGAAAAAAAAAAAAAAAGAAAAGAATATACAGAAGTTCCAGAAAATAGAAAGGGTGAGAGTGTAATCAAAAGAAATCGGATGTTAGCATGCAAAAAAGGGAGAAAGAGACTATGAGGGAACAGGTAAACCAAAGGAAAAGCAAGCAAGAAAAGTAAAGAAATAAAAACTTAAATTTTTTTTAAAAGGAGAAAAAAGAAAATCTACAGTATAACAATCAAATACTAATGAAGCCTCCCAGTATTCAGTAACCTGATGCATGAGAGGTACCTGACAATGAGCTTCAAGCCTCCAGCAGGCGTCACAGGATGGGATTTGCCCCACCCAAAGATCGCCGGCTTCCAGGATTATCCAAGATGGCCACTCTGGCTTTGAAATGTGTTGGCAAATGGGGAGCTGGAGCTCAAGGGTGGACGTGGTCAGCTGGAGGTCCCGGAGATGGGATGCAGTTGGTCCGGCAGGGGTCCTGGAGGTCCCATGTGTTTGGTGTGGTTTTGGGATCCTGGAGGCTGGGTGCAATCAGTCGGTCTGGGGTCTTGGTGATAGGGCGCAGTCAGTTGGTCTGCGGGTCCTGGCGGCAGGGAGCAGTCAGTCAATGTGAGGGCCCCAGAGGAAGGGAGTGATCAGTTGGGCTGAGGGATCCTGGAGATGGAGCTCAGTCAGTCTGGCCTGGGGTCCTACAGGGTCTGGCTGTTGTCTCAAAATGGCAGCAGCCACGTGTAATCAAACCTGCAGGTACTGTAACAGTGAACTTCCAGGCAGCAGCAGGCAGCTGGTGCTCCACTGGTGGTAGGCGATCAGTTTGCTGACTGTTGTTGGACGATCAGGAGGTGAACCTGGAGCGTTGGGTGATGGATAGGAGTAAGGCAGGTGATGTACAGGCGAGAGGCAGGCAAATGACGGATGATAGACACCTGACAGTGAGCCTGTTTTCTTTCTTAAGGGGAAAACTTAGATCTTAGATTTGGGGCATGCATTTAATTAAAGTTTTAACATTTCCTCTAAGCACTGCTTTAGATGTATCACACAAATTTTGATATGTTTATTTTTTTCTTATCACTTAGTTCAAAATATTTCTAATCTCTTCTACGAAGTAAGAGGTATTAAGAAATATTTTTAATGTCTAAAAAATTGTGGAATTTTTTCTAGATAGCATAATGTTAGTGATCTCTTATATGATTATATTATAATTAGAGAATATACTCTGTAGGATTTCAATCTTTTTCAAAGTGTATTGAGATATCTGTGGACCAGCAATATTTTACACTTATGATTTTGCCATATGCACTTGAGTAGAATGTTTTTTTTTCTGTAGTTGTATATGTCATGTTTTATAAAAACCTTTTAGTTGAAGTGGCTGATGGTGTTCTTCAGCTTTTTCATGTCCTCACTGATTTTTTTGTCTGTTTTATCAATTTCTGAGAGAAGCATATAAAAAAAATGAATTTTAACTGTGGAACAATTTATTCTTTTAATTATTTCAATTTTTAATCATTTTATTTGTTTTTTTAGTAGTTTTTTCAACTTTTGCTTCATGTATTTTGATTTTTAGTTATTAGGTGAATATACATTCATGACTTTTATGTCTTCCTGATTAGTTGACACTTTGTCATTATGAAATGTCCCTCTTTATCTCTCGTAATACTGTCTTTTAGGCTACTTATTCTGATATTAAGGTAACCGTTACCTGTTTGCTTGATATATTTTCATCCTTTTACTTTCAACCTATGTATGTCTTTATATTTAAAATGCTTCTTTTAGACGGCATATAGTGCTGTTTGCTTGAGCCTTTTTCTTTCACCCTACCCTCACTTGTCTTCCACTTTACCTTCACTTATAATAAAATTCTCTTGCATAACTTCTGGTGTCTGGCTTTACATTTTCTTTTGTCAGAACGCAAGAACTGAGATTGAAGCTTCAGCTCCCAACTCTTCTGTGACAAAATGACTGGAAGATAACCATGGTGTAAAGTTTAATAGGCATAAAAGTAATAGGAAGTCAAAAAATCATCCCTTACATTCGTGGTCAACAAAAATACGAAGGCACTCCAATGAAGAAAAGACAGACTTTTCAACGAATAGTGCTGAAACAATTGGTTATTCCTATTTAAAAACAGATTAGATTCTTAACTCACAACACACAAATAATAACTCAAAATCAATCATAGACCTAAATGTAAAACCTTAATCCATACAACATCTAGAAGAAAACATTTGGCAAAATCTTTGTGACCTTGGTTAGGTAAGGATTTCTCAGATCAGATACCAAAAGCAGAATTCATGAAAGAAAATATTAAATTAGATTATAAAATTTCAAAAAACATTTTTTTGTTCTTCAAATGACACCATAATAAAATGAAAAGAAGACTGGAATATTTATAAATAAAATGAAAAAAGGTCAATTATATATGTGATGAAGGACTTGTATCCAGGATACATAAAGAACTCTTACATGTAGTTCAAAAATAAAAAGACAACAACCCAGATGAAATATCATCATCAAAAAAGATAAATGCATGAATGGCTAATAAGCACATGGAGAGATGTTCAATATCAGCTACTATCATGGAGAATGCAAATTAAAACTACAATGAGATACTAGTACATTAAATAGAAGAGCTACATCAAAAGGCTATAACAGGAAGCTCTTGGGGAGATGTGGAGAAACACTTATACATTGTTTGTGGGAATTTAAAATGATACAACCACTTTGAAAACCAGTTCAGGGGTTTCTTGGAGTTAAACACATTTTTTACCATTTGACTCACCAATTTCATAAAAGATTGTGTACATAAACGTTCACAGGAACATTATTCATAAGCCCCAGACTAGGAACAATCCAAATATTTATCCATGGAAAAATAGATAAACACAAGGTGATATCTCCATACAATGAAATTGTACTCCACAATCCAAGAGGCAAATTACTGGTAAATGTTACCACTGGATAAACCTCACAAACATTATGCCAAGTGAGAAAAAAAAAAAGACACAAAAGACTACATATATATGATTTTATTTACTTGACACTTCTAGAAAAACAAATCTTTCTATAAATAAGTTAGTAGTTGCCTGGCATTAGAGGTAAGTATTGACTGCAAATGGGCATAAGGGAACTTTTTGAAGTGATGTAAATGTTCTAAATTGGTGGTTGGTGATAATTGTACAACTGTGTAGATTTACTAAAAACCATTGAACTTACAATGACTTTTACAATGGGTAAATTTTAGGGTACTTAAGTCAGATCTTGAGAAAGTATAATGGAACTCTTTCTGTGTTCACCTCTGGAAACAAAGATCCTTAGATCTGCAAAGCCTAAAGTTGCTGGGATGAGAAGCACAGATACCCTAAATATGTCACTAGCACTGATGGTAATCCATGTTACTTTTGTTAATATATATATGTATATTATATACATACAAATAATATATATATATATTTTCATTGTAGGTGGACACAATACCTTTATTTTATTTTTATTTTTTAAATTTTTAAATTTTTATTTTTTAATTTTTACAGACTGCATTTTGATAAATTATACACAAATGGGGTACATCATTTCATTTCTATGGTTGTGCACAATGTACATTCATACCATTCATGTATTCATTTGTGTACATAGGGTAATGATGTCTGTCTCATTCCACCATTTTTATGTGGTACTGAGGATCGAACCCAGGGCTTCACACTTGTAAGGTGAGTATTCTACTACTGAGTCATAACCCCAGCCCCTACTTTTGTTATTGCCCTGAAGCTACATATCTTACCTATTGGGAACACAACAGCATAAAATAGTCATAGATTTAGGGTTCATACTGCCTTCTGGGAGAAAGTGCCCCATTTTCAAAGGGTATTATCTTAACTGGTACCTCAGCTGTGCCTTCAAAAGTCTTTTATGCCTCTCTTGGGCCAGCAATTGCTGGATGGGGCAGTATATGGAAGAATCAGTGGATTCCATCATCCTGCACTCACTGACATGCCTACTTATTTTTTAATTTTTTTTTAGTTGTAGATGAACACAAAACCTTTATTTTATTTTATTCAATTTTTTTTTTTTTTATGTGGTGCTGGGGATTGAACCCAGAGCCTCACACATGCATAGCAAACGCTTTACCACTGAGCCATGATCAACTCCTGCCATGTCTACTTTGTTAAATGAGTCCTTTGATCTGATGAGATGCTATGTAGGATCCCATGCATTAGATCAAACCTTCTGTGAGCTTCCGGATGGTTGTGTTGGCTTAAATCCCTGCAGAGAGGACAGACAACCCATATTCCAAAGACTGTGATTTCAATCCAGGTGAATTACTGCCCCTTTCAGAATGGAAATGGTGTAAGGCAATCAACTTACCACCAAGCAACTGATTAGTCTCTTCAAATGAGAGTTGGTCTTTGTTGCTGGAAGTTTAGACATTTAGCTGCTGAAGTAGCTATATTGACCTTCATGAGTGAGAGACCCTACTGTTTATCCCATAGTTTCCTGCAACCTTGGCTACTCTGGTCATTGTACCAATAGTAGATGTTGGATGACATCAACTATTTTGTTGTTTAGCCAAGCAGGGAAGATAGAGGCCCTGAAGGTGCCCTAATACAGCAGACAGCTAAGGAGGTGGGAGAAACAGAGCATTGCTCTGTTTCCCTCATGGGTCTATCCCCTGCAAGAGAGGAACAGAGCTAGGGAAATGCACAGGTGGGAGCAACCCAATATCTACTTCTTCCTCAGGAAGACCATACCTGAGACTTTTCCCTAGAGACCAATGATAATTCCCAAAACCTGGCAGAAAAAAATCAGATTGGTCTAGATAGTGTCATTGTAACCCAGCATGAACACAAGTGACTTGCCCTGGGGATAAGGAAGAGGAAAGGCTAGAAAAAAATGCCCAGAAAAACAGGATTAGTGGTTCATAGGATAGAAAGTACCTCCCAAAGGTGCTACCATAATAAATCTGTGCTGATTCAGTTAAGTGTAGAATGGAACTCTATCTTCATGTGTCATCAGGTGTCCTTGGAGAAGTTATTTAACTTATTTCATTAATAATAAAAATGTCCCTTTCTTCACTGGGTGGTTACCCTTTGCCAGGCACTGTGATTTTTTTTACATGTATACCTACTAATCCTGACAACGACTCCATGGTGTGGGTTTAATTATTTCCATTTCACAAATCAGAAACCCAAGGATCTGCAAGATTAAATAATTCCTCTACATGCCTAAAGTTACACAGGCATTACTCCATGTTTATTTGGCTCCACAGTTCACTGTCTCAACCAAAAGGATAATTATAAGTAGATGTGAGCATACTGCCATTGTCCAATCTCAGATCCTGAAGAGAGAGAGAGAAAACTGAGTTTGATCACTGGGGTCTGGATGGCAGCAAACAAAAGTTGGAGGGAAATAAAGAGATTCTGAGTATAAATTTTGCATTGCAGTAATGATTTGTCTAAATGAAGAAAACTAGAGGTTATCTTCTTGGTCCATATTATCTTAAATTTAACTGGTATTGACAAATTCCTTGGAGAATTTGGGTAGGAACAGATGTGCTCCGTGTATAGTAAGAGAAGAAAGTTACCCAAAATTGGCTTTAAGGTATAAAGCAGGAAATAATAAAAGAGAGAACAATCTGAGTTCCTATTGTCAAAGGGATTAAATGATGTGATTCAGGATGTTTCTTGCTGTCCATAATTTTCCAAAATAGTCACTTGGCTTTCAGTTTGGACACTAATTTAGTGACTCTTCACATTGTTGTGTGCCATATTGTCAAATAGAATGAACATCAAACAACAAATGGTGCATACACATGCCAACTAGCCTGTACAAGAATAAAAGAGAAGTACATTTTTTCACAGTTTTTTATTGCTTATTTATAAAACTAAATTTCAATAGTCACTTATCCTTCATTCTAAATGCAATCCCCTTTTCATGCTAAAGAGTTGATATTCAGCCCTCAGTCACCCCAGAACACGACAGTTTGGAAACTGTTGTGTGGGACCATTGAACAAGTCTATGCTTAGCAGAAGCCATTTCCCAGCAGGCCTCATGTGTGCACAGAGCCACATGATACATTGCTTCCTCTCACCTTCACTGAGTGAAGCATTCCTGACTCACCAGTTTCTTCATAGCAACTTTCACATCCTTGTTTCTGAGGCTGTAGATGATGGGATTCAGCATGGGGGTCAACACTCCATAAAACAGGGAGATGAGTTTGTCTGAAACATCCTGCTTGTCTGCCCGCAATGGGTCCTTTGATTTGGGTTTTGCATACATGAAAAGAATAGTCCCATAGAAAATGACCACCACAGTAAGATGAGCAGAGCAGGTGGAGAAGGCCTTTCGCCGTCCCTCAGCTGAGGGGATCCTCAGGATGGTGGTGAGTATGAAGATGTAGGAGACAAAGATGAACAGAACCGGGACCCCCAGGAAGATCACATTGGCCACCCCCATGCTGATCACATTGATCGAGATGTCAGCACAGGTCAACTTTAGAACTGCCAGGATCTCACAGGTGAAATGATTAATGATGTTGTCCCCACAGAAGGGCAATTGTACTGCAAGAGAGATCTGCACCAAGGAATTGACTCCACCAGCCACCCAGGAGCTGATGGCCATGGGCACATAGGCAGACTTACTCATGACCATGGGGTATCTAAGAGGGTTGCAGATGGCCACATAGCGATCAAAGGCCATCATGCCCAGGAGCACACACTCTGTGGCCCCCATGGCAAAGGAGAGAAACATCTGCACAGCACAGCCTGAGAAAGAAATGGTTTTCCTGGGAGTGAGGAAACCATCCAGGACCAGAGGAATGGAAGACGTTGTATAGCAGATGTCCAAGAAGGAGAGGTTCCCCAGGAAGAAGTACATGGGCATGTGCAGGTGGGAGTCAAGGATGGTCACCAGGATGAGGATGCCATTGCCCAGCAGGATCACCAGGTACATCAGCAGGATGAGCACAAAGAATGTTTTCTCCATTCTTGGCTGATCTGACAGCCCCAGCAAGACAAATTCGATCACAATGGACTGGTTCGCCTCTTCCATTTTAAATGCTCTCTCCCACTCTCAGGAAAACTGGTGATAGCACACACATGTTTATTAGGATTATACGTTTATTGAGATCAGGCCCTTTTATAGATGAGATGACTAGTAAAGTCACTGTAGTTCCATTAGTAATGCTTTCTCCAGAGCAAAGCAGACAATTCTACCCAGCCTTACAGAGGGATTGCTTAAAGGATTTACCACAGGTAAAATGTACTTTAGTCACTGTAGAACCATGGGACCAGTGCATTAGAGAAAATCTATTCCGATGAAATTCTTCTAGAACTTATAATTACATTGACACTTTGTGATGCCAATTTAGATCAGCACTCAAGAGATAAAATCCACTATCCATTGAAGTTACCTTCAAAGTTAGACTATATCAGGTAGGTGTGGTAGAGCACATCTATAATTCCAGCAACTTGGGTGCTGAAGCAGGAGGATGTCAAGTTCAAGGCCGTTCTGGACAACTTAGCAAGACCCAAAATTAAACAACAACAATAAATAAATAAATAAATAAATAAAAGAGCTGGGGATGTAGCTCAATGGTAAAAAACACCCTTAAGTTCAATCCTCTGTGTGTGTGTGTGTGTGTGTGTGTGTGAGAATATATCAGTCAAAGCAGGAAAAACATCCCTTGGGAATCTAACCAACAATGATCTATGAAAAAATTGTAGTCAGCGCAATATAGTTAACACACTTGAAGGAAGAAATATGTGCAGCTCTTTATTTGGGTCTATGTGAAAATCATAAAAGAGGATCCTTTATGGTTCCCAAAATTACCAGGAAAGTGGGCTCCCCCAGCTAGCCCTGCCTGTCCCTGAATTGTCCCTTCAGTACCCTTGAGGGCTTTAAGCTGTCACACTCAGTAATGTTGTGCCTCTGACATCATCTCACTCTCTCCTCTTGATCTAAGTCTATGCATGTTTAATAATTTTCTGATTCAGCTCCACTGGGAGTCTTACATGGAGAGAACATAACGAGCAAAGGTCAGGAAGATTAGGGTCTACTTAGAATCTATATTTGTTACTTTGTCCATAGTACTGCAATTTCCCTAGTCTGCTCCAGACCCCTGAAGGAGCAGAAATAGAATCTAAGGGCAAATGTCCCTCATGCCTCCCAGGTGACTTTTGTGGCTTCTTGACTGAATTCTGTGTTTTTGGAGATGTTTTCTAAGTTACAACTTCTAAATCAGATTCTTATATATCTGAGTTGACCATTAAAGCCACTGTAATGCCATCGTAATGTAATGTAATTACATTACAGATATTTCTACCCATCCTCACAGACAGCTTACTTGAAGGAGGTGCCACACATAGAAGGTGGCACATGTAGAAGATATCACTACAGAAGCAAAGACAGAGTGCATTAGAAAAAACTCAAGCATTGGCTTCTCATGTTAAAGATGAGGAAACTGAAGTTCAGATAAAATCACAAGCAGCCAGGACAGGGCAGATGGTTCTCTATCTTCTCCCTAGGGATCCTTCCATCACCACTCTGATTCTTGTTCTTCCATTTTTGTGCTAGAGTGACTAAAGTATGAATTATGAAGTCTTTGTCATCCTTGCTTTCCCTAAGACACTCATGAAAAATAGAGGTATCCCACCTTTCTCCAAGTTATCTGCCTCATGGCAACTGTACACATTGCATCTGTGACTATCGTACTGTTGCTGGTAGGGGAAGACTGAGTAAGTGAAACCAGACACAGTTTGAAGCTATCCTCATGCATTTATCAGCAATTAACTGTAGGCACCAGGCATACTGGGAGAAAAAGGGCTCTGTTTTCGGAGTACTGACTGGAAAATCTAAGACTTGACTGGAATGTTGCAAAATAACTTGTCTTGGGAAGGCAAGCCTCCCTCTCCTCCTTTGTGTGACTACCCTCCATGAAACACTTTGCTCTGAATACCTTGACTTGGGTGGAATTCATGTCTGCCATTCTTTTGTCAGGCAGCTTTGAATATTAGAAAACTTGTCCTCACACTGAACAGAAACTTCCTTCTTCTAACGTCATTCCCCATGTGTCCCCTCACTCTATCCTATCCCTGCACTTGACTCCCAGTACATGCCTTCTCCCTATCCCCTAAAAAAGACCTTCAGAGAAATGGAAACTGAAAAAAGTACCTACCTTGGATTCCACTTGTCCTTGGATTCCACCTTAGCTCTGCTAACCTACCTGAAGAAACTTTGGTGACAGAGAGAACTGGTCTATGTCCATTGTGGAGATAAATTCATGATGGGAAAGGGAGTTCACCCAGACAGAAGGTCTCATGGCAAGGAGGATGCCAAGGACTCTGGGACTGTGAAGTAGTTGTTTCAACTGCCCACCTCCCTGGACCTGCCCCATCTTTGGGAGCTAGAAGTATACAGTAAATTCTGTCTAGCTATCTTAGAACTGAGTATTCCCTTCAAATTGCACCTTAAGGTAAAGGAAATTTAGAGTTGGCAATAGCTAGAGGAGCTCTAGCTCCTCACATCCTGGACTTCTTCATGCCAAAGGAAATAACAAGAAGAAGGACAACTCAAGGAGCTGCTTCCCAGTTGCTCCTGGCAGTCATACCTGATCTGCATAGTCAGGTACTTTCTGTTCTTTGTCCTTTACCCTGCTCTCCAGAGGTTCTACCAAGGTGCCATGGAACCATTTAGAGTTCTAGTTGTTTGGGGGCCAATTTTAATCCCAGAAGCAATTTAAAGTTTGGTGAAAGGCCTCACAGGAGTTTAGGGCCTGTGTCCCATAAACCCAATTATGGAGGTTGAAGACAACTTTATATAAATCTTAACTCTAACTACAGATAAAGGTTCCTTAGAAGAGAAATTAACCCCCCTTCCCGCCCATGCTAAAAGGCCTTCCTGGAAATAGATGCAATAACTCAGGTCTGA